>NC_092395.1:38654458-39269382 GCF_030028105.1 Mobula birostris
ACCCACTCAACCTCTGTCTTGCATACTCTCAATGAATTGGCCTCCAGAGCCCTCTGTGGCAACAAATTCTACAGATTCACCAACCTTTCTCTGAGTAAATCCCTCCTCACCTCAGTTTTAAAGGCACAAGCTTTTATTTTGAGTTGTGCCTGAAATCTTATATAAGCATATAGATTTATAAATGCAATCATGCCTGACAGGAGACAAGTCTAAAATGTTTACCCTGAGGCATCCCCCTAAGCCCCTGTCTTCCATGTTCTTCTCCTAATGATCCTCTCCTAGTGGATGCCTCTTGGCCAGTAAAAGACTGCAGTGAAGGAGATAGGAAACAGCTTTGGAGAAAAAGACCAAGCAACTCCTGGTACAAAATACCAGACTTCAGCAGGGGCAGTAGAAAAGCAAACTGACTGGCTGAAAATCAGCCAGTCCCCCACTGACCTCCTTTCAGCCAGCCAGGGCAAGGACATTTGTAGAGTGATGGAAGTGGAAGGACAATAACTGGAAGAGAACAACAGACATGTGCTGAGTAGACTCACCCACAGGAGAGTATTTGAGGTGCCTGGGCAATATATTAGAGGGGAGATTAATGGACTTTCTTTGAAAGCATTCAACCTCTGTTAAGACAGTGGTATCCACTGTGATGGGGGACTACACCTTCAGCTTATAGGATCACAGCTTCTACTACAAGGTTTAGGCATTTGGTAGAAAATGCAAGCCCATAAGTGAGTTTTATTATTAGCCATTAGTGCCATATCATGCACAGGCTCAGCGGTATATTAGTTTGATATTCTCCCATTCTCAGGTCATTTGTATTTTCTGCCAGTTTGGAAAATAAATGAAGCCTACCTTTCTTATAAGACCCTCTTGTTGTGTCCATTCTGGGTTTGCTGCAGAAGGATGTGTACTGTATGTGACTTGAGTGAGCTGGCGTCGCTCTGCTCATGTTGCCTGCACTGGCTGCAGCCCGGTCCTGCCGATGACACGATACTGCAGAGCCTGCCAAATCGGTCCTGTACGGAAGACACACTGTCAGTACCAGAGCTGATGGCTCCGAGTGTGACAGCATGCTGCCTTTTTAACGTATTTCCACTGCATCAGTTAGAACCAGAATCTGCTTTGCTTTTAGTTAGTTGCACGGTGGGTTTTTTTTGGGTTTTTTTTTTCCTTTTCTCTATTGATATATATAAAAATTAGTATACTATTATGTTACCTTGGTACATTATGTTTAAATTACATTGTTTGTATTATTTTTGTATTAATTTCTCCTGTAATTTTATTATATTCTAACAGTGTATTAGTGCCTATATGGCTTACCTTTTTGTATACTTATTCAATAAAAAGATTTAAAAGAAAGAACCAGAATCAGGTTTAGTGTCAGCATTTTATATATGTGAAATTTGTTGTTTTGCAACAGCAGTACAGTTCAAATACATAACATAAAAATAAATTACTAAACAAATAAATAGTGCAAAAGAAAATTAATAATGAGGTAGTGTTTATGGATTAAACGTAGAACATAGAACCTAGAAAACTACAGCACATTCGCTTCTCAATGTTGTGTCCACCATGTAACTACTCTAGGAACTGCCTGGAATTTCCTTACCGCACTGCCCTCTATTTTTCTAAAGTCTGAGTACCAAAGAGTCTCTTAAAAGACTCTATTGTATCTGTCTCTACCACTGTTGCTGACAGTGCATTTCACACACCCACCACTCTCCGTGTGAAAAACTTACCTGTGACATGCCCTCTGTACCTTCTTCCAAGCACCTTAAAACTATGTGCCTTGTGTTAGCCATTTCAGCCCTAGGAAAAAGCCTCTGGCTATCCACACGATCAATGCCTCTCATCATCTTATACACCTCTATCAGGCCACCTCCCATACTCTGTCGCCCCAGGGAGAAAAGGCCAAGTTCACTCAACCTATTTTCATAGTCCATTGAACATTTAGAAATTTGATGGTGGAGGGGAAAAAGCCATTTCTGAATCATTGAGAGTGGGCTTCAGTTTCCTGCATATCCCGGACAGGGAGGATCCTTAATGAGGGATGCTATTTTCCTGAGGCAGTGCCTCTGGAAGATGTCATTGATGGTGGGGAAGTTTGTACCCATGATAGAGCTGGCTGACTCTACAACCCTCTTCAGCCAGTTGAGTCTCCATACCAGGCTGTGATGCAGCTCTGTGCCTGACGAGGCTGCATCGTCTATGTATCTGAAAGATAGAAGAAAAAGGTGGTACCAGAGAAGGACGAGTAATCTTGTAGCAGGATATCTACCGAGATTGTGGGTGAAGAATGGAGTTAAGCATAGGGGTACCAGGGACTTCAACTGATTTTAATTTGGGTATTGGCCAAGGCCCCATTAATTGCCTTTCCTATAATGTCCATTTTGAACATAGAACATAGAACAGTACAACACAAGAATGGCTAATCAACCCACCTTGCTGAGCCGAACCTGCTAAAAAGCAAATCAAAAACACTCAAACACTAATTCCTCCTACCTGCTCCATCCATATCCTTCCATCTTCCTTTCATCTGTGTGCTTATCCAAACATATCTAATGTATTTGGCTCTACCACCATACCAGCAGTGCATTCCAGACATCCATGACTTTCCCAGTAAAAATCTTAGCTTTCACATCTCCCTTGAACCTATTCTCTCTCATCTTCAATACATGCTCTCTGGTAGACATTTCAACCCTGGGAAACAGATACTCCCTATCTACTCTATCTGTGCCTCTCATAATCTTATAAACTTCTATCAGATCTCCCCTCAGCCTCTGGTGCTGTAGCAAAAACAATCCAAGTTTATCCAGTCTCTTATACACATGCCCTCTAAACCAGGCAGCATCCTGGTAAACCTCTTTTTCATCGTCTACACAGCCTCAACATCCTTCCTATAGTGCAGTAACCAGAACTGTATTCTATACACAGATGTGGACTAACTGTTTTATAAAGTTGCCACATGACCTCTTGAATTTTAAACTCAATGGCTTGACTAATAAAAATAAGCATTTCAAAAGCCACCCTAACCATCTTATTGAGCTGTGTAGCCATTTTCAAGGAGCTATTGGACCCCAAGATCTCTGTGCTCTGTAACACTATTAAGGATCTTGCCTTTAACAGTGCACTGTCTACTTACATTTGTCCCACCAAGGTGAAACACCTCACATTTTTCTGGGTTAAATTCCATCTGCCATTTCTCTATCCATATCTGCAATGGATCTATATCACACTGTATTCTTTGTCAGTCTTACACTAGCCACAACTCCCCCAATCTTGGTAGAATCCGCAAACTTACAAACCCACCCATCGATATTTTCATCCAGGCCATTCACATACATTATGGACAGCAGAGGTCCCAGCACAGATCCCTGCAGAACTCCATTAATTACACATCTCCAGCTGGAATGAGTCCTTTTAGCCACTACCCTCTGTCTTCTATGTGTAAGGCAATTCTGAAGCCAAAAAGCCAATTCATCACGGACTCCGTGCATCTTAATCTTCTGGATTAGCCTCCCATGAGGGACTTTATGAAATGCCTTACTAAAATCTATGTAGGCAACGTCCACTGCCCTACCCCCATCAATCTTTCTTGTCACCTTGTTAAAAAAACTCAAATTGGTTAAGACAGGACCTGCTCTACATAAAGTCATGCTAGCTCTCCCTAATTGGGCCATGGGTTTCCAAATGTTCATATATCCTATCCCTAAGTATTTTCTCCAGCAATTTCCCTACAGCTGTTGTGAGACTCACAGGTCTATAGTTACCAGGACTTTCCACCTTAAATAGAGGTACAACATTAGCCATTCGCCAGTGTTCTGGGACTTCGCCTGTGGTAGAGAGGGCACGAAAATACTGGTCAAGGGCCTAGCAATCTAGTTTCTTGCCTCTTTTGATAACCTGGGGTAAATCTCATCAGGCCCTGGGGACTTATCCATTTTAATACTCATTAGGAGGCCCAACACTTTCTCCTTCTTGACATCTACATGCCCTGATGTATTTACACACTCAGCACTGATCTGGTCCTCCATATCCTTTTCCTTGGTAAATACTGAAGCAAAATACTTATTAAGTACCTCACTCACATTCTCTGCCTCCAAGCAAATGTTCCCTTCTTTATCCTTGAGTGTCCCACCCTCTCCCTGGTTATCCTCTTGCTCTTGATATATGTATAGAATGCCTTAGGATTCACCATCGTCCTACTTGCCAATAGCTTTTCATGGCATCTCCTAGCTTCCCGAAGTCCTTTCTTCAGATTTGGCTTCTTTATACTCCTCATGTACGTCATTTGATCCTAACTTCAGAAGCTTTACAGACTTCTCCTTTTTCTTGACTAAATTCATCACGTCTCGGGATAATCCAAGGTTCTCTTCATCAACCCCCTGGACATCCAAGTTTCTCTCATCTTTGCTTCCCCGTCCTTCCTTCTAACCTTTCATGTATTCTGTACAATTGATCTTGAATCACCCTGCATATTGTCTGATATGGACTTCCAGAGAAAAGGTGCTCCCAATTAACTCTTCTTAGGTCCTGCCTAATGCCCTTGTAATTGGCTCTACTCCAATTTAAAACTCTCCCGCAAGGTCTATACCTATCCTTATCTATCCTTAAAGTTAAGGAGTTGTGGTCACTGTTCCCTAAGGGTCAGCCACCTGACCGGGCTCATTAACCAACACCAGGTCCTGTGAGGCCCCTCCTCTCATTGGATCGTCCACATATTGCTTTAAGAAACCTTCCTAGATACTCTTAACAAATTCAGCTGCGTCTCTACCCCTTGCACTAAGAACGTCCCAGTTTATATTAGGGAAGTTGAAATCCCCCATGACAACAATCCTACTACTTTTACACATTTCTTTAATCTGATTACATTATCTGTTCCTCAATGACCTGGTGGCTATTGCGGTGTCCACAGTACAATCCTATCAGTGTGATTGCACCCTTCCTATTCCTAAATTCTACTCAAATGGACTCAGTGTTTGACCCCTCCATTATATCTCCCCTGAGTGCAGCTGTGATATTGTCCCTGACTAGTTCAGCAACTCCTCCCCCTCTCACACCCACACCCCCATACTTCCTCCGCTATCTTTTCTAAAACTTCAAGAACCTGGTATGTTAATAATGGCTTCACCCTTATAGTTCCATGTACTGATTCATGCTCTAAGTTCATGACCTTTCCCCATAATACTCCAAGCATTAAATTATACGCACTTCAAGCTATCCAACCCATCATACATACTATTTTGATTTTGCCTTTCAATACTCTCCTTACATCTACCTACCGGTCTGGTCTTTCCTTTACTGACCTGGGGATCCAGTTCCCAGACCCCTGCAAAACTGGTTTAAACTCACCCAAGTAGCATTAGCAAACTTCCCAGCCAGGATATTGTTTCCCCTCCAGTTCAGGTGCAACCCACCCATCTTGTAAAGGTTACCCCTTCCCCAAAAAGGTTCCAGTGATAGAAGAACTTGAAACTGTCTTTGCTGCAACATCTCCTCAGCCACACATTCATCTGTGCTATCTGTCTATTACCTGCACTGGCCCATGACACAAGAATAATCTGGACATTATTACCTCGGAGGTCCTTCTCTTCAATCTCTTTCCTACCTGCTCACTAAGTAGGACCTCTTCCCCTTTTCTGCCTATGTCATTGGTGCCAATATTCACCACGATCTCTGTCTGTTCACATTTACCCCTTGAGAATATCCTGGACCTTAGCACCTGGGAGGCAAAACACCATCCTGGTTTCTCTTTTGTGGCCACTGAATCTCCTTTCTGTCCCACTATCGAATCCTCTATAATTACCGCACTGCTTGACTTAACCCTTCTTCAGGAATTAAGAGCAGCAAGCACTTTTAGTGTCTTCTTGCCAGCTCCTGCTGCCTCTGCTGGTGACCATGAATTCATCATGAGTATTGTGTACTCTATTTGGTTATCTGCTGGAAGAACTAGCATTATGTACAAAATCGGATAAAGGGGTGTAGCCTTACTATGCTACTTGTGTGAAGTGGAGATGAATTAGCTCACTGTTAACTATTAGTGATTAGTGGAGATCATTGGAGGCTATGACACTGGTTGAGTGATGTACTTTTGAGTGTGTATTCAGTACTTTTAGCCAATTGCTCATGGCATTAACCATCAACACTTTATTTTCAGCATCCATCTGGAGAGGCTACTACAGAGCAAGGCTACGTCCACACTAGACCGGATAATTTTGAAAATGCCGGTTTTGCGTAAAAACAATAGGCGTCCACACCAGGCATTTTTCAACATATCTGTGTCCACATTAGAATGGATATTTGGGTGAGTCTCCTCCTACTGGGCATGTGCAGGACACACAGAAAACAAGCGAAAAGGAAACAGTATACTTGGTATGCATTTGTCCACTTAGAGACTAGAAACACTTAAAACGAATTGCTGTTGGCGCTCGTGCAGGAGGACTTAAAACTAAAAGACAACAAATACTGGAGCGTATGGAGGTAATCGATAGGGATTTTACGGACAGTAAGACCCGGCTGACAATGAACATTGAAAAGTATATTTTTAATTCTGGCCTACCTGTGTTAGAATCAAACTTTACTTAGATATCAGATATAGGCTTTCACCACTGCACTGAAGGCATTGGCGAAAGAGCATAAAGGAGGTGTTCCCAACCATTTTAATATCATGGATTCCTACCATTAACCGAGAGGTCCAGGTTGGGAGCCCGTGGTATAAAAGAAAGAAAAGATGGTAAATCCACAGGGAAGAAAAGTATGGGAGTCAATCTTACTCTTGATTTTCAGACAGTGTTGCTTAGGTCCATATGATCCTCCTCTTTGTCTCTGGACTCAACAGCCAGTCCAAAGTCTTAAACGTCTGGATATACTGTATCTGGTCCCAGAATTTCAAACCATGTCTGGCACCATCATACTCATTTGTACGGGTCACTGATCATTGTTTGAAAGGTTAGTTAAACTCAGCTGATTTAATAGTAAATTAACATGAATGTTTTAATTATGAGTCAAATGTTTTTTTAATTAATCATTTGAATGTTCCTAAATGTCCCTGTTAATTAGATTCATTTGGAGACAGTGGAAATGCATTTGGCACTACAAGCAGCCTGAGGGCCACCACGACAGTCTGAGGTAGGCCTCAGGATGGTGGTCACTTGTCTGTCTCATGGGAATGCACGATTAATGAGACATAAGGCATTGGGTTCTGTTCCAGCTGCAAGAATAAGTGTAGTTTTAGACAGCCCTCAGGGGTAAGCATGAGAATCTGGCTAATTAAAACATAAACCTGCCAAATATCTGCTGTTTTTAGTTGTGAATGGACTATCTGAAACTGGTTGATGGGGAATCATGACCTGAGATTTTGCATTCTCCAAACTGTGCTGATGTTGGGTAGTTGTTGGAGAACTTTCTTCTCAAAATTTACTCTTTTTGCATTGATTTTGGCAATTGGTTGTTGAAGATAAAGTCAAATTTATTTTATTGTCCACCTACGATTGCTATGAGATAGTGAAGGGAGAACTTTGAGCCAATGGCATTTCCACAGTGTTGTAAGGTTGATCTTTCTGATGGTATAGCTCATAAGGAAAGGGGAATGTTATCTAACTTACTACCCCTTGCTTTTATGACCCAGATGAAAACCTATTAATATAGACCAAAACTACATTTCAGTATTGTTATATGTGACTTTTTGAATACATTGTCCAAATTCTCAGGAATCATCAATTATACAAGATCAAGCTCTGATCTGAAATTTCCATGAACATCCATCCCAGTAGGAAGGATGGAAAAAAGGGGAAATTATTATATTTGAATCCACAGATAAATACATTAAACCCTTGCTTGTTGCAACATGAAAACTGGCTTCCATTTTTGCAGTACTTCTCATGTCTACTGGTCTTTACAATGTACTTTCCCACTGATGAATCACGCTTGAAAGGGAAAAAAGATCACTGTGGTGTTGTAGTGAAACACATTTGCTAGTTCTGGGACGGAGCAATACAGTTATACACATTTTAATTCATCTTCCTAGAAATTAATGAAATTATTATGCAGAGAAATGCTTAATCCTTTGCCTGTGTAAAGCTTTATTTTAATGATAACCAGTTGGACAATGTAGCACTCAGTTGAAGGATCCCACTGCAGTATTATGGCTTGAAGTTGCAAACTTTTGATGGGGAAACAATGGATGTTGTTTTTGTTGACAAGTCATGATTTTTTTTTTAACCTAGCTATACATTGAATGGAAGATGTGTCAATAAAACATCTAATCACATTGATGAAGGAAGAGCAATAGATGTAGTGTATATGTATTCAGCAAGGCATTAGATAAGGTTCCCCATGCCAAGAATTATTTGAGATTCTCTCAAGCTCATTGAGAAAGTAAGGAGGCATGGGATCCAAGGGGACTTTGCTTTGTGGATCCAGAACTGGCTTGCCCACAGAAGGCAAAGAGTGGTTGTAGACGGGTCATATTATGCGTGGAGGTCGGTCACCAGTGGAGTGCCTCAGGGATCTGTTCTGGGACCCTTACTCTTCATGATTTTTATACATGACTTGGATGAGGATTTGGAGGAATGGGTTAGTAAGTTTGCTGATGACACCAAAGTTGGAGGTGTTGTGGATAGTGTAGAGGGCTGTTAGAAGTTACAGCGGGACATTGATAGGATGAAAAACTGGGCTGAGAAGTGGCAGATGGAGTTCAACCCAGATAAGTGTGAAGTAGTTCATTTTGGTAGGTCAAATATGATGGCAGAATATAGTATTAATGGTAAGACTCTTGGCAGTGTGGAGGATCAGAGGGATCTTGGAGTCCGAGTCCATAGGACACTCAAAGCTGCTGCGCAGGTTGACTCTGTGGTTAAGAAGGCCTACGGTGTATTGGCCTTCATCAATTGTGGAATTGAATTTAGGAGCAGAGAGGTAATGTTGCAGCTATATAGGACCCTGGTCAGACCACACCTGGAGTACTGTGCTCAGTTCTGGTCACCTCACTACAGGAAGGATGTGGAAGCCATAGAAAAGGTGCAAAGGAGCTTTAAAAGGATGTGTCCTGGATTGGAGAGCATGCCTTCTGAGAATAGGTTGAGTGAACTTGGCCTTTTCTCCTTGGAGCAATGGAGGATGAGAGGTGACCTGATAGAGGTGTATAAGATGATGAGAGGCATTGATCATGTGGATAGTCAGAGGCCTTTTCCCAGGGCTGAAATGGTTACTACAAGTGAACACAGGTTTACGGTGCTGGGGAGTAGTAGGTACAGAGGAGATGTCAGGGGTAAGTTTTTTCACTCAGAGAGTGGTTAGTGTGTGGAATGGGTTGCTGGCAACAGTGGTGGAGGCAGATATGATAGGGTCTTTTTAGAAACTTTTAGATAGGTACATGGACCTTAGTGAAATAGAGGGCTATAGGTAAGCCTAGTAATTTTTAAGGTAGGGACATGTTCGGCACATTCTGTAAGTTCTTACCTAATATCACTATGCTTGGTAATTGTGATCGAACTGCTTTAAGCCATGGAAGCATATTGAATTCATATCATGGTTCTCTCTTGACATGTGACCTCGGTTCATAGTTATTTTGGTGCATTTTAAATTATTTCTCATAATTCAGGCTCAAGCCCTAATAAGACTTCTTCGTTAATCAGATTCAAGAACAGTGTATAGTGCCTTTTCACATTTTACTATCCTGTTTTCTAAATTTAAAATATATTGAAGTAGGACTTTTGAGCTGATCTACAAAATATCGTGCATCGTGTCAAATCAAAAGAAAAATTACAAAACCTCTCAACAATTTACTAAAATTTAAACACCAAAATTGTGAGGCTGATAAAGTATTAGTTTCCTTTTAAAGTAGAACACTAATTTTCCTCAGTGCAATGCTATATATTATCTCACCAACTCACCCAGTTTGTTGATATAGAAAATTGGAAAATCACTTCTTGTTTTCAATGAATTCATAATAATAAGTACCCCCTCTCTCTGTAAGGTCCAACAATATGGTAGATTTTCAACAGACCAAACGGAAATGAAGACAGAAAGGAATTCCAGACCAGTTTGGGAATTGATAATACAGAAGCACAAATCTGGGGAATGGTACAAGCCCGTCGTAAAAAAGTGGAAAAATGTGAAACCACAGCCACACTGCCTCGGTCAGGCTGCCCCTCTAAACTTAGTTGCTGGAGAAGAATGGCACTTGTAAGAGAGGCTACTGTGATGCCAACCATTACTCTGAGTGGGCTTCAGAAGTCAGTGGCTGCAACTGGAGATGAAGTTCCTGGTTCAACAATCTCTAAGGCCTTGCACAAAAACATTATTTGTCGAAGAATGACAAAGAAGCAGCCCTGGCTACAAAAAAGCATACCCTTGCCTGTAAAGACTTTGTAAACTTAAAAGATACTGTTAAGAGGTGGAAGAAGGTCTTGTGGTCGGATGAGACTAAAGTAGAACGTCTTGGCCTCAACACTAAGCAGCAAGTGTGGACTAAGTCTAATACTGTGCATCAGCCAGGTAACACTATCCCTTCAGTAAGGTATGGTGGAGGTAGCACCACACTGTGGGGATGCCTTTCAGCAGCAGAGACTGGAAATCTGGAAGATGAATGCTGCTAGATACAGAGAGATCCTGGATAAAATATTACTAGCCTCTGCCAGAAGGCTTGAACTGGGGAGGAAGTTAGTCTTTCAGCAGGATAACAACCCAAAGTACATTGCCAGAGCAACCATGGTGGCTTCAAATGATGAAAATGGCCCAGTCAGAGTCCTGACCTTAACCCGATCAAACATCTCTGACAAGATGTCAAGATTGCTCTCTACTGCCACTTTTCGACTAGCCTGACACAGCTTGACCAATTTCTCAAGGAGGAATGGGACAAATAGACACTGCTGGCTGTCATAGCTGCGAGAGGTGGTTCAACTAAGTACTGAGCGGAGTGGCATAAATACCCTTGAACTGCTTTTTCCCTGTTTTTGGGCTCTACTGTGAAAAATGAGGCATGTAACTCACAAATAAAAATTCTCATTTAAATTGGTCAAAATCCCTGGTCGTAATATTTATGTAAACAAAGGGTTGGGGGCTGAATATTTTTTTACAAGGCACCATATTCTGAATTCAAAATTATAAATATCTCTTTAGTGGGTCACATCCACTCACCAGGACTGACAGCCAGGCCCACCTATTTATAATTTCACCTAATATTAACATGTATCAGAAAACTGATTTACATTTAATTTATGTTTCATACACAATTAATCACACATACACATAGTACCACAGTGAATGTTAAATTCAGATGTAAAGACTCAAAAATGATTAAAATATAGTAGGTTGTAGACATACATTTGCATTGAGAAATGATTGTGATGGGGGTATTGGGATGGAGATGACATTTTAAAGGAGGGGAAGTTCCTTTGAGATTGGCGTGGACAATGGGGAACTGTGCCTTGTTATCTCTGACCAGAGAATGGATACTGACAATGCGTTGACTGAGATAAAAAAATGTCCAATTCCCCAGCACTAATATCGCTCATTTTGATGGTTCCAAATTATCACTCCTTAAAATGATTAGGACAACACTATTACAGTGAATTTATTATCTGGTTGGACTGAAAATTAAATGACAAATGTTCCATTGAATACTGCAGTCTGTCTGCTGGTTCATCTGAGATTTAATGAACCATTTCAATTACTCTACAAAGCTCAATAATTAGTGGTGCCAGATTTCAAAGAAGGGATAGCTTCTTAGAATCAGAATACTGCAGCATTGAAACAGCCTCCATAGCCCTTCGGGTCTGTCCATTTGTCCACAAGAACCATATTCCTTCCAACTTAATGTTCTTCTATCAGAAGAAGAAAAAGAAAAACAGGGATTTAACTTCTGCAACACTGTGCCGTTAATATCTGTGTACTGTCCCGGTGAGATGCTTCCTTCAGTAAACCAAGCCAAAGGTTTGAAAATGGTTTGTCCCCATGTTGTTTGTTTTGGTCTGGGGCGCACACAGAAACTCTTCTGTGTTGAATTGGTTTTTCAAAGCTAGTAGCAGATCCGAGTTGCTAAAATGTAGTAAATGTGCCTCTGGGCATCTGTAAGTTGCCACTTGGTTTTAGACACAAGAATTTGACTACTGGTGGGGAACACACACAAAATGCTGGAGGACTTCAGTAGGACAGGCAGCACCTATGGAAAAGACTACAGTCGATACTTCAGGCCAAAACCCTTCGGCAGGATTGAAGTATCAACTATACTCTTTCCCATAGATGCTTCCTGGCTTGCTGAATTCCTCCAGCATTTTGTGTGTGTTGCTCAGATTTCCAGCATCTGCAGATTTTCTCTTGTTTGTTACTACTGGCGGGTTACATTGGCTTACAAGTCTTATATTTTGTGTAGATCTATAGATCCTACATTTGATAACAGACTTTCAGGGATATTGTAAAGTTACCAAAGAACTTTGTGAACATAATTGGTCAGCTTGCTTTGGGAAGAGGTACACAGTTGACTTACAGATCAGTCAGGGGTCTCCCTCAACAATGTTCAAGCTGGAGGTTAAATCTGACCAATGTTTCAATGAGAATCTAGTGCCTTATAGATCTGCGAAATTCCATGAGGGATCCCTAAGTCTGTGTTGTTCACAAAACATGAGGGAAAGAGTAATTGACCTCACACCAGCTTGGTTAGGAAATGAGCAATATGTCAGTCGTTGGAAAAAAAATCAACAATACACTTTCCCCAGAGAGCTGGGATATTTTTTTTAGCAGTGTTAAATTAAAAAAAAAAAAGGGGTTAAAGTGTGAAGTGTATTGTTGAAGAGGTACAGCTGATGTATTTGGAACTGGGTCTAGTAATAAAGGCAAACAGGGAACCTGTTTGCGAGATATTTTCAGAGACTAGCGGGCCGAGGAAAACAAAACCATGGATGAGGTGTGTGACTACTCTGTACACCTACAAGATTGAAATCATTTTTGGTCAGAAAAATGTGCTTTAAAAAGATCAAAAGAGAATAACCATGCAATTTATATGATTGCTAAATCTAGTACTAAACCATTTGAGAATGTTAGATATATTTGCTGGTATGAAGCAAGTTTTACAGGGTTTAAATGAGGTGCCAATCAATCTGACTGCTTTGTACTGAGTAAGATCAGCTTTCTGAGCTGAGCTCACCCAAGCAAATATTGCCACCTTCTTCAGAAAATTTGCAGATGCTGGATACGCTTTTAGTTCTTTGGAGTTGAGACAATCAGTACCGTAATTCCAAGAGCTGATCCACTCTTTTAAACATTGAGTTTATGTGAACACTGCAATTAAATTCCTTGACATTGGTGACTAGCTCAAGAACTAAAATGCAGCTGTGATTTCAAGGACAGTCTCTCACACCTCATCTCTGAGATTCACAAATCCCTATCTGAGTTTGGACCAAGGCAACAGAGAATTCTGGACCTAAGCTGCCTGAGTATTAGTGAGCAGGTTGGTTGCAATGTTATTTAATAGAAGAACCTTAGAATCATTATGTCAGAGGAAGGACATATTTAGCTCTCCAGATGTGTGCTAGGACATTATAGAGCAGTACAGTTAAACCATCTCCCTTGCTCCTTCAGTATAGTTTAGTTTGCCTCATATGCCTTCTTGATTTTCTTTTTGAAAGAGTTTATTGAGATCATGTCTTCAACTGATTGCATGTGAGCTTGATTTCAATGTTTAAGCAAAATTTAGATAGGTACTTGAAGAGTAGGGGTCGATAGTAGTAGACAGTCTAAGTGGTTTTGGCATGGACTAGATGGGCTGAAAGGCCTGTTTCTGTGCTGTGCTTATAACTCTATATAACTCCTACCAACTGAAAGATCCAGGTACAGAGAAACATCATTATCCGGAAGTTCCTCTCGAGTTGAAAATGTATCAATGTTTCTTCAGCACCAGAGATTATGCTCCTGACTTTAATAGCAATAGCACTCCCCTATTTCTTATTACAATATGAAATGAATAAAAGTAACTGAAGCCTGCTTTAAGTGATGCTGGGGATCTCAGGAACAGGCTAGCCTGTGTTCTGAGCTCAGCAGTTTTAGATGGAACACCTACAAATACTTCACCCTGATGATTGGCACTCATGTCCTGAGATCCAGTATTGGTGAAGGTGAGGAAGTTCTTAAATATTTCTCCTGCCAGAGCAGGAGTTTAATTTTTGGTCACAATGGACGTAAGAGAACTACAGAGCTTTGATCTGATGTGTTGGCTGAGGATTCATTTTGCACTGACTATTCCCTGTGCTTCACCTGCTTAGCATTTAAGTACCCTCTCAGGTTGGATCCTCTAGTTAAGATGTCTACCACTCTTATAACAGACAGTACAAGCAAAGGAAGAGATATTTTGGCCCACAGGATCTGTTTCCCCATAATGACAATTAAACAGCTCATCTATCTGCACATGGTCTATAGGGCACCTCCTCAGGTTTCAAGGATTCATATCCACCCTGTAGATTTGAATGAGCATTTGGGAGAGCAATGGGATGGACTTTTTGGCCACTGTTAGGCCAGGCGGGAATGAGGCACTTCCACCCACCAATGCTTCCCAACCCCTACCCCATCTGAGCTGCCACCACAAGGGGACTGTCAAGCCAAGCAGAGCTGGGAACGCTGAGCGGACCCACACACACAGGCAGTCAATGATGAAGGCAGGCGGCTGGTCTCTTAACACAGCCCCCCAAATGGAATTGGGGTGACAAGCAATACTCAGGAATGGAACTGCTTCCATTGTATTGCGTCTGCTTCCACCACCAACACTGGGAGCGTGTTCCAAACACCCACCACTTTGTGTAACAAAAACTTACCCCCCCCCCCACAGCTCCTTTAAAACTCCCCTCCCACTATGCCCCCTCACTTTAGAGCTATACTGTGTAGTATTTGATATTTCCATCCTGGGAAAAAGGCTGACTTATGTCTCTGTCAGGACATTGGAACAGGGATCCATTTGCAGACCCAGTACTGTGCACACAGTGATATTAGATAGATAGATATACTTTATTGATCCTGAGGGAAATTGGGTTTCGTTACAGGCGCACCAGCCAAGAACAGAGCATAAATATAGCAATACAAAAACCACAAACAATCAAACAACAAAATGCAAACTATCCCAGATGGAAAATAAGTCCAGGACCAATCTGTTGGCTCAGGGTGTCTGACCCTCCATGGGAGGAGCTGCAAGTTCAATGGCCACAGGCAGGAACAACCTCCCATACCACCCAGTGTTGTATCTCAGTGGAATATGGCCAAAGTCCAACAGTAAAAAGTTCAATATCCGGTCTACAAACATGTTCCTCGATCGTAATATGACCCGGATTGCACCATCTGTTGTTAACCAGAACAGCATACCCCCAACTCCTTTACGCTTACCGCTCTCAGTGCACTTCCGGTCAGCCCGAACGGTCTGGAAGCCGTCCATGGAAAAGTTTTGGTCGGGTATGTCCTCGTGCAGCCCCGTTCCAGTGAAACACATCACACTGCACTCCCGAAATGTTCTCTGACACCTGGCTTGCGCCGTGAACTCGTCCATTTTATTACCCACCGAACTCCTCTTCTCCATAAATCTCTGTTGTCTCGACCCGGTCCTCTTTCTTCACCTTTGTGATCCTCCTCTGCATCCTCTGTGTGTTTTCCTCCAAATTTCAGCAGGGGTGTCCGCCGCTCTGCTCGCTAAACCGGCCGGCATTTTGAGTAACAAACCCTAAGGTACAAACAAAGTCAGCATCAAAGTTCAGGCAAAAGTCAAAACATACAGAGAAATCCAAAAACCAGAATTGGGAAACAGGCAGAGTCAATATTCAGACAGATAGAATATAGATACAAATGCTGGAAAGGCTCAGGAAAATTCACTGGCACAATGTGGCAACAAACAGATGAAAACACAGGACTGAAATACACTGAGCAATAAACAGAGAGGCAGATGATAGGTCGAGCACAATGAGACACAGGTGTCAGCAATGCAGGTAATAATGAGAAACAGGTGAGAGATGGAGTACTCAGTAATACAGGGGCCAGAGTAGAGCAGGAACGGGGACAGGAGCACATGGCAATACAAAACCACAGCCTGACCGCTAGGGGGAAACAGATAAAAAGAGAGAGTTCAACTGGAGGTACTGACAGTCTCACAGCGTTATAAACTTCAGGTCTTCCCTCAGTGTCTGATGCTCCAGAGAAAACCATCCAAATTTGTCCACTCTCTCCTTACAGCTCGATATATTCCTCTTTGAATCAAAATCATTCCTCCCATATAATAGAAAAAGTTGAATGATAGACTGTGATGAAGTACATTGCTTGTACTCATTGTGACGGGATCCTGAATTACCCCTATTAACTGTGCTTTTGAAAAGAGAGAGAGAGAGAGAGAGAGTTATTTACCACCGATAGCTTGTTTGTAAAAGAGAGAGAGCGAGACGAAGGTTAACTGTTGGACTGTCCTTTAAGGCACTGGAAGTAACTTTGGATAACTACTAAATTGTAGTTGGAGACAGCACCAAGCAGCTTGTAAGTTGCTATGGTGACTGAAGGCAGTGTTATTTAATGGACACTTGATGTTATGATTTTCGGCAGGTGTTGACACTTCCTTCAAGGATTTTTGCCTGCTTGCATTTCTTCACAGAGGGAGGAAGGAGGAGTTATTTGAATGACAGTTGATGCTCAGTATGGGAAGATAAAATAGGAGGTCAGATGGTACAGACCTCAGACACATGTTTTGGACACTGAATGAGCATTGTTGTTCCCACAGAAAAAGTGTGCTTCGGAGGATCGATCAGGTGGATCGATCCATCGCTCTTGCAGTGGAAAGAGGAAATGGGTTGACTGGTGGGGGAGTTGTCCATGTGTCCACCCTCACCTGGGGGATAGCTCCACCACAGAAAACCGGTCCCCTTTGTTAAAGTCACAGTCGGTGACTTTTAAAGGATTTCGAAGGACAACGAGAAGATCGACAGTGTCAGCTCACTTGAAGACTCAAATCTCTCTCTCTCTCCGTCACTACTCAACTCAATACCACGAACTGAACTGAACTGAACTTTACTCATCATCGTAAGACTGTATCTTTTTACCCCTAGACTTAAAGAAGCTTAGTTTTTCATACATATATTTCCACACTTACTGATTTACTTACTTATTTATATAATCATTGCTAACCTGTTTGATTTATCTACATTTACATTACTGTATTGCGTAGTTACTAATAAATATTATTAGTTTATAGCAGTACTAGACTCCAAAGTGTTTTCCATCTCTGCTGGTTCTTTATTCCCGTCACGGGGTTCATGACATCATGAACTGTAGTGCTACATGCATGAATTCCAAAATCCATTTTGTGTATTTTCTACTTAGCATTATGCAAGCACCACAGAATTTAATGAAGGTTATGGAGATTCAAGTGAAGATTATGGACTGTTCCTTTTCAGCTCCCTTGAACTACTGACTCCCAACACACTACCCTCCCTTCCTCTCATCTTGCTCTTTATTTCCCTTTTCGAGTGTGTGCTCTTTTTTTCTGTCTTCATCTATCATTCAGCTGCCGCTGTCTTCTAACTCCATTCCCGCTCCACTCCTCTACCTGGTATCACCTGCCTTCCATCTTATACTTCTGCTGAATGTACTAATCATCTCAGAATCCTTTCTTGTCACTTCTCTTTGTACTAACCATTTCACCTCTCCACTCCCACTCTCCCTACGGGGTTTCGACTCAAAATTTTAAAATTTCCTTTTCTCCCATAGATGATGCCTTGCCTACTGAGTTCATCCGGCAGACTGTTTGTGGTCTAGTGAAGCTTGTCCTTGTCATCACTATGCCTTGATATTGTCTGCAGGGAGCATATTCTGGCCAATACTATTAGGGATAGTTGAGTCTGCAACACATACTATATATTAGTGAGGATGAATTTAAGGTAGTTTATCACCTACAGTATCTCGTTTACCTAACTACTTTCTGCACACCCCGTTGAGCAGCTCCCTCTTTTAAGATAATGGCAGTAAGTCATTTCTTTGATTGATAGTTGGCAAAGGATTGCGAGATGCTTGGAGTACACTCTGTACCTTTCTGCCTTCAGTAGAAGTGTCATCTGACATGGAGAGGCACTGATTCATACAGTGGCATGCAAAAGTTTGGGCACCCCTGGTCAAAATTTCTGTTACTGTGAATAGTTAAGTGAGTAGAAGATGAACTGATCTCTAAAAGTCATAAAGTTAAAGATGAAACATTCTTTTCAACATCTTAAGCAAGATTAGTGCATTATTTTTGTTTTGTACAATTTTAGAGTGGTGGTATCCATTAGTCTCGCGAGACCATGGATCTGCCCCTAGAAGGTTTCCAGGGCGCAGGCCTGGGCAAGGTTTTATGGAAGACCGGCAGTTGCCCATGCAGCAAGTCTCCTCTTTCCATGCCACTGATATTCTCCAGGGAAGGGCAAGGGCCGATGCAACTTGGCACCGGTGTCATCGCAGGAGTTGCTAGAACGAGGTTGAAGGTAATGTCAGACTGCCTTAGGGACTCCAGCTCCAGATTTGTCCTCGAGGTTTACTCCTGAAGCCTTTCCCATGAATGGGTATGGCTGCAAGGCAGCGGAGGTTTGAAATCAGAGTTTTCCCTCTCTTAGATGGACTGCCTTCCCAAGCTAACGAGTTCCATCTACCCGAAAATTTTAGAGTGAAAAAAAGGAAAAGAGCACCATGCAGAAATTTGGGAACCCCAAGAGATTTGAGCTCTCAGATAATTTTTACCAAGGTCTCAGACCTTAATTAGCTTGTTAGGTCTATGGCTTGTTCACAGTCATCGTTAGGAAAGGTCGGGTGATGTAAATTTCAAAGCTTTCTAAATACCCTGACTCCTCAAACCTTGTCCCAACAATCAGCAGCCATGGGCTCCTCTGAGCAGCTGCCTAGCATTCTGAAAATTAAAATAAATGATGCCCACAAAGCAGGAGAAGGCTATAAGAAGATAGCAAAGCATTTTCAGGTAGCTGTTTCCTCAGTTCGTAATGTAATTAAGAAATGGCAGTTAACAGGAACAGTGAAGCTCAAGTTGAGGTCTGGAAGACCAAGAAAACTTTTCGAGAGAACTGCTGGTAGGATTGATAGAAAGGCAAATCAAAACCCCCGTTTGACTACAAAAGACCTTCAGGAAGATTTAGCAGACTCTGGAGTGGTGGTGCACTGTTCTACTGTGCAGCGACACCTGCACAAATATGACCTTCATGGAAGAGTCATCAGAAGAAAACTTTTCCTGCATCCTCACCACAAAATTCAGAATCAGAAGTTTGCAAAGGAACATCTAAACAAGCCTAAACACAAGGAATTCTGCAGATGTTGGAAATTCAAGCAGCACACATCAAAGTTGCTGGTGAATGCAGCAGACCAGGCAGCATCTTTAGGAAGAGGTACAGTCGACGTTTCGGGCCGAGACCCTTCGTCAGAACTAACTGAAGGAAGAGCTAGTAAGAGATTTGAAAGTGGGAGGGGGAGGGGGTGATCCAAAATGATAGGAGAAGACAGGAGGGGGAGAGATGGAGCCAAGAGCTGGAGAGGTGATTGGCAAAAGGGATATGAGAGGATCATGGGACAGGAGGCCCAGGGAGAAGGAAAGGTGGGAGGAACCCAGAGGATGGGCAAGGGGTATGGTCAGAAGGACGGAGGGAGAAAAAGGAGAGAGAGAGAAAGAATGTGTGTATGTAAATAAATAATGGATGGGGTATGAGGGGGAGGTGGGGCATTAGCAGAAGTTAGAGAAGTCAATGTTCATGCCATAAGGTTGGAGGCTACCCAGACGGAATATAAGGTGTTGATCCTCCAACATGAGTGTGGCTTCATCCTTACAGTAGAGGAGGCCGTGGATAGACATATCAGAATGCGAATGGGATGTGGAATTAAAATGTGTGGCCTCTGGGAGATCCTGCTTTCTCTGGCAGACAGAGCGTAGGTGTTCAGCAAACAGATCGCCTCATGACCATGATCCTCTCATATCCCTTTTGCCAATCACCTGTCCAACTCTTGGCTCCATCCCTCCCCCTCCTGTCTTCTCCTATCATTTTGGATCTTCCCCTCCCCCTCCCACTTTCAAATCTCTTACTAGATCTTCCTTCAGTTAGTCCTGACGAAGGGTCACGGCCCGAAACGTCGACTGTACCTCTTCCTAGAGATGCTGCCTGGCCTGCTGCGTTCACCAGCAACTTTGATGTGTGTTGTCTAAACAAGCCTGATGCATTTTGGAAACAAGTCCTGTGGACTGATGAAGATAAAATAGAACTTTTTGACTGCAATGAGCAAAGGTATGTTTGGAGAAAAAAGGGCGCAAAATTTCATGAAAAGAACCCCCCTCCAACTGTTAAGCACAGGGATGGATCGATCATGCTTTGGGCTTGTGTTGCAGCCAATGGCATGGGGACCATTTCACTGGTAGAGGGAAGAATGAATTCAATTAAATACCAGCAAATTCTGGAAGCAAACGTCACACTGTCTGTAAAAATGCTGAAGATGAAAAGAGGATGGCTTCTACAATAGGATAATGACCCTAAACACACCTCAAAATCCACAATGGACTGCCTCAAGAGGTGCAAGCTAAAGGTTTTGCCACGGCTCTCACAGTCCTCCAACCTAAACATCATCGAAAATCTGTGGATAGACCTCAAAAGAGCAGTACATGCAAGACGGCCCAAGAATCTCACAGAACTAGAAGCCTTTTGCAAGGAAGAATGAGTGAAAATCCCCCAAACAAAGATTGAAAGTCTCTTAGCTGGCTACAGAAAGCAATTATAAGCTGTGATATTTGCCAAAGGGGGTGTTACTAAGTACTGACCATGCAGGGTGCCCAAATTTTTGCTTCGGGCCCGTTTCCTTTTTTGATATTTTGAAACTAAAAGATGGAAATAAAAAAGTAATCTTGCTTAAAATATTAAAGAAATGTGTCATTTTTAACTTTATGCCTTTTGGAAATCAGGCCATCTTTTACTCGCTTAGCTAATCACAGTAACAGAAATTTTGACCAGGGGTGCCCAAACTTTTGCATGCCACTGTATCTGCTGAACAATGGTGGCAGGGCATTTAAAACTTAATTACACTGCTGTGCTCCTAAAATTACAAAGGTAAAACAAGGCACCGACATCATATTTCCTTCTGCAAAGGATAACAGTGAACTTTTTAGGTTTTTCAGCAACCTTGAAGCCTCATTGCTGGTATTGACATATTGTTTTAAATTTCCCAGGGAGCTGGAGTCTGGAATGTGGGTGGCTGTGCAGATAGGGTCAGGAGTTGGGCTTGGAATGTGAGCTAGAAACCAGAGCATAGCCAGAAGGGTAAGTCAAGGACTGAAGACTCAGAAGGGGATATTCTCTCCGCATGTTGCCTTGCTCTATGCCAGCCCCGCTTGCAATTAGTTCAAAATTTGGATCTATGATGCAGCTTCTGGAAGAACGTGTTAAGGAACTGGAGCTGCAGCTTGATGACTTATGACTCATATGACAGAATGAGAAGCTACGAGGGCAGGGGGGGCGGGGATAGTCACTCCTAGGTTGCGGGAGACAGGTAACTGGATGACTGTCAGGAGAAGGAAGGGATATTCACAGCCAGTGCAGAGTACAACTGTGGTCATTCTCCTCAGTAATAACCTCACAACCTTAGATACTGTTGGGGGGGGGGGTGGCGGGGAACCACAGTGACTGGTCTCTGGCACTGAGTCTGGTGCTGTGGCTCAGAAGAGCAGAGAGGTGAAGAGGACTACAGTGTTGATAGGAGATTCCATAGTCAGAGGAACAGAGGTGAGATTCTGTAGATATAATAGAGACACCCAGATGGCATGTTGCCTCCCAGGTGCCAGGGTCAGGGATTTTCATATCGAGTCTATGAAATTCTAAAGAGCAAGGGTGAGCAGCCAGAAGTCTTCGGGCCTATTGGCACCAATGATATAGGTAGACAAGGTGAGGAGGTCCTGAAGAGAGTTTTGAGGGGCTAAGTAGAAAGCTGAAAAACAGGACCTCCATGGTTGTAATCTCTGGATTGCTGCCTGTGCCACGTGCCCAGTCAGGGTAAGAATAGGATGATTTGGCAGGATGAGTGCATGGCTGAGGAACTGGTACGGGGGCAGGGGTTTAGATTTATCGATCTTTGGGATTTCTTCTGGGGAAGGTATAACCTGTAAAAAATGGGATGAGTTACACCTGAAGCTGAAGGGGTCCAATACCCTTGCGGGCAGGTTTGCTGAAGTTGTTCGGGAGGGTTTAAACTAATTCAGCAGGAATATGGGAACCAGAGTGATAGTGCTGAGGTTGTCGGCTTACAAACAAAGGCAATCTGTATTGAGACTCCTAGCAAGCAGAAGCTGATGATAGGACAAAATTGCAGTCAAAAGGATGAGTTGCAATATCAAAATCAAAAAGAGTGAATATAGGACTGAAGGTGCTATATTTAAGTGCACGTAGTATATGGAATAAGATAGATGAACTTGTAGCACAGTTACAGATTGGCATGTATGATGTTATAGGCAACACTGTATCATGGCTGAAAGAAGATTATACCTGGGAGTTTTGTGTCCAAGGCTACACATTGTATCGAAAAGTCAGGCAGGTAGGCAGAGGAGATGGCTTGACTCTCGGTAAAAAATGAAATCAAATCATTAGAAAAAGGTGACATAGGGTTGGAAGGTGTTAAATCATTGTAGGTGGAGCCAAATAAAGAGTTACATACAGACCCTCAAACAGTAGTAAGGATATTGTCTCCAAATTACAATGGGATATAGAAATTGCATGCCAAACGGACAATGTTAGAATAGTCATGGGGGATTTTAATATGCAGGTAGATGGGGAAAATGAGTTTGGTACTGGATTCCAGGAGTGGGTATTTCTAGAATGCCTACAAGATAGCATTTTAGAGCAGCTTGTGGTTGAGCCTACTAGGGGATTGGCTATTATGGGTTGGGTGTCGTGCAATAAACCAGAATTGATTAGAGAGCTTTAAGTAAAGGAACTGTTTGGGGTCAGTAATCATAATATAAGACCATAAGATATAGGAGCAGAAGCAGGCCACTCGACCCAGCGAGTCTGCTCTGCCTTCCAATCATGGGCTGATTCAATTATTCCAGTCATCCCCACTCCCCTGCCTTCTCCCCATACCCTTTGATGCCCAGGCTAATCAAGAACCTATCGATCTCTGCCGTAAATGCACCCAATGACTTGGCCTCTCGTGGCAACAAATTCCACAGAGTTACCACCCTTTGACTAAAGTAATTTCTCCGCATCTCTGTGCTATGATTAAATTAATCCTGAAATTGGAGGAGAAGCTAAAGTCAGATATATCATTATTACAGTGGAGTAAAGGGAATTACAGAGGCATGAAAGAGGAGTTGGCCAAAATTGTTTGGAAAAGAACACTAGCAGAGATGACAGCAGAGAGATAATGGCTGGAAATTCTGGAAGCAATTCAGAGGGCATAGGATATATACATGCCACAAAGACAGAAGTATTCTAAAGGGAAGATGACACAATCACAGCTAACAAGAGGTCAAAGCCAAAATAAAAACCAAAGAGAGGGCATATACTAGAGGAAAAATTAGTAAAGTGAGAGGGTTGGGAAGCTTTTAAAAACCAACAGAAGGCAATTTAAAAAATGTTAAGAAAGAAAAGATGGAATATGAAGGTAAGTTAGCCAATTATATCAAAGAGGATACCAGAAGCTTCTTAGCATACGTAAAGTGTAAAAGAGAGTTGAGAGTGAAGTGGATATTGGACCACTGGAAAACAATGCTGGGAGGTAGTAATGGAAATAGTGGGTGAACTGAATAAGTATTCTGCATCAGTCTTCACTGTGGAAGATACTGGTAATTACTGGTTGAAGTTCCAGGAGTCAGGGGTCAGAAGTATATGAAGTTGCTATTACTAGGGAGAAAGTTCTTGGGAAGCTGAAAGGGCTGAAGGTAGATACATCACCTGGAACAGATGGTGTACACCCCAGAGTTCTGAAGAGCTGGCTGAAGAGATTGTGGAGGTATTAGTAATGATCTTGCAAGAATCACTAGAAATTGCAAAATTGCAAAAGTCACTCCAATCTTCAAGAAGGGAAATAGACAGAAAAAAGAAAATTATAGGCCAGTGGTTGGCCACTGGAAGATACTGGAGTTAATTGTTAAAGGTGTGGCTTTGGGATACTTGGAGGCACATGATAAAATAGGCCATAGTCAGCATGGTTTCCTCAAGGGAAAATCTTGCCTCACAAATCTGTTGGAACTTCTTGAAGAAATAACAAGCAGGATAGACAAAGGAGAATTGGATGATGTGGTATACTTGGATTTTCAGAAGGCATTTGACAAACTGCCACTCATCAGGTGGCTTAACAAATTAAAAGCCCAAGATATTACAGGAAGGTACTAGTATGGATAAAGCAGTGGCTAATTGGTAGGAGGCAAAGAATAGAATTAAATAGTTTTTTTTTCTGGTTAGCTGCCTGTGACATGGTGTTCTACAGGGCTCTGTGTTGGTACCACTTCTTGTTATGTTATATGTCAATGACTTGGGTGATGGCTTTGTCGCAAAGTTTGCAGATGATATGAAGATAGGTAGAGGAGCAGGTAGTATTGAGGAAGTAGAGAGGCCACAGAAGGACTTAGACAGAATGGGCAAAGAATTGGCAGATGTACTATGGTGTCAGGAAGTGTATAGCCATTCACTTTGGTTTGAGGAACAGAAGGGTAGACTATTTTCTAAATAGAGAGAAAATTCAAAAACCTGAGGGTATCTGGGAGTCCTTGTGCAGGATTCCCTAAAGGTTAGCTAATTTGCGGGTTGAGTCTGTGGTAATGAAGGTAAATGTGATGTTAGCATTCATTTCAAGAGGACTAGGTTATAGGATGTAATGTTGAGGCTTTATAAAGCACTGGTGAGACCTCACTTGGAGTACTGTGAGCAGTTTTGGGTCCCTTAACTTAGAAAGGATGTGCTGACACTGGAGGGGGTTCAAAGGAGGTTCATGAAGTGATTCCAGGATCGAACGGCTTGTCATATGAAAAGCATCTGATGGCTCTGAACTTGTATTCACTAAAATTCAGAAGAATGAGAGGTGACCAAATTGAAACCTATTGAATGGTGAAAGGCCTTGATAGAGTGGTTGTTTTCTGTGGTGGAAGATTCTAAGACCACAGGACGCAGCCTCAGAGCAGAGGGGCATCCTTTTAGAACAGAGATGAGAAGGAAATTGTTTAGCCAAAGAGTGGTGAATCTGTGAAATTCATTGGCAGCTGTGGAGGCCAAGTCTTTGTGAATTTTTAAGGCTGAGATTGATAGGTTTTTCATTGGTCAAGGCATTGAGGGCTATTGGGGAAGGTAGGAGATTAGGGCTGAGAGAAAAAAAAAAGGATCAGCCATGATGAAATGGTGGAGTAGACTTGATGGGCCAAATGCCTAATTCTACTCCTATATTTTATGGTCTTACGATGTCCATATGTTAATTGGCAGGCAATAGTAATTCCATATTAAAAGAAACCATATGCAGGTACCATTCACCCCTACACAAGTCATTGCTGATCTGCAATGTTGGGACCCTCATGGACAATATTAAGAGTGACAGGTCTGAAAGCTGCTCTGCTATCACAGCTTGGGAACTTAAAAGCTTTTACCGCTGACATCTCTGCACTGAGTGAGATGTAACAGGCAGATAATAGACAGTTTAAATAACAAGGCAAGCCAGATCAAATGAGCTTTGCTATCAAGTTGAAATTGGCAGGAATCTTAGCAACCCATCACCTCAGAGGATTCACTCCTACTACAGAACTGACACCCTAGAGTGAACAGTGCATAATCTTGGAAGATGATGCCAAGGAGGAACTCCACTTCAAGCATGAAAGTATCTGATCAGCATCCCAAAGGGAGACAGGCTGATCCTTCTGAATGACTTTGATGTCAGTGGCAAAATGTGATCAGCAAAGAAGGAATAGGAAAATTTATCTCCAGTAGATTCATTCACCTAAAAAAAAATGCCTGGAGAACAGTCATATCATAACAAATGCCTTGCTTCATCCAAGGGGCAGCAAAAGACCTTGTGGCATTACCCTGAGTACAAGCACACCAGCACCCGTTAGACTATATTATCATCCAAGAGAGGAACTTCAAAGATGTCTGCATCATCCATCTTATGAAAAGCATCAACGCCTGCTGAAGACACAGGAGAATACAGATGCTGGAATTAGAGAAACGGCACCCCATATTCCGCCTGGGCAATCTCCAATCTGGCAGTATGAACACTAAACTATCCTATTTCCAGTAACTGCTCTCCACTGTGTCCTCTCCCTTTTCTCTCTCCATCACACATCTCTTTCACTTCCCCTGCCCCCTCCATCTGCCTATCATCCGCACATTCCTTCTATTGATCCCCTCCCCACTTTCCTTCCTTTATTCCATACTCCACCTTCTTCCCTATCAGTTTCCATCACCTTGAGCTATTTGTCACTTCCATCTATCACCTCACACCCTTTGAAGCCATTCCCATTCTCCCACCTCCCTGATCTGCCTACCAACCCTCTTAGCTGGGTCCTCCTATTGCCTGCCAATTCTTACTCCTCTACTTCCATCCGCCTTTCCATACTGGCTACCCCGCCGCTACCTTCAGTCCCTTCATCTTTCTACACTGGTCACTTCCCCTCTTCCTTTCAGACCAGATGAAGGGTCTCAACCAAAATTGTCAACCGCCGATTTCTCTCCATTGATGCTGCCTGATCTGTTGAGTTCCACCAGTGTTTTGTGTTTTGCTCCAATGGCTTCTGGCCTGATCAACCTATGATTCACAATATTACATTATTCAACAGAATCAGAATCAGGTTTATTATCATTGGCATGTGATGTGAAATTTGTTAACTTAGCAGCCGCAGTTCAATGAAACACATAATCTAGCAGAGAGATAAAAATAATAATAATAAATAAAATAAAACATAATGATAAACAAGTAAATCAATTACGTATATTGAATAAATTATTTAAAAATGTGCAAAAACAGAAATACTGTATAGTAAAAAAAAGTGAGGTGGTGTCCAAAACTTCAAAGTCCATTTAGAAATCGGATGGCAGAGGGGAAGAAGCTCTTCCTGCAAAACGGCAGTGTTAATATAAATGTTGCTGAAAGGTGATCAGTGTGGAGTCTCTTTATAAGATCATGAGGAACAGGCTCAGAGATAACAATCAACTTCCTGCAAACAAGATATGGAGTATATCCACAGGCTATGAACTGCTCTGAATTTGACCATAATTCACACCCAGCTTCTCTGCCAAGAAGAACCAGGACTGAAACTCACTGGAAGAATAAACAAACTAATGTCAATGTCCCCCGCCAGACCAGTCTCCCGTTATCAGAGCCCTAATTAGACCATAAAACCAAGTGCTCAACATTAGACTCCTGAAATGGGCACTTTCTCTCAAGTTCTGTCACAGAAAGGCATTATTGGGTGGACACAGATTCAAAGGTTTGGCAAAGTTTCCTTAAAAAAATAAAAACAACCCAAATTGAGAATGCCTACTTCATGGCTGCTCCAAGCGGAGAAGAAGCATCCAGGATGCTACCGAGAATCTTAAGTTCATGCACTGAGAGAAGTGGAAAGAAAGGTCACTCCACCTCATAAACTTCCTGCTAGTCATTCTATCAGCCTCCTACCACAGCAATAGAGGAATCTATGGTTTCCACAGCCTCATCAGTCACTTCACTTGGAGAAATGGAGAGGACATGCGTCATTCTTGTTCCTGAGTGTCAGCCTAATTTATTGAACGCAAATTCCCAAGCTACTGCAGATGAATTCGAAACTGTATCTTTTGATTTTGGTCCAGAATTGCTGGTCAAGGATCATAACCATTAATCTACCTTACACTCTGAGAGACCAGATTATGAAATAAATGAGACAGAGGACAGCTCAGCTGAATACCTTGGGACATGCTAAAACTGCTGGCTAACTAATTTTAGTTATTGTTACGTAGTTTTGGGTGCTTATTGCATTGTAGCTTTAGAAAAGTTAGGCTGAATCAGAAGGCACTTTCAAGGACAAGCTATTAATATGAACTGAAGGGAAAAATATGATAACAAAATACATCAGAATTCATAAGCGCTTAATTGCACCTTGCTGCTTTGCATTTCCAATCTAATATGCTGATGTTCATTAGATATACAGCAAGAGGATGCTGGCAACTTTGACCTTGCAACTGGACGCTGTACAGGAAAAAACTAAAATGCAGTATCTGGTCTTCTGAGAAGATTAATTGAGGTTAATAGGTCTTCAGTCCTTATTCACTGCGAGCTGAATCTCTCTAAAAATGTTAATCCAGTGTTTTCACCAATTCTCACACAACCACCAACGTCCTTTTGATCCTCATTTTTAATCATTACAGCCTTGCCATCTTTCCAACCCTACAGTTCTTGTAATGTTTCATCAGTCTCACATGAAAATCTTCATCTAGTCCTTCAATGTCAGAAACCAGTCCTACAATGCTTTTTACCTTCCTCCAGCCCTATAATACCAGCAACCTTACTCCATTCCCACAGTTCTCTACAAACTCTCTACTCTCTGTTTAGCCTCCACCATTTCATGACTCTCGAGTTTGACGCCTAGGTCTCAGCAAGTTCGATCTAGTATCGGATACTTCTTCATCTCGCTTGCCATTCTTTCCTTCCTGCTGCTGACCCACCGGGACCATGTCTGGGAATGGGCAGGGTGTGGTGAAGCAGGAATACAAAACCTCCCATAATTATTCACATTAAATTCACACACAAGTGTGCATTTATTTCTAATACATATCTGTTTTAATTACTGCATCAAAGAAATGATCAAACTAAACTCTAGACAGTACACTTGTTCCCATCCTAACTGTTCCTTCTTTGATCTAAGGCCTTTTTGTTTTCTTTAAAGAAATTTAAGATATTTGACCACAACAATTGCTTGGTGTTGTCAATGGTTCAAACCTTGACAATAACTGACTCTTGGTGCATAAGAATGACAGCTTTCAATGTTGTGGTGTTCAGTGAGCTTAGCAATTCCCTTGCAAATGTTTCATCACCAGTCGAGGTGACATCTTCAGTGCACAGTTGTTGCCGCTTGTCTCTGGGAGTGCTCACACTTATGTAGGCCCCTGTTCATTTGCCTCGGTCCTGATTGGCTACTCCTTCAGTTGACCTTTGAATTCTATTGGCTCGTACTTCTTTGGCTCTTAGGGGTTGATAGTAAGCCCTAGTTGGATCTACCATCTGATAGTTGAAATGGTGTCTCTTTCGAGGAACAGCTTGTTTAATGCTACTATACAGAACATTCCAAATGCTTGTTATTTTTTTGGTTCTATAACATTGATTTTCATGACATAGTAAAATGGTAAATTGTTTTATTATATCCACATGTACTGACATACAATAAAAAGACTTTATTTTGCAAGCCATCCACACAACTCATTTCACCACATCAGTATATTGAGATAATACGAGGGAAAAGTAATAATAGAATATAGAATAAGATTTTACAGTTACAGGCAGACAATAAGTTGCAAGGACATGATAGAGTAGATTGTGAGGTCAAGAATCCATCTTATTGTACAAGGGAACCATTCAATATTCTTATAACAACAAGGTAGAAGCTGTTCCTTAGCTTCACGGTGTGTAATTTCAGGCTGTTGTGTCTTGTGCTCAATAGAAAGAGGAAAAGGAGATGATGACCAGAATGAATGTGTTCTTAAATGATGTTGTCTGCTTTACCAAGGCAGTAAGAAATATAGACAAAGTCTAAGGAAGGGAGGCTGGTTTCTGTGATATGCTGATTTGTATCCACAGCTACAATTTCTTATGGTCTTGTGCAAAGCAGTTGCCATACCAAGCCGTGCTGCATCTTGATAGGATGCTTTCTATGGTACATCAATAAAAAATGGTAAGAGTCAACAGGGACATGCCAATTTTTTTAGCTTCCTGGGGCATAGACATAGAAAGTCATTTGTACCATGTGAGATGATATGTATGGTCATCCTGTGACATATGGATAACTGCTCCATTGCTAATCCAGCATCTGGTGCTACAACATTTTTCAGCCTTATAAACTCAAGAGGAATAAGAGACTGTGATCTGATGGGTGGTGATTGTGGGACAAGGATCAGGGATACTGTCAAGGATTGTCACTTAATGAGGTGAGTAGAGGTGAGTGAAGGGACTCAATAAACCCTACCCTTCCCCCAAGCCATTGATACATAGCAGTGATAACATTATGAGAGGCATAGATGAAGTGAATAGCGATCAATTTCTTTCCCCAGGTAGAGAAGTCCAAAACTAGAGAACGTACTTTAAGTTGAGAAAGTAAAGATTACACGTGACCAGTGGGACAACTTTTTCCACATGAAGTGTGCTGGATATATGGAGCAACCTGCCCAAGGAAATGGTAGAGGTGAGTACATTCACATTTGGACAGTTACACATATAAGAAGGGTTTAAAGCAGAGGTTCCCAACCTGTTTTCATGCCATGGACCCCCTACCAGTAACCAAGAGGTCTATGGACACCGCAATAAATGCACAAGTGTTTCCCTACTGATGCTCATGCTTTTGGGGTCTTAAGGGAGCTCTCCCTACCTACATGGGTTCTGAAGAGGTTGAATATGAGAGTCCTGCAGCCTGAAATGTTTCTGACAAGGGATCTGGAGGGTTGTTGCATAAGGCACATCCATTTGGAGGGCCAGGGTGGTGGGACTTTTGAGATTGATGGCTTTTCTTTCAGGCACTCCAAGAGACCATAATGGTAATGGGCCAAAGGCACTTCTGCATTCCACATGTAGATCCTGAATTCCATGGTTAAATCCAGCACCGAGCTTGAGATTTGACATAGAGAATATTCTGGACTGCTATCACCCTTCCACTTCCCAGATTGCAGAAAACCCAGCACATCTCAGCAGTGAATTCTTCATATCAATCGCAAATCGTGGCTTTGACAAACCCATCTGTCAAGAAATGTAGAGGAGATTTGACCCAAGAACAAAGCAGCAGAGACAATTTAACAGTAAATGATATTTTACTAAAAACTGCAAAATAACAAGCCATAAGAGGCCACAAAACAGGAGATACTAATCATGACAAGAAACAAAGGCTGGTTCAATGGGTGATAAAGGATTGTAGATGAGAGCTGGGTTTAAATAGGCTACAGGTGATGAGTTGGAAATAATGGCAGGTGACTCCTGTTAGCTGGGTGGAGACTGGGGAGGTGCCTGTCTGTGCAGGCCTTAATAGAACCAGATTTTGGACCATTATTCTACTGAGGCTTCCTTACACCTGGGGAGCCCTAATGCTCTCACCAAGTGTCCACCTCTGCCACCACAAACTTCAATCCAGCATTAGAGAAATGAGTTTCCCGCTGCCATGTGTATGTCCCAGAATTTCTCATGATGTGTTAATCCACATCTCACTTCTGCTTTCAGTAGCAGTTCCAGTCTTAGTGTCTTCTGCCTAAGCAGTCAGCTATGATGTGACATTGTATAGGTTCCAGGAGGACTTACAGATTTTGCATTGTTAATGGATGAAACATTACAGTCTATGCAATAGTATACATGAAAATTATTCCCTAGGAGCCTTGTGCTTAATAGATTTGTGTACCTCAGGTAATACCTCTTCAGCTAGTGTCATCATGTGATGTTAGAGTAAGAGACAGTGACCTAGAAATTCAGACAAGTAGTGCTATTTATTTCAGGGTTATGTGAATGTGAATTGGTTACTTATGTAGAGGAACACAGTTGTGATTATTTGTGGTTGGATTATGTAAATCTCAAGAGTCACTGTTTACCACAAATCATTTTGCGCAGACGAAAAGGTCTTTGTTCCAGATGTGTATAATAAAAGTGTTATTCACAACATAGAGCACATCTAATTTAACTAAATCTGATTCATTATTGTATAGAACATTGAACATAGAATAGTACAGCACAGTACAGTACAGGCCCTTTGGCCCTCAATGTTGTGCCGACCCTCAAACCCTGCCTCCCATATAACCCCTTACCTTAAATTCCTCCAGATACCTGTCTAGTAGTCTCTTAAATTTCACTAGTGTATCTGCCTCCACCAGTGACTCAGGCAGTGCATTCCACGCACCAACCACTCTCTGAGTAAAAAACCTTCCTCTAATATCCTCCTTGAACTTCCCACCCCTTACCTTAAAGCCATGTTCTCTTGTATTGAACAGTGGTGCCCTGGGGAAGAGGCACTGGCTATCCACTCTACCTATTCCTCTTAATATCTTGTATACCTCTACCATGTCTCCTCTCATCCTCCTTCTCTCCAAAGAGTAAAGCCCTAGCTCACTTAATCTCTGATCATAACGCATACTCTCTAAACCAGGCAGCATCCTGGTAAATCTCCTCTGTACCCTTTCTAATGCTTCCACATCCTTCCTATAGTGGGGCGACCAGAACTGGACACAGTACTCCAAGTGTGGCCTAACCAGAGTTTTATAGAGCTGCATCATTACCTCAAGACTCTTAAACTCTATCGCTTGACTTATGAAAGCTTTTTTAACTACCCTATCTACCTGTGAGGCAACTTTCAGGGATCTGTGGACATTTACCCACAGATCTCTCTGTTCCTCCACAGTACCAAGTATCCTGCCATTTAATTTCTGCTCTGCCTTGGAGTTTGTCCTTCCAAAGTGTACCACTTCACACTTCTCCGGGTTGAACTCCATCTGTCACTTCTCAGTCCACTTCTGCATCCTATCAATGTCTCTCTGCAATCTTCAATAATCCTCTACACTATCTACAACACCACCAACCTTTGTGTTGTCTGCAAACTTGCCAACCCACTCTTCTACCCCCACATCCCGGTTGTTAATAAAAATCACGAAAAAGTAGAGGTCCCAGAACCACTAGTCACAATCTTTCAATCTGAATGTACTCCCTCCACCACGACCCTCTGCCTTCTGCAGGAAAGCCAGTTCTGAATCCACCTGGCCAAACCTCCCTGGATCCCATGCCTTCTGACTTTCTGAATAAGCCTACCGTGTGGAACTTTGTCAAATGCCTTACTAAAAACCATGTAGATCACATCCACTGCACTACCCATATCTACATGCCTGGTCACCTCCTCACAGAACTCTATCAGGCTTGTCAGACACGATCTGCCCTTCACAAAACCATGCTGACTGTCCCTGATCAGACCATGATTCTCTAAATGCCCATAGATGCTATCTCTAAGAATCTTTTCCAACAGCTTTCCCACCACAGACGTAAGGCTCACTGGTCTATAATTACCCCAACTATTCCTACTACCTTTTTTGAACAAGGAGTCAACATTCGCCTCCCTCCAATCCTCTGGTACCATTCCCGTGGACAACGAGGACATAAAGATCCTAGCCAGAGGCTCAGCAATCTCTTCCCTCATCTTGTGGAGCAGCCTGGGGAATATTCTGTCAGGTCCCGGGGACTTATCCATCCTAATGTATTTTAACAACTCCAACACCTCCTCTCCCTTGATATCAACATGCTCCAGAACATCAATTTCACTTATATTGTCCTCACCGTCATCAACTTTCCTATCATTGGTGAATACCAAAGAGAAGTATTCATTGAGGACCTCGCTCACTTCCACAGCCTCCAGGCACATCTTCCACCTTTATCTCTTTTCGTTCCTACCTTCACTCCTGTCATCCTTTTTTTCTTCACATAATTGAAGAATGCCTTGGGGTTTTCTTTTACCCTGCTCACCAAGGCCTTCTCATGCCTTCTTCTTGCTCTCCTCAGCCCCTTCTTAAGCTCCTTTCTTGCTACCCTATATTCCTCAATAGACTCATCTGATCCTTGCTTCCTAAACCTCATGTATGCTGCCTTCTTCCACCTGACTAGATTTTCCACCTCACTTGTCACCCATGGTTCCTTCACTCTACCATTCTTTATCTTCCTCACCGGGACAAATTTATCCCTAACATCCTTCAAGAGATCCCTAAACATCGACCACATGTCCATAGTTCATTTCCCTACAAAAATATCATCCCAATTCACACCCTCAAGTTCTAGCCTTATAGCCTCATAACTTGTCCTTCCCCAGTTAAAAATTTTCCTGTCCTCTCTGATTCTACGCTTTTCCATGATAATGCTAAAGGCCAGGGAGCGGTGGTCACTGTTCCCCAGATACTCACCTGCTGAGAGATCTGTGACCTGACCCGGTTCGTTACCTAATACTGGATCTAGCATGGCATTCCCCCTAGTCGACCTGTCAACATACTGTGACAGGAATCCATCCTGGACACACTTAACGAACTCTGCCCTGTCTAAATCCTTGGAACTAATCAGCTTCCAATCAATATTAGGGAAGTTAAAGTCAGCCATGATAACATCCCTGTTATTTTTGCACCTTTCCAAAATCTGCCTCCCAATCTGCTCCTCTGTATCTCTGCTGCTACCAGGGGGCCTATAGAATACTCCCAATAGAGTATAGGCTCCGGATCATTAATTTCTTATACAACGTACACGTCAACCAAAGGGCAGGTGAAGTGTGCCCATTTAAGTGGTTCCCATGTATTCATAGCCCATGTTGCTTGTAGTTACAATGTGGCAACATCACAGTTTATTCATCACAATTATAATCTTTTTTTCAATTTTATTTTCCTTTCTAACTGTGCAGTTTATCTTAATTAATTGCAATAAACTTCTGCAATTTGTGACATGTTTGATTAGTTATATTGTTACAATGTGTTATGCAATGGTTGAATACAGAATACAAGCCATAACTGATGATTTGAAGAACAGCTCATTCTGTGTCCACATGAACGGTTATTAGCTTGTCATTCAAGTTTAATATTAATTGGTGATTTATTCCTTTCGCCTGAGGTAGAAAATGGAGCCTTACCTATTTGGAAAATGTAGCCTTACTTGTCTGATACATCAACTAAAAGGTGCATTTAAACTCTGAGTTGATGCAAATAGGGTCCTTTAGCTTCTCTAGATTCCATACATCCTTCGAACTGCAGCACTGAAATGATACTTGGTCCTTTGACCTTATTGTGTGCAATTAGTTTCAAAGTTCAAAGCAAATTTATTATCAAAATACATACATGCAACCCTGAGATTCATTTTCCTGTGGGCATACTCAATAAATCTATAGAATAATAACCATAACAGAATTATTGAAATACCACCCAACTTGGGCTTTCAACCAGAGTGTAAGAGACAACAAACTGTGCAAATACTAAAATAAACAAATAATAATAATCAATAAAATAAGCAATATATTTTGAGAACATGAGATGAAGAGTCCTTGAAAGTGAGTCCATTAATTGTGGGAACATTTCAGTGACGGGGCAAGTGAACTTACCCTTTTGGTTCAAGAGCCTGACGGTTGAGGAGTAGTAACTTTTCCTGGTGGTGTGAGTCCTGAGATTCCTGTACCTTCTTCTTGATGGCAACAGTGAGATGATGGGGATGGGGATCCCTGATGATGAATGCTACTTTCCTGTGAAAGGGTTTCACGTAGATGTGCTCAATGGTGTGTACTCATGGCCTATGCTGATCAGATGGCTGGAGGGTTCACCGAGATCTTTAACCTCTCGCTTCGGTAATCTGAGGTATCCACCTACTTCAAGTAAGCTTCAATTATACTGGTGCCCAAGAAGAGTGTGGTGACCTGCCTCAATGACAATCGCCCAATAACACTTATATCCACAGTAATGAAGTGCTTTGAGAGGTTGGTGATGAGACATATCAACATGTACCACAGAAGTGGCTTAGATCCACTCCAATTTGCCTACTGGAGCAACAGGTCAGCAGATGCTATCTCATCGGCTTTTCACTCAAACCTGGAACATCCGGACAGCAAATGTTAATGTATCAGAAAACTCTTTATCAACTACAGTTTGCCATTCAATACTATCATCCCCTCAATTTCTTCACTTGCAGACCCTAGTCAGTTAAGATTGGAATCAACATCTTCTCTACAAAGTCCATCAGCACTGCTGACCACAAGGCTGTGTGCTCAGCCCTCTGCTCTACTCACTTTACAATTATAACTGTGAGGCTAGGTACAGCTCCAATGCTATCTTCAAGGTTGCTGATAACACCACTGTTGTAGGCTGAACCAAAGGTAGTGACAAATCGGCAAATAAGGAGGGAGATTGAATATCTGGCTGTGTAGTGCCATAACAACAACCTCTTACTCAATGTTAGCGAGAGCAAGGAGGTGATTGTTGACTTTTGGAGAAGGTGACCAAAGGTTCATGAGCCAGTCCTTGTTGGAGGATCAGAGGTGAAGAGGGGCAGCAACTTCGAATTCCGTGATTTTTTTTTAATTTTGGGGGACCTGTCCCGAGCACAGCATGCAAGCAATAATACAAAGAAAGAATGGCAGTTCCTCTACTTCCTTGGAAGTTTCTGGAGATTTGGAATGACATCTAAAAATTGGACAAACTTCTACAGCTGTGTAGTGGAGAGTATATGACTGGGTACATCACGGCCTGGTATGGAAACACCAATGCCTTTGAATGTAAAATCCTACAAAAAATTCTGTCACATGAATCAGGGACTCTGCTTCTTTGCAGAACAGAGCCACAATCAGTTCTCTTGCACCAGCGCTTCCACTCATTTGGCTAGATGTATTCTCACAGACAGTAGAGCTGCTGCCTCACAATCCAGTGACTTGATTTCATTCTCATTTCCATATATAGACATTGGATTGTTATTGTCACCTGTGCTGAGATACAGTGAAAAGCTTTTGTTTATGTGCCACCCAGATACAAATACATGGATGTGGTAAAAAAGATAACATCTTGCAGAATTTAGTGTTACAGCTGAGGAGGAAGTGCTGTGCAGGTGGACAAATAAAAATGCAAGGGCAATAGCAAGGTAGATTGGGAGATCAAGAGTTCATCTGTAATGAAAAAGAGGCCTGTTCAGGAATATTCAAAGATTCAAAGTACATTTATTATCAAAGAATGTATAAATTATACAGCCTTCAGATTTGTTTGCTTACAGGCAGCCACAAAGCTAGAAACCCAAAGAATCCAATTTTAAAAAAAGGAAGACCATAACCACTGCGCAGGGAAAGAGAAAAAAAACACACGTGCAAACGATAGATACAAATGACAGCACTCCGAGCCAGATGGAGTCCTTAGATCCACTCACCAGAGCATCCGGAATAGGTCCAAGCCTCGACCTCAGGTCATCATAGTAGCAGGGCAGAAACACCGTAAAACTCTGCAGAGACAACAGCTACCAGAAAGAGGAATGAACTCAGTGGGAGAGTGAGAGAAATCAGCCCTAGTCCTGGCATTCAGTCTATTTGGCTGGCATTTAAATTATCCAAGCACCGGGTAGTGCCTCGCTCTAGGACCTGGACCATGGCACAGTGACACACCTGAAATGTTTTTTTTCCCTCTTCCTTCCTTTGTTATGCTATAGTCCTGCTCAGTGGAAAGGTATTCCCTGAACCATACAAATTGTTCAGGTTGGAGATTTGATCACCGGCCTGTGCTGAAGTAGGGGAGGTCAGCAACACTGAGACTGTGGCTGCTGCACTTAGCTGTAAATGTACTGAGTCCCACTGCTAATGATTTTCCAAAAAAACACCACTGGAAGAACATGGCTATCAGATGAGGATTATAGCAAACTGTGTTCTGCTCCATGAAGAGCTTTCACCTATATGGCATCCTGTTGTGTCCCAGAGACAATCCTAAAACACTTTTGCAAATAATCCTTTAATTTTAAAGTGAAGTATTATATGGCGTTGGCAGAAAATTTGACTACACCATTTATCAATTCTCTATGCATTAAGACAATGCTCACTGTCTTGATCCCACTTGAAGAGTTGGCACTTGGATTTTAAGGCTTATTGATGCTGGAAAAGGCACAAGATCTATGGTTTCTGAAAATTAGAGAACACTGAACAAATACAAATGAAATAAATGCAGATCTAATCAATGTTTGCCAAAGTCCACTAAAAATGTGAAATCAGTACATCAAATGCGTCATACACAATGCGTCCTATGTAATCATTTTAATACATATTTATAACACCATGCAGATTTTTGCCAGGCTGGAAATATATATAAAGAAAATAGCTGATAAAAATAATACTATTGTTATCTTAAGAGTTGAATTTGAACTTGGGCATAAATTTTCATCTGTAACTGAGTTGCAACAAGGTGGGTATAATTCTGAACAGCAATAGACAGAGCTGGTTTACCTGTGCATAAGTCTTTGAAAGCTTACCGCAAACTAAGGAGAATTATTTTAATCAGGATTCTTAATTTCTTGAACATAGGCATTGAGTATAAAAGTGAGGAAGTTGTTATAAAGTTTTATAAACCTACTTTAAATACAATTGGAGCATCATGTCCATTTTTTATCCCTGCATTTTAAGGAGGATATAGAATGATTTAACAGAGTACTGGAAATTACAATATTTTTAGAGGTGAACAGAAAGGTTGGAAAGGATGATTTTTTTCTTCTTAAGAGTAGAGAAAGTTGATAAAATATGTGACTGAAGTATAGCAAGGGTTCCAGACTGAGCAAAAACAGAAAAAGAGAACTGTTCCTGCAGTATATCTTCACTTCTGAACCATGACTGTTTCCCTCCAACAACACCTCCCCTGCCTCTTTCCCTCTCACTCAGAGGTCCTTGTTCCCTACACAGTGGCATAAGACCTAAACCTACATTCACAGCTCCACGCTGGCTATTATAGGAAGCAATGACCTTCCCTGTATAAGACTAAGTTAGTAATATTTGAGCATCATGTCTCGGGTACTTTCTGTATATAAAAGCAACTAATCACGTCCTTCTATTTTGAGCACCTACTCTGCTTCCGGCCGCACAGCTAATTTCTTAAGAATGCCATTATTGTTCTCAAGTTCTGTGGGGCTTGCTGCCAGATCACAGTCTGTTATGAGGAACTTCATCAAGTACCTTTCAAAAGATTCTGTATTGTAACAATCCAGAGACATTTCTGTGTCTAGTATTGTGTTGTGTAATTCAAAAATACTACTCAGGTTCATTCATGGGGCACACACATTCTTGCTTGATCAGCTAAAAGATTTTAACTTGTTCAGTCACTCTAATTACCTCAGCCATGGTAATTTTCCAAAAGAAATGTTTAGCTAATTTATTGGACTCATTCTCTCATCTTTTTACATTGGTAGAGTTAAGTGCAATTTTCCAATGAAAAGTTTTACTTTTTGATTTGAATACTCTGGATTGTTATTAGAACTTTTACAAAGTTCTCACTGATTTCCATTAACACCTTGGTGTGGAAAGTATCTGACCCTGGGGACTTGTCACTCTTTGGTTTTAATTTATTGCTGTTATTTATGATAATTGTGATGAGTCCTGTGTCATTCAAAGTTAATTTCTTCTGGAAATAGAGAATCATCTTTTGCCTTAAATACTGATACCAAGCAAGAAACTAGCCAAGTGACTGGCTTAAGGCCAGCTCTTCTGTTATATTTGGGATGCCCAATTTTCAGCAACTAAGTGTCAGTCCTTCATTCTGTGGAAACCTTTCATTTTTCATGCAGAAAAACACGTGCAATGTAATTAATTATTATTTGCCATTTCTTCAATTTGTTACCTCACCACTATTAATTTCTATGAGTTCACATTTATTTGTTTTAAAATACAGAAGAAAATGACACAGTTGACATGGTGATTAAGAAAAAGATCTCCCCATCATTGACCTGCTGTTACTCCTTATTCAGCTCCTTTACAGCTTTCTGTTGGATAGATAGTATTTTTGTTGCAATACAGAGCATTCAACAAACGTTTGTACATAAACACATGCTGATGCATAATTGGGAGATATTTTGTAACATGCAGTGTATTATTCCATTTGTTATTTACTAAACATATGGTTAAAAGCAGAATTGTGGATGACACCAAGATTAGAGACGTAGTGGATGGTCAGGAAGGCTATCAAAGCTTGCTGCAGAATCCGGACCAGCTGGGAAAATGGGCTGAAAATGACAATTGAATTTTAATGCAGACAAGTGTGAGGTGTTGCACGTTGGGAGGGTAAACCAGGGTAGGGTTTACACAGTGAATGGTAGGCTGCAGAGGAGTGTGGTAGAGCAGAGGCATCTGTGAGTACAGATCTATAATTCCTTGGAAGTGGTGTCACAAGTAGATAGAGCCTTAAGAGAGCTTTTGGCACATTGGCCTTTATAAATCAGAGTACTGAGAATAGGAGCTGGAATGTAATGTTGAATTTGTATAAGACTTTAGTGAGACCAACTTTGCTTGCAGTTCTGGTCACCTGCCTACAGGAGAGGTATCAATAAGTTTGAAAAAGTAGGGAGAAAACTTATAAGGATGTTGCTGGGACTAGAAGACCTGAGTTATTGGGAAAGGTTGGATAGGTTAGGACATTTTCTCCCCCTGAAGTGTAGGAGAACAAGGAAGATTTTATAGGCGTATACAAAATTACAAGGGGCATAGTCAGGGTTAATGAAAGCAGGCTTTTCCCAATGACATTGGGTGAAACTAGAACTAGAGGTCATAGGTTGAGGATGAAAGGTGAAATATTTAAGGGACTACTGAGGGGGAAGTCTTCTTTACTTAGAGGATGGTGCAAGTGTGGATCGACCTGCCAGCTGAAGTGGTGGATATGGGTTTGATTGTAACATTGAAGAGGAGTTTGGGCGTACATGGATGAGAGGGGTATGGAAAGCTATGGTGCAGGTCTGGATCAATGGGACTGGGCAGGATTAGACTGGATTGGCCAAAGGACCTGTTTCTGTGCTGTAATGCTCCATATCTCTAGAATTGAGCCATTCAGCCCCATGTACCTGTACCAGCATTTGATAGGATCAGGGCTAATCTTTTAGCACAGAACAGCTTCCCTGGCCTAACCCCCTATCCATTAATTTCCTTAATATTAAAGAAGAATCTGTTAGTCTTAATTATATTCAGAGACTGAATCTCCACAGTCCTCTTGGGGAGTGAATTCTGAAGATTCCCTAATGTTTGGGTGAAGATATCTCTGTCTTAAATGGCCAGCCCCCCTTCTTTTGGCACTGCAACCTCTGATTCTAGTCAGGAGAAATATTAGTTTTACATCTGGCCTGTTAAGCCCTGAAGAACTTTGTGCATTTCAAAAATTACCTTTCATTCATCCAAACTCCAGAGAGTATAAGGTTGACTTAGCTTCATCTTTTCCTTATGCTCATTATTGTCCGAACTGAACCACTTTTAAAGATTTTCACAGAGCCACCCACACATACTAACAGTAATTGTCCTTTCTCAGTTTATATTGTTCATGTGACAGATAAGGACATGATTCTGCTGGTTAACAATAATCACCCTCATAATTATAACAATGACATTTACAATGCAGTCTATCGCAATCCAATTACCTCACTCAACTCTGTGCTGGGCATACTAATTAAAATGATTCACGCTTGGTTGCAAAAGAGACTAATTCTTTTTAAATACTTAGGGACATTTTTACAGGCCCAGTGTATAATTAGGGGAAGTTGTTGATTAATGGCAGAATGCCCAAATTGCTTTGATTCTTGAATGTACAGAGAGCAAATACAAGTACCAATAAATTCTAAATGGAATACTAAGAAAAATGTATGGTTTACTTTCCTATTAGTCAAGTGGTTATAACTATAAATTTATCATTTGAAGCAGCAGCATGTGTGTGTTCATTCTCATGCAAATTAATTATAGCCAAGATGGAGCACAGCACATTTTTGACTACTGATCTTTCAGCTTCGGTATGATAGTACATATTTAGTCTCTTCTTCGCTATTTTAATACATCAATTCATTCGCATTAGCCAGTGTTTTTTTCACTTTCTTAGCTTGCATCTTCTGAAGATTTGAACGTTGGGAATGGACACTCTTTCATTCTAGGGTTAACTTGTCTTCCAAACGGTTCTTTCCAAAGAGGATCATTTGACTAGGGAATATTCTCTGAAGTCTCTGGGCAGCACATTGACCCAGCAGTCAGTGCCACAACCACACAGCTTCGGTGACCCAGGTTTGATCCTAACCATAAATGCAGTTTATATGGAGTTTGTACCTCCTTACTATGAGCGGGTGGGTTCCCTCCAGTTTCTTCCTGTATCCCAATGGTTGTGGGGAGTTTAAATAGCCATGTGAGTTACCACATAGTGTAGGTAACTGCCAGAATGAATCAATAAGGACACCTAATGGATATGTCAGAGAGAATACAGTGCCTAAAAAAAGTACTCAGGCCCCTTGGAAGTTTTACAGTTGACGTTTCGGGCCGAGACCCTTCGTCAGGACTAACTGAAGGAAGAGCTAGTAAGAGATTTGAAAGTGGGAGGGGGAGGGGGAGATCCAAAATGATAGGAGAAGACAGGAGGGGGAGGGATGAAGCCAAGAGCTGGACAGGTGATTGGCAAAAGGGATGTGAGAGGATCATGGGACAGGAAGTCCAGGGAGAAGGAAAAGGGGGAGGGGAGAAACCCAAAGGATGGGCAAGGGGTATGGTCAGAGGGACAGAGGGAGAAAAAGGAGAGTGAGAGAAAGAGTGTGTGTATATAAATAAATAACAGATGGGGTACGAGGGGGAGGTGGGGCATTAGCGGAAGTTAAAGAAGTCAATGTTCATGCCATCAGGCTGGAGGCTACCCAGACGGAATATAAGGTGTTGTTCCTCCAACCTGAGTGTGGCTTCATCTTTACAGTAGAGGAGGCCGTGGATAGACATGTCAGAATGGGAATGGGATGTGGAATTAAAATGTGTGGCCACTGGGAGATCCTGCTTTCTCTGGCGGACAGAGTGTAGGTGTTCAGCAAAACGATCTCCCAGTCTGCGTCGGGTCTCGCCAATATATAGAAGGCTGCGTTCTATATATAGATGCTGCCTGGCCTGCTGCATTCACCAGCAACTTTGATGTGTGTTGCTTGAATTTCCAGCATCTGCAGAATTCCATGTGTTTGCCCCTTGGAAGTTTTCACGTTTTATTGTCTTACAACATTGAATCACAGTGGATTTAATTTGGCTTTTTTAACACTGATCAACCGAAGAAGACTCTATCATGTCAAACTGAAAACAGATCACTAGAAAGTGATCTAAATTAATTACAAATATGACACACAAAATTATTGATTACTTAGGTATTCACTTCCTTAATATGAATCACCAAATCATCACTGGTGCAGCCAATTGGTTTTAGAAGTCACATAACTAGTTAAATGGAGATCACTAGTGTACAGTCAATGTGTTTCAATTGATTGTAGTAAAAATACTCCTGTATCTGGATGGTCCAATTGCTGGTGAGTCAATATCATAAGACCATAAGGTATAGGAGCAGAAGTAGGCCATTCAGCCCATCGAGCCTTCTCCGCCATTCAATCATGGGCAGATTGATTCAATTCTTTCAGTCATCCCCACTCCCCCATACCCTTTGATGCCCCGGCTAATCAAGAACCTATCTATCTCTGCCTTAAATACATCCAATGACTTGGCCTCCACAGCCGCTCGTGGTAACAAATTCTATAGATTTACCACCCTCTGACTAAAGTAATTTCTCCGCATCTCTGTTCTAAAAGGACATCCTTCAATCCTGAAGTTGTGCCCTCTTGTCCGAGGATCCCCCTACCATGGGAAATAACTTTGTCGTATCTCATCTGTCCAGGCCTTTTTACATTTGAAATGTTTCTATGAGGTCCCCCCTCATTCTCCTGAACTCCAGGGTATACAGCCCAAGAGCTGCCAGACGTTCCTCATGCGGTAACCCTTTCATTCCCGGAATCATTCTTGTGAATCTTCTCTGAACCCTCTCCAATGTCAGTATATCCTCTCTAAAATGGAGAGCCCAAAACTGCGCACAATACTCCAAGCGTAGTCTCACAAGTGCCTTATAGAGCCTCAACATCGCATCTCTGCTGTTATATTCTATACATCTAGAAATGAATGCCAAAATTGCATTCACCTTCTTCACAACTGACTCAACCTGGAGGGTGACCTTTAGGGCATTTTACAAGGACTCCTAAGTCCCCTTGCATCTCTGCATTTTGAATTCTCTCCTCATTGAACTAATAGTCTGCCTGTTTATTTCTTCCACCAAAGTGTATAACTACACACTTTCCAACATTGTATTTCATTTGCCACTTCTTTGCCCATTCCCCTAAACTATCTAAGTCTCTCTGCAGGCTCTCTGTTTCCTCAACACTACCTGCTCCTCCACCTACCTTTGCATCATTGGCAAATTTCGCCACAAGTCCTTAAATACTGTAGTCCAAATCCTTGACATACATCATGAAAAAACAACGGTCCCAACACTGACCCTTATGGAACTCCGATGGTAACCAGCAGCCAGCCAGAATAAAATCCCTTTATTCCCACTCACAGTTTTCTGCCAACCAGCCAATGTTCCACCCATGCCAGTAACTTCCCTGTAATTCTATGGGCTCTTATCTTGCTAAGCAGCCTCATGTGCGGCACCTTATCAAAGGCCCTCTGAAAATCTAAGCACACCACGTCAACTACATCTCCTTTGTCTTCCCTGTTCGTAATTTCCTCAAAAAATTGCAGAAGGTTAGTCAGGCAGGATTTTCCTTTCAGGAAACCATGCTGGCTTTGGTCTATCTTGTCATGTGCCTCCAGGTACTCAATGATCTCATCCCTAACAATCAATTCCAACAACTTCCCAACCACTGATGTCAGGCTAACAGGTCTATAGTTTCTTTCCTGCTGCCTCCCACCCTTCTTAAACAGCAGAGTAACAATTGAAAATTTCCAGCCATCTGGTACAATACCAGAATCTATCAATTCTTCGCAGATAATTGTTAATGCCTCCACAATCTCTCCAGCAACTTCCTTCAGGACCCAAGGGTGCATTCCATCAGGTCCAGGGATTTACCCACCCTCAGACCATTAAGGTTCCTGAGCACCTTCTCAGTCATAATTTTCACTGCACAAACTTCACTTCCCTGACACTCTTGAATGGCCGGTATACTGCAGACGTCTTCCACTGTGAAGACTGATGTAAAATACGCATTCAGTTCCTCTGTCATCTCTGCATCGCTCATTACAATATCTCCAGCATCATTTTGTATTGATCCTATATCTATCTTTGACTCTCCTTTGCCTTTTATATACTTAAAAAAGCTTTTAGTATCTTCTTTGATATTAGTTGTCAGCTTCCTCTCATAATTCATCTTATCCTTCCTACTGACCTTCTTGGTTTCCTTCTGCAAGTTTTTAAAAGCTTCCCAATCCCCTATCTTCCCACTAGCTCTGGCTTCCTTGTATGTCCTCTCTTTTGCTTTTACTTTGGCTGTGACTTCAATTGTCAGCCACAGTAGTGTCCTTCTTCTCTTTGAAAATCTCTTCTTAATTGCAATATATCTATCTTGCACTTCCCTCATTTTTTCTCAGAATCTCCAGCCATTGCTGTTCTGCTGGCCTTCCTGCAAATATCCCTTTCCAATCAACTTTGGCCAGTTTTCCTCTCATGCCATTGTAATTTCCTTTTTTCCACTGAAATACCAACACATTAGATTTTGTTTTTTCCCTCTCAAGTTTCAATGTGAACATGATCATATTGTGATCACTGTTCCCTAAGGGTTTCTTAACCTTAAGCTCTCTTATCACCTCTGGGTCATTGCACAACACCAAATCCAGCACAGCTGATCTCCTGGTGGGCTCAACAGCAAGCTGTTCTAAGAAGCCATCCCTTAGACATTCTACAAATTCTCTCTCTTGAGATCCAGTACTGACCTGGTTTTCCCAATCCACTTTCATGTTAAAATCCCCAACGATTATCATGACATTGCCTTTCTGACACGCCTTTTCTATCTCCTGCTGTAATTTGTAATCCACATCCTAGCTGCTGTTTGGAGGCCTTATACAACTGCCATTAGGTTCCTTTTACCCTTGCCATTTCTTAACCCTGGCAAAAACTACACCATGAAGACAAAATACACTCCATGCAATTCCATGAGAAAGTTATTGAAAAGCTCAAGTCAGGAAATGGAGACAAGAAAATTTACAAGTCACTGAATATCCTTGGAGTACAGTTAAGTCAATCATCAAGAAATGGAAAGGCAGCTGTAAATCTGCCTGGAGTAGGCCATCCTTAAAAACTGAGTGATTGTGCAATATTGTGTGAGGGATGCCACCAAGAGACCTACGACAACTCTGGAGGAGTTGTATGCTTCGGTGGCAGAGATGGGAGAGACTGTGCATACAACAACTGTTGCCTGGGTGCTTCACTAGTTGCAGCTTTATGGGAGAGTGGCAAAGGGAACGCCACTGTTGAAAAGAACTCATATGAAATCTTGACTAGAGTTTGCCAGAAGTCATGTGAGAGATTCCGAAGTCAGCTGGAAGAAGGTTCTATGGTCTGATGAAACAAAAATTGAGCTTTTTGGCCATCAGACTAAATGCTATGTTTGGTGCACACTGCACATCATCAAAACACAGACAATCCTTACCATGAAGCGCGGTGGTGGCTGCATCATGCTGTGGGGATGCTTCTCTGCAGCAGGCCCTGGAAGGCTTGTGAAGGTAGTGGCCTAAATTAAATGCAGCAAAATACAGGGAAATCCTGGAGGAAAGCCTACAAGAGAACTGCGACTTGGGAGAAGATTTGTTTTCCAGCGAAACAGAGACCCTAAGCATGAAGGCAAAGCTATACAGGAATAGGTTAAAACAACAAAGTTAATGTCCTGGAGTGGCCAAGTCAGCATCCAGACCTCAATCCAATTGAGTTTGTAACTGGATTTGAAAGGAACAATTCACTCACAACCGCCATGCAATCTGACAGAGCTTGAGTAGGTCTGTAAAGAAGAATGGGGAAAATTGCGGTGTAAAGCTGATAGACACCTATCCACACAGACTCAAGGATGAAATTGCTGCCAAAGGTGCATCTACTAAATGCTGATTTGAAGAGGGTGAGTAATTATGCAATCAATTACTTTTGTTTAATAATTGTAATAAATTTAGACCAATTTGTAGAAATTTGTTTTCACTTTGACAGGTAAGAGCCTTTTCTGTTGATCAGTGTCAAAAAGGCTCCACTGTGATTCAATGTTGTAAAACAATAAAGCATGAAAACTTCCAAGGGGACTGTAACTTGAGGGATACAGAGAAAAAGGGTGAGGGAGTCATAGAGTCATAGAAAAGTACAGCTCCAAAACAGGCCCTTTGGCCCATTTAGTCTGTGCTGAACCATTTAAACTGCCTACTCCCATTGACCTGCATCAGGACCTCTATACGCATCCCCTCCATATACCTATCCAAATTTCTCTTAAATGTTGAAATGGAACTCGCATGCACCACTTGTGTTGGAAGTTCATTCCATACTCTCATGATCTTCGTTTCCCCTCATGTTCCCTTTAAACTTCTCACCTTTCACCCTTAACCCATGACCTCTGGTTGTAGTTCCACTGAACCTCAGTGAAAAAAGCTTGTTTGCATTTATCCTTTCTATACCCCTCATAATTTTGTATACCTCTATCAAATCTCCCTACAGTCTTCTATATTTCAAGGATAAAGTCCTAAGCTATTCAATCTTTCTATATAACTTAGGTCCTCCAGACCTGGAAACATCCTTGTAAATTTTCTCTGCACTCTTTCAACCTTGTTTACTTCTTTCCTATAGGTAGGTGACCAAAACTGCACACAATACTGCAAACTAGGCCTCACCAATGTCTTATAGAATTTGAGTGTAACATCCCAACTCCTATACGGGTTTCGGACCCAAATGTCGACTATATTTTTTCCATAGATGCTGGCTATTCTGCTGAGTTTCTCCAGCATTTTGTGTGTGTTGTTCATGTACTCAGTTCTTATATTCATGAAGGCCAATGTGCAAGAAGTTTTATATATGACTCCACCTACCTGTGATGCCACTTTTAATGAATTACGGACTTGTATGTCCAGATCTCTTTGTTCTAACGGACTCCTCAGCCTCCTACCATTGACTGTATAAAGCCTACCCTAGTTGGTCCTACCAAAGTGCAACACCTTGCATTTGTCTACATTAACTTCCATCTGCCATTTTTTGCCCTTTTTTCCAGCTAGTCCTGATCCTGCTGCATCACGATACCCTTTCTCGCTGTCCACTACGCCCACAATCTTGGTATCATCTGCAAATTTGCTGATCCAGTTAACCACATTATCATCCAGATCACTGATCTAGATGAGAAATAGCAATGGACCCAGCACTGATCCTGCCGGCACTCCACTAATCACAGGCCTCTAGTTAGAGAGGCAACCATCTACTACCACTCTCTGGTTTCTCCCATAAAGCCAATGTCTAATCCAATTTACTATCTCCTCTCGAATGCCAAGCGACTAAACCTTCTGGACCTACCTCCCATGCGGAATCTTGTCAAATGCCTTGGTAAAGTCCATGTAGACGACATCCACTGCCTTGCCTTCTTCATCTTTCTTGGTAACCTCCTTAAAAAGCTCTCTAAGATTGGATAGACATGACCTACCACACATGACGCCATCCTGCCTATCCTTAATCAGTGATGTTATACAAATATTCATATATCCAGTCCCTTAGAATAATTTTCCCACTACTAACCTCAGGCTCAACTGCCTATAATTTCCTGTTTATTTTTAGCGCCTTTCTTAAATAGTGGAACAACTTTGGTTATCCTCCAATCCACTGGTACTTCACTTTGCTGAGACAAATTGTGTTGTTGCACAGGGAGATACCATGGACCCATTTGGTTAAATGACCTCCTCCTATGACCTTTATAAAATAAAACAGAAATTATGTGATGGTGTTGGGTTTCTTGTCCATGAAGTTCTGAATTGAAACAAAGATCTTAAACTCTATCTGATATAGATAGCTACGAGTACCCTCACTAAAGGGAGATTATACTGTAAACACTTACTCTTCAAAGGCTAGATGATTTTACTGTTTATGCTCCATGTTGAGTTTAGCAGCCAATATCCACTATTTAAGGTGTGGGTCCTTCTCCTGACCCGGGTGGAGATACTTGCAACTATCAAAGTAGTTTAAACACAGTTCATTTATTTTTAGTGATACTTGTTTAAATTTACATTAAGTTCTTAAAACACATTTAAAGCTCACAGAAGATTTCTATCTTATAAAAGATTTCCAAATTACGAACAATTTCAAAAACACAAAGGATTTCTAAAGCACAGGTACAATTCCTATAAACTAAAGAAATCATGAGAATAGGTTGTAGGCAAAAGAGTGGTCCTTCACAGAAATCAAAGGCAGAGGAATGAATTCTAGTCACCCTGTCTTTCTGTCATTCTTCTTGCTGTTCCTTGACCATTCCTGACAAACCTGACTGTTCTCTTACACTTATGCTGTTTTTTTATCTGCCACTTGTGCTAGCTGAGAGTATCAGTCTGGTCTGCAAGTGTAGGAGAATGAAAGAGGTATGCAAAATTATGAGGGGTAGTGTTAGGGTTAATGCAAGCAGGCCTTTTCCATTGACATTGGGTGAGACTAGAACAAGATGTCATAGGTTAAGTGTGAAAGGTGAAATATTTAAGAGGAATCTGAGATGGGACTTCTTTGATCAGAAGGTGGTGTGAATGTAGATTGACCAGTGAGCGGAACTGGTGGATGTGGGTTTGATTGCAACATTTAACAGAAGTTTGGATAAGTACTTGGATGGGAGGGGTTTGTAAGGCTACGGAGCAGGTCCAGACTGATGGAACTATGATTAATCAGACTAGACTGGCCAAAGGACATTTTCCTCTGCAGTAGTGCTCCGTGACACTATGACTCTAGAATTGGACTATTCAGCCCCATGTACCTCTACCACCATTTAGAACATAGAACAAAGAAATTTACAGTACATTACAGGCCCTTCGGCCCACAATGTTGTGCTGACCATGTAACCTGCTCTAGAAACTGCCTAGAATTTCCCTAGCACATGGCCCTCTATTTTTTTAAGCTCCATGTACCTATCTAAGAGTTTCTTAAATAACCTTATTGTATCTACTTCCACCACTGCCGCCGGCAGTGTATTCCACGCACCTACCCACTCTCTGTGTGACTAACATACCCCTGACATCCCCTTGGTACCTATTTCCAAGCACCTTAAAACTGTGCCCCCTCGTGTTAGCCATTTCAACTCTGGGAAACAGCCTTTGACTATCCACATGATCAATGCCTTTCATCACCTTATACAACTCTATCAGGTCACCTCTCATCCTCCATCACTCCAAGGAAAAAAGGCCAAATACACTCAATCTATTCTCAGAAGGTACTTCCTCCAATCCAGGCATCATCCTTGTAAATCTCTTCTGCACTCTCTCTAGAGTATCCACATCCTTCCTGTAGTGCAGGGACCAGAACTGGACATAGTACTCCATGGAGTCTGACCAAGGTCTTACATAGCTGTAATATTACCACATGGCTCTTGAACTCAGGTCCCATGGTTGATGAATGCCAACACACCATACACCTTCTTAACAACACTGTCAATGTATGCAGTAGCTTTGTGTGTCCTATCGACATGGACCCCAAGATCTCTCAGATCCTGCACACTGCCAAGAATCTTGCTATTTATATTATATTCTATCTTCAAATTGGACCTGTCAAAATGAACCACTTCACATTTATCTGGGTGGAAGTCCATCCACTGTAAACTCCGACAACCCTCCAGACTATCCACAACACCCCCAACCTTTATGTCATCAGCAAACTTACTAACTTCCCCTTCTACTTCTTCATCCAGGTCACAAAGAGGAAGAGTCCCAGAACAGATCCCAATGGAACACCACTTGTCACCGACCTCCATGCAGAATGCAAACCATCTACCACCCTGGATTCTGTTACGGTTATGATTCTATTATCAATTTATTGAGTATTCCCACAAAGGAACAAAGCTATAAAGGGTGATGTTCTCAAGATGGGCCATGAAGCAACTCCTTTCACTTCTTTCATATTTTTTTTTATTTCAGATTTGATTCTGCTACTGTTGGAGGCTGTTATTTACTTCTCAGTCTTGGCCCGAAACATGCACTGTTTATTCCCCTCCAGAGATATTGGCTGACTTGTTGATTTCCTCCAACATTTTGGTGTGTTACTCAAGAGTTAGGATCTTGATTGGGTTCCTTTTATTTTGATCCACTTCCACCCATACCTTATTGAACTTACAGCACAAAAGAAGCTATTTCCACCATTTCTCAGTTTGAAAGAACTGTCCAATGGCTCCTTCCCAATTTCCTAGAAATGCTTATACAAATACTTCAGTTCTATTTTGAAAGTTGCTTTTGCATCTATTTCCATGTGCATTCCAGTTTACAACTTCTTTGAAAGAAGTGACTTACATTAACATATCATCTTTCACAGCCTCAGGACATCACAAAGCACTTTTTATCCAAGAGTAAAGTTTATACAGTAACTGTATAAACGATTATTTTAAATAGGATCATGGTCAATATTCTACCTCTCATCTACTTCTCTAGCTTAAACCCCTATCCATTAATTCCCTTAATAGTGAAAAAAATGTCAGTCTTGATTATACTCAGAGACTGAACCTCCACAGTTCGCTTGGGGAGTGAATTCTGAAGATTCCCTAAGATTTGGGTGAAGACATCTCTGTCTTAAATGGTCATCCCTTTTCTTTTGGGATCACAACCTCTGATTCTAGTCAGGAGAAACATTAGTTTTACATCTGCTCTATCAAGCCCTGAAGAATTTTGTGCATTTCAAAATTACCTTTCATTCATCCAAACTCAAGAGAATATAGATTGATTCTGTTTAGTCTTCTCTTTGTGCTCATTATTGTCTGAACTGAACCAGTGCTCATTATTGTCTGAACTGAACCAGTTTTAAAGATTTTCGCAGAATCACCTACACATGCTATCAATAAGTGGAATTTCCTGGTGGCCAACCATTTCAATTGCAACATGTTGGTCCATGGCCTCCTCCTGCCATGATGAGGCCACCTCAGGTTGGAGGAGCAACATTTCTGTTAACTCTTACCAGGAAATGTGGGAACACGCAATTCCATATTATCTTTTTGTCATGGTACGGTCTGTGAAGTCTGTATTCCGGTTCACGGTCCGGTCCATCGACCCTTGCTCCAAGTTTTCCTGTCTACCCTGTTTCTGTTCTTGTTGAGCTCTAATTGAGGCAGCTGATGCTCATTGGGGCTGGCTGCATAAATTCCTCCAGAGACCAGGGCGTGGTGCTGGATTGTTCTTGTCCTTACTCCTTGTATCCCTTCCTCTGCTTTCTGTTTCCTCGCCTGAAGCCCTGCCTTGTCTTGCTGGTAACTCTCGCCTCGCCTGAAGTTCTCGTCTCGTCTCGCCTTGCTTTGCCAGAACCCTTGTCTTGTCTTGCCGGTAACTCTCACCTCACCTGAAGTTCTCGTCTCGCCTTGTATTGCCTGAAGCCTTGCCTTGTCTTGCTGGTAACTCTCGCCTCAAGTCTCCTGCCTCCTGCCAAGCCTTGCCTCGGGTCTCCGGCCTCCTGCCAAGCCTCGCCTCGGATCTCTGGCCTCTTGCCAAGCCTTGCCTCGGGTCTCTGTCCTCAAGCCTGAAGAGTCTGGCCTCCTGCCTCCTGCCAAGCCTTGCCTCTAGTCTCTAGCCTCAAGCCTGAAGAGTCAAGCCTCGTTCTGCCTGCCAGCCAAGCATTGTCCTTGTCTAGTTCTGGGGTCCGAGCCAGAGGCAAGACCCAGGTACTGGGTCCTTGTCCAGTCTCTGGCTCAGAGTCCAAGCCCGGGCCCCTAGCTCTCTTGTCTGGTTCTGTTCCTGGTTTTCGTGTCCATGTATGTCCTTGGCCTCACCCTGTATCCCAGTCTTGTCCCTAGTACTTCAGTGTCTGTGTCTGGCACTTGGGTCCGTTCCTAGCCACCTCCCTATGACACTTATCCAAGTGATCACTCATTCTTTGTGGTTGTGCTTCGAAAGTGAAAATTAATAACATCACCTATAAGTAAGATTTTGCAAGGATATTTAATATCCAGAAATTATAGCTCCCTAGTGGTCAGAAGCAGGCATCCTGGAGTTCTTTGATACAGGAATAAAGTATCAACACCAAGTAATCTTCTATAATCAACTATATATTTCCCCATGCTAAATAACTGTAGATGAGAAGTTCAATTTAACATAATTCAATTGTTTTATACTGGGCCACAGCCTGTGCTCATTAGACAATGCTGTTTGTTTGCAAAATTGTCCTTTTAACTTCAGAAACACAAGAGATCCTGCAGATATCGGAAATCCAAAGTAACACACACAAAGTGCTGCAGGAACTCAGCAGGCCAGGCAGCAACTATGGAAATTAATCAACAGTAGACATTTCCATAAATGCTACCTGACCTGCTGAGTTCCTCCAGCATTTTGTGTGTGTTGCCCCATATTCATCTCTGCATTCTTCTGTCCTTCCTATCAGAGCTTTCCTAACTCCTTCCTTTCCTCACAGTAGTTTGTTCATTCCATTCTAAATCACATCTCCTTTTCCTCTCTGTGCACTATAAAGAACATGTGACTTACTGTTTTCTTCAGAATTGCTTTTGACTCTTTCCCCCTTTACCTCCACAACTGATGACACAGCTCTTTGGCCTTGTGCTCTGATTTTCACCTTTTGCTGGAATGAAGTTACACAAAATTCCTTCAGCACAATACCCATATCTCCCTGTGGATTTTAACAACCTGTGGATTATCGCAAAGTCTGAAGGCTCTTAATATAATCTTACTAATCCAACAATATTTCTTAAATTAATCAATAGCTAGTCTGAAGGAAATTGATCATCCTTAAAATATTATACTTGGTGAATTCTACTGTTAAACCTTCGTTTTAATATTGAACTTTCCCAGTCTTACTGTGACCGCACTTGTTTTTTTTTCTCTGAGTGCTGTAGTATTCTCCCATACCCCAAAGACATGCAGTTTGTAGGTCAGCCACTGTGAATTGTCCATAGAGTAAAAGTAGGAAACTATGACAAGACTGTAGGAAGAACAAGGAATCGGATTAATGTGGAATTGAACACCTCATATTTTGTCTAGGCAGTTTCCAACCTGATGGCATGAACATCAATTTCTCCAGATTCTGGTAATAATTTTCCCCTTCCCTTTCCTCTTCTTCAATTCCCCACTCTGGCTGCTTTCCTCTTCTCCTCACCTGCCTCACAACCACCACACCCCTTTCTGTGTCACTCCTGCTTTCCTTTCTCTCATAATCCACTTTCCTTTTCTATCAGATTCCTTCTCCAATCCTTTGCATTTCCCACTCTCCCCTCCCAGCTTCTTACTTCATCCCCTCTGCTCCATTCACCTGGCTCCACCTGTCACCCTCTAGCTTGTCTTCTTCCCTCTCCCCCCACCTCAACCTTCTTATTCTGGCATTTTCCTACTTCCTTTCCAATCCTGATGAAGAGTCTTGGCCTGAAACATAGACTGTTCACTTCCATAGATGCTGCCTGACCTGCTGAGTTCTTCAGCATTTTGTGTGTTTTGCTTTTAACTTCAGACTGATTACTGCTTGCAATTTACATCAAGAACTGAAGACTGATCCTTGTTTATGACAGGAAGCTGAGCAAGGAATATTGGGTGGGAGTTTAACTTAACTGAAAAACAACTCCTTGCTCCCTGGAAGTATCATCTGCTGTGTTAGAAAGCTTGGCTAGAAAGACCCCTGGCCCTGGACAGTGAATATCAATCACATCTAACAGGATTGCATGGTTTATAGGGAGCGCAAAGAAGTTCAAATCAACTAACTAGTTCACATAGAGGAAAGAAAAGTATTGAGCCAAATGATCTACAATTATGCTGGAACATTTTGAGACTCTGTCACCTTGGCAGGTTGCCTTACCCTTAGTTGCTATTGTATATCCTATATTAGCCTAAATTACCCTTAGGCTAATTGTTGACATGGATTCACAACTAAATCTTATTAAAATATCACCTGATATCACCAGAATATTATGTTCCAGCATTATTGTAGGGAAAGCTGTTACATCAAAGCTCTCTGCTGACTCCTCAAGAGCTAATTGAGACTATTATCTTACTCTTGGTGTGCTTATTCCTACATATCACTCAATTTATACAAACCCTCCTCCATCTTAGCTGCTGAAGTACCTGCAGATCCAATGCTCAAGGTGCTTTTGCTGAGTTTGTGAGAATGAGTGACAATGCCTCTTCCTTCACTGTCTTCCTGCACAGTCACTGCTGATTCCTCCTACCGGATATGTGAGGTAAATGGGATTGCATTGTACTGGTGGGGGTAATAAGTCTGTTCTCCCACTGAGAAGACATTAGCAACCAAATAATACCTGGCAATCTTTGCATCCAATCTCCTCTGCCTTGTCAATGGCTTTATACTTAACTCTGCCCTTTTCCGTGAAAGGAACATTGTCTCTTTCTCAGAAATTACAACGTGTACTAGTCCTCCCTCAGAGTTTAGCTGCTGTCTCAAATATAAGGCAGTGAGAGTCATGTAGTTAGCTGACCACAACTTGGTGTGTATGAGCTCTGAATTCCTCACATAATGCTGTAGTTGTTCTGGATGTGTATGTGAGGTGATGCTCATGAATTTTGGTGTTGAATGTTCTCTGTTGGGTGACAATTAGCAGGTGGGTAACAGACTTTCATTGAATTGAGCAATGCATGAGAGTAATGTTCCAAAAGCAATACGTGAAGACCTTGACACCTTATTGAACTTTTTCTTGGGATGTATTTATAATCACAAAGAGATGACTTCACTCACCGCAAGTTCTATGAAGAGTCTGAATTTCAAGCACTGAGGTTGGCCAAAATTGCTGGCTTTCCCTGAGTGTTGGCATCACATGCCCAGAAGGGGTGTTCTTAATAATATGCTTATATCAAATCATAACATAATGCACCCTTCAGCCCAACTTCTTTATTTATTTATCGAGGTACAGCATGAAGAAGGCCCTCTAAGGCCTTTGAACCATACTACCCAGCAATCCCCCAATTTATAATGACCAATTAACCTACCAGCCGGTCGGTCTTTGGAATGTGGGAGGAAACTGGAGCACCTGGAGAAATCCCACATGGTCACGGAGAGAGCATGCAATCTCCTTATAGGCAGCATGGGAACTGAACCTAGGTCACCTGTATAGTACAACGTTGTGCTCACCATTATGCTACTTTATCTAGGCCAACCATGGACAGGTTACAAACCTTCCCTGTTGAGATCTTTTCAATGTTCTGAGGGTTGTGGATCATCTGAAAAAAATATTTCCACTGGGTAATGCCATGTTTGGGGAAGGACCAAATGGCACCTACATCTTCATGGAGGCTGAGATGCCAGATAGTTTCGATTACCTGGAGGGGTGGAACCAGGACACTAGCTAACCTCTACTTTACTGCCTCTTCACACCAACTTGCAGTCTGTCTACAGTAGCTGAGCACTTCTAAAATAAGAGCCATGTATTGTGGACATTGCCATTGCTCTTATGAAAATGAATACCTGTACCCTCCCAGGGCCCCAGCAGTTCAGAGACTTCCCCTTGTGTACTATATATTGCACAAACCAACAGCTTGAAGGCAAGTGCCTGCAAAAGAGCCCCCTTCAGACTGAGAGGTTGAGCCACTTGAAGAAAAACTGGAGGATGAGGAGGATGAATGAGGTGACTGACATAAAGTCCCAGCAACACCTCATCAGCTTCACTGCCCATAGAGTCAAAGAGGGGGACATTAGCAGCAATAAGGAACTCCCTAATAAGAAGATGGTTTCCAAAGGGAGGCTTAGACCATAAAACAGTGAGGTGCAGGAACTGAAATATGCCCTTTGGTCCATTGCTTTGTTGTCATATTTCCCAATCCAGGCAAGTTATACCATCAGTATTACCATAATTCATCAGCCTGCAGAACCTAGATAATGCAGAGACCCTTCCATCCTCCATGAATGAAACCCTGATCCAGTTACTGGAATGGATGACAGCACTCAAGCTCTCCCTGACTTCTCTTGCAACAACATGAGATTAATTTCTGCTTTGCTGCAATGAGTGGGAATTCTCACATGCGGAAGAAACAGCTGGTGTCACTTCCTGCCAGGGCCTGCCATTGGTAACCTTAACAGGTTCCTTGGATCCACAGTGCTAGCACCAGTTTTGTGGAACTTACCTTGCTGTTCGGAGTGCCGGGTCTTTTACGACACATCCTCCTTCTATCAGTCTCTTTCTTCTCCATGGTAGCCAAGGTGTGTGTTAATGCTTAGTGGAGTTCACATTTAAGAAAAAGTGCCTTTCACGGACTGATGCACAGCAGCTTGTCAGTGACTAGTTCTACTTCACCTAAACCATACTCCACCATAGTTCCCCAGCCAAGAAAGCAATAAGATGCATAATCTCTACTACCCTCCTATGCAGGACCATCTAGACTGATCAAATAAGCCTAACCTATACTCTAACCTCTGTGAATGCATGTTGTATGTAGAAAGCTCTACTACATTAGGCCTTTACCAATGTGAGCAATCAATAAAGATCATGGAGAGTGGTGGCTGTATACATAAGTTACTTAAATATGCCTCAAATATACTGCACTTTTGATTGATGCATAACTACTCTAAATTGTGACCACTCCTTCCTAAGCATAAGGTCTTATCCAAGATCTCCCAACACCTCAGTAATATCTGGTTTACTACCTAGCTGAAGTTAGTTGGACTTATTCAAGGGCTTGAAGATTTGGATCATTAAATTCGAAAAGACTTGGAGGCCATTTATTCAGCATTTTCATGTAATTTGACCATTTCCAAACTTTGGCCACTTCTCTGTACTGTTGGTTGAGAGGAACGGAGTCGTCGACACTAAGGTTTTCTTTTCTCCCATTTTTTATGATGTTAAAACAGCCCAGGTCTTTTTTTTTAGTTTAGTTGATTAATTCTGTTTAGATTATTTTTTTGGGGCGGGGGGGTGGTTATTTTTTTTTCCTTTTACATGATTTTTGTTTAGATATTTTTCATTGTTTTACATTATTCTTTGGTATCCTATATGATTGGGAGTTTTATCATTATTATTAGTATTATTTGGCTTTATAATCACTCATGTTAATTATAACAATGTATTCCCAATAACTTTCTACTACTACCATATCATGTTTATATCTTTATGAAACTAATAAAAAGATTGAAAAAGAAAGAAGATTTGGGTCTATTCACCATGGCTATCCATCTCAATGCCCATTCCCAAGTTCTCCCCAAATCCCTTGATCCTTGACCATTCAGAAAAATTTCTACCTCCTTGAACTCACTATTTCAGAGATATATATCCAAATGTCAGTATTGTCATCCCAGGAACAAACCAAGTAAACCTTTATTTTATTCCCCCAGGACAAGAACATCCTTCCTCTGATAAGGCATCCTAAATTGCTGGTGGGTTGGGAACTCACCAAAGTGCTGTACAGCTGCAACAAGACATTGTTGCAATAAAAATCTTGCCATAAATCCTCAAACCATCTTCCTTCGTAACTGCTTGCTACACTTGAATACTTTCTTTCAGTGACTTGTGTACAATTACATCCGGGTCAGTTTCATCTTCTCTTTCCTCAGTCTATCATCATTCAGATAATAATCTGTTATTCTGATTTTGGAATCAATGCGGATAACTTCACATTAGTCTACATTAATATGCCTCTACCATGCATTTTTGCACTCAATCAGTTTGTTTAAATCACATTGGAGCCTCTTTGCATCCTTCTCACAGATGAAAGTCCAATCGTCTTCCTCCTCTCTCAGAGTTTTGTGGCATCTATAAACTTAGAAATGTTATATTTAGATCCTCATCCAAATTATTGATATGAGTATGTGGGAGTCAAATATTATTCTCTGCAGCATCTCATGAATCTTTGCTGCCATGAAAAAAAATATTTTCTGCTGTTTGTTGGATGGTTCTCAATAAATACCATTATATTAAACCCAATCCTAACTATTTTAATTTGGCACACTAGCCTCTTAAATGGGATCTTATCAAAGCCTCCTGAAAGCCCGAACACGTCATTTCGTTCTTACCTATTTATTATCTGTTCTACTAGTTACTTTCTTAAAAATAGATTCCAGTAGATTGGTTAAAGTGACTTAATTCCTTAATGGATTCCAGCATATTATACACTATTCATATTAGGCATACTGGTCTGTTTTATCTTTTTCTCTTTATTAAATCACGGGGTAATATCAGCCACCCTCCAGTCTCCAGTAACTGCTCTCAGGCTCAAGTAGTTAGGAAGGTGACCACTAATGCATTCACTATTTGTAGACATTGTTCACATTTCTTGCAATGTCAGCAATCACCTGCATCAATTTCCCTTCTATTGTTTCCTTACTAATACTGATATCTTCAGCTCCTCTCTCTTTCTTGATTCCATGACTGATCTCAAAAGTTATTTGTATCATCCTGGTGAAGACAGAATCAAGTATATACTTCTTTGTTCCCAATTATAATTCCTTCTGTTTCTCACTGTGGACAACCCCATTTGCCTTCACAAACCTTTTTCTCTTCACCTATTTATAGAAGCCTTTACGAACAATTTTGTGTTCCATGCAAGTCTACTCTCATACTCTAACGTTTTAGTGCTGCTTTTCAAGTTCCTGACTCCATTTGAAACCTTCCTGAACAGTACTAGCAAACCGACCTGAGGATGTTGGCCCTCGTCCTGGTCAGATGCAACAAATCATCTTATACCCTCCCCATGACTACACCTTCTCGACAAGCAAGTGTTCACCTACTACATCATCCTCCTTTTCTCACTAGCACATGCATTCAAAGTAATCTTTATGTTAACACAACACACACAAAAAATACTGGTGAATGCAGCAGGCCAGGCAGCATCTATAGGAAGAGGTACAGTCCACATTTCGGGCCGAGACCCTTCGTCAGGACTAACTGAAAGAAGAGATATTAAGAGATTTGAAAGGGGTAGGGGAGGAGGAGATCTGAAATGATAGGAGAAGACAGGAGGGGGAGGGATGGAGCTAATCTTTATGTTACTACCTTTGATGTCCTACTTTTTAATTGACCCCTTAACTCCCTGAATTTAGCTTATAGGATTTCATCTTTTTTTTTTAACCTATGCAATTGGTATTGATACCATGACAACTGGCTCTTCACTCTCCTCTGCGGCCCTCTGTTGGTCAAGGTTGACCATGGATGTTGTGTCCTAGCTGTCTATGTGATACATCTCCCCCTCTAGAATGTTCTAAAACCACAACAAGATATCCTTGACCCAGTTGATCCTTGATCATATGGATTATTTTTTATAAAATAAAGGATATTTACTTAATAATCCTTTGGTAAAATCATTCAAAATATGTCTTTGTTGGTTCCTCTTAAAGTCATTCACTTCTGATTCCGCGTTTCTAATCTTAACACCTGATAATGGAAATTAGTCCTGAAATTGGATCTATCAGCACTTGCTTATCTTGTTCAATATATAAATAAATCTAGCTTTATTCAGGACAAATTATGTTAGCAATCATTGTAGGTGAGATCACACCAATTTGAATTTGTCCTGGATATGTCCATACATTAAACCAGCTTGCAGAGGAAAGGAGGAGGAATGAGATGGTGTAAAAAGATAAAGGGAAGAGTGTTTTGGTTGATAGAAGGGAATAAGGAAACAATATATGCATAGGAATTGCCATTTCCAGAGGCAGTAAAGACATATTAAGATTTAATTGTGATTGAGTTGAAGCAAGTGTGGAACATTACAGTGATAGAAATAACACACATAAAAGTCGCTGGTGAACGCAGCAGGCCAGGCAGCATCTCTAGGAAGAGGTACAGTCGACGTTTCGGGCCGAGACCCTTCATCAGGACTAACTGAAAGAAGAGCTAGTAAGAGATTTGAAAGTGATAGAAATAGGCAGTTTTAATGAGTGCAGTTTTATGTTAGTTAGATACAGTGGCATGCAAAAGCTTGGGCACCCCTGATCAAAAATTCTGTTACTGTGAATAGCTAAGCAAGTAAAAGATGACCTGATTTCCAAAAGGCATAAAGTTAAAGATGACACATTTGTTTAATATCTTAAGCAAGATTACTTCTTTATTTCCATCTTTTACAGTTCCAAAATAACAAAAGAGGAAAAGGGCCTGAAGCAAAAGTTTGGGCACCCTGCATGGTCAGTACTTAGTAATACCCCCTTTGGCAAGTATCACAGCTTATAAATGCTTTCTGTAGCCAGCTAAGAGTCTTTCAATTTTTGTTTGGGGTATTTTCGCCCATTCTTCCTTGCAAAAGGCTTCTAGTTCTGTGAGATTCTTGGGTCGTCTTGCATGCTCTTTTGAGGTCTATCCAGAGATTTTCGATGATGTCTAGATCAGGGGACTGCGAGGGCCATGGCAAAACCTTCAGCTTGCGCCTCTTGAGGTAGTCCATTGTGGATTTTGAGGTGTGTTTAGGATCATTATCCTGCTGTAGAAGCCATCCTTTTTTCATCTTCAGCTTTTATTTTTACAGACGGTGTGATGTTTGCTTCCAGAATTTGCTGGTATTTAATTGAATTCATTCTTCCCTCTACCAGTGAAATGTTCCCTGTGCCACTGGCTGCAACAGAAGCCCAAAGCATGATCGATCCACCCCTGTGCTTAACAGTTGGAGAGGTGTTCTTTTCATGAAGTTCTGCACCGTTTTTTTCTCCAAACATACCTTTGCTCATTGTGGCCAAAAAGTTCTAGTTTACCTTCATCAGTCTTGCTTCTAAAATGCATCAGGCTTGCTTCTAAAATGCATCAGGCTTGTTTAGATGTTCCTTTGGAGACTCCTGATGCGGAATTTTGTGAAGAGGACACAGGAAAGGTTATCTTCTGATGACTCTTCCATGAAGGTCATATTTGTGCAGGTGTCTCTGCACAGTAGAACAGCGCACCACCACTCCAGTCTGCTAAATCTTCCCGAAGGTCTTTTGCAGTCAAACAGGGGTTTTGATTTGCTTTTCTAGCAATCCTATGAGCAGTTCTCTTGGAAAGTTTTTTTGGTCTTCCAGACCTCAACTTGACCTCCACCGTTCCCGTTAACTGCCACTTCTTAATTACATTACAAACTGAGTAAACGGCTACTTGAAAACACTTTGCGATCTTATAGCCTTCTCCTGCTTTGTGGGCATCATTTATTTTAATTTTCAGAGTACTAGGCAGCTGCTTAGAGGAGCCCATGGCTGCTGATTGTTGGGACAAGGTTTGAGGAGTCAGGGTATTTATAAAGCTTTGAAATTTGCATCACTTGGCCTTTCCTAACGATGACTGTGAACAAGCCATAGCCCTAACAAGCTAATTAAGGTCTGAGACCTTGGTAAAAGTTATCTGCGTGCTCAAATCTCTTGGGGTGCCCAAACTTTTGCGTGGTGCCTTTTCTCACTCTAAAATTGTGTACAAAACAAAAATAATATACTAACCTTGTTTAAAATGTTGAAAAGAATGTTTCATCTTTAACTTTATGACTTTTGGAGATCAGTTCATCTTCTACTCACTGAACTATTCACAGTAACAGAAATTTTGACCAGGGTGCCCAAACTTTTGCATGCCACAGTATGTGGTCCAAGACCTACTTCATAGACAAACCTACCAATCAACTATTCAATAATAGTTCAGCTTTAGAGAGACACTCTGTAATTTTCAAGTTGGTGTTTACTGAACAGTTTGCTCTGGCCACCAGAGAAATGGAATTTATAAGCAAAGAGTCTTATGGTATGTTGGGAGCTGTGGAGCTGGAACTTTACAACAAACTCTCAGTTGGGGGCGCTGAAAGTACGGTGTTTCTTGCAGTTTAATGTCGGATGCAGGGATCTCACTGCTAACTGTGGCTTCTGGAATGCTACATGCCCAAAATTTATTGTCATCCTTTCCATTCAGACATCCCAGAGAGTTATGGGTGAGCTGAACTTTGTAATGGAGAATTAGGCAATATAGTTTTTGAGCAGTATGTACCGTGGATGATGAGCAGACAGTGGGGTCTTTTACAGAGGACAGAAATAATCAGGGTAGCTTCACTTATCGGTAAACATTCTGGGATTTTGTAGTGAAAAAGGTCAGCATAGACATGATGGGTGTGTTTCTGTGACTTAATGACCCTAAAACAGATTGTTGTAATCTCCCTGATAACAGATTGAGATTATTCACATGTAATTAAAGAAGGCAGCGGTGGATTCTTTTTCTTATCTGAAAATTTATAATCATCACTTAAATACAGCAAAGGGCTCTTTGTGACTGTAGCTGATTGCAAGTCACGAACCATAAGGCAACACCTCCAGTGAAGTAATATAATTATAGAGTTGTTACACTAGAGGAGGTGGAAATAATGATAACTATCTTAATATATGAATTCGTAATTTGAAGAAAGTTGCACTTCATTTCAATGGGCACCGATTTTCTTTATCATTTCCTTCAATAGCCTCATTAACAATCAGGATTGCTGTGACTGTTTGCACATTTCTTTTGTGCTTAGCAAAGGTCTTGATGAACAATCTGTACTGAAACAGTGATCAGAAAGCTGTAGAGTTGTCACTACAAGGAACAGTAAGGTAGAACTTATGGGTTCATGCTTTGTTCAAAAACCTGATAGAAGATGGGAAGAAGCTGTTCCTAAAATGTTGAGTGTGCATCTTTCAGACCCCTGAAAGTACCTCCTCCTTGATGAGAAGGCATATTTCAGATGTTGAAGGTCCTTAATGATGGATGCTACCTTCTTGAAGTGCTGTCTTTTGAAAAAGTCCTCAAAGGCGGTGAGACTTGTACCTAGCTCAATCTACAAACCTCTGCAGCCATCTTTGATCCTATAGATTGGTGCCTCTGTAGCAGGCGGTGATGCAACCAGTCAGAATGCTCTCCATGGTATGTCTATTGAAGTTTGCTGGAGTCTTTGGCGACATTCCAAATTTGAATGCTGGAAACACTCAGCAGGTCAGGCAGCATCTGTGGGGACAGAAAAACAGTTAATGTTTTAATTTGGTGACTTGTTATTATTCCCATATGGCTGAATCTTAACATCTTCTGGACTGGCCCAGCAGATTACTCCCTCATTTACAAAGGAGGCTTACCACCACCCTGTCATGGATGGCTGGTCTGGAAGTTAGTGCCAACACCAGCAACAACATTAGAAGATATTGATGTGAATAGACTCAATGGCTTGGATGCAATAGAGATTAGATGTAGACATCATCTCAAATTTATTAGATTAGGAACATCTCCCAGGAAAATTATTCCTCTTTCAAAATTCATCTGTTCACACTTATGAACGTTAGTGGCGTTCACGGATTGATTTTTTTTTAGTTAGAATTTTCCAGGAAAATCTTCAGCAATCTATGTTTATTACAACAATGAAGAGTGAGAATAATCCTGTTTGGTTGTTAAATGAACACTTGGACAGTTTACTCTTTGATGGATTACCCATTCAGGCAGAAGTCAGGGTTTATGGGTTGTCATATGCTGGCAATTGGAAACAATGTGGAGCTCTGATCCTATAACGACTTCTCATCAGAAACCTTTCTTTCAATTTTTCAGATAAGATTCAGTAATTCCACACATTCCTCAGAGTATAAACCATGCATGATTGTCCAAGGTGCATTATTGGTCTGATGTGTGAAATTCAATCCATTCTGATCTTGACACCACAACCTATTGGTTGCTTTCCTTAAATTACACAATTGCTTTATGACTGAGAAGCTTTATGGAACATAGAAATGAAATAGAATGGTGCTGGGACTCATTTTTTCCAATATATATTTGATAGGGTTGGAAATGGCTCCCAAAGTAACAAGCAAACAAAAGCAGCCAGTCTTCAGCAGGCATTATTATCAGTGAGTGAAATCATTTACATGTGAACTGATTGCAGTGAATACTTCCCGACAGCTAATTGTGTTCAGTTTAATCACAGCAACTAAGACTTAATCACCTGTGTAATATGATTGTGGATGTCAGAACCATCTGGTTATACTTCTGCTTTATCTGATAAACCCATTAAACCCTGGTTAATTTATAAAAGGAAGGTTTCTTTTACCTCTGCTAATAGTGCATCAGGACACTTAAGCTGACTGTGGGATAAACTACAAAAGGTGGGTTTATTCCATCCAAAACATCCTTCTGCCTTTCAACACTATATATCAAACTTGACTCATTTCCCAGTTTCCAGTTTATATCAATCTTACCCATAATTTCAAGATTTCACGAAATTCTGTTTCTTCCGTTTTCCCCTCCCACCTGCAATCTCATACTTTGAACTAAATTATGTAATAATCAGGTGATAGTGTGGAATTTCCAATTACAGTGCTGGAGGCATCGTGGATCAAAGCTTATTGTGTTAACTTTTCCACCTTTTGTATATTTCAAAGCAAACAAAGTATATTTCATATCCCAAAAACAGTTTATTACAATATTTTCAAAGCATTACAAACTGGAGCAAATAGAACTTCATGGATGGAGAGAATATTACTATCTTTATATAGTTTAAAATGACTTTGTTGGTGATTCTAACCCTGTTTAGGAAAGCGCATTAGATAAGAAGTTTTATTGTGAGATCACAGAATCATTCGGTTTCCCTGTGTGATATTGCATTGAAGATATTGTTTACATCACTATGATATTTGCTATTTAAGTGTTGCAAGTTGTTGTATATGTCATAACTTAGCCCAACTGGAGCAGACTTTACAGCTATCTTGTAAAGAGAGAAAGCAAATTACTAGAAACACTCTTCTAGGTACAGGGGAGTGTTGCTACTGAAATATTGGACGCTGCATTTTATTTTATTTTTTTTATTTAAAGACACAGTGCAGAACAGGCCCTGCCAGCCCTTTGAACTGCACTGCCAGCAACCCCTGATTTAATACTAGCCTAATGAAAGTTCAAACTTCAAATTCAATTTATTGTCAAAGTACATATTGGTCACCATATACATCTCTGAGAGCCGTTTTGTTGCAGGCATTCTCAATAAATCCAATAACTATAATAGAATCAATGAATGATCATTTAATTGAATCAACGACTTTACAATGATCAATTGACCTACTAACTGGTAAATCTTTGGAATGTGGGAGGAAACTGGAGCATCCAGAGGAAACCCACACATTCTATGGGGAGGATCTACAAACTCCTCACAGAGGATGCCATCCAAAACATCATAACATCTATAATATTAGCGAGAAGAAAGATGTCTTGACCAATGAGCTTGGAAAAAAAGGACATTCAGGGGAGCACTGAACAAGTGGAAATGAGAGAGACAAGCAAAGTTGCAATATGGACAGAAACAGAGATTGGAGTGGAATGTTGAGATAGGATAACATTGGAAAACATTTTTTACCAGAGAGGAGTTAGTTCACTAAAAGAATGTTGAGCAATATTGTGTATTTCTTGCACCCAATATGTTCCAAAACACTTCCACACTCAATAAATTATTGTTGAAATGGAACCACTGTTATTACGCAAGCAAATATTTCAATTAATTTTCATCTGTCATAGGTCCATTAACTGTATTGGGGTAATTGACAGGTTTAGTTGTCATGGTTAAGGATAAATTACAAAAAGGCTTGGCAGAAGATGTATCTGCAGATAAAACTCTATCTTCCACAGAATGTACTGATGTATTATAAAGGGAATTATAGAGGCATGAGAAAGGAGCTTGCCCCGGTGGATTGACAGCAGAGCAGAGATGGCTCAAGTTTCTGGGATCAGTTTTCAAGGCACAGGATAAATATATCCCATAGAGGAAGAATTTCTCAAATGGCAGGGATAGGCAGCCATGGCTACAAAGGAAGTTAAGGACTGCATAAAAGACAAGGGAAGGGCAAATAAGGTAGTAAAAGTGAGTTGGAAGTTGGATGATTGGGAAACTTTTAACATTCAACAAAAGGCAACTAAAAAAGCTATAAGAAGGGAAAAGGTGAAATATAGGGGCAAACTACCCAATATTATAAAGCAGGATACCAAAAGATTTTTTTCAGTTATACAAAGGGTGAAAGAGAGCTGAGAGTTGATATTCGACCACTGGAAAATGCTGCTGGTGAGGTAGTAATGGGGGACAAAGAAATGACATGAATTTAATGGGTACTTTACATCTGCCTTCACTGTGGAAGACACTAGCAATGTGCCAGAGGTCCGTGGGTGTTAGTGAGCAGGAATGAGTGCCATTGCTATTACAAAGGAAAAAAGTGCTAGGCAAACTCAAAGGTCTTAAGGTGGATAAGTCACCTGGACCAGGTAGAATATATCCCAGAGTCCTGAGAGAGGTTGCTGAAGAGATAATGGATTTTTTGGTCATGATTTTTGAAGAATCACTTGATTCTGGCATGGTCTCAGAGGACTGGAAGATTGCTCTTTAAGAAAAGAGAAAGGCAAAAGAAGGGAAATTGTAGGCCAGTTAGCCTAACCTCAGTGGTTAGGAAGGTGTTGGGGTCTATTATTAAGGATGAGGTTTCGAGTTACTTGGAGACTAATGATAAAATAAGTCAAAGTCAGCATGGTTTCTGTAAAGGGAAACCTAGCTTGACAAATCTGTTAGAGTTCTTCAAAGAAGTAACAAGCAGGTTGGACAAGGAGGAGGCAGAGGATGTCATTTACTTGGATTTTCAGAAGGCGTTTGATAAGGTGCCACATATGAGGTTGCTTAAAGGACAAGATAAGATCCTATGGCTCTAGGATGTTACATGCCCATGTAAGATGCCAGGAAAGATACTGTCATGGATAATGGAATGGCTGACAGACAGGACACAGCGAGTGGGAGTAAACGGGGCCTTTTCGGACTGGCTGCCGGTGAATAGTGGTATTCCTCAGGGGTCAGTATTGGGACTGCTGCTTTTCACATTGTTTGTCAATGATTTAGATAATGGAATTGATGGCTTTGTGGCGTTTGCGGATGGTATGAAGATAGGTGAAGGGGTAGGTAGTGCTGAGGAAGAATGTGATTGCAGCAGGACTTGGACAAATTGGAAGAATGGTCAAAAAAGTGGCAGTTGGAACACAGTGTTGGGAAATGTATTATAATGCATTTTGGTACAAGGAACAATAGTCAGGACTATTAACTAAATGGGGAGAAGGTTCAAACATCATAGGTACATAGGGGGACTTAGAAGTCCTCGTGTAGTCCTGACGAAGGGTCTCGGCCTGAAACGTCGACTGCACCTCTTCCTAGAGATGCTGCCTGGCTTGCTGCATTCACCAGCAACTTTTATGTGTGTTGCTTGAATTTCCGGCATCTGCAGAATTCCTGTTGTTTGAGAAGGTTAATTTACAAGTTACGTCAGTGGTAAAGAAGGCAAATGCAATATTGGCATTTATTTCAAGGGGAATAGAATATAAAAGCAAGGAGATAATGCTGTGGCTTTATACGACACTAGCTAGGCTGCACTTGGAGTATTGTAACAGTATTGTCAACAGAAAGGATGTATTGTCATAGGAGCATGTCCAGAGGAATTTCACAAGGATGATTCTGGGAATGAAGGGATTAACATATGAGGAGCCTTTGGCAGCTTTGTGCCTGTACTCACTGGAATTTAGAAGAATGCAGTGGATCTCATTGAAACATACCGAATTTTGAAAGGACTAGATAGAGTGAATGTGAAGAGGTGGTTTCCTATGGTGGGCTGTATCCAGAACTAGAAGGTAAAGCCTCAAGATTGAGGGGCAACCCTTTAGAAAAGAGGTAAGGAGGATTTTTTTAAGCCAGAGAGTAGTAAATCTGTGGAATGCTCTGCCACAGCCTGTAGTGCAGACCAAATCCATGTATATATTAAGGCGGAAGTTGATAGTTTCCTGATTGGTCAGGGCATCAAAGGATTTGGCAAGAAGGCAGATGTATGGAGCTGAGCAGGATCTGGGATTAGCCATGATTGAATGGCGGAGCAGACTCGATGGGCTGAATGGCCTAATTCTGCTCCTATGTCTTTTGGTCTTATAGTGTTACTCTGCACTGCCATCATAGAGAGCATCCTCTACCATCACTGCAGGACTCTCTACATGCCCAGGATAAAGAAGCAGGCAGGAAAAATTATTGTGGACACTACCCACCCTGCAAGCTGCCTTTTCCGAAAACCCCTTTCTGGAAAAGTGCTATAGGGTTATTAAAACAAAAAATTTACACTATCTTGAAATTTTCTTCCCTCAGGCAGTTAATATGATCAACTATTCTAGGTGTCCCTCACCTACCTATTACCCCCTCATTGCATTGTAGTCATTTTAAACCACTTTTTGTAATGCTGTTTATATTGTAATTACCTGCTGGCATTTATGTGTTTGTCTACATTTTATTCCATATCCATCCATTAGCCACTAACTTTAGTTTCTATATATTTATTTATTCTTTATATTTGTTGAATGTTGTTGTATTCTGTTGCATGTTGTACCCTATCGCAGCAAGTTCCTAATACAAGTAACTGTATATGGTGAATAAAGTTGATCTTTGAAACATTGAGCAGAACCATGGGAAGAATAAGCAAACATAAAACAGAGATAACATGTCACCTGTTAACACCTGAATAGAATCTTTATTGTCTTTTAGAACTAGCCAAAGGACTTTGTTTAAAGACACACATAGATTTTTTTAATTCAGTGGTAGTCTTTCAAAAGAATATATTTATTCAACCTACGCATAAGATCAGAACACCATACAACATAGGGGCAGAATTAGGCCATTCAGCCCATCAAGTCCACTCCGCCGTCCTATCTTGGCTGATTTATGTTTGTCCTCAATTCAATGCCATTCACCTGCTTTCTCCCTGTAACCTTTGACACCCTTACTAACAAAGAATTTATCAAACTCAGCTTGAAAGATACCCAACGACTTAACCTCCACAGCAATCTGTGGCTATAAATTCTAAAGATTCTAAATTCATCACTGGCTAAATAAATTCCTCCTAATCTCCGTCCTAGCAATCAATAAACTGGGTACAGGATAGGATTTTCACTTGAGACTGGCAAAAATTTTAACAATACTAACTTACCTAGAAAATGGAGTCTATCTGAAGAAGAATGAAACATGAACTTTGGAAAGAAACTGTGGCAACTTCTCTCAATTCAAGCAGAATATTTCTAGCAAAAAATACAAAAAAGTTTGTTATGCATGATTTTTTGCCTCAATTTAGCCTTATCATTGCAATGCAAATCATCAGCTTCAATGACAAAGGAGTTGTGCAAATTCTTACATCTCTTTGTTTCCCTTTTTAAGTATTTCAAGGTAAGTAATGCACAACTAGTTGCCTATATCCTCCTTTGCACATCATCATCAGTATTGAACTTCTCTCCCAATAATTATGGAATGTAAATAAATTAAGAATTTATTTAAAAAATTAATTATAGCAATGTTATAAGGTATGTGTAAGGAATAAAAGAAAGTTTTGAGCAGTCCTAAACTACTTGGGTAGAATAGTCTATCATTCATGATGAGGAACAGAAAAGTACCAGGATGATTTGACCCCACAATTACCTGATTCAGGAGGGAAAATGCAACCATTTAACCAAGCTGTGCATGTAAGAACTAGGAGCCCTGAGGAAGTGGAGTCAACAAAGTGTTAAATATGACTGCTGTCTAATATAGCCACAGTGAAGGCATATATGCATTAAAGAGTAAATTGGCGTTTGCTTTATTCAGTTGTGCATGGGGAATTTAATTCTCTTCATCTTTCAAATTACATGGAATGTCAGGATAACACTGTGCAAATATATTAAAATGATCTTTGATTGCATGCACTTTTTATCTTCCATTTGCCAGCGAAATTTCATTTAAAATGTATCAAAATTAATGAAAGTAATTGAAATATGAATATTGGATTGAACTGTAGCATTTCTTCTAAAGATTAAAGATTAATTTGTTTCCCATTAGTGGGCCATGCTGTAAACTAGACTATTTTTCAGGATGAGGCAGGCTAATCATTTTTTCCTCCTTTCTCTTGCCATTCCTTTTAAATCTTGCTGAATATTTTGAGGCATGGTTCCAGGAATGCTGCTGACTTTCAAGGACTTACTACAAGGTTGCAATTCATTGTACAGAGATAGTCTGATTAGAGGAGGGATAGACTGGACTTAATTTAAGCAAATGTAGCTGGGCAAGTGGTTGGAGTGTCAGAAGGAAAAAGTGACCATAACTTTCTATGACTTAAGATAGCTATGTATGGTAAAGGATAAGAATGGTTCAGAGCTGGGGGAAGGCTGATTTTAATATCAAAAAATAACATCTAGCAAAAGAGGATTAGAAGCACTTCTTGCTGGTAAACATGAATCTGACAAGTGAGAGTCATTCAAAAGTGAAATAGCAAGGTTTCAGTGCCAATATATTTCTTTAGCATGAAAGGTGAGGACAACAAGTCCGAGGAACAGTGGACTGGGTAAAGAAGAGAAAGAAGCATATGACAGGTATAAAGAATTGAAGGCGGGAAAGAAAGAAATGAGGTGTGGGAGGGAGGGGACTTTAAAATTACTAGGACAGAGTAGAAGCATCAACTATCACTGTTAGATACTATTGAGGAAAACCCTGAAGAATTTTACAAGTATACTGAGGGCAAGAGAGAAACCAGAGAAAGATTAGAATTTAATAGGGACTTGAATCCAGAGGATACAGGAGAGGTCTTAAATTAATATTTTCCAACAGCATTCACTAAGGAGATGGGAACTTTAGTTGGAGAATTAAAGGGGATGATGAAATACTAGAACAAGTTATCATTAAAAAGGAGTAGTGATTAGATTTCTTAGCAGGCTTAACAGTAGATAAATCAGCAGGACCACATGAGATGGATCTTAAACTGACAAGGGAGGTAAGAGAGGAATTCTTGACAAAATATTTTATAGTTTCACAGGCTATAGGTAAAATGTCCCTATGATTGGATGTCTGGAGGACAGCAAATGTGTTATCTTTGTTCATGAAGAGTAGTAGGAATTAACCAGGTAATTTCAGGATTGTCAGTGGGAAGTTCATAGAAAAGAAAACAAAAGGTCAGGGTCTCGGCCTGAAACGTCGACTGCACCTCTTCCTACAGATGCTGCCTGGCCTGCTGCGTTCACCAGCAACTTTGAGGTCAGGATTAATCTGCACTTGGAAAGGTAGAGATTAATCAAAGATGGATATCATTGTTTTATTAGAAGTCTGAGGATGCTAAAAGTGGGAACACAGGTAAATGAGGTGGTCAAGGAGGTGTTATGTTTTGTAACTTCAAAATTAATCTAAAGAAAAACACAGGGAGACCAGGTATAAATGTGTGTTTACTTCGTTTTTACTTTCGTGAAGCGCGGATTTATGATGTGGCGGCATTAAGTATTCCGTTCATGTTCTTCATACATATAACTTGTAAAAGATTATGTAAACAAGAAAGTAGCTTAATCAAATGATATATTTACAATATTACTCAAATTTTACTGAAATATTAAATATACAACACTCCTCCTTGTTTAGCTATAAACTTCAACTCAATATGGAATGCATCTCAACATGTATCTGAATTTGAATTTATTTGAACTTATTTAAATCTGTCCCACAATGTGAGAGAATAAAAATTGTTGTGTTATGAGTCCATCGCAATGTAGAGACATGTGAATTTATAAGTTTAATGGTTGGTGCGGTTCCCATAGCCAGTCAGGATGCTCTCAATGGTGGCCCTGTGGAAGGTTTTGAGGATTTGGGGGCTCATACCAAACTCCTCAGTCGCCTGAGGTGGAAGAGATGCTGTTGTGCTTTTTTTTGCCACACAGCCAGTGTGAGACCTTCAGTGATGTGTATGCTGAGGAACTTATACACACAAATACACACACAAATACACACACACACACACACACACACACACACACACACACACACACACACACATATATATATGTTACCCACATTTCATCACCTCTGTAGTCTCTCACCAGTACTAATGCTTCAGGAATAGAACCTCCTTGTTTAAGGAGCCCTCAGTTTGTCTCAACTGTTTGTCCTGCATACTCCTTCTGAGATTGGGTTTGAGGAAATCCAAGTGCGATTGCAAGTTACCACCCAGGAAAAGCATTGCTGGTGAGTTGTTGGTTGTGGAGTGTGCTGCATTGCAATATGCCAGGAGGAAATTAGTGAGCTCAGCGTTTGTGAAATGTGTTTTGCTGACATTACTTGTGGTGTGTTTTTTATACACTGGGCAAACCTTTCTACCACCCTATTTTTAGTTGGGTGGTACTGTGCAGACGTAATCTGTTTTATTCCATTCATTTTCAGCAATGGCTGAAACTGTTCTGCGACAAACTGGTCCATTGTCACTGACTTAACGTTCTCGATCACCAGTCCTTGAGAAGAAGCTTCTCAACACATCAACTGTGTACGAAACTGCAGTGGAGGTCAATTGGGAACACGCCTGGCCCCTTTGTTGCTGCATTCACTACTACCAAGAAATTTGTGCCTATGAATGATCTGTGAAAATCCATATGAATCTTCTGCAAGGGCAATACACACCATTGCCAGGGATGGAGAGGCACTGACCTTGGCATCTTCTGGGCTTGTTTGCATCCTGAACAGTGCATGGAAAGTTGCTCGATCTGCTGATCTATCCCAGGCCATTAGACAAAGCTTCAAGCTAACACTTTCATTTTAACCATGCCTAGATGACTGGCATGTAGCTGCTCCTACAGTTTAGCTCTCAGCTTGGATGGATCAACAACCCTCAATCCCCAAATAAAGCAACCTCCGTCAAGGACAAGTTCATCCTGGCAGAGGTAAGAATGAGAGAACTAGAGTTTCCGCTACACATTCCAGCCATTTGTGGTTAACATTTAACCATGGGACTGGGGTCTCATGTGGGGTCTTGTTTCCCTTTGAATCATCTCTGCTGTAAAAGGGAGACTTCCATTTGCATTAGGAAGAATACGTCAAGTGGAGTGTTCTGTTTTGTAAATTCTTTTGGTATCCATCAGCATATCCATGATTAGTTATCCTCTTGAATTCGATCTTGTAATTGTGTCCTCTAAGAAACAGAGCCCATCACTGCATTTATGCTGCTGCTGTTAGTGGAACACCCTTCTGTGGATTGAAAATGGAACTAATGGTTGATGATCAGGAATGAGTACTTGTTGAAACATTTTACACCCCAAACCCGACTCAAGACCTCTCTGTCAATCTGTGTGTAATTTTTCCCTGCAGTGGTAAGGGAACATGATGCAAAGACTATGAAGCATTCACTTCCATCACTCATAACATATGTCATGACTACACCTGTACCATAAGACAAGGCATCGCAGGTAAGCTTCACTGGACAATGTGGATCATAACGTGTGAGGGCAGTGAAAGGTGCGACCATCTCCTTTGCCTTTTGGAAAGCCACCTCACACTGCTTTGTCCATTGCCATTTCTTCCTGATCTTCAGTAACGAGTTCAAGGGGTAGGGCACAGTAGCCAGGTTTGGCAGGGTACCTGTTATAGTAATTGACAAATCCTAAAAAGGACTGCAACTGTGACACGTCCTTTAGCCTTGGGGTATCCACCACTGCTTGAACTTTCTCAGCACACTTGTGTAATCATCGTGCATCAGTAAGTAATGTTGGTTTGAAGAATTTACACTTGTTGCGTTATGCTCTGAGCCCAGAGTTTTCTAACTTCTTTAGCACAGTCTTGAAATCGGAGATGTTCCTCGTCATCCTCACCAGTTACAATGACTTCATTGAGATAACACTACATGCCTGGTCTGCTTTACAGCACCTGCTCCATAGATTACTGCCAGAGTGCTGTCACAAGGGGGTGTTGGGAGCGGACCCAAATGCAATACAGAGACACTGAAGTACTAGGAACAGGACTAGGGTTATCGAGATAGGAAGGTGAGTAAGGAAGAAACAGTGCTGGACATTGACACAGGCCCTAGACGAGACTAGGATTCAAGGCCTGGGCTAGGACTGGGACTAGAAACACGAGACCCAGATGGGGAATTAGGAATGAGGAGCCTGGACTAGGAACACAGAACTCTGGAACCAGATCCTGGACAAGGACCCAGAACCTGGGTCTTGGTTGGGACTTGGAACCTGGGTCTTGCCTCGAAACCAGAACCTGGGTCTAGGCTAGGACTTGGGACTAGGATCTTAGCAAGGACAGGACATGGCTACAGGACAGGACTAGGTACTCCAGCACAGGATGAGGTACCCCAGCACAGGACGAGGAATCTCCAGCATTGGGCTGGGTGAGGTGTCAGAACTAGATAAGGACACGAAGCTCAGATTTGGACAAGGCTGAAACACGACACTTGGTTTTGGTCTTGGAACACAGGAACACGGAGCCTTAGACATGGACTGGACACTCAGAGCCTTGGACGTGGACTGGACGCTAAGAGCCTTGGATGTGGACTGGACGAGGTACTCCAGGGCAGGACATGGCTTTTGGACTAGGTTTGGCTCAGCTCTAGTACTCGGCTTGGTTAGGCTCTTGGGTGCAGAGCTGGGACTCCTTCTAGGAGTGCAGGGCCGGGACCCTTTCTAGGACGCAAGGCTGGGATGACTGCCAAGGACACTTGCCGAGGGAACTGCCGAGGTAAACTGCCGAGGTGTTCCTGGACTGGACGAGAAGATGAAGCCTTGACTTGGACAGGACTGGAACACAGCACCAGGAACTTGGAACACAGGAACACAGAATACAGAGCCGGGACCGCTCCTCGGAAACAGGACTTAGGGCCGAGGCTTTATACAGAGTCAGGACCCCTCCTTAGGAACAGGACCTAGGGCCGGAATTCTCCTTTGACATGGATACTAAACATGGGGACACAAAGAGATAGTTCCAAATTCAACGATAGATAGTCCCTTAACTTGGCGTGGCAAGGCTCCGGTCTCACTCCAGCGGTTGAACTTGACAGGGATGCAGGTGAGGCTTCAGAAGGAAGGGGAAGGGAACAGTCCAGCCCAAAACAAGAATCAGGTGGCTCAATTAAGGCACCCAATGGAACAAGGGAAAACAGGAAAACCCAGAATAAGGGGTAGACGGATTGGACCGTGAACCGGAATGCGGACTTCATGGACTGGACCATAACAGTATCCCCCAACTCTATGGGAGAATCATGGCGACCTAACAGGATTTCCTAGACTATAGACAACCTGGGTGGTTGGGGGGGTATTCAACAGGAGGGAACCCAGGATAGCGAAAGTTAAACAACAGTGTCTGTGTCGCTGGGTCCATGTATGGCTGGACCCTTCCCCTCCCTTCCTCGCCTGCTACCTCACCAGAATCCTTGTCAAGTATCCTCGGCAGTGACCTCATCAAGTATTCTCGGCAGTTACCTGGGCAGTTACCTCGGCAAATATCTTCAGCAGTCATCCCGGCCCTGCGTCCTAAAAAGGGTCCCGGCCCTGCATCCCAGAAAGGTCCCAGTGTCTCCGAGCCCAAGTAGGTGTCCCGGCTCCGTACCCTAGAGCCTAACCCAGCCAAGTCCAAGAGCCGAGCCAAATCTAGTTCAAGAGCCATGTCATGTGCTGGAGATTCCTCGTCTTGTGCTGGAGATTCCTCACTAAGCCCAGGAGTACCTCACCCAGCCCGGTGCTGGAGTTCCCTCATCCTGTGCTGGAGTTCCCTCATCCTGTCCAGGAGTCTTTTGTCCAGTCCAGGAGCCCTCGTCTAGTCCAAGCCACGTCCAAAAACCTTGTCCTGTCCAAGCCACGTCCAAAAACCTTGTCCTGTCCAAGCCATGTCCAAGCACCTCATCCTGTCCAAACCACATCCTAGAACCTCGTTCTGTCCACGTGCCTCATCCTGTGCAGGAGTTCCATGTCCAGTCCTGTAGCCTAGCCACGTCCAGTCCTGTAGCTACGTCTTGTCCTCACCTAGATCCGGGGACCGAGCCTGAGTCAAGACCCAGGTTCCAGGTCCCTGTCCATTCTCTGGCTTGGAGTCCTAGTCAAGGCCTCATCAAAATCCACTTTGATGAAGTGTTTCACTCTAAAAAGGTTGGCAAAGATGTCCTCTATCATTTTCCAATGTTCTATAGATTCAGGATCAGTTCCTGTGGATTGGAGGGTGGCTAATGTTGTCCCACTTTTCAAGAAAGGAGGAAGAGGGAAAACAGGGAATTATAGACCGGTTAGCCTGACGTCAGTGATGCTGGAGTCAGTTATAAAAGATGAAATTACGACACATTTGGATGGCAGTAACAGGATAGGTCTGAGTCAGCATAGAGTTACGAAGGGGAAATCGTGCTTGACTAAACTTCTGGAATTTTTTGAGGATGTAACTATGAAAATGGACAAGGGAGAGCCAGTGGATGTAGTGTACCTGGACTTTCAGAAAGGCTTTGATAAAGTCCCACATAGGAGATTAGTGGGCAAAGTTAGGGCACATGGTATTGGGGTCAGAATACTGACATGGATTGAAAATTGGCTGGCTGACAGGAAATAAAGAGTAGCGATTAACGGGTCCCTTTCGGAATACCAGTGGGGTACCGCAGGGTTCAGTGCTGGGACCGCAGCTGTTTACAATATATTAATGATTTAGATGAAGGGATTAAAAGTAACATTAGCAAATTTGCAGATGACACAAAGCTGGGTGGCAGTGTGAAATGTGAGGAGGATGTTATGGGAATGCAGGGTTACTTGGACAGGCTGGGTGAGTGGGCAGATGCAGTTTAATGTGGATAAATGTGAGGTTATCCACTTTGGTGGTAAGACCAGGAAGGCAGATTGTTATCTAAATGGAGTCAAGTTAGGAAAAGGGGAAGTACAACGAGATCTAGGTGTTCTTGTACATCAGTCACTGAAAGCAAGCATGCAGGTACAGCAGGCAGTGAAGAAATCTAATGGCATGCTGGCCTTCATAACAAGGGGAATTGGGTATAGGAGCAAAGAGGACCTTCTGCAGCTGTACAGGGCCCTGGTGAGACCACACCTGGAGTACTGTGTGCAGTTTTGGTCTCCAAATTTGAGGAAGGATATTCTTGTTATTGAGGGAGTGCAGTGTAGGTTCACAAGGTTAATTCCCAGGATGGCGGGACTGTCATATGTTGAAAGATTGGGGCGACTGGGCTTGTATACACTGGAATTTCGAAGGATGAGAGGGGATCTGATTGAAACATAAAAGATCATTAAGGGATTGGACACGCTGGAGGCAGGAAGCATGCTCCCGCTGATGGGTGAGTCCAGAACCAGAGGCCACAGTTTAAGAATAAAGGATAGGCCATTTAAAATGGAGTTGAGGAAAATTTTTTTCAACCAGAGAGTGGTGGCTATGTGGAATGCTCTGCCCCAGAAGCAGTGGAGGCCAAGTCCCTGGATGTTTTCAAGAAAGAGATGGATAAAGCTCTTAAAGATAGCGGAATCAAAGGTTATGGTGATAAGGCAGGAACTGGATACTGATTGTGGATGATCAGCCATGATCACAGTGAATGGCGGTGCTGGCTCGAAGGGCCGAATGGCCTACTCCTGCACCTATTGTCTATTGTCTATTGTCTATTATCCTGTGCAGAGGATATTGATTTACTTTCAGTACTGTATTGATGGCCACCTTAAAATCAGCACAATCCCTGACAGATTCATTCTTCTTGGTTACTTGACTATTCTTCTGACCATTGGCATGGCTCATGGGCTCCACTCAACTTAGAAACTCCACTCATCCTGTAAGACAGTATGGGTGAACCACAGTGACATTCTGCAGGCTACATAAATACTTCTAAATATACCTCTTTTGACTTAATCTCACTGCAATCTGCAGCATGTAATTTCCCTTTAAGCAGTGTCCTGTTAAAGAAACACAATGAATTATAGATTTCACTATCTTCTGAAGGACTTGGCAGACCTAACTCTCTAGCAAGCAGGTATGGCACCTTTAAGCGGACAAAGGTTCATCAGGATGGCCAAAAACATGGCAGCTGGGGGGTGGGGAGGGGTGATCTCCAGGCAGGTGGAGACACAGAGGAACGAAGCCCCCTCCACCCAGCATCTTGATAGCAAGTGTGCAGTCACTGGAGAACAAAATTGAGGACCAAAGGACAAAATTGCTCTATCAAAGGGAAATGAGAAATTTTTGTATTCTATGTTTTATCAAGATGTGGCTTACTCAGAGTATGCCAAATATGGCTTCTCGATACACAAGATGGACCGAACCATGGATTCAGACAAGGCTAAAAGTGGAGGTGTGTATTTCCTGACAAGCTTAATGTGTTGCTCCGATGTGGCAGTTTTGTCGAACTCGTGTTCCCCTGACCTTGAACAGCTCACAATCAAATGTCATCCACAGGAGTTCTCATCCATGATCCTGACTGCATTTTATAGACAGCCAGTGGCCAACTATAATCAAACTCTTGAGATACTGCATGATGTCAACATCACACAAGAAACAGACAATTCCAAAGCATTTCTTATCATAGTTAGGGAGATCAGCCAGGCTTGTTTGAAGAAAACCCTGCCAAATTACCATCAGCATATAACCTGTAGCAGTAGATGTCCTAGCACAGTAGACCACTCTTATCCTAAGATAAGGAATGCCTACTGTTCCGTGCCCGGATCACATTTTGGGAAATCTGATCACTTGGCTGTTCTTTTTCTACCTGCATACAGGCAGAGGCTAAAGAGCAAAGCTCCAGAGACGATGACAACAAAGGGGTGGTCACAAGAGGCAGAGGAGTGATTATAGGATTGCAACAAGGCAGTAGACTGGCCTGTGATCAAGGACTTATCTGTGGATCTGAATAAATACACCACTGTTGTCACGACATAATAAAGACAGCTGTAGATGAGTGTGTTCAGACAAAATCATTCAGTCTTCCCCATCTATCAACCCTGGATGAACCATGAGATCCACAATCTGCTGAGAGCCAGATCAGAGGCATTCAAATCTAGCAACCAAAAAAATTACAAGAGGCCCACTTAAAAGAATACTGGCAAGGAAGCAATTCAGAAGGCACAGGATATATACATCCCACACCTTTAACTTCCCACTAATCAATTCTGGCTAACTCCTCTCTCATGTCTCTGTAACTCCCTTTACTGTAATACTATAACACTGATATGCCAGACTTTAGCTTCTCCTTCTCATATTTCAAGATGAATTTGATCAGGATCTATTGCCCCCGAAGATTCTTTTACCATAAGTTCGAATCAATTCCAGTTCATTGTACAACACCCATTCCAGAATAGCTGATCCCCTAGTGGGCTCAACCATGAGCTGCTCTAAAAAGCCAACTCATAGGCACTCTAGAAGTTGTCCCTCCTGGAATCCAGCACAAACCCAACCTTCTCAATCTACCCGTATATTGAAATCCCGCATGACTATTGTAACATTGCCCTTTTGGCATGTTCATGACTTCTAGCTATTGTTATGCTGAAGGTTCACCCACAGGAGTCTTAAATATGTAATTTGAGGATACAACACTGTCACAACGGAGGTTTCCAACTGTGATTGTTGAGTTGCTTGGAGGTACTGTATTATAACAAAACGAAGTTCCCATTCCCACACTGACTTCCACTCCCCCATTGTTCCTGTCTCTGATGCACTGACATCTTCTTCTCCTGCTAATTGGAAAATAACTTACTTTCTTGATTGATTATTTTTTGATTGTCAGTCAGGTTGTTTTTTTATAATCACTATTTCCAATATTTTTATTACTAAATATATCAAATCTATAACTCTTGGAGCCTCTGGAATGATCCTGAAGAGCTGCCCAATCATAAATCACCAGTAGTATTTCTGCCAAAGGCTCTCTGACCATTGCTGCAATTTCACAAAAAGATTGCTTGCTTTTTGGCAATCTCACCACAAAGTTGTGAAAAAATGTTGGGGATGTTTCCTTTGTAAATTGCTGGTGAACCTTCTCATAAATCTATATCTCAGGCAGCGGCCATTAAGATATTGCAGCGAGTGATTGCACCAGTCATGTGACTAATTCCAGATACATGAAATTCAAACAAGAAGCTAAAAGGCTTTGAGTCGATTAGTGTGCATAATAATTTCCACTGATCAGCAAATCAGTATCATGAGGCTATTAAGAGAAGACTCCCATTTCCCAACAGAGGGGAAAGGTAGAATAGATTTTTATTACTCATTATCATTAAAGCATGAAATGCTTCACCATAAATGGCTACTCAACATGAGATACAGAATTATTTCTCCTTGAGATAGATACTTGAAAAGAAGAATATAAGGAAAGGTCACAGTCTTGAGACTAGGTAATTAATTTCAATTATTTGACTAATTTTATTCCTTTAATCAGTTTTACATGTTCCTACTCAAATTTTTCGCCTGCACTGACACATGCCAAATGTCATGACTAACTTTTTTCATCTGTTGTAATTTTAAGGGTCCTCAAGTTTAAGAAATATTAACACAAGTACAATTGAGTTGGTTGGGCTTTATAGACAATAGTTACCTGGTCTATATGTAACGCTCAGTTATATTGGCTCGTATATGTCTCGGGGAAATCCCACCCAGCACCTGCCTCAACGCTTCCCACGGAGTCGGTTGCCGCCTGAATCAATCCCAAACATCAATCATCAGCCAGCACACCCTGTACGTTTTACCAAGTACACTTTATAGATATTACTAATTCTATGACATTAATATAAATTCGATACAGAAAAGGAAGTAACGAAAGAAAAGGCACCAAGACTTATCAAAGTCCAAGTTCTTCATGCACAACCGTTGGAGCTCAATCGATTCCTGACGACCACCCGGATCCTGTCGACTCACAGCTCAGGACCACCCGAAGTGATCGACCGGAGCCTTTCCGCACGTCCGCCGTCCTCCCCGTCTCTCCTCCGACTCCCCGTTTCTCCTCCGACTTCCCCCCAAAAACCCCCGTCCGCCGTCCTCTCTGTCTCTCCTCCGACTCTCCCCAAAAACCCCGTCCACAGTCATATGATACAACATTATCATCCGAAAACAAAACGATACATGACCACCCATTGGCTAATAGCACCCTGCTATCTGTATTAACCCAAGCAAGTGTCTAGCTGGAGACTTTCTCAGCATTTAACATAACAAAGAAGCATTCCCCAGTATAACATAACAAAGAAGCCATTTTAAATTTAACATATAAAAAAAGAAAGACCCCGTACACTCTACCCCCACCAATAAAAGTCATGCCCTCATGACGTTAACAGGGTTCAGCAGTGCTCCTTGTAAAACACAAAACCCAACCCAGGTGCATAAAGCAGTGACATAACTTCCCAGGGCTGTAGAGATCACACCCTGTTCTCCCGGCGCCGTCAACCTCTCCAGGGGGTGCCTACTCCTCTGAGACCTCTGTACTTCCTTTGCAGACTCTTCCTGTTCAGACACCTCAGGTGACACCCTGGGCCTACCTGTCAGACCCTCACCCTCACAGGGACTCCTCGGCACCTGTGAGCCCTCTGCCTCAGGTTCTGGCTCCACCCTGTCCTCCCCCAATCTGGCTGTAATACAGGCGGCTCTGCAACACCCTCCCTCGTTTCCCCTAACTCAGTGAGGGAAGGGCCAGGAGCCTCTTCTCCCGGCAATTCTCCCTTCTTAGTGGCCCGGGTGCCCTCCCCCTTCAGAGCATCTCGTCTCTCACGATCCCTCCACAAGTGACCCGCTTCCCCACAGCGGTAGCACACCCCCGGCCACCCACACTCCCGCCGGAAATGCCTCTCCCTCCCACAGTGATGGCACCCGCTACCCGCCGCCTCTCTCCTCTCAGTATGCCCCCCCCGGGACCCCTTGGATTTCTCTGATCTCAACCCGGCTACCACCTCCTGAACCACTGAAGGCCATCTCTGGGGGTCTGAGCCTCCTGTTCGGCCCGAAGCACTCTCCTCCACCTTCACCTCTCTAATCAGCTGCCCGAATGATGGAGGGGGGCTCCTCTTATATGACTGCCGGATACTCCAAGCCACCCTGTCATCCTCCTGGGAACCTCTGCATATCTGGCTCATCCTCAACTTCGCCACTTCGTCCGCCTTCACTACCCCTCGGCGCCGCAGCCCCGTAAGCTTCCCTTCCAGCCAGAAAATGTATTCTGAGAGCTTTTCCCCTCTTCCCTGCCCCATTTGTTGAAACTCCGCTAAATGTTGCCAGGGATCTCCTGACAGTCCAAACACTTCCTCCAAAGCGTCCAAACACTCCGACAGGGAAGCCGAAGGGGCGTTCCACTCTCAACTCGCGGACTACACTGGCTGCCCCGCCCCTTAAGCTTTCCACCAATCGCTGTCTCTTTTCCTCATCTGAAACTGACCACACCTCTGACAACTGGGACTTATTCTCAATCCAAGCCTCATAATCATCCTCCCCTTCCGGGATGGGCCTGGCTCCTGAGAAAATTCTCAGCTTCGGGCGGGACCCCTCAACCCTCCTCACCAGGGAAGTAATGGCAGCCACTAACTCGGAGGTCTTACCCCTAACTGGGGGACGGGGCCTGGCCAAGCCTTCGCACTGTAACCCTCCACCTCTGGCTACTGGCACCCCCCCGGGGGCCTCATCTAGCTCCTCCTCCGGTACCTCCTCACTTTCGTTCTCCAGGAGGGTGTGGAGACCCCACGGCCCCGCCTCCCCCTGGACATGGACTGTAGCTGGTAGCTCCAACGTCATGACGTCGGCACTCGTCTGAACCAACATCCAGCTGGACTCCAGTTCTTTCCCACACCTTCCAGCTATAAGTTCTACCTGCCCTTTACCTTTAATCAAACTCAACCCTCGCACCAGTACATCTGCCGAAATGCGGAAATCGACCCCACTTAGCACGCACACATGACTCACCGGTACCTCCTCTAATTCACACCAACTTACAATCTTATCTCGATCCATCTTCACACCACTTAACGCGACGACTATTACAGCTTTACCGAAAATCCAAATCCGGGATGGTGCCCCCACTTGTAACGCTCAGTTATAATGGCTCGTATATGTCTCGGGGAAATCCCACCCAGCACCTGCCTCAACGCTTCCCACGGAGTCGGTTGCCTCCCGAATCAATCCCAAACATCAATCATCAGCCAGCACACCCAGTACGTTTTACCAAGTACACTTTATAGATATTACTAATTCTATGACATTAATATAAATTCGATACAGAAAAGGAAGTAACGAAAAAAAAAGGCACCAAGACTTATCAAAGTCCAAGTTCTTCATGCACAACTGTTGGAGCTCAATCAATTCCTGATGACCACCCGGATCCTGTTGAATCACGGCTCGAGACCACCCGGAGTGATCGACCGGAGTCTTTCCGCACGTCCGCCGTCCTCCCCGTCTCTCCCCCGACTCCCCGTCTCTCCTCTGACTCCCCGCCAAAAACCCCGTCCACCGTCCTCCCCGTCTCTCCTCCGACTCTCTGCCAAAACCCCCGCACGTCCGCCGTCCTCCTCGTTTCTCCTCCGACTCCCCACCAAAAACCCCCGCACGTCCATGTCCTCCCCATCTCTCCTCTGACTCCCCTCAAAAACCCTGTCCCCAGTCATATGAGACAGCATTATCATCCGAAAACAAAATGATACATGACCACCCATTGGCTAATAGCACCCTGCTATCTGTATTAACCCAAGCAAATGTCTAACTGGAGACTTTCTCAGCATTTAACATAGCAAAGAAGCATTCCCCAGTATAAGATAACAAAGAAGCCATTTTAAATTTAACATTAAAAAAAAGAAAGATGCCATACATATATAATGAACAAAGCCAGACTTCAGGGGATCACAGCTGGCACTGATCTTTATCTAATCTTGGGAAGTCCACTGAAGATTTGAGCCCCAAACAGAGGCTTATACAAAATAGTTATTGCATGTTTAAGGTTCTGCTGAAGAAAATATTAAACATTTAACAAACTCTCTCAGAAGGGAGTAAATTGTCCCAAGTTGGTATTCAAAATTGGAAAGAGGTGGGGGAGGGGTGTTATCCTTTTTAAAAACAGAAAATGCTAGAAATATTCAACAGGATAAGAAGCAGTTGTGGAAAGAGAAACAGTGAATTTTTAGGTTAGCAATTCATTTTTTTTCTGTTTATAAACTGGACTTCCAGTGTCTTCAGCTGTTTTAATTGTCAGGGGAGTTCTCCTTCTTACCCAGGCCATATTTTCCCTTGGTCATTAACACATAGGTAAATTTTCTAAGCATTATCTGTTTGTTGGTTTTGCACAGAGAATTAAATGCTATGCTTCTTATATTTAAATATTGTATGTAAAATTTTGTCTATGGGCAAAAATTATCCTTTTAATGCTGTTTTTCTCTTTAAGTATTCATTCATCCGGTCAACTACAAGAATTTGGTGAATAAAGTTCAAGGAAAAGGCTGTTGTATTGAAAGCAACATTAACCATGCTAAGATTCAGTTGTTCATGTAAGAAGTAACTGTGATTAATTGTGACCGTTTCCAATATCTTAAAGATGAATACCGACATATTTCCTACATTGCAACAATAATCTCATGTTCAAAGAACATAGTTGACTCTAAATGACTTAGGGATGTTCCGTGGTCATTAACTGTGCTGGATAAACATTATTGCATTCATTCTTCTATCGATCGTATGTTTAGCTATTTCATATAAAACACCAATTAACAGTAACTGGGAACCCTTGCTGTCCTCTTGCTTTCTGGCTCGAAGACAGTAGACTTGATCTCACAGAGACAGTATTAACTGAAATGAAAACAAAAAGATACTGGTATTTGTTTATTATTGTCAGAGGTAAAATCTTTTTCCCATCCAGTCAGAATGTGTCACATAGATCAGGCAGCTTCTGGAAATAGCAGCAATTAATCTTTCAGATCTGCAATCTATTGCCAGAACTGTGAAAATAAGTTGGTTTTTAGTTGGAGAAAGGTGGGGGAGAGGGATGGAAAGAACAAAAGGAATATCTATGATAGCATACAGTATGTCAAAATGCATTCATGAGTATGAAGATGTGATATTCCACACATGTGCCTCTGAAATCTCCAAATCTCATGTACATCCCACACCTTTGCCCTCACTCACTCTCCTTCTGACAGAGCAATGTCAGAAGGATTCATGAATACCTTATATTAAGTCTGACGGAATATTTAAAACTTCTGCATCCTTATCAAGAATTATTTATGCTACTTTTTAATGTTATTATAATCTAAATCCCCAGCAGATCAACTGATACCTATGAGTTAAAATCCACTGGTTTATCATTGTAGAGTGCTATCTCCCAGTTAAACTTTTCAACCTGAATTATTAATAATAATTCCATTTTTTTTCCTGCAACTGGTCCATAACATTCATTATTTCAGTTTCACATTTCCAGAATCTAGAGTATGTTGCTCTTTATTACATTTTAGTTAAAATGACCTTCTACTCCAGGTTTGTTGTTGAGTTGGCTGATTTCATTTGAGATATTAAAAAAAGTCAAAAACTGCATACTGGAAATCTGAAAAAAAAAGAAAATATTGGATGCAAAAAATATCAGAAAGGTCAATCAGAATCTATGGAAGCAAAAAGTTTCAGGTTGAAGACTTTCCAGCAGGACTCAAGATGATTTGAATTTGTAAATGAGAATATATGACTGTGTAATATCATCATCTGAAGAGCTGTGAACCACCACCCACTCACCCCTACTAAGCTTGAAATGTTCGACAATCACTTCCAGCTCAGATGTTACAGTGGCACAGCTGGTAGAGTTGGTGCCTCATAACACTAGAGAACCATGGCCAATTCTGTCCTCCTGTGCTGTCTGTGCCAAGTTTGCATGTTCTCCTGTTGACTGTGTAGTTTTCCCCAGGGTGATATAATTCCCTCTGAAAACCCTGCTGGCTGCTGGTCACTGTATGTTGTCCCTACTGTGGAGTTGCGTGGTAGAATCTGGGAAGAATTGACAAGGATGTGGTAGCATACTCAGTGGGCTGAAGGGCTCTTTCTGTGCTGCAGCTGTCTATAACTCTTTTGTCCCCAGCAAAAGAGCCAGAATGTAAAGGGAAGTAGATAATCCATGCGAAGATTCACATAGATTTGAGTTTGTCTGTGAGATTTGAGTTATCATGCAAAATAGGCAAGACAAAAGTATGATTTTATTCTAAACTGAGTAAAAAGGTCACAAGAGAGTAAAATATTTATGTTCTCATGCAAAATTAATGAGTTAAACATTATTTCCTGCCAGATTTTCTCCCAATGTAGGTTACTGCTGAAGAACATTTTTCCTTATTGCCAGAGATATTCAGTATCTCATCATTGGTGAGGATTGTCAGACTCAGACTGTGCAGGAGGTACACCAGCCAGGTCTGGAACTGGAAAGAATTAACTATTAATGTTTCATGGAATCCAGGCTAAAATGCCATATCTTGTCTTTACAGGGAAGGGAAACCTTATTAGAAGCCATTCTGAGAAGGTGTTGAATTGCGTCAGTCCCCATACTGTGGGGATTACGGACTGCACCCCTCTGTGGACTGTGAAACTCTATAGACTGTAAAAATCTGCACACCGTGAGAGTCCTTTAGCTGCAAAAGTGCCTGCACTGTGAGGAATCACTGACTGGAAGGACATGTATCTGTTTGGAGGATCCTACAACAGTGAGGGACCTCTGACTGCAGGAATACCCACAGCAATGATCACCTAGAGACTGTGAAGGTCTGAATGCTGAACATTGTCATATTATGAGCTTTGGTAGACCAAACGGAGACAGTGACCATCACCAGATTTTGAGGATCCATAGACTGTGTGGATTGCCAGATGATGAGGAATCTGCAGACGTTAACAATCCACAGGGAATGAAAGTAAGCAGATGCCAGAAGCCTAGGGTTAAAGCAGAAGATCAGAAAAAATACTCAGCAGGTTAGTCAGCATCTGAGGAAGGAGGAATGGAGTTAACCTGTCAATTCAGACAAATTTCCTCAGATATCATATGCAGATCTGAAGCTGTTGAGGATACACAGAATGCAACCACATATTGGTAAGTTTGTTAGGCAGGTAAAGAAGGTTGATGGCTGGAGGTTATGACTTTGAGTGGATGGCACACAGAGAGTTGTTATGTAAGTATGCCAAATGGGCTTGCCTCAATTATCCCTGATCTCACAATCTAAGAGCAGGCCATCAGGAAGTCGAGAATAAAAATTCCTGCATGAATGACTTGCAGAGAAGTGGTGCTTCTTACTGGCTGCAACTACATCTGCCCGGGTTCTTGCCACCGTACTGCTTCGGACACAGAACGTAAGACATAGAATTTGTGCAACTTGCGTAGAACTCCTGATTTTTTATTAGCAATGGTTTGTCACTGAAACTGAATCATATCACTTTGGAGATGTGTCAGAAAAATTATTCAAGAGAATCTGTCCGACATTTTGCTCGTCAATACAATGTGGAGCCATCCACATGTAACAAACCTTCAGAACTGTATCTCTTTGCTAGCATCTTTAAGCTAAACTCCTGTTCTGTTTCCTGGTTACATTTGTCTTATTGTGCTATGCCTGGATCTATAGCCAGTACTAGAGTGAGCATCACTTTCTTAATGAAAGCTGCATGCCCATTTATGCTGAAGCCTAAATGAGTTGATCCACTAATCATTCCTCTATTTCCTTACATCTGCACTTACAAGCTGAATTTTTGTTATATCAAGAGAGCATTGCCCTTCTTACCTGTACATGCCTTAGGCTTAGGAATTCATGTCTACAGCTGAAGTGATTCAATCTCTTCAAAGATCTCATCAGGACTTTTGCTTTCATCTCACTTATTTCCCAGCTGTTCATATGGTCCAAATCTTTTCCCTCTTGTCCACAAAAGTAGATATGGCTTGAGGCACATCATGATCCTGCTGCCCCCCTCACTGGACCCTCTGCAGTTCGCGTACCGTCCCAACCGTTCAACAGACGACGCCACTGCCATCACCCTCCACCTGGCCCTAACCCACCTGGACAAGAAAGCCACATACCTTCGAATGTTGTTCATAGACTTCAGTTCAGCATTCAACACAATCATTCCTCAGAAACTGATTGGAAAGCTGAGCCTACTGGGCCTGAACACCTCCCTCTGCAACTGGATCCTAGATTTCCTGACTGGGAGACCTCAGTCAGTCCGGATTGGAAGCAGCATCTCCAACACCATCACACTGAGCACAGGGGCCCCCCAGGTCTGTGTGCTCAGTCCACTGCTGTTCACTCTGCTGCCCCACGACTGTGTTGCAACACACAGCTCGAACCACATCATCAAGTTCGCCGATGACACAACTGTGGTGGGTCCTGCCTCGTGCTCCACTGCGTTTTTCCCCACTGCGATGCGCAGCCTCCCCTTCCCTCGCATCGCCGGTGACTGTAGCCAGCTGGACCGCTATCATTGTCTACCCAGGCGGTGATGGCTGGTCCACGTTGGGAAGAACATTGGGACGGATGGTAGTGATGTCCCATGTCCGCTAACGCATGGCATCTGATACCCTCCACCATGCAGTCCATGTGTAAGCCTTGCTCGTCACCCAAGTGGCCCACCTGGGCATTGGGGGATTCGGGCGACGCTGCCTGCTCAGCATTTCCCAATGGCTGCACTAGACTGTGGCGTGGTGCCAGTGCAAGGCAGTCCCGGGCCGAGTGACCTGCCTCACCGCACGGGTAGCAGAGATCATTTCGTGGCCCGTGGCGGGGTCGGCTGACCCCTTAGGTGGGGGCAGTGTGATGCTCTTGGGGGGTTGTGTCATGGTTGACAGCCTGCCCTGCATTTCTAATGACCAGTACTGTTTATTGTTCTTGCGTTAAAATGCTTTCGTGGGATTATGGTGGGAATTCCAGTTCATTTATTACTACATTTTAGCTTGAGTTATACAGTTATTCACTTGTATATTTGTGGGTCACCCTAACTGTAACCAGGGTGTGTGATGGTCACCTCCCCTATCTGTATGAGACTGGTTGGGTTCACTCTCCGGGTCATGGTGCCAGGTCTACTTTGTGTTTATTACAATAAAATGCTTGTTGGGTTAATGGACTTCCTTGTCTGTCCTTATGGACCAAATGCTCGCCACAATATACTCTATTTTGCTGATCCCTAACTCTACACGTATGTTTCTATTGTTTGACTATCTTTGATGGAACTTCTTCTCTCTGCCTTTTTTTTAACACTACTACTTTTGTCCTATCCTCCCAAGAATGCAGAAAGATAGAATATTTTGTTTGCAATCATGTACTCCTGCTGCTTGATCTTTGCAATGGTAATAGAGAAAACATTTAGGAAGGTTAAAGTAAGAAAGAGCCAAGAATTTATGCTGCTTAAATTTTGAAGACAAGTAAGTTATGTACATTAGATTAAAAATATCAAATAATAAAATTTACACAGAAAGAACAAAACAAACTAATAAGATAGAATCTGAATCAAAATTATTATCACTGACTTAATTGTTTTGTTTTGTGGCAGCAGTACTGTATAAAGACGTAAGATTACTATAAATTGCAAAAACAAATAAATCGTGCAAACTAAACGGAATAATGAGTAATGGCCATGGGTTCTTGGACTATTCAGAAATTTGATAAAAGAGGGGAAGATGCTGTTTCAGAATCATTGAATGTGAGTCCTCAGGCTCCTATACCTGATAATATAGTATTAAGGAAAAGAGGGCATACTCTAGATGGTGAGGAGCCTGAATGATGGATGCAGACCTACTGAGGCATCACTTCTCGAAGATGTCCTCAATGGTGGGGAGTGTTGTGCCTGTGATGGAGATGGCTGTGTACAACACCGCAGTTTCTTATGATCCTATGCTTTGGAGCCTCTATCCCAGACTGTGATACAACCAGGCAGAAAAGTCTCTTTTGTACTTCTATGTAAAAATCTTTTGGTAACAAACCAAAAAGGGGAGGGGAGGAGAAGATGGCGGCATGACGCAGCGCGTGCGTCCGCTCCTAATTGATATCGTATTTGTTAAAAAGGGGCCATGCACAATCCTGATTTGATGGAGACGGACGTGAGAAGCATGGAGGAACATCTGGAGAAACTTCTGAAATGCCTGCTTTGCTGCCACTGCTACTGTGCGATCAAGAATCTCCAGAGGGGAAGGCTCCAAATCCTCGGTTTTGCCTATTGCTTGTTGCCGGGGCTGGGGTCAAAGCGCTCGGCAAAGATGGTGCTCGGTGTCGGAGGACTGGTCAGGGGTTCGAAGTTTTCAGACGGACTCAGAGTTGGACTGTGGTCGGGTGCTTCCCGGAAGCTGCATCGGCAAGTTTGCGGCGCTGGAAGCTCATGGCTGGGAGAGCTTCTCCCTTCAACCGTCTGCGTGAGATGATGGGACTTTCGAGAGACTTTGAGACTTTTTTTTACTGCGCCCATGGTCTTTTCTTCATCGAGTTATGGTATTGCTTTGCACTGTTGTAACTATATGTTATAATTATGTGGTTTTTGTCAGTTTTTTAAGTCTTGGTTTGTCTTGTGTTTCTGTGATATCATTCTGGAGGAACATTGTATCATTGCTTAACGCATGCATTACTAAGTGACAATAAAAGAGGACTGTGTGTCCTCATAATCTAAAAAAAAAATCACCTCACACTGTTAATGAAGTAGAGTTGTTGTCATGCTTTCTTCCTGATGGTAGCTCAGTTTTTGAAGTTCAAATCCATTGTCATTCAATGATACACGTTTATAGAGTTAAATGAAACATTGTTCCTCTGGGGCCAAGGTGCAAACCATAATATATGTTGTCACACACAACACATATAGTTACAATCCAGCACACACAGTCACAAAGCAAAATTAGCTCAAGTCCCGGAGTGGCATGGCCTGAAAATTGACAGGTTGATATAATGTGCAAGGGGTATGTCTATGTAAGGCAGTATAATGTTACTGGCACTACTATAATAAAACAAGCAGTCATATAAATATGTAAAACAGCAACAATAAAAGATGAAAAGTGATTAATGGAGGATGGGAGTGTGTCTGTGCTTTGGGGAATGGAGTGGGGGGCAGCGGCTGGGCATTCAGACAGGGTGTACATGGGTGCTGGGTAGCACCAGGGTGTTAAGAAGTCCAATGACCTGGGGAAGAAGCTGTTACCCAGCCTGACAGTTCTGTTTCTTATACTGTGGTACCTTCTGCCTGATGGCAGGAGGTCAAAGAGTTTGTGGAAAGGGTGGGAGGGTTCTTTGATAATGCTGGAAATTAAGGTCTGTTTTGTAGGCAGGAGGTGTCTTCTGATGTTGAAAGCACTCATTTTCACATATTGGAGGACTGTTTAAAACAGAAATATAACAAATTGCAAACCTCGTGGATATGGGCTAACATTAGCCTATCATACTTCTTGTGTGAGCGTGTTTCAGAAAGGAGAATAATTGTTTGTAGTGTGCAGTATGCCACGTTAATCTTTTAGTCACATTAGTGATTTTAGAGAAGGATTAGAAATGAAAATATGGGCAGAAGGAGCAGCTGAGAGGAGTCTGATTTTGTTTTAAATTTTAAATGGTATTTCTGGACTTAAATCAGCAACCTAAGCTGGCATTTAATGTCTCAAATCAAGCAATTCCAGCCTTGGCTTCATCTGGATCTCTATGCTTCTTGGTGAGCCCGGGGAAGTTAATTACTCCTTCCTTTTGCCCTTTTTGCAAAACCTCTGCTGGAGATTAGACGAGTGAACTTCGGGGAGGGCAGGATTTCTCCTAGCTGTGATACTACCTGCAGAAAGGGTATAGGAAAGCATTTAGCTTCAGAGGAACCATATCTACCCAAGACCATAAAAGTAAGAGCATTAAGTTAAATATATTTTGATCCTACTGGCTGAGATATACAGAGAAAAGAAAGTAATGCTTTCTGGTGTGTAGTGATCTAATATTTTATCAAAACTATAATGCTCCCATTAAAACTTAAAATTTGATATCTCCTAATGATTGACAGCTTGTATTCACTGTACACAAATAGGAGATGCATCTGGGAGACCAGCCTTTTAAGATTCAATCTAATTCATGTGGTAATGGAATTCAGTAAAGCAGAACATGCATCCTGCAGAAGAAGCAAAAAAAAAGGTTCATCTGTCATCCCTCCAATGTACTTGAATCTGCTGCTGTCCGACCCTGTGAGCATCCTTTATATTTAAGTGAGGCTGCACCCATCATTTCTGCATTAGTCACTGCACAAATGTGAATGATTAGTTGTTCTGTAGATAGATGAGAAAGGCAGGTTGCAGATTTAATAATACTAGCATTCACAATCGTTCATCATATTGTTATGATATTTCATATTACACTTAACATTTGTGGCTGTCCTGATAGGTATTCGTAATTTAAAATGTTGTTTTGCTTAAAGGGAAAATTCCCCAAGGCTATTGTACTGCAGGATTTTACAATCTATCACCCATTTTTCGCTGAGATGATAGAAGTGAATAAAAGACCTTCTGAAACAGGCAGAAGCCTGGCTGCAGCTTCAGTCATGGAGATTTGACCAGTTAACTGGATGGTGGAAGTGAAATTGTTTTTCGCATTGTCTGTGCAGCCTGTAACTTCCTGAAACAGAGAGGGGGAGCTTGAACAATGTCAGTAGTGAAGTGTCCAATCTACACTCTCGCTTGGAGGAGTGGAATGTGGGAACATAAGCAATGGGGGCTCCACATCAGTAATGAGGTCCTGCGCAATCATATTAAATGTTTATGGCAGGATTATTAGCCCTACCTTTGATGGGGTGACAGGCTGGTTCCAAAATGGCATCCAATGTCTTTGACGTATTTGTGACATGAGATGCAAAAGTATCACATTGATGGGGACTTTAATGGACAGCTAAAACCAAATCATGAAATCAATGTGCAAACTGATTCGAACCCAATGTTGCTATTGTGGAACTCAAACATGGTTATTTTATGTGCTTATGAGTAGGACTTGCTGGAAATAGTACCAGCAACAGATAAAAATGATGAGGTTCCAGCCTAAATTTGCTGTTTACATTCTAAAAGGCAAAACCAGCATTCAATAGTGGAGCCAAATAACCTCACAAACAACGGATTAAACCAAGGTTCTGCTCTCCTACCACATTCAGTTATGAAAAGTGGTGGAGAATTATTCTTCACATATATTTCCATCTTTGTTCCTGCCAAGGCCCAGCACATAAGTGCAGATGACAAGGCTAAATCAGCAGTTTTGGTCAGCTCAGAAATGCTAAATGGATGACCAACTTTGCTTCCTCTTCGGATTTCCAATCTCACAATTCAACCAAAATGACTTACTCCACTGTAATGTCAAGAAATGGCTGACAGCACAGGACACAGCAATGGCTATAAGACCAAGCAGCATCCCAATTGTTGTTCTGAAGATCTGCACTCTAGCTATATTGATCCAGTATAAGTTATGGTGCTGACATCCTCCCTCATCTTCTTGTGTGTCCTATTTACAAATGTAGGATAAATCTAATCCAAGTAATTACTTCTGTGTCAGGCTTCTTTCAGCAAAGTGATGAAAGCTGTTGTCCATGTTGCTATCCACTGACACTTACTCAACAATAATCTGCTTACTTGATGCCCAGCTTGATTTTGTCAAGACCCTGCTGCTGATACAGACCTCATCACGGATGGACCAGAGAAGTGAAATCCAGAAATGATTATCCTCAGCATCAGTTCAGGCTGTGACTGAACATGACATCAAGGTATGCTGGTAAAACTGAATAGGAATTAATGAGGAAAAAAGTCCAGCAGTTAAAATCATTTCTCACAAAAGGAAAATGGTTAAATTGTCAGAGATCAGTCATCTCTGCGCCAGGACATCACTCTCAGGTCACCTTGGGTGGATCTGCTTGCCGTCCCCAGGGTCAAAAACAAACACGGTGAAGCAGCTTTTAGTTACTATGCTCCACATATCTGGAATAACCTTCCAGATGATCTGAAGTCTGCCCCAGCTTTAAGCTCTTTTAAATCGAGGCTTAACATTTTTCTTGTCACTGTAGCTTTTAGTTAGAATCTCCTGTGCTGTAAGTACTATTTATCATATCTATTTTTGTGTGATTTTATTCTCTTATATATTGTCTGAAATTTGATGTTTGATTTTTATATCTTGTTTTGTGTAAAGCACTTTGAACTGCCTTGCGTAAAGCACTTTGAACTGCCTTATGTTTGAAAAGTGCTATACAAATAAACTTACTTGCTTGCAAGAGTTCCTTAAGGCAGTGTCCTAGGCTCAAACATTTTCAGCTTCTTCAGTAACTCCTTAGAAAATTAAGATACCCATGTCTGCATGCAGCCATGCTGAATATTTAAGCTTGGCCTACTAAGTGACAGGCAACATCTTTATTCTACAGTTCTAGATAAACAAATTGTCCCCAGATATAATGAGGAATTATTCACATTAGAACAAAACATGTCTAAGAGAACAAGCAGAGTAATGCACAATTTTAACAGGGAGGGGATGATGATAATGAGGGAGAGAATGAGGAAGGGGTGGAGCATAATTCTCAATAAAAGTATTCAGGGTGCAACCATCCAAAATGAATTTCAATATTAATCTAGTAATAAACTCTTGCACATTGAGTTCTACCAGGATAAATCTGAGATGTTTACAGTGGTTTGTAGTCCACTGTTTGGTGTTTCATTACACACAGATATTGCTTCAAAGCTACCCTCTCCAATATGTAAAGTGCCACTATTTGACTACTGTGAATGTGCATGTCAGATGGATAATGGGATGTTTTCATGCTTGCTCTCCATAATTTTATGGAAAAAAAGGATTCTGAACCAAGAATTGGATTGTGGAAACTAAAAGCTGGTTTGTGAGGAAGGTAGAATAATTTTAAGTGGTGTTTCTTTACATCATCTGCAGATTATTAATGAGAACCAAACAGGATGTGAAAGAACAGATTAGCTATGAGGGTATCATCATGTCTTATTGCTTCATATCTGTTGATAGTCAGAGTCTCAGCAGCAGGCATTCTAAGGATGGTGTACAACTCCCTTACACTGTTGGATTACACAGTCAAATATTCATCCCACTACCTCTGATTATGCATCAACTTGCCTTGCAACAGCGAGGGAAGCATTTAGAAATGGAATTGGCTTAGAGAGTCAGGCTGAATGGTTCCTTGTCGAGGTGAAGAAAGGTATGCCAGCCTGTTCTCTGATGAGTGACAATGCATTTCAAGAGATATCGTCATGTCTTGGTCCCCATAGTAATGTCTTGGGCATCAAGTCCGACTCTGCAGATGAGGCAAAACCTGGAAATGGGGTAAACAATGAGGAGTAGAGTTTCGAAAATATGTATAGAAGAAAAACATTGCCTGCTGGAGCGGGAAGAGAATTGAAATTTAATACATATAACCAATACATATTTTGGTCAGAAGAATGAGCAAATCTAATATAATTCAATAGGAATATAATCCTGTAGCAGGATAAGGAAGACCATGTATATATACACATATGCTCAAAGTGGCAGGATATTTGAGAAAGTGATTTTAATAATTAGCATGCATCCTCCTGGGGCTTATATGTACAAGAGTGCAGTTATGTTGAATGTCTTAAAACACAGGATTACAGTTAGAAATGGCCAGGCAATTCACGTTGAAAATGTATTGTTTGAAATTCATCCTCCTGCTGGATCCACGGTTGCTGGTGGCTACAGTGCCGATAATGTTTGGGCAGTGGTAGGGGTGGGACAAGAACACTGACAATGGGTTAGTTTGGTCATGGATATGAAGAGGGGTTTGGCAGATGGACACTTTGAATGGTGACAGTAAGGTGGGATAGGGACAGTGAAAGGGGACTTGAAATCTGATTGGTCAGCAGCATGAAGAAAGAGTGGTGGGTGATTCAGACACATACAGTTTGATGTAAAATTGGGAAAAATAAGAAACCAGTAAATTGAATGGCATTGACTGAGGGGTGGAAGGGAAGAGAGGCAATGCTTTGGCAGTGGGTATGAAAATCAGGCCTAGGTCTTGGCAAGTCTAAATTTTGAGGGGGGATCAACAAGATTGGGGATTATCATACACTCTAGAGCTGTACAGCGCAGAAATAGGCCCTTGGCCCATCATATCCACGATGACCTTTTTGCCTATCTACACTGATTCTATTTGCCTGCATTAGGAACATATATTTCTATGTCTTGCCAATATAAGAGTTTATGTGCCCCTTAAATGTACTAATTTTTGTAACTAGCTCTATCATATCCTCTTGCAAAAGGTTCCAGATATCAACCACTCTCTTTGTTAAGCTTACAGGTGATTGTAGGGATGGTGGTGACTTAAGGATAAAAGGCAGGTATTTGACTTACCCTACAGATCCCATGGTCCAGCAGCTCAGTGGAACACCAGACCTGTTCACAATGGTGGTTGCTCTTAAGGCAGCTGCCCCGATCTCCCGCCCCCACCCTCCACAATACTTCAAACACAATATTACACAGGGAATCAGCAGTGCAATGGTAACTTATCCGAGAGTGTTAGGCTGAATTTCTAGAATGATACAATGACTTGGATTTTTGTTATTGTGTTTTATTCCATCTGAAAACTAACTTTCAATTGCTTAACACCAAAAATAAGTATCATGTGCGTCTCTTCTATCCTGTGCCAATGGCCAGCAGTGCAAATCAGCCATGTTTCTGTACATTTCATACCATTTCGACAACCATCATGGTGTCCCTAGACTTCCAAAAAATCGCACTGCTGATTTCATCCACAATATTGAACCCTTTCAGAGGCTTTCTCTAAATAACACAGGCTGCATGCAATATTTATCTGAGCAGGCACTCAACATGAAAATTGAAGATGCTATTTGGTCTGGACACAATAGTAGTAGATAAATCACTTGGATCTTTGGTCTATTTTTAGAGTCTCTCAAAGTTACTCCATTGTCTCTTTCAAATCAGTTCATGGATTTCTTGGTTAAAGATGAGAAGGCTGTTTAACAGGTTCTCTAAAATGTTTTTTCTTAAAAATCTCAGACCTGAAGAAGGGTCTCAGCCTGAAACATTCATTTCCGTAGAGGCTGCCTGAATTTTCTGAGTTCCTCCAGTGTTTTCTGTGTGTTGGTTTGGATTCCAGCATCTGCAGACTTTCTCAGGTCTCTGCGTGGAGAGGGGAGTTTGCCTTTTTATGGCTGGTGAGATCACTCTGCTACGGAGAGAAAGAATGTTGCCCAGGTTTTCTGCATTTTGGATGTTGACTTTTTTCAGTCTTACTTTTTTTGTATTCTGTGTTTTTCGCTTGATCGTTCTCATTTTCTTGTGTGTGGGGGAGGGGGATTTGGGGATCGACGTGGGCCTGTTCCATTTCAATTAGGGTTTTTTTGTGTAGGGAGGAGAGATTTTGGGGCTGACGATCACGCTGTCTTTTTTTTTCTTTCTTAGCTTCATGGCAATCTGGAGAAGACAAATTTCGGAGTTATATACTTGGATAATAGATGAACCTTTGAACCTTTGAAAATGTTTCCTGGTCCTTATATTGCTGCTAACTTCCTCTCAGTGAATAGGTTAATGTCCTTTTGCAGGAGCATGATGAGGAATTTGAATGAACATGTAAAGTGCCCAGAAGCTATTACTCACAATACAAACTCAGAACAAGAAGTTCATTATTCTTTTATGTTTTATGTCAGGGTTGTGATGTACGTATATTTATCATTTGTGGTTGCATTCACCTCCTGGGTACACTAGCCTTCCTTTGCATGTGTGAAGGGTTGCATTTGTAATTAAGCTTACATTATGTTAATAAGGAAAGAAATAGCTATCAAGTATGTTAGTTGAACTGTTGCTTTTCATTAGCAGAAGCGCCAGCCTCTAAACTCAGACCATGAAGAGATCTCCTTCCGAATTAGGACTGACTCAGAATTCATAATGTTAAATGCATGATGAGCAGCATTTCTGATAGTCATGGTCACACTTTATCGATCCCGGGGGAAATTGGTTTTCGTTACAGTTGCACCATAAATAATAAATAGTAATAGAACCATAAATAGTTAAATAGTAATATGTAAATTATGCCAGTAATTTATGAAATAAGTCCAGGACCAGCCTATTGGCTCAGGGTGTCTGACCCTCCAAGGGAGGAGTTGTAAAGTTTGATGGCCACAGGCAGGAATAACTTCCTATGATGCTCTGTGTTGCATCTCGGTGGAATGAGTCTCTGGCTGAATGTACTCCTGTGCCCACCCGGTACATTATGTAGTGGATGGGAGACATTGACCGAGATGGCATGCAACTTAGACAGCATCCTCTTTTCAGACACCATCGTGAGAGAGTCCAGTTCCATCCCCGCAACATCACTGGCCTTACGAATGAGTTTGTTGATTCTGTTGGTGTCTGCCACCCTCAGCCTGCTGCCCCAGCACACAGCAGCAAATATGATAGCGCTGGCCACCACAGACTCGTAAAACATCCTCAGCATCGTCCGGCAGATGTTAAAGGACCTCAGTCTTCTCAGGAAATAGAGACGGCTCTGGCCCTTCTTGTAGCCAGCCTCAGTGTTCTTTGACCAGTCCAGTTTGTTGTCAATTCGTATACCCAGGTATTTGTAATCCTCCACCATGTCCACACTGACCCCCTGGATGGAAACAGGGATCACCGGTGCCTTAGCTCTCCTCAGGTCTACCACCAGCTCCTTAGTCTTTTTCACATTAAGCTGCAGATAATTCTGCTCACATCATGTGACAAAGTTTCCTACCGTAGCCCTGTACTCAGCCTCATCTACCTTGCTGATGCATCCAACTATGGCAGAGTCATCCGAAAACTTCCGAAGATGACAAGACTCTGTGTAGTAGTTGAAGTTCGAGGTGTAAATGGTGAAGAGAAAGGAAGACAAGACAGTCCCCTGTGGAGCCCCAGTGCTGCTGATCACTCTGTCAGACACACAGTGTTGCAAGCACACATACTGTGGTCTGCCTGTCAGGTAATCAAGAATCCATGACACCAGGAAAGCATCCACCTGCATCGCGGTCAGCTCCTCCCCCAGCAGAGCAGGGCGGATGGTGTTGAATGCACTGGAGAAGTCAAAAAACATGACCCTCACAGTGCTCGCTGGCTTGTCCAGGCGGGCGTAGACACGGTTCAGCAGGAAGACGATGGTATCCTCAACTCCTAGTCGGGGCTGGTAGGTGAACTGGAGGGGATCTAAGTGTGGCCTGACCATAGGCCGGAGCAGCTCCAGAACAAGTCTCTCCAGGGTCTTCATGATGTGGGAGGTCAATGCCACCGGTCTGTAGTCATTGAGGCCGTTGGGGTGTGGCATCTTCGGCACAGGGACGAGGCAGGACGTCTTCCACAGCACAGGAACCCTCCAGAGCCTCAGGCTCAGGTTGAATACATGGCGAAGTACTCCACATAGCTGAGGGGCACAGGCTTTGAGCACCCTGGTACTGACACCATCCGGTCCTGCAGCCTTGCTTGGGTAGAGACATTTCAGCTGTCTTCTCACCTTTAGAGCTGTGAAGCCCACCATGGTGGTTTCATGTGAGGAAGTGGTATAGTAATGAGAGCAGGGTGGGGGACTGTGAGGAGGAGTAGGAGGGGAGAGTGGAATATGTGTTGGTTGGGGGCCGACAACAGATGGCTCGCGTGGGGGATGGGCAGGGGCCACAATGTCAAATCCGTTAAAGAACAGGTTAAGTTCATTGGCCCTGTCCACGCTGCCTTCCGCTCCTCTGTTGCTAGTTTGCCGGAACCCAGTGATGGTCTTCATCCTCCTCCAGACCTCTCTCATGTTGTTCTGCTGGAGTTTCCACTCAAGCTTCCTCCTGCACCTGTCTTTAGCCTCCCTGATCCTGGCTTTCAGGTCACTCTGTATTGCCCTCAGCTCCTCCCTATTTCCATCTCTAAACACCCTCTTTTTAGCGTTCAGGATGTCCTTAATGTCCTTTGTCACCCATGGCTTGTTATTTGAATAACAAAGGACAGTTCTTGTCGGAACATGGCAGTCCACACAGAAGTTGATGTAATCAGTGGTGCACTCTGTGAGCCCATCAATATCCTCTCCATGTGGCTCACAGAGTGCCTGCCAGTCTGTCACCTCAAAACAACCCTGGAGCGCCTCATAAGCCACCTCCGACCATTTTCTCACTGTCCTCGAGGTTGCAGGTTTACTCTTCACCAGAGGCATGTAGCAGGGTTTTAGATGCACCAGGTTGTGATCTGACCTTCCCAGTAGGGGGAGGGGAGAGGAGCTGTATGCTTGTAATGTAACAGGGGTGTTTGCCAGGCTGGGTTTGAACTGGGGTTGTTGTGGTGGAATTCCATATCTTTAACCAGTAGATTACTAGGAGAGACTTTGACTAGGTGGACCCAGCTGCAGAGGAGACCAGAAAAGAAGATGGAATTGAGCAAAGACTCTTTACTTGTGGGATTGTTTAGTCGAGAACACAGGCTAGGTCTCAAGAATCACTGCACTCAGAGTATGTAAACTCAGGACTGAGCAAAGAGGAATAAAACAACGAACAAAAAGGCACAGATGCATTGCCAACTAGAACAAGACACAGACGAAAATAAATAACTAATAGTAGGGGACGTTGAGCATCAGAGCCTAGAGGACTCTAGCGCCCCAGCTGATCACACTGAGGTATGACAGGACCAACCCCCTCCCATCTCCTCACCTACAGTCGGCACCTGATGGCCCAGTATGATCTGGGTGGCGACCGTGGAAGTCTCTGCCCAGGATATCATGACAGGGAACCCATAGCCTTTCTCCTGGGCTGTAAACCTCCCAATCCACCAAGTATGAGAGCCAGCTATGAACCAGACAGGAGTCCAGAAGCCAATGGATGGTGTGCACTGGTAGGGTGTCAATGATGTGAGAAGATGGAGGCAATCTCAGGACTGGCACCAGCGGACTGTACCCAAGGGGCTTTAGATGGGAGTCATGGAAGGTGGGGTTGATACATATGGCATGTGCCTGGGAGGATGGGTTCTAGGATGGCAACCAGGTCTGGTGGTTCATACTGCCTGGGGATGGTGTCCATTTTCTGATTCTTTCAAACTGGATGGTAGGTAATGATAAAATCAAAATAGTTATAAAAGAAAGGCCATCAAGTCCAGTGCAAATTTAACCGCTTTGCCCCTTGAATATACACCTGGTTCTTGCTGTCTATCCAGACCACAAATGAATGTTTAGTCCCCTCCAGTCAATGTCACCACTCCTCCAGGGCTAACTTGACCACCAACATCTCACCATTCTGGGAGAAGAAAGCACAGGGATGTAGTTTCTGGTCAGACAGTGTGGCGTGGGGGTGGTTGGTTGCAAGAGAACAGCCACAGCCCCAAAGTCTGAAATGTCTACTTGTCTATTTCAACAATGAATGACACTTCTGGGTCAGGCAGAACAAGAACAGGAGCCCTTGTGAAGCAATGGTTCAATTCCTGAAAAGCCAGCTTGGCTTCTAGGGTCCAGTGAAATGGGCCAGAGGTTCCTTTAGCCAGAGCAGTAAGCGGGGGTGGGGTTGGTTGTAGGTTGTGATGGACCTGAAGTTGCAGATAAATCTCTAGTGAGAAATTGTGAATCCCAGAAATCGCTGGAGCTGCTTGATCAAGGTGGGTTACAGCCAATCTCTGATGACCTGGGTTTGTATTTCCCCCTTGAGACAATAAACCTGAGGAGAGAGACTGTGGAGATGTGGAACTCACACTCCTCCAGCTTGATGAATAGCTGGTTCTGGAGTAAACACTGAAAAACCTGTCAAACATGTTGGATGTGTTCATAATAAGTCTTGGAGAAGATGAGTATATCATCTGGGTACATGAAGACAAGGTGATGTGGCATTTCTCAGAGAATATTGTTGACAAGGTTCTGGAAGGCCAAAGGGTGTTGACTAGACCGAATGGCATCATGCTGAACTTCTCCATTCAAACCGTTTCCCCCTCCGTGATTCTACACTCTTTTATACCCTTTGTTATCTCCTGTATTCTGTTCTTTCTTCGTGCAGGATAGAAAATTCATGTTTGCCGGTGATATAGGTAGAAGGGCATGCTGTTGCAGCAATGATTGTGATTAATTCTGTTTTATGTTAGTACATGCTGCTTTAGCAATACAAAATATTTAAGTTAAAGCAAAACCATGTCTATGCCCAATTCAACTTAAATATTGTTGACGTCTGTGATTATCTTTTGTTGTAATATCTTGATGAATTATCTCAGCCCAAAACATCGACTGTTTATTCCATTCCATAGATGCTGCCTGAAATGCTGAGTTCTTCCAGCATTGTGTGTGTGTGTGTGTGTGTGTGTGTGTGTGTGTGTGTGTGTGTGTGTGTGTGTGTGTGTGTGTGTGTGTGTGTGTCTTCTCTTTAAGGATGTTTCTTTCAGGGAGGAACAAGACCTCAGAGTTCACATGGGAAAGACCGGCAGATGCACTGGCTGAGAGACTAAGACATGTCAAGTACATTTCTCGGTCAATTAGAGCAAGTTTACAGAGATGAAATGTGTGCAAAGGCCAGGTGGAAAATATAGCATTTAATAGGCACCTTCCGTATCCTTTTCAGGACCTCCCAACTAATGAAGTTATTTTTGATGTACACTCCTTGGTATAATGCAAGGAATGTGGCAGTCAATTAGTGCACAGTAAATATTGTGATATTGACTGGATAAGCTGTTTAGTTGTGCTGGGTGATCCCATGTTCCAGGAGAGCTGTTAAATCATACTTGGGAAAAGTATTGTCCAGGGCATCAGGGATGAGTGAACTGCTCAACCCGAGTAAGGGATTTTTGTCAAGATTCTGCTACTGCTTCAGTCCTCAGTAAATATGGACCAAAGAACAGAAGTGCAGAAGTGATTGTCCACAATATTAAGGCAATCTGTGACTGAATGTGACATTAAGGTATCCCGGTGAAATTGAATCATGTAGAAAGTAATGAGGAAAAGGTCCAGTGGATTGGAGTCATTTCTCACAAAAGGAAAGTGATAGTTATGGTTGTCAGCGATCAATCACCCCAGTCCCAGGACATGTTCTAATGATTGCTCTTCCATTAGACCGTAGGCCATTCAGCCCATCAAGTCTGTTCCACGTTCTATCATGACTGATCTCGGATTCCACTCAAGCCCACACACATGCCTTCTCTCCATATACTACGATGCCCTGACTGATCAGGAAATTATCAGCTTCCACCTTAAACATACCCACGAACTTGGCCTCCACCGCAGTCTGTGGCAGAGCATCCCGCAGATTCGCTACTCTCTGGCTAAAAAAAATTCCTTCTTGCCTCTGTTCTAAAAGGTTGCCCCACAATTTCCAGGTTGTGCCCTCTAGTTCTGGATACCACCACCATAGGAAACATCCTCTCCACATCCACCCTAACTGACCCTTTCAACATTCAGTAGGTTTCAATGAAATCCACCCTCCCCCACTTATTCTTCTAAATTCCAGTGAATACAGGCCCAGATCTTACAAATGCTCCTCATATGTTAACCCCTCCATTCCTGGAATCATCCTTGTGAACCTCCTCTGTACTCTCTCCAATGACAACACATCCTTTCTGAGATATGGGGCTCAAAACTGTTGATAATACTCCAAGTGCAGCCTGACTAGTCTCTAATAAAGCCTTACCATTAACTCCTTGCTTTTATATTCTATTCCCCTTGAAATAAATGCCAACATCGCATTTACCTTCTTACCACAAACTCATCCTGTAAATTAACCTTCTGGGAGTCTTGCACAAGGACTTCTAAGTCCTTCTGCACCCCTGCCAGATATCTGAACCTTCTCCCCATTTAGATAATAGTCCGCACTATTGTTCCTTTTGCCAAAATGCATTACCCAACACTGCATTCCACCTGCCACTTTTTTTGCACATGCTTTCAATTTGTCTGTTCTGCTGCAATCACATTACTTCCTCAGCACTACCTACCCCTCCATTCATCTTCATATCATCCGCAAGCTTTGCCACAAAGCCATCAATTCCGTTATCTAAATTATTGAAAGCAATGTGAAAATTAGTGGTCCCAATACTGATCCCTGAGGAACACTACGAGCCACTGGCAGCCAACCCGAAAAGGCCCCTTTTATTTCCACTTGTCTGCCTCCTGCCAGTCAACCATTCCTCTATCCATGCCAGTATCTTTCCTGTAACGCTATAGGAATTTATCTTGTTAAGCAGCCTCTTGTATGGCATCTTATCAAATGTCTTCTGGATATCCAAGTAAATGACATCCACTGCCTCTCCTTTGTCCACCCTGCTTGTTATTTCCTTGAAGAACTCTAATAGATTTGTCAGGCAAGATTTTCCTTTACAGAAACCCTGCTGATTTTGACTTATTTTACCAGTAGTCTCCAAGTACCCCGAAACCCGATCCTTCATAATAAACTCCAGCTCTTTCTCAACTACTGAAGTGAGGCTAACTGGCCTATAATTTCCTTTCTTTTGCCTTTCTCTTTTCTTAAAGAGTGGAGTAAAATTTGCAACCTTCCCATACTCTGGGACCATGCCAGAATCAAGTGATTCTTGAAAGAGCATGACCAATGCATCTGTAATCCCTTCAGCAACCACTCTCTGGACTCTGGAATGTAGTCCATCTGATCCAAGTGACTTATGCACCTTAAGACCTTTCAGTTTGTCTATCAATTTTTCCTTTGTAATAACAATGGCACTCAGTCCAGCTCCCTGACACTTACGGACCTCTGGCACACGGCTAGGGCCTTCCACAGTGAAGACCGATGAAAAGTACTCATTAAGTTCACCTGCTATTTCTTTGTCCTCCATTACTACCTCACCAGCATTATTTTCCAGTGGTCTAATATCAACTCTCACCTCTCTGTTACTCTTTATATAACTGAAAAATCTTATAGTATCCCACTTTATATTATTGGCTAGTTTGCACTCATATTTCATTTTTCCCTTCTTACAGCTTTTTAAGGTACCTTTTGTTGGATTTTAAAAGCTTCCCAATCATCCAACTTCCTGCTCATTTTTTCTACCTTACATGCCCTTTCCTTAGGGTTTATGCTCACTTTAACTCCCCTTATCAGACACGGTTTCCTACTTCTGCCATTTGAGAACAACTTCTTCTGTGGCACATATCTATCCTGCGCCTTGTGGACTACTCCTAGAAACTTCAGCCACCTCTGCTCTGCCGTCATTTCCGCCAGTATCCTCCTCCAATCCACCATGCTTCTGTAATTCCCTTTATTCCATTGTGATACTGGTACATGTGGCTTATGCTTCTCCCTCTCAAACTGATGTGTGAATTCAATCATATCATGATCACTGCCTCCTAAGGATTCCTTTACATTAAGCTTCCTAATAAGATCTGGGTTATTACACAACACCCAATCTAAGATAGCCTTTCCCCGAGTAGGCTCAAGCACAAGCTGCTCTAAAAAGCCGTCTCACTGGCATTCAACAAATTCCCTCTCTTGTGATCTGATACCTACCTGATTTCCCCAATCCACTTGCATGTTGAAGACCCGATTACAATTGTGTCATTACCCTTATTATATGCTTTTTCCAGCTCCCTTTGCAATCTCAACCCTACATCTTGGCTACTATTTGGAGTCCTATATATGATTCCCATAAAGGTATATTTACCCTTGCAGTTTCTTAACTCCACCATAGAGGTGTAATTCCACCTCTTAACAACAGAGCCACACCACTGCCTATGCCTTCCTGCTTGTCTTTTCAGGACTAAGTATAGCCTTTGATGTTAAGTTCCCAACTATGACCTTCTTTCAGCCACGACTCAGTGATGTCCATAACGTTATACCGACCAATGTTTAGTTGCGCCACAAGTTTGTCCACCTTATTCTGAATGCTGTACGGATTTAAATACAGAATCTTCAGTCCTACATTCTTTGCCATTTTGAAAGTTGCCTCTGTGGTACAATTTAACTCTTTGCTTTGTCTGCATTTGTTACCCAATCATTGGCTTCCTTCTTTACATTCATGTTATATCCATTATCTGTTTGTAAACCTGCTGGCTCATCCTGAGCTCTATCATACTGGATCCCATTCCCCTGACTTATTAGTTTAAACCACTCCCAAAAGATGTAGTAAACCTGCCTGCAAGAATATTGGTCGCCTTTGGATTCAAATGTAACTCATCCCTTTATTAACAGGTCACACCTACCCCAGAAGAGGTACCAATTATCCAGAAATCTGAACCCCTTTCCCCTGCTCCAATTCTTCAGCCACGCATTTATCTGCCACCTCATTCTATTCATATTCTCACTGTCTGCTGGGAACTTTAAAACAATCCTGGAGGACTGATAAATTCTCATCAACTTATCCAAAACTTTGCCTCTTCCTTTGTTACAAGTTGCTCTTAAGCTTTTCTGTTAATGACTCTAGTCCTACATTGGTCTGCTGTCTTAATTTTTGTGTCAGGTATCCAGGTGAGACTGAAACCAAAACCTTTTTGCGTAAAGGCTGGAATGTGACCATTTGTGTGGCAAGGGATATTGATAAAATGCAAAGGAAATGGGGAATAAAGGTGGAGGAAGATTGGAGAGACAGGAAAGTGGATGCTGGAGAAGTAAAACTTTTCTGTTACTTTGAATCTTAGAGAGGAGCTTATTACTTGTTTAAGATGCTTCTGTGTCATTATATCTACTAGTTATGTAGACAAAGCGGCTTCTGAAAATATGCTACAGACAACAAGTAATCACTTAAGTTGCCGCACTTCAGTGGCAATGAATGAGGGCTGAACATTGACACGAGAAGGATGACCTGCTCTCTTCCAAATATAGTATGGGATATCTATGGATTGTCCAGGTTCACAACAAGGATGGAAAGTCAATGGGCAGTAGTTTTAACATTTATTCCAAACTACTTCACCTACATCAATGCAGTAATCTTTTCACCCTGATTCACTCCAGTTGGCAGCCCTCCAGGATTGTTTAGAAGCATCCAGGAACTGAAGATTAATTGTTAGAACTCCACAGCAAGCAGCCAGTGAGCAAAATCAATGAGGATTTAAAATAACTGTTTTGTCTTTCATTGAACAGATTGATTTGTTAGTTAAGCATATATTGGTGAAAAGTAAAAACTGCTGTTTGACTGGCAGTCAAAAATTATCCAAGTGTATAAGGTCGGGTTATTTCCCAATTGGTGAGGTATCACATGTCTTTGTGAACAGAAGTGGAAAGCCAGAGGAACAGCCGCACTAGAATAAGCGGCACTTCGGCACAGATAGTAGAGCTGCTGTTCACAGTAGCAGAGACCTGGTTTCAATCTGGACCGTGGGTGCTGCTTGTATGGATTTTGCATGTTCTTCATTTTATTTTTTATTTATTTAGAGGTACAGTGCAGAACAGGCCCTTGTGGCCCAACGAAACACACTGACCAGCAACCCACCTATTTAACCCTAGCCTCATCACAGAGGAATTTACAATGACCAATTAACCTTCTAACCGGTTGTCACAATAGGGGCATTGGGAGTGGACCCAAATGCAAGACACAGACACTGAGGTACAACGAACAGGACTTGACTAGAGTAGGGATGTGACAGGATACACAGAACACTGAACCTGAAGAGACGGATCTCAACACAAGGTGGTGGCAAACGGCCGGACCCACCTAGCAAAGGCGAGGACACAGAGACAGTCCCCAACATTAGGTAGCGGCAAATGGCCAGACCTACCTAGCGAAGGCGTGGACACAGACAGACAATTCCACACAACGAAAGACAGTTCCTTATCTTGACCTAACAAGGCTCCGGTCTTGCTCCGGCAGTAAAACTTCAGTGATGCAGGCGGGGTATCCAGGCTAGGTGAGCAGGCAGAGAGTCAGGCGAGGTATCCAGGCAGAGAGTCAGGTAAGGTATCCAGGCAGAGAGTCAGGCAAGTGGGGAAAGACAAGGAGGGGAACAGAACAGTCCAGCGGGGAATCCCTGGTTTGCAGAGGTATTTATGTCTCAGCCCCAAAACGAGAAACATGTGCCCACAACAGAAACTGGGGGAAACCAGAAACCCTGGAATAAGGAACTATGGACCAGACCGTGAACCGGAATACGGACTACACGGACCGGACCATGACACTGGTACGTCCTTGGACTGCAGGAGGAAACTGGAGCACCCAGAGGAAATCTACATGGTTTACGGTGAGAACGTACAAACTTCTTACAGACAGTGCAGAAATTGATCTCTGAACTCTGGAGTGCCCCGAGCTGTAATAGAGTCGCTTTTACCGGTACGTTACCATGGCGACCTATGTTCTCCCTGTGGTTTTCCTCTGGTTTTGTCCTACATCCCAAAGATGTTCAGGTTGTAATTTGTAGGTAGGTAGTGGAATCTGGAGGACCTGGAGAGAATGTGGGAAGAATAAAAGATGGGATTCATGTTGGATTAGTGCCACTGGGTGGTTGATGGTTGGTATGGACTGGATGGGCCATAGGGCCAGTTTCCATGGTGTATATCTTTATCACACTTTGATTCAATGAAAGGAGGAAACTGAAAACAGCACATATTACGTTTGTTAGCCTTATGTTTGTTACTGAGGAAGTACTAGAATCTATTGTCAATCAGTTAATTGTAGGACATTTAGAAAATTGTTAGCTAATCAAGCAGTTTAAATTTGTTTTATGAAATAAATCTAAAATTCAGGAAATACTCTGCAGCTCAGACAGCCGTCTATGGAATGAGAAATAAGGTTAGTCAATGTTTCAAGTCACAAATTCTTCTCAGAAACTGAAACCATTAACCCTGTTTCTCCTTCCACAGGTGCTGTGTTTATTCCTCTCCCTGTCACATTTTGTGCGTGTTGCTTTATCAGAATAATGTGTTGAAGAGCTAATGAAGGGACAGACTTTTAACATCTGGTAATTCAGTATGAGAAAGCTTTATTTGATGATCTAATAGTTTACGGAACCGTAAGGTGATAGGCAAGTGAGGAGAAGAGGTAAGAGGTCACAGTGGGGAATAGAAAAAGAAGGGAGGGGAAGGGGAAAAACAAACAAGGAGAAAAATAAGTATTACTGGAAGGAAAAATTGACGTTTATTCCATCAGTTTGGAGGCTACAGAGATGAAATATGAGGTGTTGCTCTTCCACCTTATGAGTGGTCACATCATGGCAGAAGAGAAGACCGTGGACCAGCATGTTGGAATGGCAATGGGGTAGGAATTAAAATAGATAGGCGTGGGGAAATTCCACTTTTCACAATGGAGCAGAAGTGCATGGCAAAGCGATCCCCAGATTTAGATTGGGACTCACCAATGTAGAGCAGGCCGCATCGGTAGCACCGAATACAATAGACAACCATGGCAGAATTGCAGGTGAAGTGTTGCCTCACCTGGAAAAACAGTTTGTGGCCCTGAATGGAGGTGACAGAGGAGGAGAATGGGCAGATATAGCATTTTCTCAGTTATAGAGAAGTGCCAGGAGGGAGGTTAGTGTAGAGGGATGAATGGATAAGGGAATCACAGAGGGAGCGATCGTTGTTGAAACTGCAGAGTGGGGAGCAAGTAAAGATGTGTTTGGTGGTAGGATCCCCTTCAGGATGGCAGAGTTAGTGGAGAATGATGTGTTGGATGTGAAGGTTCATGGCATGGTAGGTGAGGACAAGAGCAACTCTAAGCCTGTTAGGACGGAACCATTAGGACGGATGTCCAGGAAGTAGAGGAGATGCAGGTGAAGGCAACATCAATAGTGGAGGAATGGAAACTCTGTTCTTTGAAGAAGGGGGACATTTCTGATGTCCTGGAAGGAAAGGTTCCTCCTGGGAACAAGTGTGATGGAGACAAAGGAACCAAGAAAAGAGAATAGCATTTTTACAAGAGACATGGTAGGAAGAGGGACAGTGTAGTCAAGATAGCTGTGGGAATTGGTAGGTTTATAAAAAATGTCAGATTATTATTAGTATTATTATTTATATTATTATTATTAATAATAATAATAATTTTTTCTCAGTCAAAGCTGATAAAACCTCAGATATGGGCATACCATCACACTAATTTCTGAAATGCTGAGAACTTTTAGACTATTCTAGTGATGTTTAGTATTGTGGCTTTCTGGAGATTTAGATAAGTATTGCTATGTAGGCCTGATTGTAGATATTAGTATACATTGTTCATGCTCCATAGTCTTTCAAGTGTCTCTTTTAATTCAGCATATTTCTGGTGTTTTTCATTTGTTGATTTCTGTACATTATGTGTGTTTGGCATGGCTATATCTATTAAGTAAGTTGTTCTTTCATGTCTACCCTGTAATATTATATCCAGATGGTTATTATGGATGGTCCTATCTGTAATCATGGATTGGTTGGAATATAGTTTGAAGGACTCTGACTCTAAATCTGGATCAGGCTTGCATTTACAGTAAGGTAAGATGTTTATTATTATTATTATTACTGTTATTTATTTTAGACCATAAGACCATAAGATATAGCAAACAGATATAAGCTATTTAGCCCATTGAGTCTGCTCTGCCATTTCATCATGGCTGATCCACTTTTCTTCTCAGCCCCAATCTCTTACCTTCTCCCCACATCCCTTCATGCCCTGACCAATCAAGACTCTGTCAAAAGTCAAAGGTCAAAGTTAACGTAAAATTTATTATCAGAGTACCTACATGTCGACACATACAACCTTGAGATTCTTTTTCTGTGGACTTACTAATTGAATCTATAGAAGAGTAACTGTAAACGGGATTAATGGACAGCAAACTGTGCAAATGCAGATATAAATAAATAACAATAAATAATGAGCGTGAAATAACAATACAACAAAGTCCTTAAATGAGTGTAGTTATCCCCTTTTGTTCAAGAACCTGATGGCTAAGGGGCAGTAACTGTTCTTGAACCTAGTGGTACAAGTCCTGAGGCACCTGCACTTCTGCCTAATGGCAGCAGTGAGAAGAGAGCATGGCCTGGGTGGTGAGGATCTTTGATGATGGATGCTGCTTTTCTACAGCAATATTTCATGTAGATGTGCTCATAGGTTGAGAAGCTTTTACCTGTGATGTACTGGGCCAAATCCACTACCTTTTGTAGGATTTTCTACTCAAAGGCATTGGTATTCCCATACCAGGCCATAATGCAGCCAGTCAGCACACTTTCCACCACACAACTAAAGAAGTTTTCCAGGGTTTTAGATGGCATGCTGAATCTCCGTGGGCTCCTGAGGAAGTAGAGGTGCTGTGATACTTTCTCCACCATGACAGTTACAGTATATGATGTGTCCAGGACAGGTCTTCCTCTGCCTTTCATATTTGTAAAGACTTGTCCTCCACAGTCAACTATGACAACAGATTCCACAGATTCACCACTCTCTGGCTAAAGAAGTTCCTCTTCATCTCCATTCTAAAAGGATGCCCCTCCATTCTGAGGCTGTGTCCTCTGCTTCACTTTGAACTTTGTGTCACTTTGAAACTGGTCATTTACCCCTAGACAACCATAGAGCTTGATTGATCCTGTTATCCTAATTCTGTGTACATGTGTGTTTATCATTGCTGAACTGTTGCATTTATTATCCTTTTGATTAGAGTACTGTGTTGCTTGTTCCTTTAATAAAACTTTCTTAGTTCTAGTAATCCAGACTCCAACTGAGTGATCCATTTCTGCTGGTTTGGCAACCCAGTTACGGGGTACATAACATAAGTGGGGTTCTCGTCCGCGATTTTGAACGCTAAATTTGGGACGGAGTAAATTGATTGGGTTAAAATTCCCGAAAGAAAGAAACGACAAACAGCAGAAATGGAGGTTGAGGAATTTCTAAAGGCGCCGACCTTGGAGGCATTAGAGGATGCCAGGAAATCGGAATTGGTAGCTGTGGCCAAACGGTTGAATCTTGCTAAGGGGAAGTCGACAATGAGGAGAGAGGAGATACACAGAGCTATCGTAGAGCACTATGTATCTAAAGGTGTGTTTCCCCAAGGGGAGCTGGAGGTGGTGACTATTGAAAAACCTGCTAGAGACGCGATACAGGTGCAGCTTGAAAAACTGAGACTAGAGCACGAGTTCCGGGTACAGCAGTTAGAACACGAAGAGAAGCAGTTAGAAAGGCAGGAGAAAGAGAGAGAATTAAAAAGGTGGGAGAGAGAGAGAGCGAGACAGTTGAAGCGAGAGGAGAAACAGAGGGAAAGGGAATTCGAGTTGGAGAAGTTAAAGGTAAGGGCAGAGCAGGGGCCCGTGCCGAACCAAGGTGGAGGGTTCCAGGCAACTCAGGAGGTTAGGCTGGTTCCCCCATTTGACGATACCAACGTGGATCGGTACTTTCTCCATTTCGAAAAAGTTGCTACAAGTCAGGACTGGCCGAGGGATAAGTGGGCTGTTTTGCTTCAGAGTGTACTGAAAGGGAAAGCCCAACAAGCTTACTCAGCTTTGTCCGCGGAAGATGCCCAGAGGTATGAGGTGGTGAAAGAGGCCATCCTCAGGATTTATGAGTTGGTCCGGCAGAGGTTCCGGAATGCGAGGAAGCAGTGGGACCGCACGTATTTAGAGTTTGCCCGTGAGATGCAGACATATTGTGAGCGTTGGTGCGCCTCGAAGGGGGTAGAGGGGGATTATGACAGACTGCTACAGCTGATCCTGATTGAGCAGTTTAAAGGTTGTGTCCCTGAGGGTATGAGACCCTACCTAGATGAGAAAGAGGCAGCTACGTAAGCCGCAACTGCTAAGTTAGCGGATGAGTATGTGTTGACGCATAAAATGAAGTTTGCCCCGAGTAAAGGCTACCAGAAGGGTAGTCAGGACGGCGGGGAGAGTCCGCCAGAAAAGTCAGAAAGTAAGCCGGGGACTAGTGAGAAGGATAGGGTAGACCAGGAGCAGTCTGGTAGGAAGTCTCCTGGGGTCGTCTGTTACAATTGTGGAAAAGTCAGACACTTTGCGTCCAGGTGCTTTGCCCCAAAGAAGGAGACGGGAAAAGGAAAAACGCGATTTTGACTGGCTGTATCGAGCTGGTAAGCGAACCGCTAGGAGAGGACAGGTCTGCCAAAGTTCAGGAAGGGCGCGAGAGGTTTATCTCGGCCGGATTGGTGTCGGTGAAGGAGGGGTTAAAACCAGTTCCAGTGCGGATCTGGAGAGATACGGGAGCGTGTCAGTCACTGATATTGAAGAGTGTATTAGAGTTTAGCTCAGAGACCCAGACTGGGGAGGTCAAGGTCAAAGGTTTTGGGGAAGGGACAGAGGCAGTCCCTTTGCACCAGATACACCTACAAAGCAACCTGGTCTCTGGACTAGTCACGATCGGGGTGAGGCCCGAATTACTGATGAAAGGCGTGGAAGTCTTGCTCGGTAATGACCTCGCCGAGGGAATCGTGTTCCCAGCCGTGAGATTGACAGGTCAGCCTGCCAGCATTGAGGCCCCGCCCATGGACTCACAGGTTCATCACGGGACCGCAGTAGTAAATTTAGCTGAGACGTTTTTGCCAGCCTTGTATGAGAAGGGGGTAGAAAGTGAAAAGAAGGAGTGTAGTGAGGCAAGAGGTAGTGAGGGAGCTAAGACAGACTTAGCATTAGCCAGGAAAGAGTTTGTGCAGGTGCAGGAGTGAGACGAGGGGCTGATGGTTTTGGTGGAGACAGCTCTCTCTGACGCAGAATTAACAAGGGAACCAGTAGGCTATTGTGTGGAGGAGGAAGTGCTAAGGAAGAAAGGGAGACCAACTACCGTACCCGCAGATGAGGAATGGGGAGTGGTGCAAAAGAGTTATGGGGATGAGATTTTTAACCTGGCCCACAAGGTACCCCCCCAGTGGACATTTTGCGGTGCTGGAGGAAACAGTTGGTGGAATCATGAAAGAGGTTTACTGGCTGCCCAGGAGGAAGGATGTTATTGATCATGGCAGACGCGAACTGAGACGGTCACAGGCTTTTGACATGCTAACAAACCTAGTCGGTGTTAGCGCGGAAATCAATGAAGCTAGGGTCCCCCTGATAAGAGAAAAAAACCATTTTGAAAAGATGAGTATGGTATCGACCAGATGGGAGAAGGCTATTGTTTTGGCCAGCTCTGCTGATAAGGTCTCTCCCTTAATCCCCGAACAAAGCGACTCTTTAGGAGAAGCAATTAAATGACTCGCACACGTGTGTTTGATTGTCCCGAGGCGATGCAAAGAACTGGAATGCTGGGTGGTGTCTGGTACGCTAGGCTAGCCTAGTGAACAACATCCCTATAGAATGAGTAATTCAGTGACGAAAGGGCTGACGAACACAGAGGTGTGTATTGGCGATGTAATACGGCTGTCTGAAGCCAGCTTGATAGTGAATCTTGAAAAAAATGAGATCGGCCACACGAAGGTCACTTATCTGGGAATTGTGGTGACACAGGGGCAGTTGGCAGCAATGCAAGCTAAAGTGTGGGCTATCTCTGACATCCCAACCCCGACAGACAAGAGGGCCCTCAGAAGGCTCTTGGAGATGGTGGGGTACTGTAGGAAGTTTGGCAATAACTCTGCGGTTACTACCCCTCCCCCTCCTACTAAGCCCTTGCGAGAGAAAACTAAGTCGGAATGGGACGACCCTTGTTATTGTGGTCCGGGACGAAACCCAATGAGAGGTTACATTGATCGCAATTCATCAGTGTTTTTGGCCACTATGAAGTTTGCTAAGTTGGAGCCTGGTCTAAGGGATTATTAATAACACATATAAAAGGAACAGAAAATGTGATGGCTGACTGTCTGCCAGGTGTTGGCAACTTAAAATTCGCTGTATTAGCCAAATAGCTGATAAAGATGTATATTTGTGTGTATCAAATAATGTATTCATGTTTGTAATTTTTACCCCGGTAAAAACCCTTAAAGGTGGGAGGTGTGATGAGAATACACATAGATTAAGATGTTAGCTGGCCTATGCTGGCACCAGTGGGATCAGCAGTTGGTCTGCCACCTGTCTTCAGGAGAAAGAGAGATAAGGAAAACAATGGAGCAGCATTTGGAGATGTTAATGAAGGGACGGGAGAGAGTAACGGAAGGAGAGCTGTCAAGATCGTCTCCCCCTTTGAACCCTGAACTGTTTGAAGTGATGGACAGGCGATACCCCAGCAGGGGGATAAAAAAGGACAGGCAACACACACGACACCCCGAGGTAACGAGACCCTGGAAGCGGTGCATCTCCCACAAATCGGTGGGAAGTTTTGGAAGGCTGGTCGCGAGACCAAGCCATAGACACAAAGGGTGGAAAGGCACGATCAGCAAGAACCTGGTGTGTGTCGGCCCTTGCCTGGGTGCCAGGTTCACTGCAGAGAAACGATCGTATCTGGAAACGGAGGGGGTCACAGTCGGTGACCTCAGAAGACATCACAAAGGGCTCGCCCGAAAGCTGACTGCGAAGAATATCGAAGGTCTATGTGGAAGCCGTTTGAATATTCATTCGTTTTGCTCTCTCTCTCCTTCCCCTCACTGTCCATCTCCCACGGCAGTGATTACGGTGAACTGAACTGAACTAAATTGAACTGAACTTTGCGTCACTTTGAAACTGGTCATTTACCCCTAGACAACGATAGAGCTTGATTGATCCTGTTATCCTAATTCTGTGTACATGTGTGTTTATCATTGCTGAACTGTTGCATTTATTATCCTTTTGATTAGAGTACTGTGTTGCTTGTTTCTTTAATAAAACTTACTTAGTTCTAGTGATCCAGACTCCAACTGAGTGATCCATTTCTGCTGGTTTGGCAACCCAGTTACGGGGTACGTAACACTATGCATGCATATTGTTCTCTCTCTTGCTCTTGCTGCAATATGAATACACCAGTTAAAACCAAGTCAAGTCAAGTCAAGTCACTTTTTATTGTCATTTCGACCATAACTGCTGGTATGGTACACAGTAAAAATGAAACAACGTTTTACAGGACCATGGTGCTACATGAAACAGTACAAAAACTACACTGAACTACGTATAAACAACACAAAAACTACACTAGAATATAGACCTACCCAGGACAGCATAAAGTGCACAAAACAGTGCAGGCATTACCATAAATGATAAACAAGACTATAAGCACAGTAGAGGGAAGTAGGTTGGTGTCAGTCCAGGCTCTGGGTATTGAGGAGTCTGATGGCTTGAGGGAAGAAACTGTTACATAGTCTGGTTGTGACAGCCCGAATGCTTCAGTGCCTTTTGCCAGATGGCAGGAGGGAAAAGAGTTTGTATGAGGGGTGCGTGGGGTCCTTCATAATGCTGTTTGCTTTACAGATGAAGCGTGTGGTGTAAATGTCTGTAATGTCCAAGATGATCTCTCAGTTGACCTCACTATCTGCTGCAGGGTCTTGCAATCCAAGATGGTGCAATTTCGGAACTAGGCAGTGATGTAGCTGCTCAGGGTGCTCTCAATACAGCCTCTGTAGAATGTGGTGAGGATGGGGGCATTGGGAGATGGACTTTTCTCAGCCTTCACAGAAAGTAGAGACGCTGCTGGGCTTTCTTTGCTATGGAGCTGGTGTTGAGGGACCAGGTGAGATTCTCCGCCAGGTGAACACCAAGAAATTTGGTGCTCTTAACAATCTCTATGGAGGAGTCATCAATGTTCAGCAGAGAGTGGTCACTCCGTGTCCTCCAGAAGTCAACAACGATCTCTTTTGTTTTGTTCACATTCAGAGACAGGTTGTTGGCTTTGCACATGTCCATTAGCCGCTGCACCTCCTCTCTGCATGCTGACTCATCGTTCTTGCTGATGAGACCCACCACGGTCGTTGTCCAGGGAGAGGAAATTGGAGAGCAGAATGGATGGGAGAGCCGGCCAGCTAGGGTTTGCTTTTTGCCTGGCACAGACTCCTGCCCGTTTGCCTCGCTTCCGCTTCCTCGCACACCGCTTACAACATCCCCACCTCCGGCCACCAGCATCGGACGACTCTGAGGACTGGAGGCCCAATCCCCTCAGCAAGCCGAGGTTGCGTAATTTAACCAGCAGATCTTCATGAAGGTCTGTTTTCGGGCGATCTCTGTATTGTAGCATTATCTGGCGATGGTAGATAATCGCTCTGTTATCCATGTGCCCTAATCAAAAATTGTGCCTTAAAATTAAATTTAAAAATTACCATCTCCTGTATGCATGCTTTTATTTAATCGATATGTAGTTGTGCATAGATAAAACACTTCCTGATGCTGTATTCTATCTCTCACTTCTTTGCCCATTCTTCTAACCTGTTGAAGTCTTTCTGTAGCCTCTCAACTTCCTCAAAACTACCTGCCCTCCACCTATCTTCATATCATCTGCAAACCTTGCAACAAAACCATCAATTCTGTCATCCAAGTCGTTGACGTGTTACATAAAAAGAAGTGGTCCCAACACAAACCTCTGTGGAACATGTCTAGTCATTGCAGCCAACCAATTAAGGCTCCCTTAATTCCTGCTCTTGGCCTCCTGCCAATCAGGCACTGCTTTATCCATGCTAGTATCTTTCCTATAATACCATGAGCTATTAACTTGAGAAGCAGCTTCATGTGTAGCACCTTGTCAAAGGCCTTCTGAAAACTTAAGTACCCAACATCAACCAATTCTCTTTTGTCTATCCTGCTTGATCTTTCGTCAAAGAATTCCCACAGATATGTCAGGCAAGATTTTCCCTTGAGGGAATTATGCTGACTATGGCCTATTTTATAATGTGCCTCCAAGTACACTGAAACTATATCCCAGGTTGGAGAATGGCAGTGGGGGAAAGGCAATCCTGGGGCCTAGTGGCAGCAAAGAAGGTCTTGGCCTGAAGATGGTGGCGGCCAAGGCTGGGGCTGGAGCTAGAGGCCGGATAATTCGTGGTCTGAAGATGTCTGGGGTTATTGGAACTGGAGCTGGTGACAGTGTGATCCGTGGTCTGGAGACTCCCTGGTTTGTTTGAATTGGAGTAGTAGGCAATGGGTCCCATGGTCTGGAGGCATTCAATTGAATTGAGGTTTGAGAGAGAGGCAGTAGGAGTGGCAGTCTGGAGACACCCAGAGTCACCTGATCTAGAATTGGAAATGGCAGGATCCAATGGTCAGGAGACGGGCGATTGTCTGATCCTTTCTGGACACAAGGAAGGCAAAGCGTTGGCGTTTGAAGGCATAGATCTGGAAGAGGATGAAATGACAGAATTTCCATGGCAGGTGGAGGAGAACGAGGCCCAGAGCTGTGGCAGAGCCTGAAACAGAGCCCACATGTATCTTCACATAGTGAAGGGAGTGGCATGTAGAATGTGAAGGGAGAAAGAACGGGAGAGCAGTCAATCAATTTTGGATAATGGAGCAGAGCTGCTCAACAAAGCAGTCCCTCAATTTATGTTGGGTTTCACCATTGTAGAGGATGAAGGCCTCATAGAGAGCACCAGATACAGTAGATGACCCCAACAGAATCAGGTAAAGTGTTGCCTCACCTCATCTGGAAGGACTGGGGCCTTGAATGGAAGTGAGGGAGGAGGTGAATGGGCAGATATAGCAGCTCTCTCACTTACAGGGATGTGTGCCAGGAGGGAGATTAGTGGGGCAGGGACAAAGACAAGGGAATCACAGACGGAGTGATCCCTGTGGAAACCGGGGAGTGGGGAGGAAGTAAAGATATGTTTGATGGTATGATCCATTGAAGTTGGCACTGGTTGTAGAGATTGATGTGTTGGATGCAGAGGGCCAGGGGGTAATAGGTGAGGACAAGAGCAGCACAAACAGGATGTGAGCACAGATCTCCTGGAAGTGGAGGAGATCAATTTTGGGTGAAGGCAGCATCAATGGTGGGGGAAGGGAAACCCATTCTTTGAAGAATGGGGACACCTCTGATTTTGGGAACAGATGAGTTGGAGACAAAGTAACTAAGAAAAGGAAATAGCATTTTTACAGGAGATGTAGTGGAAGAGATACAGTATTGTCCAGATAGCCGTGCGAATTGGTAGATTTATAAAGTACATCGGTAGACAATTTGTCTCTGAAAATGGAGACAGGGAGATTGAGAAAGGGGAGGGAGGTGCCAGAAGTGGATTGAGTGAAATTAAGGGCAGGGTGGAAGTTGGAGGCAAAGTTGATGAAATTGATGAGTTCAGCATGGGTGCATGAAGCAGCACCAATACAGTCATCAATCTAACACAGAAAAAGAATAAATACATTATTTATGAGCTTTATATGTGATGTTAAAGTTCAACAATGCAATAGGAAAAGTAGTCATCCCATTGCTATCAAGAGAATGTAAAGATAGTATTAGATCTAATGAGTGTTGCTATGGAGGGCAGTAAACCTGCGAATGGGGAACTGTATATATATATATATATATATATATATATATACACACACACACTTGGAGTACTGTGTCCAGTTCTGGTCACCTCACTATAGGAAGGATGTGGAAACGTTGGAAAGGGTACAGAGGAGATTTAACAGGATGCTGCCTGGTTTAGAAAGTATGCATTATGATCAAAGATTAAGGGAGCTAGGGCTTTACTCTTTGGAGAGAAGGAGGATGAGAGGAGACATGATAGAGGTATACAAGATATTAAGTGGAATAGATAGAGTGGACAGCCAGTGCCTCTTCCCCAGGGTACCACTGCTCAGTACAAGAGGACATGGCTTTAAGGTAAGGGGTGGGAAGTTCAAGGGGGATATTAGAGGAGGATTTTTTACTCAGAGTGGTTGGTGCATGGAATGCACTGCCTTAGTCAGTGGTGGAGGCAAAAGTACTAGTGAAATTTAAGAGACTGCTAGACCGGCATACGGAGGAATTTCAGGTGGGGAGTTATATGGGAGGTAGGATTTAAGGGTCGGCACAACATTGTGGGCCGAAGGGCCTGTACTGTGCTGTACTGTTCTAGGTTCTATATATATATAATGGGGGTCCTTAATGATGGATACCGCCTTTTTGAGGCAAAGCTCCTTGAAGATGTCCAAGATACTACAGGGGCTAATGCCCATGATGGAGCTGACTAAATTTTTAATTCTCTGCACCTTATTTTGATCCTGTGAAGTAGCACTCCACACCCCCCACCCCCCAAAACTAAGCAGTGATGCAGCCAATTAGAATGCTCTCCATGGTACAGCTGTAGAAATTTGTGAGTGTCTTTGGTGACATAACAAATCTCCTCAAACTCCTAATGAAATACAGCCACTGTCTTGCCTTCTTTATTGCTGTATCAATATGTTGTGTCCAGTCTGCAGAGATATTGATATCTAGGAACTTGCAGTTGCTCACTCTCTCCACTTCTGATCCCTCTATGAGATTGGTTTGTTTTCTCCTCGTCTTACCCTTTCTGAAGACCACTGTCAGATCTTTGGTCTACTAACACTGACTGCAAGGTTGTTGCTAGTACACGACTCAGCTAGCAGGTATATCTCACTCCTGTATGTCCTTCCATCACCATTTGAAGTTCTGCCAACAATGATCATATCATCAGCAAATTTATAGATGGCATTTGTGCTGTGCCTAGCTACAGTCATAGGTGTAGAGACAGTAGAGCAGTGGGCTAAGCACACATCCCTGAGGTGCGCCAGTGTTGATTGTCAGTGAGTTGGAGATGCTATTTCCAATTTGTACAAATTGTGGCCTTCTAGTTAGGAAGTCAAGGATTAAGTTGCAGAGTGATGTACAGAGGCCCAGATTTTGGAGCTTTTCAATCAGAACAGTAGGAATGATTGTGTTAAATGCTGAGCTGTAGTCAATAAACAGCATCCTGACATAGGTATTTGTATTGTCTAGGTGATCAGAGGCTGCTTGAAGGAACAATGAGATTGCATCAGCTGTAGACCTATTGTGGCGATAGGCAAATTGCAGTGAGTCCAGGACCTTGCTTAGGCAGGGGTTAATTCTGGCCATAACCAACCTCTCAAAGCACTTCATCATCATAGAAATGAGTGCTACTGGACAATAGTCATTAAGGCAGCTCACCCTGCCCTTAGGCTCAGGTATGAATATTGCCCTTTTGAAGCAGGTGGGAACTTCTGAGTGTAGCAATGAGATTGAAAATATCTTTGAACACACCTGCCAGTTGGTTGGCACAGGTCTTCAGAGCTTTATCTGGTACTGCATCGTAGCGTGTCACCTTGTGGGGACTCACTCTCGCGAAAGACAGTCAGATGTCTATTTTCCCTTTAAAAGTGAACGGAAAAGGCATTAAGCTTTTGATGTTTCTTTATTGAAGAAAGGCAGCAAATATAATTCGGGCATTTACAGGTTGGTGAGCCTCAAACGCTGGTAGGGAAATTATTGGAGAAAATGTGAAGGAATAACATTTCCGTACATTTGAAAATATAGGAGATTATTAGAAATAGTCATAATAGCTTTATGGGAAATCCTACCTCACTAATATAATTGAGTCCTCTGAGAAAATAATTAAGAAGACTGATGAAGACTGAAGACACTGGTGTACACATTACCATATCTAGTATTCTGACAAGGTCCCTCATTGTAAACAGGTCCAGAGATTAAGACACTTGGGATACAAAGCAAACTGACTAATTGGATACAAAACTGACTTGATGATAGGAGGCTGAGGGCAAAGGTGGAAGGATGCATTATTGATTGGATGTCTGGTGCCAGAGGTGTATTGCAGGGATCAGTTATTGTTTGTGATATATAATAATGACTTGAAAATGAATGTAGAACATGTGATTAACAAGTTTATGGATAACATGAAAATGAGAGGTGGTCTGAATGGTGAGAGAGTTTGTCTAAGGCTGCAGCAGGATATAGATTAGACAGAAAATTGGGACAAGCATAAGCAGATGGAATTTAATCCCAACAAATACAGGGTGATTGGGAAGTCAATTAGAAGTAGGTTATGCTGTATATGACATAGTAAAGTGCTAAGGATTGTTGATGAATGGAGGGACCTTCGTGTTCAATTCTATAGTTCCTTGAAAGTGGCAAAGAAGGGACATGAGATGCATGCCTTCATCTATGGCATGGGTTAGTATTCTATAGCGTTGTTTGCAGCTCTGGTTGCCACACTAGAGGAAAAAGCATGCAGGAACTTGTTAAGTGCTTTACTAAATTACATACAGAAAATGCTGCTGCCCTGCCTTATTAAATTTATTATCAAAGTACATTTATGTTAACCATATATTATGGGGAGATTCATTTTCTTGTAGGTATACACAGTAAATCCGAGAAACCTAATAGAATCAATGAAAACATGAGAAAATCTGCAGATGCTGGAAATTCATGCCTCACACACAAAGTGCTCGTGAACGCAGCAGGCCAGGCAGCATCTATAGGAAGAATTGCTTTATGTCTTTTGAGCAGTTATCTGAGAAATTTGATATGCCTAGATCCCACTTTTTTAGATGCTTACAAATAAGAAATCTTTTAAATATTACATTGCCTACCTTTCCGACTTCCAATCCTTGATAAAATTTTAGGCTTTAATCCTTTGCAGAAGGGATTAATAGCAATAATTTATGATATAATTATGAAATTACAGCCAGATATATCTGACAAAATTAAAAATGAATGGGAAAGGGGACTTCAACTTTCCCTGCCTACAGAAAAATGGGATAAAATTTTTCAATTAGTTAGTACTTCTTCTATATGTGCTAAACATACTTTAATACAATTTAAAGTAGTACACAGAGCTCATATGTCCAAAGATAAACTAGCTCATTTTTATTCCCACATAAACCCTACTTGTGATAGATGTCACTCTGAAGTGGCTTCTTTAACTCATATGTTTTGGTCCTGTCCTCGTTTGGAAAAATATTGGAAAGACATTTTTGATATTATTTCAACTGTTCTATGTTTCGATTTAAAACCCCATCCTATTACGGCAATCTTTGGATTGCCAATGGTAGAACATAGATCTTTGTCTTCTTCAGCCTGTCGAATGATAGCTTTTGTTACTTTAATGGTGAGAAGGCCTATTTTGTTGAATTGGAAGGAAACTAATCCTTCAACTACATTCCAATGGTTTTCTCAAACCATATTAAGTTTAAATTTAGAAAAAATTAGAAGAGATATTTTTGACCCTTCGGTTAAATTTGAAGAAACCTGGAAACCTTTTATGCAACATTTTCATATGATGTAATCTGACCTTTCCGAATCTTTTTTCTAAATTTAAATTATATGATGAGAGGAGCGGAGTTAACGACATTATTGAACATGTCCAATATTAGCTGTTGGTCTAGCCCTTGTTTTTTTTCTTGGGTTTTTTTTTCTTTTTTTTCTTTTGGGGTTTTTTTGTTTATATACTTTTTTTCTTTTTAGTTCTTTTTTAATGTTTAATCTCATTATGAGTTTGGAAGTCTTTTATATCTATGTTACTTAAAATTCATTTTATATATGTTGAAGAACATTTTTCCAATCTCTTTGTACCAACTCTGTTATTGAGTTTGTAATTTTGAAAAATTAATAAAAAGACTTAAAAAGAAAGAAAGGAAGAAGTACAGTTGACGTTTCAGGCCGAGACTCTTCGTCAGGACTAACTGAAAGAAGAGATTGTAGAGATTTGAGGGGGGGGGGGGGGGATATCTGAAATGATAGGAGAAGACAGGAGGGGGCTGGAAGAAGCTAAGAGCTGGAAGGTTGATTGGCAAAAGGGATACAGAGCAGGAGAAGCTGGAGAAGGGGGAGGATCATGGGATGGAGGCCTAGGGAGAAAGAAAGGGGGAGGGGAGCCCAGAGGAAGATGGAGAACACGCAAGGAGTTATTCTGAGAGGGACAGAGAGAGAAAAAAGAAAGAGAAAAAAGGCAGGGGGAATAATAAATAAGTAAGGGATGGGGTAAGAAGGGGAGGAGGGGCATTAATGGAAGTTAGAGAAATCAATCTTTTTGCCATCAGGTTGGAGGCTACTCAGATAGAATACAAGGTGTTGTTCCTCCAACCTGAGTGTGGTTTCATCTTGGCAGTAGAGGAGGCCATGGATTGACATATCAGAATGGGAATGGGACGTGGAATTAAAATGTGTGACCACTGGGAGATCCTGCTTTCTCTGGCAGTACCCTGCTGAGGCACAGCAACAGCTCGCTGATACCTCTTATTTACCCCTCGACCATGACCCCACTAAGGAGCAACAGGCATTGTCTCCCACACCATCACCAATCTTATCAGCTCTGGGGATACCCCATCCACCGCCACCAACTTCATAGTTCCCACACCGCGCACTTCCCGTTTCTACCTCCTACTCAAGATCCACAAACCTGTCTGTTCAGGTAGACCCATTGCCTCAGCTTGCTCCTGCCCCACCAATCTCATTTCGGCATACCTCGACACTGTTTTATCCCCCCCATTCAATCCCTTCCCACCTATGTTCGTGACACTTCTCACGCTCTGAATTTTTTTGATGATTTTAAGTTCCCTGGCCCCCACCGCCTTATTTTCACCATGGATGTCCAGTCCCTATATACTTCCACCCCCGACCAGGAAGGTCTCAAAGCTCTCGGCTTCTTTATGGATTTCAGACCTAACCAGTTCCCCTCTACCACCATTCTCCTCCATCTAGCGGAGTTAGTCCTTACTCTTAATAATTTCTCCTTTGGCTCTTCCCACTTCCTCCAAACTAAAGATGTAGCCATGGGCACCAGTATGGGCCCCAACTATGCCTGCTTTTTTGTTGGCTTTGTGGAACAGTCCATGTTCCAAGCCTATACTGGTATCTGTCCCCCACCTTTCCTTTGCTATATCAACGACTGCATTGGCGCTGCTTCCTGCATGCATGCTGAGCTCGTTGACTTCATTATCTTTGCCTCCAACTTTCACTCTGCCCACAAATTTATCTGGTCCATTTCTGACACCTCTCTCCCCTTTCTTGATCTTTCTGTCTTTATCTCTCGAGGCAGCTTATCTACTGATATCTACTATAAACCTATGGACTCTCACAGCTACCTGGACTATTCCTCTTCCCACCCTGTCTCCTGCAAAAATGCCATCACCTTCTCGCAATTTCTCCGTCTCTGCTGCATCTGCTCTCAGGATGAGGCTTTTCATTCCAGGATGAAGGAGATGTCTTCCTTTTTTAAAGAAAGGGGCTTCCCTTCCTCCACCATCAACTCTGCTTTCAAACACATCTCTACCATTTCACGCATATCTGCTCTCACCCATCCTGCCGACACCCCATTAGGAATAGGGTTCTCCTTGTCCTCACCTACCATCCCACCAGCCTTCGGGTCCAACATATAATTCTCCGTAACTTCCGCCACCTTCAACGGGATTCCACTATCAAGCACATCTTTCCCAGCCCCCCCTTTCTGCTTTCCGCAGGGATCGCTCCCTACGTGACTCCCTTGTCCATTCATCTCCCCCCCACCATCCCTTTCCACCGATCTCCGTCCCAGCACTTATCCTCGTAAGCAGAACAAGTGCTACACCTGCCCTTACACTTCCTCCCACACCACCATTCAGGGTCCCAGACAGTAGTTCCATGTGAGGCGACACTTCACCTGTGAGTCGGCTGGGGTGATATACTGCATCCGGTGCTCCCGATGCGGCCTTCTATATATTGGCGAGACCCGAAGCAGAATGGGAGATCGTTTCGCTGAACACCTACGCTCTGTCCGCCAGAGAAAGCAGGATCCCCCAGTGGCCACACATTTTCCACGTCCCATTCCCATTCAGATATGTCCATCCAGGGCCTCCTCTACTGTAAAGAGGAAGCCACACTCAGGTTGGAGGAACAACACCTTATATTCTGTCTGGGTAGCCTTCAATCTGATGGCATGAACATCGACTTCTCTAACTTCCGTTAATGCCCCTCCTGCCCTTCTTACCACATCTTTTATTTATTTATTTATTTATTTATCTCTCTCTCTCTCTCTCTCTCTCTCTCCCCTCCCCCACCTGTTCTTCTCTCTCTCTGTCCGTCTCACAATCACTCCTTGCTTGCTCTCCATCTTCCTCTGGGCTCCCCTTTCCCCTTTCTTTCTCTCTAGGCCTCCCGTCCCATGATCCTCTCCCTTCTCCAGCCTTGTATCCCTTTTGCCAATCAACTTTCCAGCTCTTAGCTCCATCCCTCCCCCTCCTGTCTTCTCCTATCATTTAGGATCTCCCCTCCCCCTCCTACTTTCAAATCTCTACTATCTCTTCTTTCAGTTAGTCTTGACAAAGGATCTCGGCCCAAGATGTCGACTGTACCTCTTCCTATAGATGCTGTGTTCCACCAGAATCAATGAAAGACCACACCCAACAGGACAGACATATAATCGATGTGGAAGTTCAAAAGAAAAAAAAAATAAATAAGCAATAAATGTCAAGAACATGCGATAAAGAGTCCTTGAAAGTGAGTCCATAGTTTGTGGGAGCAGTTCAGTAATGGGGTGATTGCAGTTAAGTGGAATTATCCCTGCTAGTTCAAGGGCCTGGTGGTTGAGGGGTAATAACTGTTCCTGAACCTGGTGGTGTGGGTCCTGAGGCTCCTGTACCTTCTTCCTAATGGCAGCAGTAAGAAGAGAGTATAGCCTGGATGATGAGGGTTCTTGATGATGAATGCTGCTTTCCTGTGACTGTGCTCCATGTAGATGTGCTCATTGGAGGGGAGGGTTGTATCCACCAATTTTTGTATGATTTTCCATTCAAGGGCATTGATGGTTCCATACCAGGCCATGATGCAACCAGTCAATATACACATCACCACACATCTATAGAAGTTTCTCAAAGTTTTAAATGTCATGTCAAATCTTTGCAATCTTCTAAGGAAGTTGAGGCATTGCCATACTTTTTTCATAATTGCACTTACGTGTAGGACTCAGGACAGATCCTCTGAAATGATAACACAGAGGAATTTAAAGTTGCTGACCCACTCCACCTCTGACCCCCGATGAAGAGTGGCTCACTGACCTCCTCTTTCCTCATCATGAAGTCAATAATCAACTCCTTGGTCTTGACATTGAGCAGGAGATTGTTGTTGTTGTGTCACCACTCAGCCAGATTTTCAATTTCCCTCCTATATGCTGAGTCATCAACACCTTTGATTTGGCCGACAACAATGGGGTCATCAGCAAGCTTAAATATGGCATTCAGGCTGTACTTACCTTCACAGTCATAAGTATAATGTGAGTAGAGCAGAGGGCTTAGCACGCAGCCTTGTGGTGCACCAGTGCTGATGGAGATTGTGTATCGATCTGAACAAACTGGGGTCTGCAAGTGAGGAAATCAAGGATGCAATTGCACAGGGAGGTATTGAGGCCAAGGACTTGAAACTTAATGATTGGTTTTGAGATAGTAATAGTATTCAATGCCAAGCTGTAGTTAATAAAGAACATCCTGATGTATGCATTCAGTGTTGAGTGAAGCGTTATCGAGTTGGCATATGCTGTGGACCTGTTGTGCCAGTAGGCAAATTGGAAGGGATCTAAGTCACTTCTGGAGTTGATACGTTTCATCACCAACCTCTCACTGCACTTCATCACACTGGATGTATTGAAGGTGCTACCGCACATTAATCATTGAGGCAGATTGCCATTTTCTTTTTAGGCACCAGTATAATTGAAGCCTGCTTGAAGCAGATGGGTACCTCAGGCTGTCGAAACAAGAGGTAAAGATTTTGGTGAACACTCCAGCCAGTTGATCAGATCAGACATTTTGTACTCAGCCAGGATCTATTGATCTTCCCAGTTGCCTCAAACTTACAAATCTCTACCTCTACCTATATTCCCCTGTGTTACAATTGCAATTTAATGTTAATTTTTAATTAAGCGCAGGAATAAATGGTGAGGTTTGAAGTGGAATGTGCAGGCTCTAGCCTTGAAGCCTGGAGATGGGGCGCGAGCCCATGATTGATTCCACTTTTCTCTCTGATTGAGGTGTGGAGGGCGCGAACCCATGATCGACTCCATTGCTTTCCTCTGATTGAAGGATTGAACGAGGATGAAGTTGATGAAGATGAGAGCGGAAGACGAGTGGGTGTTTGGAGCCACCTGCCTGTGTTCGACTGGTCTTCCTCCCCCTCTCGTTAGTTGTTGGAGGAAAGCGCAGGAGTCTTGGGATCCATGGTGCAAGGATTGATTGGAGAGGCTGTAGACATGTTTTGGAGGGCTCTGGGGTTCGTGTTGCATGAGTTCCTGGGTTCCAGTTACTCTTTTTTTGTTATTTTTGAGCAATTTGATCAGGGTAATTGACGCGGTCTAGGGTGCTTCTCTGAAGAATGCTTTGTTTTTCAGCCAGCAGAGGGCGAGCGGCGCGACGCTGAACTGAATTAAAATGTATACTGCTGGTCTCCTGGTTTGACGTTTGATAGCCTATATGTTGTCTGCTTGCTTTTTACCATTTGCTCAATTTGTTCTTTTTTTGCGCGTTGGGATCTTGATGTTTTGTTGACTGGGTTTCATGGTGTTTCTTTGTTTTATGGCTGCCTGTGGGAGGAGAAATCTCCAAGCTGTATTCTGTACACCTGCTTAGATGTATTTTGAATCTTGGAATCTTTGAAAAGAATCTACCTCCTGCAAGTTTCCATCAACCATTGAGGATGGTTAAAATTAATTAGGTGAGTCTCGGTCACTGAACTACTTCAGCCAAGATCTTTTTGAATGGTCAAGAGGGGCTGAATAGCCTATTCCTGCCTCTACGTATTTCTTAACTTCTTATGTTTTGTGGGGTTTTGCCTATATGCTTAACTCTAAAATGTATACCCTCCTATTAATGCTAATGTACAATTTCTATTTGCACAGTAATAAACAGAAGTTCTCCCATCAGGGACAAACCTATGCTGTGTTGTGGGTAATAATAGTGTTGGTAAGTACACATCAGAAGTCCTATGGGAGCTGTGGATCCGCCAAGTCCCACCACTATATGTGATAAATTGTCTCATTCTCCTTGTGTGACAATGCGAAGATAGAGGTCAGCTAGCTCAAACTGCAATGGCAACAGCATCAAAAAGCTTAACCTAATGGGGAAAGTAAGAGCTGTAGCCTCATCCGAAGTAGCAAAATAATAGTGTGCCTAAACAATGATCATTATTGAATTATCTTATCCTGAATGTGGCAACTTTCTGGCTCATAACCCAGATGATGTGAGCTCCATGCAGTCAGCTGTACATTGACATAACAGCTGAAGAACCCCACAGGCTGATGGCTATCAGAGCAGCAGATCAGTACAATATCTGGAAACAATTAGCTTCTCAAACTTTAGCTCTGTCGAGAGATGGGATTGATCAGGGGCATGAGAAGCTGGGCAGAGTAGAAATAGATATAAAGGAGACTTGGCAGACCTCTATTTAATGAAGAAGAAAGAATTAGAGAGATTTGAGTAGTCTTCTCTCACACATATATCCCCTGACTTTGGCTTGAAACTGTTCAGCTGGGTAGCCGGACAGCAAGATAATTTCACAATTTAATTAAATCTGAATATTGGATACAGTTAAGTAGAGAAACAATAGATAACATTACAGTTAATATTATGTGAGCTTACTTAAGATAGTATTTGGTGAAATATAGCAAACTATTTGTCAGGACGCTGAAGCAGGGACCCAATTGCAGACCAAGTACTGTGCGCACGATGATATTTACCGAGTAGCAAATCCAGAGGAGCAACAAAGTTGGTGTCAAAGTTCAGGGGGAGATCAAAAATGCCAGAGAAATCCAAAAACCGGAATTGGGAAACAGGCAGAGTCGATATTCAGACGGACAGAGTTCAGGTACAAATGCTGAAAAGGCTCAGGAAAACTCACTGGCACAATGTGGCAACAAACAGGCGAAAACACAGGACTGAAACACACTGAGCAATAAACAGAGAGGCAGGTGATAGGTGGAGCACAGTGAGACAGAAGTGGCAGCAAAACAGGTAATAATGAGAAACAGGTGAGAGACAGAGTACTCAGTAATACAGGGGCCAGAGTAGAGCAGAAGCAGGGATGGGAGCACATGGGGCATGAAAACAAACCAGAGCACATGACAATACAAAACCACAGACTGACGGCTAGGGAGAAAACACACAAAAAGGCAGTTCAACTGGAGGTACTGACACTATTGTACATTAATATGACTTCTGTAGTCATGTATCTAATTCAGTTTTAGCAATTACCTAGAACATATTATATGACATTCTGTGACACTTTACAGGCATGAACTATATTTGCAATTGGTTCCCTTATAAGCTGTTCTTAAGCATCCACCTCCATCCACAGCTATCTACAGGATGGCATGGTAGTTCAGCAATTAGCACAGCTCACTAACAGCTTCAGGGGCCTAGGTTTGATTCTGATCTTGGATGATGTGTAAGTTTTACATGGTTCCCTTGTGTCCATTTGTATTTAGTATTTTGGAGATTCATTGGTCATTATAGTTTGTAATGTTGGAAGGTGGCAAAACAACCAGAGGTCGATGGGCACAAATGAAAAAGAATAGGTTACAGGCTAGAGGAAAATAAGGAAAGGAGGGATAGCACAATGGGATTTCTGTTGTGAGCCAGCATAAACCCAATGGGAAATTCCTTTATTGGCACCTTGGTGTTCATCCTGCTTTAAAGTCACAGAGACATCCATTCACACAACATGGAATCAAACTCTTCAGCTCACCGGTCCATGCTGATTGAGATTCCCATCCATTCGCCTGCCTTTGGCCCATGTCTCTCTAAACCTTTCTGTAACCCATGTTAGTTAAACCCGAAGTAGTAATGTTAGAAAGTTCTACCTGCGGAGGGATGAAAACGAGATTTACCAATTTTTTTTAAAAGAAAGAGAATTTGAAAAAAAACACACTATACGAAAGAGGGGCAGGGCTGGACACAGGAGAGAAAGGCAGCAATGATTAGAAGCTGAAAACATGATCTGTTAACAGTGGAATTAGTAGTGAGTATCTTTACTCTACTAATGTGAAACCCCTGGATGAGAGACAATAGTGATAAAAGATTTATTGAAGCTACAGCTATAACATGCAGCAGCTTTAACGAGACAATATCTGCAGACGAGAGTCCAAAATCCCTACCGTGTAGTCGGGAATTAGTTCTGCAAAATCATACCAAGGGATTTGGCCATGTTTTGTACAAGTTTGTGAATATACTTTCTATGGATGATAAAATATTTCATTCCAACGAACCAAGAAACAAGTAGGTGAGCCACCCAAAATGAAAAGCCAGTGTGGAAACAAAATATGTAATGATGCAGAGGATTTAATACGGTTGGATGTATAAATTTATTTCCATTTGAAGAATCCAAATTTGATTTTCTGCAAGAACTGATTATTTTTGCAAAGACTTTGATAAGTTACTGAATGAGATTTACTTTGTTTAAAAGTTGTGATGTCGGAGAATTGTCATGAAAGGAGTTAATCTGTGTATATATAATTTTTGAATTTGAATTTACACTCGTAGATTTACTGCCTGGAACTGAAACTGAAGTTAACTATAATACTTGAGAATAGGAATTATATTTGGTTTTCTAACTAACTAGGGATGTAAAAAGGGAAGTTTAGTCTGTAAACTTTTAAATAGGGAATAACACTAGATCTAATTAGTTAGAGAAATTGGAGCAACAAAGGTTATTCTAATGAATATCACTGATTCTAATTAAAAAGGAATTTGTTGTGGTTTGATATCTAAGATTTGGAACCGAAACAGAATGTTTGAATTTTGAATTGTTCTTGCTCATGGAAATATTTTGTACACATTGTTTCTTTTCTTATAAACAAAAACTTATTTCCAGAAGTGTGTGGTTTCTATTCATTGCTTCCTTCTGAGACCTAGAACCATCTGATGGCCTACTAGCACCTTGTGTAATTTCATTTTCTCAAAAGAGTGCGATGAGTAGTCACACGTGGTAAGACCAGAGCTACATTTCCCATCCATGTACCTGTCCGTTTCTTTCAGATATAGTTCAAGCACCTGCCTCAACTATTTCCTTTGGTATCTCATTCCATATACTGACTATCCTCTGAGTGGAAAAAGTTACCTGTTCAGGTCCCCATTAAAGTTCCCTGCTTTCACCTTAAACTTATGTTCTTTAGTTCTTGATTTCTCAGCCCTTGGTAAAAGACTGTGTACATTTACCTTATCTATACCCATGTGATTTTATACAGTAGAGCACAAGTGTGTCCTATATCTCCTGGCTAATTTACTTGCTGTGGTAGTTTTCTGGTTGTGTTTGAGCTTTGCAAATAAAATGATGGTGGACTCAACCCCCAGCTACAAGTGTGAATTATTTAGCTGCCACACCTGCTGTTTTAGCTTCAAAATGACATCCAACACAGCGTGTGTTGCATCTCAAGTTACCCTGGATGCTGTGCTCCTGAGGACAGTGTTGTCTCTTACCAAGCACTGACAAACAAGAACTAGAGGACACAGCTTTAGGTTGAATGGAATGAGTTGTCAGAGGAGCTGGTTGAGGCGGGTACGTTAACAACATCTGAAAGAAACAGACAGTACAAGGATAGGAAGGTTTAGAGCAAAATGGGCCCAATGGAGGCAGATGGTATTATCTGAGATGGGAATCTCGGTTGGCATGGACCAGTTAAGCTGAAGGGTCCAGTTCCATGCTCTGTGACTCTATATCACTATGACTTAAAGCAGGTTGAACACCTAGGGACCAATAAAGAAACAATAACCATATTTCTTTATCTACTGTGTATCAACACATAAAAGAGATTATTTGGCCCATCGGCTATATGCTGGCTCACAATAGGAATCACATTAATGCTAGTGTCTCCATTCCTATTTTCCTGTAGCTTGTAACCTATTTTTTTTCACACCCCTCTCCCATATAGTAGGCAAATATGAAGTCAATTAGCTTGCAAGGTTGATTTGATGCCAGGTTCAGCTAATGCCTTCCCTTAATCCTGCACAGCTGAATATGTGTTCAGCAGCAGGAAGGAACACCCACTAGAGCTTCTGGGGGAGAGCCATCAATTCCTTTCAGATCTAATGACACCAGTGACGCTGCACTGAATGTGACTGAGCAGATGATTAGGGAACTGAGATCATGCTCCTGATGTGCTGGTGGAGCAGGTGGCTGCATTAAAGGAGGTCTAATTGACTTTTTCAGAATTTCACCAGAGTGCAATGTGAAGCCTAGAGCCACAGCTGGTAAGGCAACAGGTGATGGATGAGAGACTACAGAGAAGTAGGAGGAGAAGGAGAGGCGGTATTGCGGGCATATCTTTCCTTGTAAGACTGAAAGGGAGCAACTCAACTGAATGCAATGCCAAATACTAGTACGCTCTTATCGAAAGACCACAACTTACTTCCATTTGTTATGTTCCATCACGTTTCCATTAGTCAGAATGCATAAGTAAAAGGTCATGCAAAATAATCTGTCCACCACTATTATGCCCGCGTAATTTGCGAATTTATTATCCACAAACAGGTTGCCTTGAGGTGAGGTCGCCTTGAGGGGTAACTTCAATTTTATTTTTAGAACACCAGAAAAATGGAATGCGTGGCTTTACCCACGAGGTCAGTCAGAGAATGGGCTGGAGGCGGGACACAGCTGTGGGTAGAGAGAGGGAGTCCAGAGTGCTTGTACGGGTCAGCTTATTTTGATAATTGAAGCCTTAGGTAAAATGTCTAGAATGAAGCATACTGCCTAAAATGTAAAACTTGATGCCTGCCTGTCCATAGGGTGTCACTGTAGCGTAGCGAATCGCACGATGCATTAGAGCTCAGGGTGTCAGAGTTTGGAGTTTAATCCCAACGCTGTCTGTAAGAAGTTGTACGTCTTTCCTGTGAGCATGTGCATTTCCTCCAGGTGTCTGGTTTCCTCCCACATTTCAAAAACTTACCGGTTAGTCTGTAATTAGGCTAGGATTAAATAGGTGAGTTGCTGGGCAGTGGAGCTCATTGAACTGGAGGGGCCCTGCTGTATCTCTAAATAAATAAATAAAATTTGCCTATCCTGGTGATTCTAAATGGATCTGGTTGTTTTAGTTACTCATGTTATCTCTACCCATTGCCTCGGCTGTCAGCCACTCATGCCCAAAGTCTCGCTGCACTCATGGTACCTCTGAGGCAACATCATGTCTAGTGATGTTACCTGAGCAAAGACAGATGAGCGAAAGCAAGTGATGATGTCCTTTTGTTACCGGCGTCCTTTGCCGCACTATGGGCTGTTTGAGTTCTGGAATATCCAAAAGGAAGAAGTTTATGTTACATGCTTACCTGATACATGATGATTTGGTAAGGCAACTGCCCTGTCCAAGCCCGCACGAAATTGCAGAGAGTTGTGGACACAGCCCAGTCCATCATGCAAACCCACCTGCTCTCCATTGACTCTATCTACACTTTCTGCTGCTTCAAAGTGCAATGTTCAAAGTAAATTTATTATGAAAGTACTTATATGTCACCACGTACAACCCCGAGATTCACTTTCTTGCGGGCAGTCACAGTAAATCGAAGAAACACAATAGAGTCAATGGAAGACCCCACCTAACAGGACAGGCAAACAATCCATGTGTAAAGGACAACAAACTGTGCAAATATGTGTAATGCTCAGTTATATTGGCTCGTATATGTCTAGGGGAAATCCCACCCAGCACCTGCCTCAACGCTTCCCACAGAGTCGGTTGCCGCCCGAATCAATCCCAAACATCAATCATCAGCCAGCACACCCAATATGTTTTAACAAGTACACTTTATAGATATTACTAATTCTATGACATTAATATAAATTCGATACAGAAAAGGAAGTAATGAAAAAAAAGGCACCAAGACTTATCAAAGACCAGGTTCTTTGCGCGCAACCGTTGGAGCTCAATCGATTCCTGATGACTACCCGAATCCTGTCGACTCACAGCTCAGGACCACCGAAGTGATTAACCGGAGCCCTTCCGCATGTCCGCCGTCCTCCCCGTCTCTCCTCCGACTCCCCGCCAAAACCCCGTTCCCAGTCATGTGATACAGCATTATCATCCGAAAACAAAAGGATACATGACCACCCATTGGCTAATAGCACCCTGCTGTCTGTATCAACCCAAGCAAATGTCTAGCTAGAGACTTTCTCAGCATTTAACATAACAAAGAAGCATTCCGCAGTATAACATAACAAAGAAGCCATTTTTAATTTAACATATAAAAAAAGAAAGACCCCGTACACTCTACCCCCACCAATAAAAGTCATGCCCTCATGACGTTAACAGGGTTCACCAGTGCTCCTTGTAAAACACAAAACCCAACCCAGGTGCATAAAGCAGTGACATAACTTCCCAGGGCTGTAGAGGTCACACCCTGTTCTCCCGGCGCTGTATAAGTCAACCTCTCTGGGGGGTGCCTACTCCTCTAAGACCTCTGTACTTCCTCTGCTGTTCAGACACCCCAGGTGACACCCCGGGCCTACCTGTCGGACCCTCACCCTCACGGGGACCCCTTGGCACCTGTGAGCCCTCTGTCTCAGGTTCTGGCTCCACCCTCTCCCCCCCAATCCTGGCTGTAATACAGGCGGCTCTGCAACACCCTCCCTCGTTTTCCCTAACTCAGTGAGGGAAGGACCAGGAGCCTCTTCTCCCGGCACCGGGGAATCAGCGAACGGAAACAGGTACCACACGTTCGAATCATCGTCTTCTGATGACATATCCCTTTTCGAGTTGGGGACCGGCCCCGTCTCCTTCTCAGCGGGTTCTTCCCTCACCCTGCACCCTTGCAGAGTCCTCGTACTAGCCGTAAACTCCCATTCGGGCTCTGGGTCTACCTTCACCTCTCGACCCAGAGGCAACAGGTGGTTCCGATGGAGTACCTTGACAGACCCCTGCCCGCCCTCAGGTCTCACCCGGTAAACAGGGAGATTCGGCATCTGACTCTCCACCACATAAGAGGTGGCTGCCCAATGATCTGCCAACTTGTGCTTACCAGGTAGTCCTAAATTCTGGATAAGGACTCGGTCTCCCAGCAATAGCTGGACGAACTTTACTGTCTGATCATACCTCTTCTTATTCCGCTGATTCCGCTTGGTGGCTGCTGCCTCAGCCAACTCGTACGCCCTTTTTAACTCTCTCCTCATATCGGACACGTACTTCAGACATGGCTTCGAAGGTATTTCACCCGCTTCAGTCCCAAAACACAGATCAATGGGCAACCTTGTTTCCCGTCCGAACATCAGATAATACGGCGAGTACCCCGTAGCGTCATTGCGAGTACAATTGTAACAGTGAACCAAATGGGCGATGTGCTGACTCCACTTACTCTTCTGTCCGATCTCCAAAGTGCCGAGCATATCTGGCAGGTTTCGGTTAAACCTCTCGGGCTGATGATCACCCTGCAGGTGATAGGGGGTGGTTCTGGATTTCTCAACCCCAAGCATACCCAGTAATTCATGGATAAGCCTGCCCTCGAATTCCCGTCCCTGATCACTATGGATCCGTTGGGGAAGGCCATAATGAACAAAGTACTTCTCCCATAACACCTTCGCCACTGTAATCGCTTTCTGGTCCTTAGTAGGAAAAGCCTGCGCATATCTAGAGTAGTGATCCGTGAGGACCAAGACATTTGCGGTATTGCTGGTGTCTGGCTCAATAGACAGGAAATCCATACACACCAGGTCCATGGGTCCTGCACTCTGCAAGTGGGATAACGGAGCCGCCTGCGCAGGCAAGGTCTTCCTCCTGACGCAACGGCTACAGGTCTTACAGTATTCTTCCACCTCCCCCCTCATCCGGGGCCAGTAAAACCAGTCCTTGGGTAATCCATAGCTCTTCTCTACCCCTAAGTGCCCGGAATCATCATGTAGTGCCTGGAGCACAGTTTTCCGATACTTCTCAGGCATGACCAGCTGCCAGCGTCGGGGGTGGTCTGAGGGCAACGTGACCCGGTACAAGTTGTGGTTCTTCAGCTTCAACTGAGGCCACTCCTTCAGTAGTAGGGGAATGGAGGCATGCTTCGCCTTATCCACCTGGCCCATATCACCCTGTCCAACCGCGTACCAGATAGTGACAATGCTCGGGTCATTGCGCTGAGCTGCCCCCACTTCCTGGGGGCTCAACTCTGGCAGCTGCCTGTTCCTCAGAGCAGTCAAATTACAGTAAACAGTGGGTAGCGCGTCATCATCAACCCCCAATTGATCCACTGCCCGATCCGTTCCCATCGGGGCTCCTGTTTCCCCTTCCCTCCCAACTTGACACATGGCCTTTACTCCCAGGGCAGGGACACTCTTCCACTTCTCAGCCGTACCCGACTTGTCGTGCGCCCGACGAGATAGAGCATCTGCATCGATGTTCCAACTCCCCAGCCGGTACTTCAGGCTGAACTTGTAGGCAGACAAGGCCGCTAACCACCGGTGCCCAATAGCGCCCAGCTTTGCCGAGGTCAGGATATAAGTGAGGGTGTTGTTGTCAGTTCTCACCTAAAAATGGGCCCCGTAAGCATCCCTTCCAGCCGGAAAATGTATTCTGAGATCTTTTCCCTTATTCCCTGCCCCATCTGTTGAAACTCCGCTAAATGTTGCCAGGGATCTCCTGACAGTCCAAACACTTCCTCCAAAGGATGCAAACACTCTGACAGGGAAGCCGAAGGGTGTTCCGCTCTCAACTCATGGACTACACTTGCCGCCCCGCCCCTTAAGCTTTCCACCAATCGCTGTCTCTTTTCCTCGTCTGAAAGTGACCACACCTCTAACAACTGGGACGTATTCTCAATCCATGCCTCATATCCGTCCTCCCCTTCCGGGGTGGGCCTGGCTCCTGAGAAAATTCTCAGCTTCGGGCAGGGCCCCTCAACCCTTCTCACCAGGGAAGTAATGGCAGCCACTAACTCGGAGGTCTTACCCCTAACTGGGGGACGGGGCCTGGCCAAGCCTTCGCACTCCACGCCTCCACCTCTGGCTACTGGGACCTCCCCTGGGGCCTCATCTAGCTCCTCCTCCGGCACCTCCTCATTTTCGTCCTCGGGGAGGGTGTGGAGACCCCACGGCCCCGCCTCCCCCTGGACGTGGACTGTCGCTGGTAGTTCCAATGTCATGACGCCAGCACTCGTCCGAACCAACATCCAGCTGGACTCCAGTTCTTTCCCACACCTTCCAGCTATAAGTTCTACCTGCCCGATACCTTTAATCAAACTCAACCCTCGCACTAGTACATCTGCCAAAATGCGGAAATCGACCCCACTTAGCACGCACGCATGACTCACCGGTACCTCCTCTAATTCACACCAACTTACAATCTTATCTCGATCCATCTTCACACCACTTAACGCGACGACTATTACAGCTTTACCGAAAATCCAGATCCGGGACGGTGCCCCCACTTGTAACGCTCAGTTATAATGGCTCGTATATGTCAAGGGGAAATCCCACCCAGCACCTGCCTCAACACTTCCCACGGAGTCGGTTGCTGCCCGAATCAATCCCAAACATCAATCATCAGCCAGCACACCCAGTACGTTTTACCAAGTACACTTTATAGATATTACTAATTCTATGACATTAATATAAATTCGATACAGAAAAGGAAGTAATGAAAAAAAAGGCACCAAGACTTATCAAAGGCCAAGTTCTTCAAGCGCAACCGTTGGAGCTCAATCGAATCCGGATGACCACCCGAATCCTGTCGACTCACGGCTCGGGACCACCTGGAGTGATCGACCGGAGCCTTTCCACGCATTCGGCGTCCTCCCCGTCTCTCCTCCAACTCCCCGTCTCTCCTCTGACTCCCCGTCTCTCCGCTGTCCTCCCCGTCCCTCCTCCGTCTCCCCGTCTCTCCTCCGAATCCCCTCCAAGAACCCATCTCTCCTCCGACTCCCCCCCCCCAAAACCCCTGTTCCCAGTCATATGATACAACATTATCATCGGAAAACAAAACGATACATGACCACCCATTGGTTAATAGCACCCTGCTGTCTGTATTAACCCAAGCAACTGTCTAGCTGGAGACTTTCTCAGCACTTAACATAACAAAGAAGCATTCCCCAGTATAACATAACAAAGAAGCCATTTTAAATTTAATATACCAAAAAAAAGAAAGACCCCATACATATGAAAGAGAAAAAGGTAATAATAATAAATAAGTAAGCAATAAATATTGAGAACATGAGATGAAGAATCCTTAAAAGTGAGTCCATAGGTTGTGGGGACAGTTCAGTAACGTGGTGAGTGAAGTTATTCCCTCTGGTTCCAGAGCCTGATACTTAAGGAAGGATAATCGTTTCTGAACCTGGTGGTATGGGTCCTGCAGTTCCTATATCTTCTTCCTGGTAGTAGCAGTGAGAAGAGAGCAAGGCCTGGGTGGTCTGGGTCCTTGATGATGGATGCTACTTTCCTGCAAAAGCACTTTCTGTAGATATGTTCGATGGTGGGAAGTGTTTTACTCCTGATGGACTGGGCCACGTTCACTATTTTTTGTAGGATTTTCCATTCAAGGGCATTGGTGTTTCCATATCAGGCTGTGACACACCCAGTCAATGTACTCTCCACCACACATCTATAGAAGTTTGTCAAAGTTTTAGATGTCATGACGAATCTTCACAGACTTCTAAGGAAGTAGGAACACTGCCATACTTTGAACAGATACTCTGAAATGATAACATAGAGAAATCTAAAGTTGCTGACCCTCTGCACATCTGATCCCACATGAGGACTGACTCATGGACCTCTGCTTTTCTCCTTCTGAAGTCAATAATGAGCTTAACGATGTATTGTTAACATTTAGCAAAAAGCTGTTGTCGTGACACCACTCAGCCAGGTTTTCAGTCTCCCTTCTCTGTGCTGGTTTGTCACCACCTATGATTTGCTTCGCTTCACAGTCATATGTGTAAAATGAGTAGAGCAGGGGGTTTAACCAAGCAGCCTTGAGGTGCACCTGTACTGATGGAGATTGTGGAGGACATGTTGTCAATCCGAACTGACTGGGGTCTGCAAGTGAGGAAACTGAGGATCCAATTGCACAAGGAGGTATTGAGGCCAAGATCTCAAAGCTTATTGATTAATTTTGAGGGGATAATAGTATTGAATGCTGAGCTGTGGTCAATAAAGAGCATCCTGATGTATTCATCTTTGATATCCAAATGTTATAAGGTTGAATGAAGAGTCAATTAAGCGGCATGTGGTTTGAACCTGTTATGCCGGTAGGGAGATTGGAGTGGATCTTATTTGCTTTTCAGGCAGGAGTTGATATGTTTCATCACTGACCTCTCAAAGCACTTCATCACTGTGAATGTAAACTGCTACTGGGTGATAGTCATTGAAGCAGGTTGCCATATCCTTCTAATGCTATGATTTGAGCCTCAGCTGTGGCAGCGTATTTGTGTCCTTGAGCAAGGCACTTAACCACACATTGCTATAGTGTCTGTGCGAGGAGTGGCACCCCACACAGACTTTCAACCTGCACCTTCTAATGCATGAAAATGCCCGACTCAGGCCTCTCATTGACTGAGTCGACGTTCCCCTCTAATGCACCAATATTATTGAGGTCTGCTTCAAGCTCATGAGTATCTTATACTGCTGAAGTGGGAGATTAAGAATATTGGTGAACACTCCAGCCAGTTGATCAGCACAGGTTTAGTACTTGGCCAGTACCCAGTCTGGGCCAGGTGCTTTCTGTGGATTCACACTCCTGAAGAATGCTCTCACATCAGCCTCAGAGTCTTAAATCACAGGGTCTTTGGGGGCTGTGATGGTTCTTCCATGTTTTGATGGTCAAAGCAAGGACAGAAGGCATTGAGCTCATCTAGGAGTGAAGCCTTATCACCTGTTTTCCTTGGTTTCACTTTGTAAGTGCTAATACCATTCAAGATCTGCCACTGCTGTCGAGCATCCCCCACTGACTTAAGTTTGGTCCGGAATTGTCACTTCGTATGTGAAATAGCTTTCCAGAGATTGTACTTGGACCTCCTGTATCTAGCTTGGTCATCAAAGCTGAACACCACTGATCTGGCCTTCAGAAGATTGTGGATCTCATGGTTCCGCCAGAGCTTTTGTTTGGGGAAGACTCTGAAAGATTTTAGGAGGACACACTCATCCACGTTTATTTTAATAAAGTCCATGACAACTGTGGTATATTCATTCAGATCCTCTGATGAGTCTTTGAACACTGCCCAGTCCACCATCTTGAAGAAATCCTGTAGCTGCTCCTCTTCTTTGTTGTCATTATCTCTAGAGCCTTGCTCTTTAGCCTCTGCCTATATGCTGGTAGGATAAGGACAGCCAAGTGATCAGATTTTCTGAAATGCCTTCTGGACATGGAATGGTAGGCATTCCTAACTGTAATATTTAGATTTAGATTATGAAGACACGCAGTCCTCTTTTATTGTCATTTAGTAATGCATGCATTAAGGAATGATACAATATTTCCTCCGGTGTGTTATCACAAAATACAGGACAAAGACTGAAAAAACTGACAAAACCACATAATTATAACATAAAGTTACAACAGTGCAACAATACCATAACTTGATGAAGAAGTCCATGAGCACAGTAAAAAGTTCAAAATCTCTCAAATGTTCCACATCTCACACAGACGGGAGAAGGAAGAAAAACTCTCCCTGCCATGCCGGACTACAATCCGTCTCTGAGTCATCCGAAAACTTCGAGCCTCCGAATCAGCTCTCTGACACCGAATACTGAGCGGCATCTCTGTCCGAACGATTCGACCTCAATCTCGGTCGCCAACAGCAGGCAAGAACGGAAATTTTGAGGCTTTCCCTCTGGAAAATTCCCGACCGCGCAGTAACAACAATAGCAAATGAGCGTTTCAGAAATTTCTCCAGATGTTCCTCTGTGCTTTCACGTCCGTCTCCATCAGATCAGAATTGTCCAAGGCCCCTATTTAACGGATACAATATCATTTTTCACCGGAGGGCTGTGCAAGTGTGGCACGCTGCTCTCTCTCCTCAAAACGCCAGCAGTGGTTTTGTGTGTTGGGATTCCTGTGCTGCAGGTTATACGCTAAAGATAAGTGTGCAGACAAGTAAGCCTGATTGAAGTCTCTGATTTGAGAGCCTGGTTAATTCCTCAGGAAAGTAGCCAACATATTCAAAGACCTGTCCCAGCTTGGCTATTCTTTGTTCTCTCACATCTTACTGGGCAAAAGGCATAGAAGCTTGAGGACACATACTACCAGGCTTAAAGATGGCTTCTATCTTGAATAGGACTCTATTGTGATAAACTTGGGCTCTTAATGCCCTAGTCTATTTACTCATGGCCCTTTCACCTTCACTAGACTGTAAATGGAACACCATATTTTAGGTTCTGTTTTTTACTGTTCCTTCTGTGCTAGCTTGATGTACTTATGTAGAGAATGATCTGTCTGGATGGCATGCGACCAAAAGCTTTTCATTGTATCTTCGTATATGTGGCCATAATAAACTAATTACCAATTAAATTATTTTCCCTTTTGGAATCAGAATAGATTGTCAATGTGGGGAAGGTAAGATGTGAGGAGTGAACTTTGAAGGTGTCATCACTTTCTAGAGTTTTAACCCCACATGAGCAATTGGGATGCCAGTAATGTCCAGCAGTTTCCTTTGAAAGAATGTAAAGCTGAACCTATCCCTCTCGGTTGACTATGGATTACATCGGTTCTATGCCACCCTATCCTGTAAGAGAAAGGAAAGAGTCTCAGTGAGCATTGCATGGGAATATAAGTCAGATAGTTGGTCATGTAAAAAAAACTCTGAAATTTGGTGTAAGGTTTGTGTCAGCAAGGTGCAAGGATATAGCAAATCTACAAATATTCTGTCCGAGGCCTGATTTTGAAGCTTGCATTTGGGTGAATAATGGTGATGGTGACCTCACAGTTTTTTAAATTTGGCATGGTCTTTAAAGATGCCTTTAATGACTGACCACATACAAGGGCCCGTAAGATATATGACACTTCATCCGGTTCCTTGGGACTTGGCTCAAAGCTGTGATTAATGTGGCACTATTGCCTTTTGCGACATTGCCTTGAGGATCTTGTCTGGGCTGTTGTGGATAGAATACACCTCTCCTAAAATCTGCTTCGTCTATCTAGGCATCCAGAGTGTTCTGGAAAAATGCTGTGGCCTTCTCGCTTCCATATTCCACAATTTTTACAGCAATTTCAAAAAGCAGAATGAACTCTGAAAGGATTTTCACAACTTGCTGCAATCACAGTGCAGGAGATGGAGGCTTAGAATAGAAAGTGGAAGCTGAAAATGAAGGAACAGTAAAAGGGGCAACCCCTGAGCAGTTCCACCCTACAAACAAATAATCCTGTCTTCACTGACACACCTCTTTTTAAGAGAACTAATATTGGGAGGGCTAAGAGTATTTAAAGATCCTTTATCATGATTTTAGGAAGAACAAAAGCCCTTCCCGTGTCACAGACAACATGGTTCCCTCAAAGAATACCTCAGATCCAGGAATGTGAAAAATGTATGTTGTCTGTACCCTGCATAGTAAGTGTGTGAGAGAGTAATTTCTATTATACAAAACACTTCTTGTTTTGGTATGATTTATTTAAAAGCCAATTCTTTATTCCACGCTGGCTTACATTATGCTCTGCGATAGATGGGTTTGTGAAGAGCACGTCAGACGATTGGAGCTCAATCATAAAGGTCACATGGACCATTGTAACATGCCTCTGAGGAGAAATTTTAAAAAATATGCATCATTGTTTCTCCTCTCTCATTGTTGGAAACAAAAGCTGGTATTTATTGAATAAAATAAAATAGACTGCTGTCATTCTGGTTGTCCTTTATGACAGGTTAATGAAGGTTGTCTAATTCCTGGTGTCACTCAATATGCTTCAGAAACTATTTAGATATTGATTGTCAGTCTTAGTGAAGGACTAATACCTATGGTGTGAAACACCAGTAAGGTTGGAGAAAAGATGAGGCAAACTAAGATATATTGATTAGTAATTAACTTGGAGTCTCGGAGTCCAGTAGGAAGATGTGTTCCTTCCTGTAAGTTTTTAGTGAGGAACCTTGGTAAAAGGTCAAGACACAACATGCTGGATGTAACATGTCTGTACAGGTCATAAAATGAAAGCAAAATGTTGCAGAAGTTAGACAACTGAAAGAAACCCCTTGACTTTTAGAAGTAGTCAGTCAACTTTGTAACAATTATGAAGTATGAAACAATTTACAACTTTTGTTGATGACGCTTTACTAAATGCTAACAAGATGTCTGTTTAGGACTTTGAAAAGGCTTCAAACCAAGTTAATGGTGGGGGGGAGGGTGAAGTAAGGAAATTTTCTTTGATGTCCCCAATAAGAAACGATTTACAGTAGGAAGCAAAGAAAGAGGCCTAAATTTCAAAACAATGGAGCCGAGAGCAGGGTGTGAGAATAGAAGGATGGATTTGTATGTTCTCTCCCTCTGAATTCCTGGTGGCTAGATGTATACACCTGTTTTGATAGTCTTGGGGTGACATTGATTTTCTCCTGCTGATAGCCTAGTGCAGCAACACCCAAACTATAATCTTTGCTTGTTGTAGCTCATGGTAATGAAAGGGAGAATCCAAGGTGTTTTGTGTAGTAAAATGAATTATGGAGGGAACAGCTGAGGAGATTGTTACGTGAGTGAGAGGGAGAGGGTTGGGAAGAATATTAGTGGGGGAACAGGCAAATGTTTATAGAGGTTTGCCAAGCGCACTGTTGAGGCTGAGCAAGTAAATGAAAGGCCAAGCAGATAATAGGAAGCACTAGGAAGTTGATAGGGTTTTGGACTGAGAATGCAGGGAGTCACCGAGGACATTGCCAATGAGGTAGAGGTCTGGGACATTCAGAACTGTTAGAAGTGGCACCTACTTGGAGGAAAGTGCATATTTCAGAATCTCTAAATCCTTATTTAATGAATCAATGGTAGGTAAATAGAGTTGAGGTACAGATTTAAGTAAAAGGAGGAATAAACACTTATCCTGCTCCTGCATTTCTCAAAAAGGTGGCATCCATCACTAAGGACACCCATCACCCAGGACATGCTCTGTTCTCTTTGCCAGCATTAGGAAGGAGGTCCAGGAGCCCAAAGGCACACAGTCAATGATTCAGGAACATCTTCTTCCCCACTGTCATCTGGTTTCTGAATGGTCATTGAACCCATGAACACTATCTCACTACTTCTTTTTATTTATAGTGTTGCACTACTTATTTAATTTAACTATTTAATATACATGATAAACTTACTGTAATTCATGTGTAATTCATGATTTTTCTAATATTATGTATTGCATTATACTGCTGCCACAAAGACAAAAGTAATTCATGACAGATATCGGTAATAGTAAACCTGATTCTGATGGTACAGTGTTAACTTGGACCAAGATTTCGATTCATCCTATCCTATTGCTGAAGTTGTACTGAACTAAATCCGACGGCCTATTGGGATTAACCTATTGCTCCCAAAGCATGCAGCATACCGACGTCACTCTGTCTCATAAAAATGACTGCAGTGCACAGCCAGTACTGACTGTCTGATGAATGATGCATGAGTTGTCTACCTGGGACATGTCATTTGACCTGCAGAGCAATTTGGAGATGGAGAGGAAAGATCATGGTCCATGTGTGCATGAACAACATAGGAAGAAAATGAAAGAGGTCCGACTGACGAAATTAGAGCAGCTGGGCGCTAAATTAAACTGCAGAACCAAAAAGGTGATAATCTCTGGATTGGTAGCTGAGCCATGTACAATTTGGCACTGGGTTACTAGGATCAAAGAGTTAAATGCATGTTGCAAAGATTAGTGTGGGAGAAGTGGATCTGAAATCATTGGACATAGGCACCAGTATTTGGGAAGGGGGGAGCTGTTCTGATGGGGCAAGCTTCACTAACAGTATGCTGGGACTAGTACTGGCAAAATGCATGATTAGCATTGTGGATAAGACTTTAAAGTAAACAGTATGGAGTGGGTTCAACAGCTTGGAAAAAGTATGGATTAAGTAAAAAGGAAAGGAGAGTGTGGAAGAGATTACTGAGGTCTTTAGAATATAAAAGACATAAGCTTTAGGAAGGGAAAAGAGTTTAACATCAAGAACTATAGAGACAAAATTGAAAAGAATGGTGGTGAATACAGGACTGAAAGTGTTACATTTAAATGCACTCACTATATGAAATAAGATAGACGATCTTGTAGCGTAGTTAGAGATTGGCGAGTATAACATTGTGGGCATCACAATGTCGTAGTTGATAGAAGATGGAAGCTTAACATCAAAGGATACACGATATATTGAAAGAACAGGCAGGTGGGCAGAGGGAGAGGGGTAGTTTTGTTGGTAAAATATGAAATCATGTAGTTTTGTTGGTAAAATATGAAATAATATCCTTAGAAAGAAGTGACATGGGATCAAATGATGTAGAATCCTAGTGGGCAGAGTTAAGAAACTGCAAGGGTAAAAAGACCCTGATGGGAGTTATATAAAGGACTCCAAACAATCAAAAAGATGTAGGCTACAAATTACAACAGGACTTAGAAAATGCTTGTAAAAAGGACAATGTTACGATAGTCATGGGGGATTTCAACATGCAGGTAGATTGGGAAAATTAAGCTGGTGCTGAATCCCAACAGAAGGAATTTGCGAAATGCCTGAGCTGACTTGATTAGTGAATTTAAGGTAAAGGAACACTTAGGAGTCAATGATCATAATAAGATAGAATGCACCTTGCTGTTTGAGAGTGAGAAGCAAAATATATCTGTATTAACGCTGAACAAAAATAACTGCAAGGGCATGAGAGAGGAATTGGCCAAAGCTGATGAAAGGTGTCTGTAGAAGGGATGAAGGCAAAGCAGCAATAGCTATAGTATCTGGGAGTAACTTGGAAATTACAGGATAAGTTCTTCTCAAAGAAGAAGAATTGTAAAGGGGGGATGATACAACCATTGTTGACAAGGGAAGTTAAAGACAGCATAAAGCAAAAGAGAGGGCATACAGTAAACCAAAAAACTAGTGTTAAGCTCCATCTATCTTTGTATCATTCACAAACTAGGCTGCAAAGTCAATCCATCATCCAGATCATTAAGTTATAACATGACAAGTAGCAGACCCAACACCAATCCTCGTGTAACATCACCGGCAGCCAACCAGAAGAGGCCTTCTTTATTCCCACTCTTTGCCTCCTGCCAGTAAGCCATTCCCCTGCCCAAACTAGTATGCTTCCTGTGATAGCATTGGCTCTTATCTTGTTTAGCAGCCTCCAGTTTGGTACCTTGTCAAGAGGTTCAAAGGTCAAATTTAATGTCAGAGAAATGTAAACAATATACATCTTGAAATGCTCTGTCTTCGCAAACGTCCACGAAAACAGAGAAGTGCCCCAAAGAATGAATGACAGTTAAACATGAAAACTGTAAAGCTCCCCACCAGTTCCCCCTCCCATGCGTAAGCGGCGGTGAACAGCAAACCCTCCTCCCCCACACCTGCAAAACAAAAAGCGCAGCCGCTACCAAACACAAGCGTGAGCTAAGTGATAGCAAAGACAAAGACCAAAGTTACCCCAAAGGCTTCATATTTTATCCGATGTTCGACAAACCACAGGTTCTCTCTCTCCCTGGTAAGTGTAAGATTTTCTGGCCTCCCTGACAAGACATGAGTCTCCTGTGTGACACCGACCCTCAATCTGCCCGTTTCCAGAGCCCCGAGCTCTTAGGCTTCTGAACACGATCGAGACTCTCAGGCCAAATCCTTGGCATGTCAAATAATGGCCAGTCATGGAACCCCGAGAATTGATCCGATTCCCGCAAAGAACCGAAGCCTGCATTTAACTCCAGGTCAGGATCTTCAAAAGAACCGTGAAAGGGAAAAATAAAGATAATAAAGTAGAAATAGAGCTGTTTCCAAAGATGCAAGCAAAGGAGTTGTCGTTAGGAGCCATTATCCTGAAATCATCCTGAAGATTCAGGTACAACATCTACACAACATTCTCCACAATTTCCCCCATCTCCAAAGGGATCCTAGATCCTTCCGCCAAACATATCTTTACCTTGTTACACACCTCGTGGGTATCTTGTGACTGTCTTATGACCATGATGTAATTGAATCTATTGTGAGTTTGATGTAATGGTCTTGTGATGGTGGGGCGATGTAATTTTCCCACCAGTGTGAGTTCATGTGATGACATGTTCTCAACAAGTATGTAATGGGAAACCCCTGTTGTTACGCAGTTGATTCGTTGTTTAATTCGTCAGTTACTCTGTTATGCTGCGTATTCGTCTCACGAAGCAGTTTTGTTTTTAAAGTGGAGTTTTACTTTCTATTGTAAGTCTAATATTGGAGAGTGAAGACCTTACTAAAGTACAGGAACCTGAAGGATTGTGTAAAGTTGGTGTCATTCGGCGGTTTCATAAAGGATCGATCTTATTGAGTCTCGTTCAGAAATAGTGACCTGCATCTGAGATAAACCCTGTAAGAACAGGAAAGTTTGTGCAGTGTTCATGCGCCAAGAAAAGGTCAGTTCCTTTAAGCTGTTTTATTTGCTTCGTCGTGAATCCTTTGGGCGGGTCAGCAATAATGTCACGTCTTCGAAGAAATCCGTTTCCAGAGAAGTCTCTCCTTATTGACTGTGTAAATCACTCGGACTTTCGAATTTACCACTTTAAGACTGTGTTCGAATTTACCACTTTAAGAAGTGTTCCAGAGTTGCCGTATAGTAGTTACCTTCTGGTTAAGTTAGTCATTTGAGTACTTTTCACTATTCTTGAGCAGAGTTTAATAAATGTTTATGTTTGTTTATAAAACCTGACTCTATTCTATATTCATTGTTGCTGGTCACGTGACAAAATTGGGGCTCGTCTTGGATTGTTCCGATTTTGAACTTACGTGCTTGTTTAATTATCAACCTGATTTGGAAAAGGGAAATACCCAATTCTTTTGTTTGATTGGTCTGTGGGTGGTATTCGGCAGCAATGAATATTGATGAGTTTATGGCATCGCCTGACCCGGAGTTATTAGCGAAGGCAAAAAAGGGTGATGTATCCGAGATTGCTAAAAGGTTGGACCTTAAAGAAATTACGAAGGTTACAACAAAGCCAGTAATTCAGAGAAAAATCGTGGCATAGTATAAAGAGTCGGGTGTTTTTGATTAAGAAGTGTTAGATATGTTTCCAGTGAGTAATCTAGAGATGCAATTACATATTGAACAGATAAAGTTGAAATTATTTAAAGCGGAGGTGGCCGTAAGAGAAGCCAATAGGATAAAGGAATTCAAAGCTAGAGAAGCAGATAAACAGAAGGAATTCACAGCTAGAGAAACAGATAAAAGGAGGGAGTTTGAGCTAGCGATGGAGAAATTAAAGATGGAGAATCAGTCCTCTGATTCTAGAAAACAGTTTATTGCTAGTCGAGAAGTTATATTGGCTCCTCCATTTAATGAAACAGAAGTGGACAAATATTTCCAACACTTTGAAAGTGTTGCTCTGATTTCAAAGTAGCCGAAAGAGAAATGGCCAGTGATGTTAGAAAGTGTAATTAAAGGTAAGGCACAACAAATTTATACAGCTTTAACTGCTGAGTAAGCACTTGATTATGATATTGTGAAGCAGCATATACTGAAAGCATATGAACTGGTTCCAGAAGCTTATGGAGAAAGATTCCGAAATATGAAGAAATCCGTGGAAAAAACTTACGTGGAATTTGCTTATGATAAATCTATGTGTTTTGAGCGATGGGTTTCCTCTAAAAATGTGAATAGGGAGAATAATAAATTAAAGGAATTGATTTTAATGGAGGAATTTTAAAAAAGCATTCCTGTTGAAGTAAGAACAGACTTAAACAAGGGGGACACTGCTATATTGCAGGAGTCTGTTAAATTAGTAGATCAGTATGCTTTAATCCACAAGAGTAAATGCCCTCTGGGTAGAACTTTTAAAAGGAAAAATAGCACATGAGTCAAGGTAAACCAGAAATTAAATCAGAAGTTAGTGAGAAAGGTAAGCATGAAGGGAAACATGTGAAGGAAAGACATTTTGGTTCTATTTGTAATTATTGTAAGAAACCTGGTCGTGTAATAGCTAACTATTTCCGATTGAAGAAGGAGAAGGAGGCAGTCCCAGATGCTTGTGTGCAACATATTGAAACACCTGTAAATCTACAGGGTTCGATAAATACAAATGAAGCTTTGTCAGAGTCTGACCAAGTTAAGAGGGATATGATCATTTTATAACTGAAAGGTTTGTATCCTTGACAGAGGGATCCACTCCAGTGCCAATAAAAATCCTTCAGGATACTGGAGCTTCTCAGTCACTTATGTTAGACAGTGTTCTAAAATTTAGTGATGAGTCTGACATTGGTGAGGTAAACTATATACCAGGTGTTGGGAGTGCCCTTATGCCTGTACATTTGCATAAAGTAAATTTAAGGGCAGGGTTAGTTACAGGAACTGTTAAAGTAGGACTATAACCCAGTTTACCCGTGAATGATGTTTCTCTATTGTTAGGAAATAACTTAGCAGATGGACAAGTTTTTCCTGAAGTGCATTTGACAATAAAGCCCATCTTGGAGGAACCGAAGATGGATTCTAACACGGCTTCTTCCTGTGTTGTAACCAGAACTATGGCTAAAAAGACTGATGTGCAGGATGGGTCTGTTACCCATAACCGTTCAACTCAGGATTCAAATTTTGAGGATGTGTCAGAAACGTTCTTACCTTCATTGTTTGATCAAGATTCTTGTAGCAAGTCTGACCATGTAGGTTTGTCTCTGTCTCGAAGGAGATGATAGCAGAGCAGAGTAGAGACCCTGAGATTATCAAATTAAAGGAACAAGCTCTTCCAGATAGTGAAATTGAGAAGGTGTCAGTAGGATATTATTTTGAGAAGGGAGTATTAATGAGGAAGTGGAGATCACCTACAATTCCTGCAAGTGAGGAATGGAAAGTTTTTCATCAGGTAGTAATTCCTAAAGTTTATCGGAATGAGATTTTAACTATAGCTCATAGTATGCCTTTGGGTGGCCATCAAGGTGTGAAGAAAACTGTGAACAAGGTTTTAAAACATTTTTACTGGCCTAGTTTAAGAAAAGATGTAGTGACATTTTGCTGAACGTGTCATACTTGTCAGATTGTGGGTAAACCTAATCAAGTTACTCCAGTGGCCCCACTGCAACCTATTTCCGCATTTGGTAAATCGTTTTCCAAAATTATTATCAATTGTGTAGGCCCATTGCCAAAAACCAAAACTGGCCATCAATATTTGCTGACCATCATGTGCACAACGTCTATGTTTCCAGAGGCAATACCACTTCGGAATATAACGGCTAAAACTGTAAGAAGGGCTCTTATAAAATTCTTTATTTACTTTGGGTTGCCTGAGGAAATACAATCTTATCAAGATAGTGATTTTATGTCTGGACTGTTCCAGCAGATAGTTTATAAACTGGGAGCCAAACAGATTACCTCATCTGCATACCATCCAGAATTGCAAGGAACTTTGGAGAGGTTCCATTCTACCCTCAAAACCATGATTAGGACGTATTGTGTGGAAAATGAAAATGATTAGGATGAGGGCATGCATTTACTTCTATTTGCAGTATGGGAGTCAGTTCAGGAATCCTTAGGTTTTAGTCCTTTTGAACTTGTGTTTGGGCCTTGTTAAAAGAACAGTGGATTAATAAAGAAGTACATACTAATTTGTTTGATTATGTTTTAAAAGTTAAGGAAAGCTTGCATAAAGCTTGTAGCTTAGAGGGAAAATTTAAAATTGGCTCAGGAGAAAATAAAAACTTGGTATGATAAGAAAGCTAGAATGAGGTCATTTAAGCCTGGAGGTAAGGTGTTAGTTCCTTTCCCGGTGCATCCGAACCTTTTACAAGCTAAATTACATGGTCCTTATGAGGTTATATCTAAAATTAATGATGTGGATTATGTGATATAAACACCAGATCGAAGAAGGCCAACACAGCTTTGTCATGTAAATATGATAAAACCATATTATGAGAAACAGTCTGCTACTATGACTGTTGTGGTTAATAATAATGTGTCTGATCCCACTAGGAACGTAATGGATGATTCATCTGAAACTCATTTTAAACCCAATATTATTTCTGCAAGGTTACCAAACTCAACAATTCTGGAAAATATTGATGAGAAATTAGCTCATTTACAGCCTGAGCAGAGGCAGCAGATGAAGCAGTTAATCTTAAAATATCGGGATTTATTTCTAAACGTTCCTAAAAGAACCACAGTAGCTTCACATGATGTAGATGTTGGAGATGCCAAAACCCAGAAAGTAACATCCAGTTCGGATGAACATGGAAAAGGGTGAATTTACTGAACAAGAAATGTTAGAGAATAATATTATTAGACCTTCTAATTTGAATTGGAGTTCACCGTGTGTTATGGTGCTTAAGCCAGACAGTAGTATATGGTTTTGTACTGATTACAGGAAGGTGAATGCTGTGACAAAAACTGATGCATATCCAATCCCTAGAGTGGATTAATTCTGTGATTCATGGATTAAAAGATACAGATGCCTATATTGATGATTTAGTTACAGGTTTTGATACTTGGGAAGCACATATTACTGTGGTGGAGAAACTATTTGAAAGGCTTTCAAAAGCTAACTTAACTATTAACTTAGCTAAAAGTGAATTTGGTCATGCCACTGTGACTTACCTTGGTTATGTTGTGGGTCAAGGTAAGTTAGCTCCTGTTCAGGCAAAAGTTCAAGCAATTTTAGAGGTCCCCACTCCAACTGGTAAAAAGACTCTCAGAAGATTCTTGGGAATGGTAGGATATTACCGTAAATTTAGTAAGAATTTTGCTGACACTGGAGGAAGGTGTTACATACCTTGTGGGTATCCTGAGACTATCTTATGACTATGATGTAATTGAGTATTTTGTGAGCATGATGTAATGGTCTTGTGATGGTGGGGTGATGTAATTTTCCCACTAGTGTGAGGTCATGTGATGACATGTTCTCAACAGGTACCTAATGAGAAACCCTTGTTGTTATACAGTTGATTCGTTGTTTAATTTGTCAGTTACTCCGTTATGCTGCGTACTCGTCTCATGACGCAGTTTTGTTTTAAAGTGGAGTTTTACTTTCTATTGTAAGTCAAGTATTGGAGAGTGAAGACCTTATTAAAGTATGGGAACCTGAAGGATTGAGTAAAGTTGGTGTTGTTCGGCGGTTTCATAAAGGATCAAACTTATTGAGTGTCATTCAGAAATAGTGACCTGCATCTGAGATAACCCCTGTAAGAACAGGAAAGTTTGTGCAGTGTTCATTCGCCAGGAAAAGGTCAGTTCCTTTAAGCCGTTTTATTTCCTTCATCATGAATCCTTTGGACGGGATCAGCAGTAATGTCACATCTTCAAAGAAATCCATTTCCAGAGAAGTCTCACCTTATTGACTGTGTAAATCACTCAGACTTTCGAATTTACCACTTTAAGACTGTGTTTGAATTTACCACTTTAAGAAGTGTTCCAGAGTTGCCGTGTAGTAGTTAACTTCCAGTTAAGTTAGCCATTTGAATACTTTTCGCTATTGTTGAGCAGAGTTTAATAAATGTTTATGTTTGTTTCTAGAACCTGACTCAGTTCTATATTCATTGTTGCTGGTCATATGACAACCTCCTCACATTTCCCCTCCACCATTTTCAGCAGGGATTATTCCCTCCATGACTTCCTTGTTAATTTGTCCCTCCCCACTAATCTCCCTCCCTGAACTTATCCCTTCAAGCAGTCTAAGTGCTACACTTGCACATTCACCTCCACCCTCACCTCCATTCAGGGCCCCAAACAGTCCTTCTAGGTGAGGCAACAGTGCACCTGTGAATCTGCTGGGGTTGTCTATTTTGTCTGGTGCTCCTGATGTGGCCTCCTCTACATTGGTGAGACCCATCGTAAAATAGGGAACCACTTTGTTGAGCACCTCCCTCTTCCTTTCCAGTCCTGAGGAAGAGTCTTAGCCCAAAATATTGACTGTTTATTCATTTCCATAGATGGTGCTGAGTCCCTCCAGCATTTTATGTGTGTTGCTTTGGATTTCCAGCATCTGCAGAATTTCTTGTGTTTTTAACATCTACTAACTCTCCTATGTCAATCCTGCCTATTATTTCTTCAAAGAATTCCTCTTAAGGAAACCATGCTGACTTTGGTTTATGTTATGCCTCCAAGTACACTAAAACCTCATCCTTAATAATTGACTCTAACATTTTGGCAACCACTGAATTCAGGCTAACTGTCCTATAATATCTTGTCTTTTGCCTCCCTCCCTTCTTTTAGAGTGGAGTAACATTTGTGATTTTGCTGTCTTCCAGAACTATTCTAGAATCCAGTAATTCTTGAAAAATCATTACTAAAGCCTCCACAATCTCTTTAGCTACCTCCTTCAGAACCCTGGAGTGAAGTCCATCCAGTCCAGGTGACCCATGCACCTTCAGATCTTTCATCTTCTTAAGCAGCTTCTAATTGGTGAAAGTAACTAAACTCATTTCTGCCTCCTTCCCCCCAATACTCTTGAATTTCTAGTCTGCTAGTTAGTGTCTTCCACAGTGAAGACTGATGAAAAATAGCTATTCCATTCTTCATCCTTCATTAATACCTCTCCAGCATCATTTTTCAGCAGTCCAATTTCCACAAAGCCTTTTCTGCTTGGCTGCTGGTGACTAGTGGCATTCAGTAGGGGTTGGTGTTGGGTCTGTTTCTTTTGATGTTATATGTCAATGATTGGGATCTAGGAATCAATGGCTTTGTGGCCAAGTTTGTGGATGATACAAGGATAGGTGGCAGGGCAGGTAGTATTGAGAAAGCAGGTAGTCTGCACAAGGGTCCAAAGGAGGTTTACGAGTGAATTATAGAGTTAACATATGAGGAGCATTTGATGTCTCTAGGCCTGTACTAGCTAGAATTTTGAAGAATGGGGGGGGGGAATCTTATTGAAATGGCATACCAGATTCAATGGGATGAATGGCCTATTTATGCTCCTTCTGTATGTCATCTGATCTTATGCTCAGGCCACAGTGGTAGAATAACATTAGGAATGACAGGTTACTTCTAAAGTTAGTTTCAGCTGAAGCCACCCACGCTGCACTTAACACTCTCATCAGGGTCCTTGTAGTCCTTGTGAGGTCTTAGCACCAAGAGAGTGGAGTTCCCTATTTGTTGCCGCACATGCTTTTCTCCCAATAGTCCAATGGGTCAATACTTCTTTTGAAAGTTAAGTGGGTAGGTATGTGAACTGACTTTGTTAACCTAATGGGGTGATTTGGGTGCTCCTCTTTTGGTTAGAAGGTACATAGCCTGATGAGGTACTCGTCTACGTTTTGTCCCTTGGGAGAATGATATAAGGTAGGGTCTAATCTTCACTCTCTTTGATTGCTCGTTCTTAATTTAGGAATGCTTGTGACAATTCAGCGAAACTTTTCTCCTGATCATAATACACTGTACTATAAAACACTTGCTATTGAATTTGACTTCATTGCTGTTTCACTGCCAAGATTACCATCCTCACTTTAATGAGCATCGAGTCAATTAAGCAAGGCATAAGCTACCTGTCTTTTACTGTGACAATAATTTTCACTTGTTTGTGTGTTTTTGTCAATTATGAATGAGGAAACAGGATTCTTGTCATTACGTAAACTCTTCTGGATTTTATAATGTGGTTGATAGCCATATAATTGCATTGTCTTCTTATTACCTTGCACAGTTGCAAGCTCCCACACTCTGATATGACAATTCTCACTAAAGGATGATAGATCTTTTTTTGTTAGTTCTTTCACCCATTTTGTGCTTATTCACTTAACATAAGAAAGCATTTGTTCTGTGTTAACAAATTCTGCTCTCTTTGCTTCATCCAGCTGGCAAGACTCATTAGGCACATCTGAATATTGTCAATCATACACCATTAATCTACCAGTTGTGTTGTTTAATTGCTTGTTGGATGTATTCTGTTTCATTGCAGGTTTTGCTAGTTCAGACATTAAGAGGAATACCACAGATCTGGATTTTTGAAGCAGAAAAGAAAGCTCTCCTGTGGAGTATATGAGCATGGATGTGCCTTTGAAACTGAGTGCACCACATGATATGGCCTCACTACGTTGTTGTACTGGACATAATTAATTACACTGAGAAAGATTGCTTTCAATATAGTATGTTCTCTTGTTAGCTCTGTCTAATCTGAGTGATTGAGTGATCATAGTTTTTAGCAACACCAAGACAACAGACTGACAACAGGCAGGAGGAGAAGATGGCAGCGTGACGCAGCGCGCGCAGCTCTCCGGTGAAATGATATTGTATCTGTTACATAGGGGCCGTGGAAAATTCTGATTTGATGGAGACAGATGTGAAAGCACAGAGGAACATCTGGAGAAATTTCTGAAACGACAGTTCGCTGCCGCTGTTACTGGGCGATTGAGAATCTTCCGGAGAGAAGGCACCAAACTCCCCGGCTTTGCCTGCTGCTGGCAACCGAGGCTGAAGTCGAATCGTTCGGATAGAGATGGTGCTTGGTACTCAGTGTCGGAGGGCTGATCAGAGCTCGAAGTCTTCGGACGATTCAGAGTCGGACTGTGGTTGGGCATGGCAAGGAGAGTTTTCTTCCTTCTCCTTTCTGCATGAGATGTGGGACATTCGAGAGACTTTGAACTTTTTTACTGTGCCATGGCCTGTTCTTCATCAAGTTATGGTATTGTTGCACTATTGTAACTATATGTTATAATTATGTGGTTTTTGTTAGTTTTTTAGTCTTGGTCTGTCCTATGTTTTTGTGATACCACACCAGAGGAATATTGTATCATTTCTTAATGTTTGCATTACTAAATGACAATAAAAGAGGACTGTGTGTTCTCATAATCTAATCTAATCTAATCTTCCTGGACAGGATAGGTAACCGTGGTTCTTTACAATGGTATCAAGAATAGGATTCCCACTGCTGCCTGTGAAGAGTTTGTATGTTCTCCCTGCGACCACATGGGATTCCTCTAGATGCTTTGATTTCTTCCCACAGTCCAAAGATGTGCCAGTAGGTAGGTTAATTGGTCATTGTAAGCTGTCCTGTTATTAGTCTAGGGTTACGTTGGGGGTTGCTGGACTGCATGGCTCGAGGGGCCGGGAAGCGTATTTCATGCTGTGCCCCAATAAATAAATAAATATTGTTGTTGGTGAGAAATAGGTAATTTTTAGCCAGAAAGTGTCTGTGGAATTTGTTGCCACAGGTGGCTGTGGATGCCAGCTTATTGGGTATATTTAAAGCAAAAGTTGATAGATTCCTGATTAGTCAGGGCATGAAAAGAAACAGGGAGAAGGCAGGAGACTGGGGATGAGAAGGAAAATGGATCAGCCATATTGAAATGGCAGAGCAGTCTTCATGGGCCAAATGGCCTAATTCTGCTGCTATATGAGGGTGATTGATATGTTTGTGGCCTAAGGTGGAAGGAGATGAGTTATACAGCTCTCGTTACATGCACATGCAGGGAAACTCTTTGAGTGATTATGCAGAAAGTTTGAAGTTAATAACTCATCTCCTTCTACCTTAGGCCACAAACTTATCAATCACCCCTGATGAGTTATTAACTGATAAGTTATTAACTTCAAACTTTCTACATAATCACTAAAAGAGTTGAACTGCATGTGCATGTAATGAGAGCTGTATAACTCATCTCCTTCTACCTCAGGCTACAAACTCATCAATCACCCTGCTGTGGACACTTTCTGGAGGTCCAAGTTCCGCATGTTTCACGACCGCTGAACTAAGTGTGTAAATGTAGGAGGGGACTATGTTGAAAAATAAATGTGCTAGGTTTTCTAAAATTGACTCCTTTTACCTTAGGCCACAAACTTATCAATCACCCCTTGTATCTTATGGTCTTATTTTGTCCAACTAGCCTACGGTAGCTCTATTTGAATCTCCTACATTCTTTCCTCACCTTATTAAGATTCCTCACATAAAAATTTTTACTCCTCATGTATGTGAAGGATGAAAGAAATAAAGTCAATTCAAATTCAACTCATGTCAATTCTTTTGAATTCAATTACTAATTCAGCCCTCCATTCACTCTCTATCATATGCTTGTTCCACATCCATTAGGTACATCTAAATCATTCACTTCTGTCACAACCATGGACTCTGGATCAGGAATTTCGACAAGGGGTTGTTCTGAATATTCAATGTACTGTACCTTGTGCACAAAGCATTGGGCTCTGGGATGCTTCTGTTTTGTATGGCTGGGTATTTCATTGAACAGTTCTTTTTTAATCCATAGAATAGGGCATCAATTATTTCAGAAAGGAGAACCATCACGAATTTATAAGACCATAAGACTATAAAACATAGGAGCAGAACTAGATTATTTGGCCCATCGAGTCTACTCTGTCCTTCAATCATAGCTGATCCTTTTTTCTCCTCCTCAACCCAATCTCCGGCCTTCTCCTCGTAACCTTTGATATCATGTCTAATCAAGAACCTACCAATCTCTGCCTTAAATACACCCAATAGTGTTGGCGCGTGGCCAAGAGGTTAAGGCATTTGTCTATTGATCTGAAGGTCGCTAGTTCGAGCCTCAGCTGAGGCAGCGTTTTGTGTCCTTGAGCAAGGCACTTAACCGCACATTGCTCTGCGATGACACCGGTGCCAAGCTGTATGGGTCCTAGTACCGTTCCCTTGGACAACATCAGTGGTGTGGAGAGGGGAGACTTGCAGCATGGGCAACTGCCGGTCTTCCATACAACCTTGCCCAGGCCTCAGTCAACATTGAAATCGATGGACAACCGAAGAAGAAGAAGAAATACACCCAATGACCTGGCCTTCACAGCTGCATGTGGTAACAAATTCCACAAACTCGCCACCTTCTGACTAAAGAAATATCTCCGTATCTCTGTTTTAAATGGATGTCCCTCTATCCTGAGGCTGTGTCCTCGTGTACTAGACTCCCCCAGCATAGGAAACATCCTTTCCACACCTACTCTAACTAGGCTTTTCAAAATTCAAAAGGTTTCAATGAGAATCTCCCTCAACCTTCTATATTCCAGCGAGTACAGACCCAGAGCCATCAAATGTTCCTCGTATGATATCCCTTTCATTCCCAGAATCATCTTTGTGAACTGCCTCTGAAACTTCTCCAATGCCAGAACATCTTTTGTTAGATGAGAAGCCCAAAACTGTTCACAATACTCAAGGTGAGGCCTCATAAAGCCTCAGCATCACATCCCTGTTTTTGCATTCAAGACCTCTTGAAATGAATGACAATATTACATTTGCCCCTCCTTACCACTGACTCAACCTGCAAGTTAACCTTTAGGGTGTTCAGCACAAGAACTCCCAAGTCCCTTTGCATCTCAGATTTTTGAATTTCTCCCTTTTTAGAAAATAGTCTGCACATTTATTTCTACTACCAAAATACATGAACATGCATTTTCCAACATTGTATTTCATTTGTCACTTTCTTGCCCATTCTCCTAATCTGTCTATGTCCTTCTGCAGCATATCTGTTTCCTCAACACTACCTGCCCCTTTACTAACCTTTGTATCATCTGCAAACTTGGCAATAAAGTAATCTATTCCATCATCTAAATCATCTATATAAAGCATAAAAAGAAGTGGTCCCGACACCGACCCCTGCGGAACACCACTAGTCACTGAGAGCCAATCAAAAAAGGATCCGTTTATACCCACTTGTTGCCTCCGACCAATCAGCCAATGCTCTAACCATGTTAGTAACTTTCCTGTAATACCATGGGCTCTTAACTTGGTAAGCAGCTTCATGCTTGGCACCTTGTCAAAGACCTTCTGAAAGTCCAAATATACAACATCCACTGTTATCTCCTCAAAGAATTCCAACAGGTTTGTCAGGCAAAACTTTCCCTTAAGGAAACCATGCTGACTTCGTCCTATTTTGTCCTGTGTCACCATGACCTCATCCTTTACAATTGACTCCAACATCTTCCCAACCATTGAGGTCAGGCTAATTGGTCTATAATTGTTTTCTGCTGCCTTCCTCCTTTCTTAAAGAGTGAAGTGATATTTGCAATTTTGCAGTCCTCTGGTACCATGCCAGAGTTCGATAATATTTGAAAGATCATTGCTAATGCCTGCGCAGTCTCTAATGCTACCTCTTTCAGAACCTTAGGGTGCAGTTCATCTGGTCCAGGTGACTTATGTACCCTTAGCTCTTTCAGCTTTTAGAGCACCTTCTCCCTTGTAACAGTACCTGCAGTCGCTTCTCTTCCTTCATACATTACAATACCTGGCACACTGTCAGTGTCTTCCACAGTGAAGGCTGATGCAAAATACTCATTTAATCCACCTGCCATATCCTTGTCCCCCATTATTATTTCCCTGGCCTCATTTTCTAGTGGTCCTATATCTACTGTCATCTCTCTTTTATTTTTTACATACTTGAAAAAACTTTTACTATCCACTTTGATATTGTTTGCTGGTTTGCTTTCATATTTCATCTTTTCCTTTCTAATTAGTCTTTTAGTTGCTCTTTGTGGGGTTTTAAAAGCTTCCTTATCTTCTAACTTCCCACTAATTTTTGCTTTGTTGTATGCCCTCTCTTTTGTTTTTATATTAGCTTTGACCTCCCTTGTCAGCCACAGTTGTAATATTTTGCCATTTCAGTATTCTTTGTGTTTAGAATACATCTGTCCTGCACCTTCCTCATTTTTCCCAGAAACTTATGCCATTGCTGCTCTGCTGACATCCCTGCCAGCAGTTCCTTCCAATTTACTTTGGCCAGCTCTTCTCTCATACCACTGTAATTTCCTTTACTCCACTGAAATACTACTATGTCAGACCTTACTTCTCCCTATCAAATTTCAAGTTAATTCAATCATATTGTGATCATATTATGATTGTCTGTCACTCAAATATCTGGATTGATGATGTTTTAAACTAGTAAATGATGTCACTTCTAATAGTAACACACATAAAAGTTGCTGGTGAATGCAGCAGGCCAGGCAGCATCTCTAGGAAGAGGTACAGTCGACGTTTTGGGCCGCGACCCTTTGTCAGGACTGAAACGTCGACTGTACCTCTTCCTAGAGGTGCTGCCTGGCCTGCTGCGTTCACCAGCAACTTTCATGTGTGTTGCTTGAAATTCCAGCATCTGTAGATTTCCTCATGTTTGCATTTCACTTCTAATATAGCACAATGCACAACGTACAATTCAGCACTAGCTTTTGCCTAAAGCAATTAGTAATGCCAACTTGGGCAGTGATATCCACACTTCATGTTTTAAAAACAGAAAGAAAGCAAATACTTCTCATTTTCTCATCCTTTTCTATCTTATCACCATCAGCTTGGTAACTGGTAAATATAAGCCCAAATCAAATCAACATTCCAAGCTGCAAACAAGAGAAAATCTGCTGCTGCTGGAAATCAAAGTAATACGCACAAAATGCTGGAGGAACTCAGCATGCCAGTCAGCATCTATGGAAAAGAGTAAACAGAGTAAACAGCTGAAACCCTTCATCAAGAACCATTCCAGGTTCAATGTCCCAAACCATATGGATAACACCACAGCACAGCACTAGATAATGCTTTACACTGCCAGCCACTGGGGTTCAATTTCCACTGCTTTCTGTGTAGAGCCTGTACCTTCTCCCAGTGACCATAGGGGTTTCCTCTGGGTGCTCTGGTTTCTATCCACATTCCAGGGATGTATAGGTTAGTAAAGGGTTTTATGTTTATCCAACAAACATGGGAAACCATGGTCTAATAAGGGAGAGCTATCGCTTTGTATGGGGTAAATTGCAACTTCCTAATTTGTTTGAGTTCTTTGATGAGGTGATATAGGTAATTGATGAAGGTGGAGCTGTGGATGTTGTCAACATGGATTTTGGTAAGTCATCCACAAGATTAAGATGCACAGGATAGAGTTCCTTTTGTCCTCACCTACCACCCCACCAGCCTCAGCACATAATTCTCCATAACTTCTGCCATCTCCAACAGGATCCATCTTTTCCTGCCCCTCATTTTCTGCCTTCTGCAGGGAATGCTCCCTAAGCAACTTCCTCGTCTATTTGTCCCTCCCCAATGATCTCCCTCCTGGCACTTATCCTTGCAAGCAGAACAAGTGCTACACCTGCCCCTTCACCTCCTCCCTCACTATCATTCAAGACCCTAAAAAGACCTTCCAGGTGAGGTGATACTTCACCTATGAGTCAGTTAGAGTCACATACTGTGTCTGGTGCTCCCAGTGTTTTTCCTGTATATCAATGAGACCCGACCTAGACTGGGAGACTGCTTTGCCGTGCATCTATGCTCCTTCCACCAGAAGAAGCAGGATCTTCCAGTGGCCACCCATTTTAATACCACTTCCCATTCCCATTCCGATATGTCAATCCATGGTCTCCTCCACTTTCATGATGAGGCCACATTCAGGTTAGAGGAACAACACCTTACATCTGTTTGAGTAACTTTCTTGAGCTTCCAGTAATGTCCTCCCTTCAACATTCCCCATCTCCTTTTCCCTCTTTCACCCTATCTCCTTGCTTGCCCATTGCCTCCCCTCTTTCCTCTTCTCCCCTCTTGCTTCTCCCCTCTTCTCCTTCAGTCCTCTCCTATTAGATCCCCCCTTCTCCAGCCTTGTATCTCTTTCACCAGTCAACTGCCCAACTCTTTACTTCACCCCTCCCCCACCCAGTTTCATCCATCTCCTTGTGGTTCTTCCTCTCCTTCCCCTCGCCCCCAGTTCTGATGAAGGGTCTCGGCCTGAAACGTAGACTATACTCTTTTCCATAGATGTTGCTTGGCTGCTGAGTTCCTCCAGCAGCTTGTGTGTGTGGTGTGGCATTTCTCTTGATGGTAAATTAGCTGTTTGGATTCAGAACCGGTTTGCCCACAGAGGGTACTGGTCGAAGGGGTTTATTCTAACTGGAAGTTGGTGATTAGTGGTGTTCTGCAGGGATTTGTGCTAGGACCTCTGCAGTTTGTGTTGTATATAAATGACCTGGATGAAAATGTAGATGGGTGGGTTAGTATGTTTGCAGATGATATGAAGATTGATGGTATTGTGGATAACATAGATGACTGGCAAAGAACTTAGTGAGATACACTGTAAATCAGTTACAGACATTGACAGAGGAACGGCAGATGGAGTTGGTCAAATGTCCACTGACAGTACACTGTCAAGGGCAAGACCATTAATTGTGTTGATGAGCAGAGGGATCTTGGAGTTCAAGTTCAAAGCTCCCTAATAGTTAATAGGGTGGTTAAGAAGCCATATGGCATTCTTGCTATTATTCGTCAAGGCACTGGGTACAAAAGTCAGGAAGTTATGTTTCAGCTTTATAAAATTCTATTTATGATGCATTTGGAGTAATGGGTACAGTTCTGGTTGCCCCATTATAGGCTTTGGAGAGGGTACAGAAGAGACTAACCAGAATTCAAGTGCATGTGCTATTATGAGTGGTTGTTCTGTCTGGAGCAGTGGAGGCTGACGGGATAGCTGATAGAAGATTATGAGAGGCATAGATAGAGTGGACAGACAATATCTTCTTTCCCAGGGTCAAAATGTCTAATTCCAGAGGACATACATTTAAGGCAAGAAGGAGTCATTTCAAAGGAGATGTGAGGGGCAAATTTTTTACACAGAGAGCTGTGGGTTCCTGGGGTGGTGGTGGAGGACATGAATGTGAGGAAAATTAAGAGATATGGATGGACATTTTATAGGCATAGGGATTAAGTTAGTTGGTCATTTGATTATTAATTTATTTGATTTTGTGGGCTGAAGGACCTGTTACTGTGGTGCACTATTTTATGTTTTATAACTTTTGCTTGTTGGGATTGTACATTGTTCAGCAACTTATGTTATAAGCTGAGATGTTGGAGAGTGTTGATGTTCAAAGAGACAGATCTCTCACCATTTCACAAACAATTGTTAAAGAAGACAAAATATATAATATTGCTTTTTTTTCCCCACACTACATTCGATCTGCCATGTTCTCACCAATTCACTCAGCTGGTCCATCTACCCGTTTGAAGCTTAGTGATCTGTTGAGAGTGGATTGTTGGAGTGCAGATACACACTTAACATCATGAGGCGAGCAGTGTGGGATTGCTTGGCGTAAAGCTAGCACTCTCTCTACAGCACTCAGAACCGAGTGGCTTCCTCTACGTTGTCCTTTTATTCAGCCCACTTCCAGCAGGTTGAGTGGGAATTCCTGATTTATGGAAAGAAGAAAGACATCAGGGTGATGAGAGGTGATGAATGGGAGAACATAAAAGGTGTACACTTCCATCATTTGCAGCACCACATTAGAAGAGATTGAGGTAGAACAGAAATTGGAGGAGCACTAGGTTTTATCTTGCTGTCATCTTCAATGATCTGCCTGTCCCACATAGGCAGGGACATGAAAGCAACCATTCCGATTATTTCTAAGCCACTTGTTCAGAAAAAGAGCAAATGAACATGGGCTTGTCTGTAACCAGACTGCTGGGGTGGTCAATGCCATGTGCAGATATATATCTGGATGAGCTGGCTCCTGTGGTTTGGAGGCCAGTAGTGTGTTGTAGATTTTGATATGAGGTTTAGAAAGATAGGGAACGTGGAAGTGTGTGAAGAAGCCTATAAATATTAGGTATAAACATGAATGGCAGTGAATGATTACATTTAGGTGTTGGATGAAAGTTTAATAGCATGGAGTAATATCCTAGACAGGTGGTGCTGCCGCTGTGAGTTCAAAGTTTGAAGTGAAGTTATTGTCAAAATTTATATATGTTATCACATACTACACTGAGATTCATTTTCTTGCAGGCAATTACAGTGAGAAAGAAATACAAATTTTTAAAATAACTATGCATAAACTGACAAAGACTGACAAACAACCAATGTGTACAAGATGACAAATCGTTCAAATAAAAATAATACTGAGAACATGAGTTGTAAAGGGTCTTTGAATGTCAACACATTGGTCATAGAATCAGTTGAGAGTGGAGGTGAATGTAGTTATCCACACCAGTTGAGGAGCCTGGCGGTTCCTGTTCTGGAACCTGCTGATGTGGGGCTGAAGGCTTCTGTACCTCCTGCCCGATAGTAATAGAGCGAGAAGAGGGCATGGTCTGGACGATGGATACTGCTTTCTGCCTGCAGCAGTCAACATAAGTGCACTTCATGGTGGGGAGGGCATTACTTGTGGTGATCTGAGCTGTATCTACCAATTTCTAAAGCCTTTTCATTCCTAAAGCCTAATTTATACTTCTGCGTCAATGCGACGCCGTAAGTACTGCGTTGCCGTAAACCCTATGCAGAACCGACACGGATCTCTACACCAGAGCCTGCATTGCTGTGACGCGCACTCCTCCCAAAATGTAACTGCACGTCGTGGCAACACAGAATGCAACAGCTGTGATTGGTCCGCCTGGTAGCATCGCATTTCATCCTACGCCGCAATAGCTTCCCATTGGGCGACTGAAGGGCAGGGAAGGAACTCTGGCTGCAATACTTTCCATAAAGCTTTACAGACCTCCGAAATTATGGAGGACACATTTCTCTGTTACGAAAAAGACGCTCGCTTCTTGTTTACCCTGAGAAAGACTACCATGACCATGAAGCCTTGCGTGGGCAGGTGTGTGTGCATGCGTGACGTGCGCGAATTGCAGAGCAATGCCACCACACCAATGCACAAGTAAAATGCTCACAACACACATCGGTCACTTGCGTAGGTTCCGGTGTCCAGTTAACGCAGAAGTATAAATCAGGCTTCAGCATTGGAGTTTCCGTACCAGGCAACAATGCAACCAGTAAGGATACTGTCCACTGTGCAGTTATAGAAGTTTGCGAAAGTTTTTGGTAACATGCTGCATCTATGCAAACTTCTAAGTACAGTAATTAGGGGTGCTGTTGTGCCTTCTTTGTGATGACTCATAAGTGCAAATACCAGGATCAATCCTATGATACGCTGATGATAAGTTCAATGGCCTTAGAATTCCACTCTTGGCATTGACATTCAGTAGGAACTCTTGCCATTGTCTCTTGATTTTGGACCTGAATGCTCCTTGGGAGGATAGAATGCCATGCCTGAGTGGATGATGATCCAAGCTGGGTTTGCTGCTGCCACAAATTCGAAAGGAATATTAATGGGTACTTGACGGTCAGCATAGATATGAAGGGCTGAAAGGCCTGTTACTGTTTGACTCACTGACTCATGCAAATAGAAAATCTCTCTCATTTCTTTCATCTCATCCACCAGATATCTGAGCTATATATTAGGGTGCCTGCTTTATTTTATAGTTTGTTCCATACTTCAGAAGATTATGAAATGATTTTGACCCATGCTTGTTGGTACAACCATACCCCCCATAAACAATTTCAGGCCTCACATGAATCCCATAAGTACACTCTATTGTAATAAAACAACACAGCCAATATCTTTCTGATCGAGAAATCATGGGGAGTTTTGAGTCCATCCAGCACTATGGTTAGTTAATCGTGCGTCAGAATCCTAGAGCATGGCTTCCATGATGCCTAGTTCAGCTCCCACTAATAAACAAGGACATATTTGAATTGAACTACTTAAATAAATTTGCCTTTCATGAAAAATGTGAGCTGGCTCCATTGTAGTATGAAGTGAAAGGGTGAACTGGCTTTTGAAAGCCGAGAATTGAACTGTGGGCTAAACTGCCTGCAGTGGATGATTTTTTCCATTATGTAAAAAAAATAAGTTGCTGACAGAATTCTTGTGTTTTTTATTTGTTCTGTTGTGCTGCTCACAGACTGAACAACTCTTAGAGCATCATCTGTTGCACTGCACAGAGTGGATTTTTTTCCCCCAGGATGCCACTTGTTAATTAATTTGAGAGTCTGACGAATTCTTCTTTCAAATTAGGATGCTGTGTGAAAAGAGCCTGTGAAAAGCTTGCAGGAAATCACCAACTCTTGGAGCTAGCAGCCGATGTGTTCCGTGAATTCATCTAAAAGCTCCAATTAAATCCCTGTTTTGACATTTGGAATTAGTTCATGACCTACTATTCCATACCAGGCTATTTGCCTCAAGTCAAGAACACTCTTCACAGTACTAAGGAGCAAGTCCCTTAGCAGCACATTGCAGTGATTTGGAATAGGAAACATAAAATGGAGCATTTGCTTCTGCAGCACGCTAATTGGAAATGTTCTTCTTTATTAAGGTTTTTAAGCATTCCAAGATCCAAGCTCAGAAGTGTTTCTTCATGAAGAGTGGATTTCCTGTAGATACCTTTTGGTGAAGTTTACTTACGCTGAAAATATTATTTTTAATTGTGTACAGAAATTGCTTGTTGTCTGATCTTTCCTCAAGGATTCTCCAAGTCCTGGCAAAATACATGAAGCAAAACTGAGAAACAGAGATCAATTAGCTATGTCAGTCCTTTTCAATGTAAAAGGTTTTTGCGATATATACTGGGCTTGAATCTAAGTAACCTCCAAGAGCGCCATAATCTTGTCAAGGTTTGGAGGCTTGCATGCCTCAATGACCCAGAGAGCTATGTTGGCTGGAGTCTTGACCTTATGTCTTGGCCCTTGGTAGGGTCACCCATGCCAAACAGGTCAAAGGGCAGAGGACAGACTAAAAGCGGTTCATCAGTCTTCCAGGTTTAGGGGTTCAGCTCAGGGCTAACAACACTGACTGGTCAAACAAAGATGTTATGGAAACAGCAGTGAAGAACCCTCAGGAGAGGAAAGGGGAAGAGTCAGGTACTAGAGAGTACCCCTATGGCTGTATCCCTTGACAATATGTACTCCTGTCTGAGTACTGTTGCGGGGACAGCCTACCTGGGGGAAGCAACAGTGGCTGTGCCTCTGGTACAGAGTCTGGCCCTGTGGCTCAGAAGGGCAGGGAAAGGAAGAGGATGGCAGCAGTGATAGGAGACTCTATAGTTAGGGGGTCACACAAGCGATTCTGTGGACGCAGGAAAGAAACTCGGATGGCAGTTTGCCTCCCAGGTACCAGGGTCCGGGATGTTTCAGATCGCGACCATGATATACTGCAGTGGGAGGGAGAACTGCCAGAGGTCGTAGTACATATTGGTACCAATGACATAGGTAGGAAAAGGGAAGAGGTCCTGAAAAAGGACTACAGAGAGTTAGGAAGGAAGTTGAGAGGCAAGACCGCAAAGGTAGTAACCTCAGGATTACTGCCTGTGCCACGCAACAGTGAGAATAGGAATGGAGTGAGGTGGAGGATAAATGCGTGGCTGAGGGATTGGAGCAGGGGGCAGGGATTCAGATTTCTGGATCATTGGGACCTCTTTTGAGGCAGCTGTGACCTGTACAAATAAGATGGGTTGCACTTGAATCCCAGGGGGACCAACATCCTGGCGCGGAGGATTGCTAAGGTTACTGGGGAGAATTTAAACTAGAATTGTTGGGAGTGGGAACCAAACTGAAGAGACTGGAGGAGAAGAGGTTGGCTCACAAATAGAGAAAGCTTGTAGACAGTGCAAGAGGGAGGATAGGCAAATGATAGAGAGGGGATGCGCTCAGACCGATGGTTTGAGATGTGTCTATTTTAACGCAAGGAGCGTTGTGAACAAAGCGGATGAGCTTAAAGTATGGATCAGTACTTGGAGGTATGATGTGGTGGCCATTTCAGAGACTTGGATGGCTCAGGGACAGGAATGGTTACTGCAAGTGCCGGGTTTTAGATATTTCAGAAAGGACAGGAAGGAAAGCAAAAGAGTTGGGGGCATGGCACTGTTGATCAGAGATAGTGTCACGGCTGCAGAAAAGGTGGATGCCATGGAGAGATTGTCTACAGAGTCTCTGTGGATGGAGGTTAGGAACAGGAAGGGGTTAATAACTTTACTGGGTGTTTTTTATAGGCCACCCAATAGTAACAGGGATATCAAGGAGCAGATAAAGAAACAGATCCTGGAACGTTGTAATAGTAACAGAGTTGTCATGATGGGAGATTTTAATTTCCCAAATATCGATTGGCGTCTCCTTACAGCAAGGGGTTTAGATGGGGTGGAGATTGTTAGGTGTATTCAGGAAGGTTTCTTGACACAATATGTAGATAAGTCTACAAGAGGAGAGTCTGTACTTGATTTGGTATTGGGAAATGAACCTGGTCAGGAGTCAGATCTCTCAGTGGGAAAGCATTTTGGAGATAGTGATCATAATTCTATCTCCTTTACCATAGCATTGGAGAGAGATAGGAACAGACAAGTTAGCAAGGCGCTTAATTGGAGTAAGGGGAATAATGAGACTATCAGGCTGGAAATTGGAGGCTTAAATTGGAAACAGCTGTTCTCAGGGAAAAGTATGGATGAAATGTGGCAAATATTCAGGGGATATTTGTGTGGAGTTCTGCATAGGTATGTTCCAATGAGACAGGGAAGTTATGGTAGGGTACAGGAACTATGGTGTACAAAGGCTGTAATAAATCTAGTCAAGAAGAAAAGAAAAGCTAACAAAAGGGTCAGAGAGCTAGGTAATGTTAGAAATATAGAAGACTATAAGGCTAATAGGAAGAAGCTTAAGAAGGAAATTAAGAGAGCCAGAAGGGGCCATGAGAAGGCCTTGTGGGGTCAGGATTAAGGAATACCCCAAGGCATTCCACAAGTATGTGAAGAGCAAGAGGATAAGATGTGAAAGAATAGGACCTATCAAGTGTGACAGTGGGAAAGTGTGTATGGAACTGGAGGAAATAGCAGGGGTACTTAATAAATACTTTACTTCAGTATTCACTATGGAAAAGGATCTTGGTGATTGTAGTGATGACTTGCAGCAGACTGAAATGCTTGAGCATGTAGATATTAAGAAAGAGGATGTGCTGGAGCTTTTGGAAAGTATCAAGTTGGATAAGTCTCCGGGACTGGATGAGATGTTCCCCAGGCTACTGTGGGAGGCGAGGGAGGAGATTGCTGAACCTCTGGTGATGAACTTTGCATCATCAGTGGGAGAGGTTCCAGAGGATTGGGGGTTGCGGATGTTGTTCCTTTATTCAAGAAATGGAGTAGGGATAACTCAGGAAATTATAGACCATTGAGTCTTACCTCAGTGGTTGGTAAGTTGATGGAGAAGATCCTGAGAGACAGGATTTATGAACATTTGGAGAGGTATTATATGATTAGGAATAGTCAACATGGCTTTGTCAATTGCAAGTTATGCCTTATGAGCCTGATTGAATTTTTTGAGGATGTGACTAAACACATTGATAAAGGAAAAGCAGTAGATGTAGTGTACATGGATCTCAGCAAGGCATTTGATAAGGTACCCCATGCATGGCTTATTGAGAAAGTAAGGAGGCATGGGATCCAAGGGGACATTGCTTTGTGTATCCAGAACTGGCTTGCCCACAGAAGGCAAAGAGTGGTTGCAGACGGGTCATATTCTGCATGGAGGTCGGTCACCAGTGGAGTGCATCAGGGATCTGTTCTGGGACCCTTACTCTTCATGATTTTTATAAATGACCTGGATGAGGAAGTGGAGGGATGGGTTAGTAAGTTTGCTGATGACACAAAGGTTGGAGGTGTTGTGGGTAGTGTGGAGGGCTGTCAGAGGTTACAGCAGGATATTGATAGGATGCAAATCTGGGCTGAGAAGTGGCAGATGGAGTTCAACCTAGATAAGTGTGAAGTGGTTCATTTTGGTAGGCCAAATATGATGGCAGAATATAGTATTAATGGTAAGACTCTTGGCAGTGTGGAGGATCAGAGGGATCTTGGGGTCCGAGTCCATAGGATACTCAAAGCAGCTGCGCAGATTGACTCTGTGGTTAAGAAGGCGTACGGTGTATTGGCCTTCATCAATTGTGGAATTGAATTTAGGAGCCAAGAGGTAATGTTGCAGCTATATAGGACCCTGGTCAGACCACACTTGGAGTACTGTGCTCAGTTCTGGTCGCCTCACTACAGGAGGGATGTGGAAGCCATAGAAAGAGTGCAGAGGAGATTTACAAGGATGTTGCCTGGATTGGGGAGCATGCCTTATGAGAATAGGTTGAGTGAACTCGGCCTTTTCTCCTTGAAGCGACGGAAGATGAGAGGTGACCTGATAGAGGTGTATAAGATGATGAGAGGCATTGATCGTGTGGATAGTCCGAGGCTTTTTCCCCGAGCTGAAATGGTTGCCCCAAGAGGACACAGGTTTAAGGTGCTGGGAAGTAGGTACAGAGGAGATGTAAGGGGTAAGTTTTTTACTCAGAGAGTGATGAGTGTGTGGAATGGGCTGCCGGCAACGGTGGTAGAGGTGGATACGATAGAATCTTTTAAGCGGCTTTTAGATAGGTACATGGAGTTTAGTAAAATAGAGGGCTATAGGTAAGCCTAGTAATTTCTAAGGTCGGGACATGTTCAGCACAACTCTGTGGGCCGAAGGGCCTGTATTGTCCTGTAGATTTTCTATGTTTCTATGTTTTCTATGTAACCCTTCTATATCTGTGTGGCCAAGAATAGACAGAAATGGAGGACCTTCATTGCTGCCCTAGATGCCAGTGGTGTAAAGGGCAGCAAGTAAGTAAGAATCTAAGTAAATACAAACAAGTGCAAGTCTGCCATGGGGAGTTTGAATAACCAGACCAGTGCTCAGTACAGCCACTATTTGACAAATGGTGCTAAATGATACATTTGAAGCTTACTCCTAAAGAGACTTCCAACAAGTGTTAGTTTTGTGCTTTGCTAATGGTACCTCTAAAATTTGCAAGCATAAGGTACAGAATGCAACAAACCAGTATTTGTGATCTGTACTCCAAAATTAAGGCATCATGTTGTCAGGAGAAACTCAAGCTGAATTTCAAATCCTTTGTGTTACACCTTGCTCTACTGCCTTGCCCCTTCTGACCTCTGGACTATTTCTACTCCCATGCTGCTTGTTCCTCAGACTCTGGCCTCTTTTCATTTACTCTACCATTGCTGGAAATGACCTTAATCATGATGCCCTGAATCCTTACACCCTCTACTTTGTGCACACTTTTGACTAAGTGTTGCATCACCCCTCCCCTTGCCTGCAGGTGATATCCAAATCTATTTCTCTGTGAGGTGTCTTGGAACACTTAATTAACCAAAGGTGTTTAGCAACATCAAAAGGCATTAGCTAAAGACATCTTTTCTTTAATGAAAGAGTTATCAATTTGCATTTCGAAAGTTTCTTCAAATACAATGTCTTCAGGATAGAATAACTCATACTAAAAGATATCCACTGGGGATCTACAACTTCATGTAGAAACTTAAACCGCTTGGATCTCAGAATGAACAAAGAATAGCTAATGAGGGAGAACTATAGTGAGCCAGCAGAGGGCTGAGTTTGTTACCAGAGAATTCAGCTGCAGGAACATACAACTCTATAAAAATTGCAGATACATACAATTGCATAAAGCTGATGTTTTCATTTATCATTGATACTTTAAAAAATGGTGCAAGATCAGCTGCATTTGTAAGTATTCCTCACCATAGTGTTAAATTAAAATGGCTACTGTATTGAAAGGTTTAACAATAGAGAATTGTCAGAGGCTTTCAATGGAATAACAGTTAGTGGAAGTATCAACAAACACCTTGGTTGGAATTAAAGGCCTTGTGAACCAATGTTGGTAAAACAGAACTTGAAACAAGTTTCTGAAGAACATCAAGCAACACACATCAAATTTGCTGGTGAATGTAGCGTTCTGAAGAACATCAGCAGTTTTCTTATATTTCTCCCTTAATGTTTAGGCAGGTGTGTATGGTTAATGTGCCATGGCGTAGTTGTAGATGGCCATGCAGCTGAGACCCAGACAGAAAGTGTAGAGTTTGATGAAATTTTGCTTTTTGCTCTTCCATAACATATGTAGATAAACTTCTGAAACCAATTTGCTGAGCCTCTTGCGACAAAAGTGTAATTTAGAAAGGGAAGGATCTCCACTGAGATCCACATTCATGGCCTTCCAGCAGGGAGCTCTTGGGCACTTAAGTACACAGAAACAAGCACAAAAAAACTATAAAAATTATGTGGTGATGCATCTGGAGGCACCTATTCAGCACAGAACAGAAACAGTTCTTCGGATTCTTCTGATTTGTAGGCAAAGGATCACACTAGGTGATTGATTCCCATCTATAGTTCACCCAGCCTCTTCCCATCCCTGTCTCCATGCTGTTCAATATCTAAAACAAGGGAGCCACTGAAGTATACTTTCAACCTTCCTTTTGCAATTGAAAGTCGATAGCAAAGTACAATCAGAAGTATTATAGGGGTCTCTTTCCCAGCAAGGAGCATTGCGAGACCTGGTCAGAGAAAAGTTACACAGCAACACTGATTCCATGACTCGATATCAAACCATACGAAGGTTTGTGTTGGGAGAAGCCATCTGAAAGAAGGCAAATGAGAGACATAAAATCAGAAGTCATATTTTTGAGAATATTGTTTGAAATTTGGAATTGCAATTTTCCTGACCAATACTTTCAATATGATCATGGACAAGGATAGATCTGGTCCTAGGGTTGAGGTTCTGAACTGGAAGAAGGCCAAATTTGAAGAAATGAGAAAGGATCTAAAAAACGTGGATTGGGACAGGTTGTTCTCTGGCAAAGATGTGATTGGTAGGTGGGAAGCCTTCAAAGGGGAAATTTTGAGAGTGCAGAGTTTGTATGTTCCTGTCAGGATTAAAGGCAAATTGAATAGGAATAAGGAACCTTGGTTCTCAAGGGATATTGCAACTCTGATAAAGCAGAAGAGGGAGTTGTATGAAATGTATAGGAAACAGGGGGTAAATCAGGTGCTTGAAGAGTATAAGAAGTGCAAGAAAATACTTAAGAAAGGAATCAGGAAGGTAAAAAGAAGACATGAGGTTGCCTTGGCAGTCAAAGTGAAGGATAATCCAAAGAGCTTTTACAAGTATATTAAGAGCAAAAGGATTGTAAGGGATAAAATTGGTCCTCTTGAAGATCAGAGTGGTCGGCTTTGTGCGGAACCAAAGGAAATGGGGGAGATCCTAAATAGGTTTTTTGCGTCTGTATTTACTAAGGAAGCTGGCATGAAATCTATGGAATTGAGGGAATCAAGTAGTGAGACCATGGAAACTGTACAGATTGAAAAGGAGGAGGTGCTTGCTGTCTTGAGGAAAATTAAAGTGGATAAATTCCCGGGACCTGACAGAGTGTTCCCTCGGACCTTGAAGGAGAGTTGAAATTGCGGGGGCCCTGGCAGAAATATTTAAAATGTCGCTGTCTACGGGTGAAGTGCCGGAGGATTGGAGAGTGGCTCATGTTGTTCTGTTGTTTAAAAAAGGATCGAAAAGTAATCCAGGAAATTGTAGGCCGGTGAGTTTAACGTCAGTAGTAGGTAAGTTATTGGAGGGAGTACTAAGAGACAGAATCTACAAGCATTTGGATAGACAGGGGCTTATTAGGGAGAGTCAACATGGCTTTGTGCGTGGTAGGTCATGTTTGACCAATCTGTTGGAGTTTTTCGAGGAGGTTACCAGGAAAGTGGATGAAGGGAAGGCAGTGGATATTGTCTACATGGACTTCAGTAAGGCCTTTGACAAGGTCCCGCATTGGAGGTTAGTTAGGAAAATTCAGTCGCTAGGTATACATGGAGAGGTGGTAAATTGGATTAGACATTGGCTCGATGGAAGAAGCCAGAGAGTGGTGGTAGAGAATTGCTTCTCTGAGTGGAGGTCTGTGACTAGTGGTGTGCCACAGGGATCAGTGCTGGGTCCACTGTTATTTGTCATCAATATCAATGATCTGGATGATAATGTGGTAAATTGGATCAGCAAGTTTGCTGATGATACTAAGATTGGAGGTGTAGTAGACAGTGAGGAAGGTTTTCAGAGCCTGCAGAGGGACTTGGACCATCTGGAAAAATGGGCTGAAAAATGGCAGATGGAGTTTAATACTGACAAGTGTGAGGTATTGCATGTTGGAAGGACAAACCAACGTAGAACATACAGGGTTAATGGTAAGGCACTGAGGAGTGCAGTGGAACAGAGGGATCTGGGAATACAGATACAAAATTCCCTAAAAGTGTCGTCACAGGTAAGATAGGGTTGTAAAGAGAGCTTTTGGTACATTGGCCTTTATTAATCGAAGTATTGAGTATAAGAGCTGGAATGTTATGATGAGTTGTATAAGGCATTGGTGAGGCCGAATCTGGAGTATTGTGTTCAGTTTTGGTCACCAAATTACAGGAAGGATATAAATAAGGTTGAAAGAGTGCAAAGAAGGTTTACAAGGATGTTGCCAGGACTTGACAAACTCAGTTACAGAGGAAAGTTGAATAGATTAGGACTTTATTCCCTGGAGCATAGAAGAATGAGGGGAGATTTGATAGAGATATATAAAATTATGATGGGTATAGATAGAGTGAATGCAAGCAGGCTTTTTCCACTGAGGCAAGGGGAGAAAAAAACCAGAGGACATGGGTTTAGGGTGAGGGGGGAAAAGTTTAAAGGGAACATTAGGTGGGGCTTCTTCACACAGAGAGTGGTGGGAGTGTGGAATGAGCTGCCAGACGAGGTGGTAAATGCGGGTTCTTTTTTAACATTTAAGAATAAATTGGACAGGTACATGGATGGGAGGTGTATGGAGGGATATGGTCTGTGTGCAGGTCAGTGGGACTAGGCAGAAAATGGTTCGGCACAGCCAAGAAGGGCCAAAGGGCCTGTTTCTGTGCTGTAGTTTCTATGGTTCTATGGTTTCTATGGTACTGAATCTCCTCAGATTTAGGGTCTAATTCAGGCTTCTTCCATTTCATTTTATTTGCATCTCTTTCAGGCAGGTCAGGTGTGACTAACAAACTTTCACCACTGGCACAACAATCTCTCGCCATTTATTCTTTTTTGATCTCTAATCTGTCGATAGACATTTCCTTTGGTCTCTCCACCCCTCGCTCTGCTCTGCAAATTAAAGCACGCTTGATCTCTGCCTTTGCTGAATTCTAATGATTAGCAGCCTGAAACATAAGCTGTTTCTCTCCACAGACATGGCAAATTGAGTATTTTCAACATTTGCTTGTTTACTTCTCTTATTTTACACATACTTCTTCAGTGTAGGACAGGAAATATGTCTCCACTAAATTTACAGATTTTGTTTTACTTAGATTAAGATCATCAGTGGAAAGTGAGTTGAAGGTGGGCCAGATCATGCTACGTTAGGTCACGTTACCTTGGCACTTCACTAATCATTTGAAGCCTTCAGCTCATCTTAAAATTTTAGAAGTATTTTTTAACAGAATGAAAATCTGTTCATTTTCCATAGAGATGAATAGAAAGAGGAAATTGATCTGTAGCTTCGGAAATAACCTTAGTATTATGCATCCAGAATTGACTCTCTTGGTATTGTTTGTCAGAGAAAGGATTAGCAGCTGCATTGGCCACTGGGTGTTTGTATTACTCTGGGAATACTTTGCTTGCTGTTTAGAAACCTTGTGCCTGCAATCATCTCAGATAAGTGCGCCAACATTTCTGACACTCTTACATAACTTTTGTTTACTGCTGTCTCGACTCTAAGCTCTGAAAATCCCTTTGCATACCTCTACACTTCTCCTTTCAAATGCTTCTGGAAACCAGCCCTATTGACCAACCTTTGGTTATTATATCTTATCTCCATCTTTGTAGAGTATGTTCTCATGATATAAATATAATCTCCTTCCAACTTCCTTTCTGTACTGGCTGGCTTAAGGCTTAATTTAACAGTCTATTCATGGCCCAGCCATTGTCTTGCACCAGTACTGCTTGATTTTGTAGGGACATAGGGCACTGCAGATGACGGAATCCGAAGTTAAAAAAAAAGCTAAGAGCTCCTGGAGGAACGCAGTGGGACAGGAAGAAGCTGTGGAGTGAAATAGACAGTCATCATTTTGGGCTGTTAGCTTTCACCTGGATGAGAAAAGTAGAGGTGAGATAACAGGCGGAGATCAGGCAAGGGCTGGCAAGTGATAGGTGGATACAGATGAGGGAGGGTTGATTAGCAGATGAGATCAGGTGGGGAGGGAAGATAGGAGATAGTGACGGAGGCTGGGAGGTAATAGGTAGAGTTAACAGAGGACTGCAGATGATGGAATCTAATAACAAAGGAAGGAGAAGAGTAGAAGCATGTAAGAGATGGATAGATGGTGAACAGGAAGGGATAGTGCGATAGGGGATAGGGAACATAGTGAGAGGAGTGTGTGGGTGATAGGTAGATAGAGTAGGGAGGGAAAAATGAAGGACATTGGGTGTAAGGCTGTGCAGTTTTGGAAATGAAAGTGCATGTGAGAGGACCTGGGTAGATCTGAAGGAGGAAGGAAGGGTCAGGAGAGGAGTGGGTTAACTGAGAGTGAAGAATACACTCTTCATGCCATTGAGATATAGATTGCCATGTTTAATTTTGTATTTAATGGTCTCTTGCCAACCACTGTAATTTTCTCCACTGTGGACGTAGCTGCTTTTTGAACTACAACAGTGCAATGGGCTACATTCCTGACTCTGAGATTTAAACCCAAGGTTAATAATCCAGTACTGTAGTAAGGGGATGCTGTACTAATGGATGTGTTTTATATCAGATTAATAGTTAAGCCGAAGCATTAACTGACTTCTCAGTGTAAACATTTCCATGCCATAATATCTATGGTGACAGTAGATGCTGCAGAATGCAGAGGAAGCTTATGTATTATGCATATTCAAAGGACAAGTTTCAATAAAGGTTCATTGAGCTTTTCCCACATCTCAGTTCTTGGCAAAGGTAGACCATGATGAATGAAATTCACATCCACTTTTAATGTGCTCGCACAGTCTTTTGTTGATTGCGGAAAAGGGTATTGGAAGGTCAAGAACTTAGAGCTGGCACAATGCTTATGATCCATCTGGAACACGAGGAATTCTGCAGATGCTGGAAATTCAAGCAACACACATCAAAGTTGCTGGTGTTCGCAGCAGGCCAGGCAGCATCTCTAGGAAGAGGTACAGTCGACGTTTCGGGCCAAGACACTTCATCAGGACTAACTGAAAGAAGAGCTAGTAAGAGATTTGAAAGTGGGAGGGGGAGGGGGAGATCCAAAATTGTTCACTAGCAACTTTGATGTGTGTTGATCTATCTGGAAGAAGTGATTCCTACTCTTGTATATTATGCACTTCAAATCTCTGGAAAAAAACATTACCGATGCTGTCTCCACAAAATCATCCGAATTCCCTGAAAATATAAATGAACTAACATCATCATTGTTTCTTAAACCAACCTGCACAGTATCAAGATCCTAGTCATTCTCAGTTGGTTGTGTTCAGCAGGCTAAATCATTCTTTTGTCACCAGACTCTGAAACAAGCACCCTATTCCAAGCTCTGTCATTGGAAAGGAATATCAGACGCAGACAATGACATGTTCAAGAATGTGTCCAAAGCCTCCTTGAAGAAGTGAAACATTCCTATTGACTCTTGCAAGACCCTGGCCTATAATGGATCAAATTGGAGAAAGAGTATTGGGAATGATGTTGAGAAGCTTAAGTCAATGCAGTGGGATAAGAGTGAACCCCTGTGCAAACAATACGCCAGCTCACAAACTACCCACCCATCTGTCCTGTCACGTTCCTTCTGCCATATTTGTGGAGGAGTCTAAGTTTCCCACTTTGGTCTCATTAGCAACCTCAGGACCCTCAAAACCAGAGTGAAGAAATGTCATTCTTGAACCTGAAGGACTGTCGAAAAAGAGGAGGAGTATGTGATGTTGATTGAATATACCAAACAAAACATCATCCTGGCATTATCATATTCATGTTTGCTAAATGCTGCAGGGTGAAAATTGATATCTATCTTTCTTAGGTCATTGCAGTGACTACACGTCAATCATATTCATTGGCTGTGAAACAGTCTGGGCATTGTGAAATCTGTTATAGAAATGCAAGTCCTTTTTTTAACTAAATAATTCTCCGGCATAACCCTTGTGTTAGCCCTCCATCTCGAGAGAAATGGGCTTTCAGAGGAAGACAGGTTTCAATGTTGCCAAGCAATTTAACTTCTCAAGTGCTTTAACTGGCATTCACTTACCTCTGTTATTAACAAACTCTCCCCTGAAGGATTGAATTAGACATTAGTATTCTGCCTCTGGACCCTGCCTTTAAGTCTAAACCAGATTCTTGGATGGAAATCACTTCACTCTGCTGACTGTGAAAGTCTTTTATAAAATGAATTTTGACAATGTCAATCTAGCTCTTTTATAATGATGTAAAACTGCCCTCAATTTGACATTAAATTAATAAGTTCATATTGAGAGGTTATAGATTGGGTGCACTTGGTAAAGAGCAATGGAAATAAATCATACTAATGCAGTAGGAGTGTTCTACTGCATTTGGGACTGGCATACATTCTCAAATAGCTGGAAATATTTGGTACAGTCACAAAGCTCCTGAAATGTGAAATACTTCCTCTGCTTCCATTACTCACCACTCAGTGGGTGAACTATACTTACCTGCTAAAAAAAGCTGACACATTGCTCAGAGTATTCCATAGTATTCCATTGTGCTTACAGCACAGACATAGGACATTCACCCCAGCAGACCCACACCAAAGTTTATCCACTATACAAGCTTGCTTCGCCCTGCTATGTCAACATATTTCTGAGGGCTTCAACAAACAATCAGAGCCCTGCATCAGGACTGGAGAGGCAAGATGGCCAGAGATCAGTGGAGAGGTGAGATGGCCAGTATAAAGGAGAGATAGAAAGTAGTGAGAAAGGAATCTAAGTTGATTAGTGAACTAAGGATGTATGTAAGAAAACAGACAAGTTGTGCCAAGTAAGGGTGGGGAGCGGGGGTGAAGTTGGAAGATGGTGGTAGGGAAATGGTACAGACAAACGAAGAAAGAGAGGGGAGAATAAAAACATTGATAAATATGGGTGGGGGTTGGGGAGAGGGGAGTGTGAAGATGGGAGACAGCTTCTGGAGAGAGATAAGCAGGAAAAGCAGGGACTACCTGTGCTAGATTTTAATAAATAAAGAGGTGAGAGTGAGAATCATTAGGGAAGAGGTGTACAGCACGTTGGAACTAGAACCAAATAGGGGAGGGGTGGAAGTGGGTGAACTATTTGTGTACAGTGGGTGGTTGGAACCTGTGAGGACAGGTGGATGCAGATGGGTGAAGGGGAACTGGATAGTCTATTAGGGAAAGGGGCAAAAACAAGAGAACTGTAACAGGTTTGGAAGGAGGGCTAACATTATCATAGGTTTATCTGTCTTCCTCTTCGATAGATTGAAAACACAGAAAACCTACAGCACAATACAGGCCCTTCGGCCCACAGTGCTGTGTTGAACATGTACTTACTTTAGAAATTACCTACGGTTAGCCATAGCCCTTTATTTTTCTAAGAGATTTTTCTAATCCAAGAGATTAAAAGACCCAATTGTATCTGCATCCACCATTGTTGCTGGCAGCCCATTCCAGGCACTCACCACTCTCTGCGTAAAAAACATACCCCTGGCATCTCCTCTGTACCTACTTCCAAGCATCATAAAATTGTGCCCTCTCAAGTTAGCCGCTTCAGGCCTGGGAAAAAGCCTCTGACTATCCACACGATCAATGCTTCTCATAATCTTATACACCTCTATCAGGTCACCTCTCATCCTCCGTTGCTCCAAGGAGAAAAGGCCAAGTTCACTCAGCCTGTTCACAAAAGGCATGCTCCCCAATCCAGGCAGCACCCTTGTAAATCTCATCTGCGCCCTTTCTATAGTTTCCACATCCTTCCTGTAGATCTTCCCATTTGTATCAACTACTCCTTATAGTTCTAGGCTCTTATTCTCTTGAGATAAAAAAAAAGTCCCTCTCGAACTGTTTAGGGCTGTCTTGTACTTACAGTAAGTAGTTTTTGCCTTGGATAACATTGTCTATGGGTGGTATGAAGATAAAGAGGAGGTATCAGGGATCTATATTAGGGTAAATGTAGAAGAGCAGGCAATCGCAGAGGTTGAAATGGCTCATTGGTCAACATTTACTCTTAGGTTGAGCATTCATCATCTTGTTGCACTGCAGCCCCTACATCAGAAGCGCCCAGTGCCACGGGACACAGAATTTACATAGAAAGGTACATCGCAGTGCACACACCCTTCAGCCCACGATGTTATTCTGACATTTTAACCAACTCCAAGATTAATCTAATGCTTCTCTCCCACTTTATCCTCCATTTTTATTTCATTTCTGTTCCTACCTGAGAATTATCTAAATGTCCCTAATATTTCTGTCTCTACTTCCATCCCTGGCTGTGTGTTACACACACCCTTCACTCTGTAAAAAAACCTACCTCTGAAATCCTCCCTATCATTTCCTCTAATCAATTTAAAACTGTGCCCACCTCTCCCTCAAAGAATTTATCAGGTTCATGAGGCATGACCTGCTACTCACAAAACCATGCTGTCTATCCCTAATCTGACTATGCTTCTCCAAGTGCTTGTAATTCCTGTCTCAAAGAACCCTCTATAATAGTTTGCCTATCACATAATTCCCAGGATTATCCTTATCAGCTTTCTTGAATAAAGGAATAACATTTGTCATGCTCCAGTCTTCTGGGACTACTCCTGTGGCCAGTGAGGATGCAAAGGTCATTGTCACAGGTCAGCAATCCCCTCTCTCACTTCCCATAGTAACCTGGGTGTATCCTGTCCAGCAATAGGAACTTATCTATCATAAAGTTTTACGAAATTTACAACACATCTTCTTTCTTAACATTGACATGTTCCAGCATATAAGCCTGTTTCATACTGATCTCACAGTCGTCAAGGTTCTTCTTGCTACTGATCAATATTGAAGCAAAGTATTCACTAAGGACCTCCACTACCTCCTCTGATTCCAGGCACGTTTTCTCTTTTATCCCTTATCGATTACATATATCCTCACTCCAGTCATCCTCTTGATTTTTTTTGTGTGTGTGTGTGCAGAACGTCTTAGAGTTTTTGATAATCCTCACCAAGGCCTTCTCATGTCCCCTTCTAGCTCTCCTGAGTCCCTTCTTAAACTCCTTCCTGGCTACTTATGTTCTCAAGAGCTCCATCTGATCCCAACTATACTTCTTTCTTAGACCACAGGAGCAGAATTAGGCCACTCAGCCCATTGAGTCTGCTCAGTCATTCCATCATGGCTGATCCCGGATCCCACTCAACTCCATACACCTGCCTTCTCACCGTATCCTTTGATTCCTTGACCTATCAGGAAAGGATCAACTTCCGCCTTAAGTATACCCATGGACCTGGGCTCCACCACAATCTGTAGCAGAGCATTCCATAAATTCACTATTCCCTGGCTAAAAAATTCTCTTTATCTCTGTTCTAAAAGGTCGCCCCTCAATTTTAAGGTGCCTTCTAGTTCTGGATACCCCCACCAGACGGAATATCCTCTCCACATCCAACCTAACTAATCCTCTCAACATTTGGTAGATTTCAATGATATCCCCCTGCATTCTTCCAAATTCTAGTGAATATAGCCCCAAAGCTGTCAAACGCTCCTCATATGTTAACCCCTTCATTCCTGGAATCATTCTTGTGAACCTCCTCTGGACTCTCTTCAAAGACAATACATGCTTTCTGAGATGTTAACAATAACAGGGATCAGCCATGATGGAATGGCTGAGCAGGCTTGATATACTGAATGGTCTAAGTGTGGCCTGACTAGTGTCTTATTAAGGCTCAGCATTATCTCCTTGCTTTTATATTCTATTCCCCTTGAAATAAATGCCAACATTGCATTTACCTTCTTTACCACAGTCTCAACCTGTAGATTAACCTTCTGGGAGTCTTGCATGAGGACTCCTAAGTCCCTCTGCACCTCTGATGTTTGAACCTTCTCCCCATTTAGATAATAGTCCGCACTATTGTTCCTTTTCCCAAAGTGCGTTATCATGCATCTCCCAACACTATATTCTATCTAACACTTTTTTGCCAATTCTTCCAATTTGTCTAAGTCCTGCTACAATTGCATTGTTTCCTCAGCACTACCTGACCCTCCACCTATCTTCGTATCATCCGCAAACTTTGCCACAAAGCCATCAACTCCATTATCCAAATCATTGACAAAAAATGTGAAAAGTAGCGGTCCCAATACTGACCCCACTAGTCACCAGCAAACAACCAGAAAAAGCCCCTTTTATTCCCACTCGCTGCCTCCTGCCTGTCAGTTATTTCTCTATACATGAGTATAGAGTATACTCCTCTATACTCTTTCCTGTAATGCCATCAAATTTTGACTTGTTAAGCAGCCTCAAGTGTGGCACCTTATCAAATACCTTCTGGAAATCCAAGTAAATGACATACACTGCCTCTCCTTTTTCCACTCTACTTATTACTTTCTCGAAGCACTCTAACAGATTTGTCAGGCAACGTTTCCCTTTAAAGAAACCAATTTCCGTTCTTTTACCTTCCTCCCTTCTTAAAGAGTGGAGTGACATTTGCAATCTTCCAGTCCTCTAGGACCATGGCAGAATCAAGTGATTCTTGAAAGATCATGACCAATGCATCTGCTATCTTCTTCTGACGAAGATAGAAGAATCTGTCCTGACGAAGGGTCTCGGCCTGAAACGTCGACTGTACCTCTTCCTAGAGATGCTGCCTGGCCTGCTGTGTTCACCAGCAACTTTGATGTGTGTTGCTTGAATTTCCAGCATCTGCAGAATTCCTCGTGTTTGCTATCTTCTTCTACTTGATTAGATATTCCATATCTCCTTTCAACTACGGTTCCTTCATCCTATCATCCTTTCTTTGCATCAATGGGACAGACCTATGCAAGTGCTCCCTAAACAACACCCACATTTCTGTTGCTCATTTCTCTTCATACAACTTATCCTCCTAGGTTCCTGCCTCATAGATTCATAATCTACTTTCCCCCATTTAAATGCTTTCCCCTACCATCTGTTCCTACTCATATCCATGGCTATGATAAAGGTCAGGGAGTAATAGTCACTGTTTCTGAAATGTTCACCCACCGAGAGAAAAAAAAACTTATCAGATAATAAAATATGCTATTAACCAACTTCTGTACTTTAACAAGAAGTCAAAGATTATAACTGTTTTTATTCTAACAGTTCTGCTGGTTTGAAGTCCAAGGAGAGCTTTGAACAAAGGGAACCAACAGCTCTGGATACACAGTGACAATGAGAATGACCTTTTGATCTGACCTTTCCAGAATATCCAGCTTTATCATTACCACTTTGCAACTTTCATCAGTTTGTTTGAATGAATGTCGTGTCTTATTCTGGACCACTAGATGCGCCAAGTCATCACAGCTCTCTGTTAACCAAAGATGATGCCTGCTAATGTTCATCTTCTGTATTCTGGTCCAGCTCAATATTCTACATCACAGTATTTACCTTACATTGTTGATTAAATATATCCATTCAATATTGCTCATGATGGTGCTGCCTTCTCTATTGTCATTCCTAAACAATCTTTAAGATTGCACTACTGAAGATGTGCAATAGTTTACTGATAGTTCGGAAGGCAAAAGATTCAACTAAAAATATTACTTACAACACCTTTTCTGAAGCAAATTGTAGTGAGCTATTGCCACAGAGAGTGAGGAGGCAAGGCTGATTCGGGGAACGAACCATGCTGGGTCATTGCAACGTGCAACAATTTCGAGCCGGTGTCACAGATAGAGTTGGTATCACTGCTGGAGATGGAGTGAGCAATTAGGAGAGGAGTCAATGTGGAAGAGTATTGATGCTTATCCACTGATTTAGTGAGATCAAGACAGGCTGGGTGGCCCACGCGGATTGTGGTGCCATGGTCCGGATCTTAGAGAAAGCCACTACCTGGTGTTTGGACAATCTAAACGCCGACACAGATAGACCGGTAGCCCGAGTGATGGGAATGGAGACAAGTGTCATGCTGATATCACTCGCTCTTCCATGAATATTCATTCTTTTCTGTAGCGCTGAGGCTGTGAACTGATTCAGCTACTGTGCATTTTTGCCCCGCTGGTGTTTTGCATTGGGACAAAGGCTCAGGCGTACTCTGGCTGCTCCAGGAGCAGATCTCAGGCTGGTTCAGAATGCTTGTTTCTATTGTTTGCATGGTTAGTGTTTTTTTTCTCTTTTTCTGCACAGTGGTTTTCTGGTCTTTCTTGTTTTTAAATTGGGTTATTTGGGTTTCTTGCTTTGCAGCTGCCTGTAAACAGACAAATCTCAAGGCGTATAATTTATCCACTTTCTGATAATAAATGTGCTTTGAATCTTTTGAATCTTAAAAAGGACACAGAATGCAGATGCTGGAACCTGGAACAACAGACAAAATGTGGGACAAACTCAATGGTTCAGGCAGCATCTGAGGATAGAAATGGACAGTGAATGTTTCAGGTTGAGAATCTCAGCCTGGACTGTTCATTTCCCAGTATAGATGCTGACTGACCCATTTGGTTCCTCCAGCATTTTATTAGCTGAATCTTAAATAAAAGAAACACACATGAAGATGTTTAAAAGTCAAGGTAATAAAATAATATGGTGGTAAGGTAGCAATATTACATTATTTATTTGTCATGGCTCAGTAAAGGGACAGGTTATTGACACTCAAAGTCAATGAAGAGAATCAATAGGTTTATTGCATTGAAGTTCAGAGAATGAACTGTCTCAGTGTCTGTCTTTCTCTCTTTCAAAATACAGGAGAATACCAATTCAAATCAACAATAGGAGTATTTTATTAAATAAGAAGAAAATTTGAAGTGTCAAGGCAACACTTCTTATGGTAGATTTCTCCATGGAAACAAACTCTGGGCTTTCCACAAAAAAAAACAATGCAGCAACACAGTGAGCAGTTAGTCACATAAGAATATTAGAAGTAGGAGCAAGAGAAGTCAATTGAGTCTGCTACATCCTTCATCAAGTCTGTGGTTTATCTTACACCTCAGTGCCACTTTCCTGCATTATACTCACATCCCTTGATCCTTCTAAATACCAAAAATCTATTGATCTCTGTTCAAAAAGAATTGAGTCTCCACAGTTCAATGTGATAAAAAAGATTCAGTACTTCTTGACTGAAAAAAATCTCTACTCATGTCAGTCCTAAATGGCCTAGCCCTTAATCTTAGATTGTATCATCTGGTTGTAGCTCTTTAGCCAGGAGCTCATCCTCCTTGAAACCAACATGCCAAGCCCTGTATGAAGTTTTTAAGTTTCAATGAAATTTCCTTCCATTATTCAGTAGGTCAGTCCGTTAATACACTCTTGAAAACTCCTTATATCTTCCTTCTAACATTTACAGGTAGTATAATCCTACATGGTTCAGTATGATCTGCAAATTTGGAAATGTAACATTGTATCCCCTCATTCAAATGGAAGTTGTATAGTTTACAAACCTGAGCAGGATCCACTTATTCCCATTCTTTGCTGACTGAGTGGTAACCAAGATACAACTCTTAACTTCCGCCACCTCCAACGGGATCGCACCACAAAGCGCATCTTTCCCTCCCCCCCCTCTGCTTTCCACAGGGATTGCTCCCTACGTGACTCCCTTGTCCATTCGTCCCCACCATCCCTTCCCACCGATCTCCCTCCTGGCACTTATCCTTGTAAGCAGAACAAGTGCTACACCTGCCCTTACACTTCCTCCCTCACTACCATTCAGGGCCCCAGACAGTCCTTCCAGGTGAGGTGACACTTCACCTGTGAGTCGGCTGGGGTGATGTACTGCGTCCGGTGCTCCCAATGTGGCCTTTTATATATACTTTATACTTTATTGTCGCCAAACAATTGGTACTAGAACGTACAATCAACATAGCGATATTTGATTCTGTGCTTCACCCTCCCTGGATTACAAATATTATTAAAAATACTAAAAATAGTTTAAATTATATAATATTAAAAATTTAAATTATAGATCATAAATAGAAAATAGAAAAATGGGAGGTAAGGTAATACAAAAAAACCGAGAGGCAGGTCCGGATATTTGGAGGGTACAGCCCAGATGCGGGTCAGGATCTGTTCAGCAGTCTTATCACAGTTGGAAAGAAGTTGTTCCCAAATCTAGCCAAACCAGTCTTCAAACTCCTGAACCTTCTCCCAGAGGGAAGAGAGACGAAAAGTGTGTTGGCTGGGTGGGTCGTGTCCTTGATTATCTTGGCAGCACTGCTCCGACAGCGTGCGGTGTAAAGTGAGTCCACGGATGGAAGATTGGTTTGTGCGATGTGCTGTGCTTTGTTCACGATCTTCCGCAGCTTCTTTCGGCCTTGGACAGGATAACTTCCATACCAGGTTGTGATGCACCCTAGAAGAATGCTTTCTACAGTGCAGTTATAAAAATTAGTGAGGGTTTTAGGGGACAGGCCAAATTTCTTTAGTTTTCTCAGGAAGTAAAGGTGCTGATGGGCCTTCTTGGCAGTGAACTCTGCTTGGTTGGACCAAGTCAGGTCATTTGTGATATTGACCCTGAGGAACTTAAAGCTTTTGACTTGTTCCACTTGCGCACCACCGATGTAAATTGGGTCGTGCAGTCCGCTACTCCTTCTGAAGTCAACAACCAATTCCTTCGCCTTGCTGACGTTGAGGGATAGGTTATTGTCTTCACACCATGCCACCAGGTTCTTAATTTCCTCTCTGTACTCAAACTCATCATTACCCGAAATACGGCCTACAATTGTTGTATTATTATTATGTTGGCGAGACCCGGCGCAGACTGGGAGACCGTTTCGCTGAATACCTATGCTCCATCCGCCAGAGAAAGCAGGATCTTCCAGTGGCCACACATTTTAACTCCGCGTCCCATTCCCATTCTGAAATGTCTATCCACGGCCTCCTCTACTGTCAAGATGAAGCCACACTCAGGTTGGAGGAACAACACCTTATATTCCGTCTGGGTAGCCTCCAACCTGATGGCATGAACATTGACTTCTCTAACTTCCATTAATGCCCCTCCTCCCCCTCGTACCCCATCCGTTATTTATTTATTTATTATTATATATATTCTTTTTCTCTCTCTCCTTTTTCTCCCTCTGTCCCTCTCACTATACTCCTTGCCCATCCTCTGGGCACCCCTCCGCCTTTCTTTCTCCCTAGGCCTTCCGTCCCATTACCCTCTCATATCCCTTTTGCCAATCACCTGTCCAGCTCTTGGCTCCATCCCTCCTTCTCCTGTCTTCTCCTATCATTTTGGATCTCCCCCTCCCCCTCCCACTTTCAAATCTCTTACTAGCTCTTCTTTCAGTTAGTCCTGACAAAGGGCCTTGGCTGGAAACATCGACTGTACCTCTTCCTATAGATGTTGCCTGGCCTGCTGTGTTCACCAGCAACTTTTATGTGTGTTGCTTACAACTCTTATGTGTTGTCTTAAAATGGGACTTATTTTTCACAACCACAAAAAATGATGCTTATATTACATGGATCTTCGGAGAGCAATTACTAAAATTCCTCATAATTGACTTGTTAGCAAATTTGCAATTTTTGTAATCAAAAGAGCAAAATCTGCAAGAATGCATATGTAGCCCCCCGGCCAGCCTCAGGGTCGCTCAGCTTGCTGTCGTCTAGGGAAACAGCCCTTGGCCCCGCCAAACTGGGTAATTAGTTTGAGTGGATGCTGTGTGATGTACCCCACCCCGCCCAAATAACAGACAATACACCAGATACGATTTAATGAATTACAGTTTATAGATATTACTGGAACTATATAATTAATAGAGATAAAATATAAAAGGAAAATAAAAGGTGCTACACTTATCAAAGTTCAACTCTTCGTGCACAAACAGTTGGAGCTCAGGACCCTCCTTCTTCACCCTGCGACCCCCTCGGACCACCTCAACCTGCCACCTGGGACCAACAACATTGGTCGATCAGACACTCCACACGAGTCCGTCTCCGTCTCCTCTCCTCGCCGAACACCCTGGACCTCGGACTGCTGATTGGGATCCAACCCCATTAGCCGACTCACAGCACCTTGTCCATCCTCTGTCTCTCTCTCCCGCCTTCTGCCCAAAAACCCATGCATCACAATTTCTTACAGACACACAGAAAGAATAACGTTTATCCCAATTTATTTGTTCACCCTCTTATCAGTAACATAATCCAAACAAACTGCTAGCGGGAGGACTTTCTCAGCAGTTAACATAACAAAGAAGCTATTTTAATTAGACTACGCAGTAACATAAAAGAAGAAACCCCTTACACATAACTGGCTAAGGGAGAGAAAGTAATGTTGAGTGGTTATTTTTGTACTGAATGTAAATATGCAGTAGCATCCCCAGGACTGGTGAAGAGACCAATGTACTGTGCATTGATGAGTTGGACAGTGTATGAAGTTGAAAAATGAAACAATATTCAAAAATAAGGTAAAAGGAGAAAGCAGAATAATAAAATGCAGCAGAACATAGATGAACTGGTGAAGTGTAAGGTGATGCATTTTTCTGTGGAAAATAGAGAGCACATTGATTCAGACCACCTGTCTTAGCTTGCTACACAGGCATCACTTAGGTAAAAGGAACCTTGAGAATTTTACTGACATTCAGAATCAGGTAACATACGTATGTCGTGAAATTCGATGTTTTGTGGCAGTGCTACAATGCAGTACATAAAATATGCTCGCAATTACAATAACAAATATAAAAAAGATGAATAAATAGCACAATAAGAAAACAAAAGTAGTCAGGTAGTATCCATGGCCTCAATGTTCATTTAGAAATCTGATGCCGGAAGGGAAGAAGCTGTTCCAAAAACACAGTGCGTGCGTATTGCCTTTTGAAGATGTCCTTGATGGTGGGGAGGCTGGCTGACTTTAGAACTCCCTGTAGCTTTTTATGATTCTGTGCAGTGGCCCCTAAATACCAGATGGTAATACAACCAGTTAGAATGCTCTCCACGTACATCTGCAGAAATTCGATAAGAGTCTTTGATGACACACCAAATCCCTTCAAACTCCGAATGAAATTTAGCACACCCCACCCCCCCCCCAACCCACCCTGGAATGCACTCTTTGTAATTGCCACAATATTTTGGGCCGAGGATAGGTCTTCAGAAATGTTGACGTGCAGGAACTTGAAATTGTTTATCATTTTCACTGCTAACCCCTCGATAAGGACTGGTGTGTGTTCTCTCAACTTCCCCTTCCTGAGTCCACAATCAATTCCTTGGCTTTATTGTCGTTGAGTGCAAAGTTATTGCTGCAATGTCATCCAACTAGCCGATCTAGCTCACTCCTGTACATCTCCCCATCACCATCTGAGATCCTGCTGACAACAACTGTGTCTAAGGTCAATTTATAGTTGGTGTTGGCGCTGTGCCTTATCGATTAGTACTGAGGGGCTGATGGCATTGAATGGACTGTAATCAAGAAACAACTGCTTACGTATGATTGCATCCACTGTAGACCTGAGCGCGTCAAGTCGTATATTGTCGACTCAAGGCAACTGTATGGATAGTGTATTTGTCCATAGGGTTTTCATGGCAAGACATGGAAGTAGATTGTCAGGCCTTTCTTCCATGCAGATGCTACTGCTGCCCAGGTGTGGACCCAGCCAGATTTGAACTTAGGACCTTCTGCCTTGAAGTCCAGTGCTGATGCCACTATACCACTGGCTGACCCAAAAGACAAATTGCAGTAGATTCAAGTCCTTACTTATGCCAAAGTTATAGCCATGATCAACTGCTCAAAGCATTTTATCACAGTAGATGTGAGTGCAACTGGACTATAGCTGTCAAAACAGCTCACCCTGCTATTCTTGGGTGCCAGTATATTTGATGTACTTTTAAAGCAGGTGGAAACCTCCAGCTATAGCAAGGAGAGATTTATGATGTCCTTGAGCACTCCAACCTGCTTTGCACAGGTTTCCGTGACCTACGAGATATACCATCATGATGCCTTGTAACAGTTCACCATTTTGAAAGATGTTCTGACATTAGCCTCTCTGATGTATATCATGGGATTGCCAGACGATGTAGAGATTTGAACAGCATGCATAAAAGGCATTGAGCTCATGTGGGAGTAGAGCATCACAGCCATTTCTGATGTTAGGTTTTGCCTTGTTGGAAGTGATGGCCTGCAACCCCAGCCAGAGTTAGCATGCATCTGATTCTGTCTCTAAGTTCATCTGAAATTGCAGTTTTTAACTCTTAAGGTAGCCTTCTGTAGGTTATAACTGGACTTCTTGTAGAGTTCTGGATCACCAGTTTGAATGCTACCAGATCTAGCCCTCAGCAGACTACAAATTTCACAGTTCACCCACGGCTCTGGTTTGGATATGTCCAGAATATTTTCAAAGGCACACACTCATCCATACAGGTCTTGATGAAGTTGGTAACAGCTGTTGCATATTCATTCAGATATGAAGATGAGTACCTGAATATTGTCCAAACCACCAATTCAAAGCAACCCTGTAGGTGCATGTGTGTTTCCCTTGACCATACCTTCTTGGTCCTCACCAAGAGGCTGCGGTCCTCAATCTCTGACTGTACATAGGGAATAGAAGCATAGCCAGGTGATAGGATTTGCCAACATGTGAGCATAGGATGGCACCAGGAGCACTCTTGATGATAGTGTAACAGTAGTCAAGTGTATTGGCTCCTCTGTTTTCACAGGTGAAATGTTTGTGGTAGTTGGTCAGATATTTCCACAAGTTGGCCTGTTTGAAGTCCTCTGCAATGAGCAGCAAGGCTTCTGGTGCATTGTCTCATAACTGCTGATCATGGTGCTCAGCTCCTCTAGTGCAGCCCTAGTGTTGACTAGGGGTGCAATGTACACTGAAACCAGGATGATGATGGAAAACCCTCTCAGCAGATAAATTAGATGACGCTTGGAGGTGCAGGACTATGACAGAACCGCCATGTATGTGCAATACAGTGTATTAATCATGAAGTAACTGCTGAAACCTCTTCCTTTATCTGATACTACTGTCTGGTCCATGCAGTGGAAAATTAATCCCTCGAACTGCATCTGGAGAACAGAGGGTGAGCCATATCTCTGAGAAGCAAAGTACACAGCAATCCCTGATGTTCACCCGGAGACTACACATTGGCCAGCAAGATAGTAGGGAGCAGGAGCCTGAGGGCCCTGCATTTTAGCTTTACTTGTAGCCCAGCTCAGCATCCATGTTTCCTTTTTCTGAAAGGGAAACTGCACTTGTGACCGGGGCTGCAGTCTGGAATCCGCCTATTCTGAGAATTGATTCATTTTTTTAAACATCCTTAAAATATGTTGCTTATTGAAGTACCCCTGGCCACGGTTATAGATTTCTGCTGTAGTACTGTAGTCCTAAATGGGATTATGTGATGACTCCCTTCGAAGCTGTACACAAAGGGCCACTACTTTCTGGCACAATCAAAATCATGAACTGTGGAACAGCCATTTCAATTGCCAACCTTCTCAAAGATGGAGGGGTGGTGAGCTGCAATAGGCAGAAATAATTCTGCTGCCAGCATCTTACAATCCCTCTGCTCCCATCATTTACTTCTTCCATTACAATGTACTTCTGCCTTTGTTCATCACTCCATTCTTCATTTATTCTTCCATCCAATCACAAGAATTTACTTTTGTTTTTGTGTCCTTTTGTTTAATCTCTACGCCTGCACTTCCTTCTAAACTGTTAATACTTGGCATTCTTCCAGTTCTGATTGACCTGCACCCATATAAGATGACTGGGATTGGGAATTGCATGAGAACTTGAATTTGAATTTAAACTTGATACCTCAAGCCCCATATAGGGTTGGAGCGAGGAAGTTAATTTTTAAGTAATGTCTGCAACCTGCTAGAGCTACCTGCTCAGCTCATTGGCTGCATGCACCAGCAAAGCCCAAATACCACATGAGTCTGGTGCTACTAAAAGGCAGTCTGTATTCTCAAAGGAGAAGTGCAGTGTGCCAACCATGAAGAGTGGGAGCCTTCAAAACTAAATCAATGCACTGACACTTGAACAAGACTGAACTTTGAAGACTGAATTTTCTACAAATTATGGCCATTACTCTAAAATTCCCAGTGGACGAGACGGAAAAAAACAGATAGCAGGGAAGGACAGCAACATGTGACACATCTCAAGAAGCTGTGGGAATATGTCGTGGCGAAGATCAATGCCAGGACTGGTGCCCCTAAAATATAAATGCAATCCAGGAAGATGTATGACAAAGTCACTGAGGCAATCAAGGTGAAGGATTTCACCTTCAGGGTTCTTATATCCAAGCAAATGCAGCAGTTACTTTGTTCACTGCTTCGTTCTCTGCTCCCTCATCAGTTAACCTGCCAGCAAGCACTATCAAGCAAAGATTCAAAGCACATTTAATATCAAAGGGTGTATAAATTATACGCCTTGAAATTTCTCTGCTCACTGGCAGCCACAAAGCAAGAAATCCGAATAACCCTACATAAAAAATAGAGCAAAAACTACTGTGCAGAGAAAGAGAGAAAGAAAGAAAACATCATGCAAACAATAGAAGCAAGCCAACGGCATCAGAACGAGACTGAGTCCCAGATCTGCTCTTCACAGCCTCGGTGCCACGGAGAAAGGAATAAATATTTGTGGGAGAGCGAGAGAAATCAGCATGACACTCGGGCTTCCAAGCTATCTGGGCCAAGTTTAAATTCATCTGGTAGTGTCACATTCTAGGACCTGGATCCCGGCACACTGATACGCTTGGGCCACCTAGCCTGAAGCCATTCCCGATCTCACCAAATTGGCTCGGCTCTTGGAGTCATCCAGCCTTACCTGGGTTGGGTGGACGGGCATCGAAACACTTCCACATCGACACCTCTCTGAGTTGCTCACTCGATCTCCAGCAGCAATATGAATTCCACCTGCAAACTCTGCTCAAACATGTTGCGCCTCGTAATCCCCCAGCATGGCTCTTCCCCTGAACGTGCCTTGCCTCTGCCAGCCTCCTCACTGTCTGCGGTGATAGTTCACCACAACTTGCTTCGGAATAGATGTTATAAGTAATGTTTTAGTCGAATCTCTTGCCTTATGATTTACCAGGAAACTGTTGCACATCTTCGGTAGCACCACCTTAAAATGGCGGAACTCAGTACTAACTTTTGTATGACTTAATTCATACTTCTCTTGTTAAAGTAACACAACGTGCACACAGACACATATACATACAATCAATTACACATATTTATATACACACATCCACAGCTATTCAGCCATGAATTGAAATTTCCTTCTTCAAAGCATTATGTTCGCTGTAACATACTCAGTGGTTCCTTAAGGTTGTAATAGCTGCGAGGTACAATGGGGCAAGCTCCCACTGCCTATTTAATGCTCCCAATGGCGTGCGCCTCAAATAGCCTCTGGCAATCAAGTCCAGCTCTTGGCTTTCACGAGTGGTTTAGCTACTAAGCCCGGTATTACTGTTTCTACTGACAGGAGGAGGGGCAAAGGCAGGTTACTGGTGACTTAAAACCAGCCGCTTCAGGCAGATAGGGCTCATCAGCCATGGTTGGCAGCTCATCTAGGAGAAGGAAAACTCTGATCTCAAACCTCTGCTGCCCTGTGGCTATACCCACTCATGGGGAAGGCTTCAGGCGTAAACCCCAGAGGAAAAATCTGGAGCTGGATCCCTAAGGCAGTCCTACATTGAGTTCAATGCTGACTGGCAACTCCTGCAACGCTGCTGGCACCAAACTGCTTCGGTCGCTACTGATCCTTTGGATTCACCCGATGTGTGGAGAGGGGGAACTTGCTAATGGGCAACAGTTTGCTCTCCATATCGTATTGCCCAGGCTTGCATATCTAGACAGCTAGGACACAATATCAATGATCAACTCTGACCGACGGAGGCCCATACATACATGTATGCAACATACACAGTTCATCCTTTTCTATGTGTACAGCACGTGCCATTCTGAAGGTTTTAAAGGATATAGATCCATTGAAAATTTATGGACAGATGGACATGTGAAGCGATTTTGGGAGGTCAAATGCAAGAGGGAAATATACAGTAAAAAGAAGGACATTTGGAAGCACTGATATACAGAGAGCTCTTGAGGTGAAAATCAAAAGCAGAAAGTGGATAGGATGGGAATGAAGCTGTATGACATTCTTGCCTTCATTGGTTAAGCTATTGAATACAAAATTTATAAAATCATATTGCAGCTGTATGAAAATAATTCGGGTCACAGAGTATTGTTTGCAGTTCCAATTGCCACAAAAAAATGATGTGGAAGCATTTGGGAGGGTGCAGAAGAGGTTCACCAAAAGTAGTGAGTATTAGCCTTAAGGAGATTGGACAAAGTTATATTGTTTTCTTTGGATATTTGAGAGGCCACTGAGAGAACTATGTAAATTTATGATCAGAGTTGTTACACCAGGTGGAAATGCCCAATATTCAGGGGCATAGTTTTAAGATTAAGGGTGGAAAGTTTAATGGAAATTTATGAGGCAATCTTTTTCATGCAGAATGGTAGGTGCCTGGAACAGGCTGGCAGGGTTGGTGTTAGAAGCAGATGTTATAGCAGCATTTGAGAGGCATTTAAACTGGCACTAGGGGAAGAATGATACAGACAATATGAAGAGAGTTAGACTGGTATCATCGATGGTACAGATATGGATGGCTAAAAAGCCTATTCCTGTGCTGTTCTGTTAAATGTCCTATGTTGTATCTGAGTGCAGTGATGTGGTATCAGAATCAGAATCACGTTTATTATCACCGGTATGTGATGTGAAATTTGTTACTTAGTAGCAGCAGTTCAATGCAATACATAATCTAGCAGAGAAAAAAAAACTAAAATAAAATAATAATAATAATAATAATAAATAAACAAGTAAATCAATTACATATATTGAATAGATTTTTAAAACTTGCAAAAACAGAAATACTGTATATTCTTTAAAAAGTGAGGTAGTGATCAAAGATTCAATGTCCATTTAGGAATCAGATGGTAGAGGGGAAGAAGCTGTTCCTGAGTCTGTGCCTTCAGGCCTCTGTACCTCCTACCTGATGGTAACAGTGAGAAAAGGGCATGCACTGGCTGCTGGAGATCCTTAATAATGGATGCTGACTTTCTGAGACACTGCTCCTTAAAGATGTCCTGGGTAATTTGCAGGCTAGTACCCAAGATGGAGCTGACTAGATTTACAACCTTCTGCAGCTTCTTTCGGTCCTGTGCAATAGCCCCTCCATACCAGACAGTGATGCAGCCTGCCAGCATGCTCTCCACGGCACAACTATAGAAATTTTTAAGTGTATTTGTTGACATGCCAAATCTCTTCAAACTCCTAATAAAGTATAGCTGCTACCTTGCCCTCTTTATAACTACATCGATATGTTGGGACCAGGTTAGATCCTCAGAGATCTTGACACCCAGGAACTTGAAGCTGCTCACTCTCTCTACTTCTGATCCCTCTATGAGGATTGGTATGTGTTCCTTCGTCTTATCCGTCCTGAAGTCCACAATCAGCTCTTTCGTCTTACTGATGTTGAGTGCCAGGTTGTTGCTGCAGCACCACTCCATTAGTTGGCATTTCTCACTCCTGTATGCCCTCTCCTCAGCATCTGAGATGCTGCCAACAATCATTAGCAAATTTATGGATGGTATTTGAACTACACCTAGCCATACAGTCATGTTTATATAGAGAATAAAGCAGTGAGCTAAGCACACACCCCTGATGTTTGCCAGTGTTGATTGTCAGCAAAGAGGATATATTATCACCAATCCACACAGATTGTGGTCTTCTGGTTATGAAGCTGAGGATCCAATTTCAGAGGGAGGGACTGAGGCCCAGGTTCTGCAACTTCTCAATCAGAAATGTGGGAATGATGGTATTAAATGCTGAGCTATAGTCGATGAACAGCATCCTGACATAGGTGTTTGTGTTGTCCAGGTGGTATAAAACCGTGTGGAGAGCCATTGAGATTGCGTCTGCTGTTGACCTATTGTGACAATAGGGAAATTGCAATGGGTCCAGGTCCTTGCTGAGGCAAGAGTTCAGTCTAGTCATGACCGGCCTCTCAAAGCATTTCATTACTGTCGATGTGAGTGCTCCCGGATGATAGTCGTTAAGGCAGCTTAGATTATTCTTCTTAGGCACTGGTATAATTGTTGCCTTTTTGAAGCAAGTGGGAACTTCTGCTTGTAGCAGTGAGAGGTTGAAAATGTCTTTGAGTACACTCGCTAGTTGGTTGGCACAGTTTTTCAGAGCCCTACCAGGTTCTCCATTGGGACCTTCCACCTTTCGAGGGTTCACTCTTTTTAAAGACAGCCTAACGTCAGCCTCTGAGACGGAGATCACAGGGTCATCAGGTGCAGCAGGGATCTTCACAGCTGTAGTGGTGTTCTCCCTTTCAAAGTGTGCATAGAAGGCATTGCGTTCATCTGGTAGTGAAGCATCGCTGCCATTCATACTTTTGGGTTTCGCATTGCAGGAAGTGATGTCTTGCAGACCTTGCTAGAATTACCATGCATCCAATGTTGCCTCCAACCTCATTCGAATTTCCCTCTTCTCCCTTGAGAGAGCCCTCCGCAAATCATACCTGGTTTTCTGGTACAGGCCTGGGTAGCCAGACTTGAATGCCACAGATCTAGCCTTCAGCAGATGAGGCACCTCCTGGTTCGTCCATGGTTTTTGGTTTGGGAATGTACAGTAAGTCTTTATGGGCACATGCTCATCCACACAGTTTTTAATGAAGTCGGTAACAACTGCAGCATACTCATCCAAGTTCGAAGATGAATCCCTGAATACAGTCCAGTTCACCAATTCAAAGCACTCCTGTAGGTGCTCCTGTGCTTCCCTTGTCCATACCTTCTTGGTCCTCACTGCTGGTGCTGCAGTCTTCAGTCTCTGCCTATACCCAGGTGATCAGACTTCCTGAATTCAGGGCGTGGACTAGCACGGTAGGCATTCTTGATGGGTGGTGTAGCAATGGTTCAGTGTGTTGTTTCCTCTGGTATTGCAAGTGTGATCTGTTGATGGTGTTGCTTAGTGATTTTTTCATACTGGCCTGGTTAAAATCTCCCTAAAGGATGGTGAAGGCGTTAGGGTGTGCTGTTTCATGCATGTTGATCCCATTACTCAGATTATCTAAAGCCTGCTTGACCTTGGCCTGAGGTGGAATGTAAACTGTTACCAAAATGACCCCAGAGAGCTCCCATGGTAAGTAAAAAGGATGGCTCTTTACTGCTAAATATTCCAGGTCTGGTGAGCAGAATTGGGACTGGAATTGTTATCCCAGGAGTGAACGATAATGATCACTCCCAGAGGACATTTTTCCACACTGGACCTTTGCAAACTTTCATACTCAGAGGGCAACTGACATTTAATCAGCTTAGATGTATAGACAGTCACTGGTTGAAATACTAAAGAGATGTGTAATGACTTGGATGTTGTGTTGCAGTTCCTTCTGCCCAAAGTTCAAATGCAATTAAGTACTATGTGATTGAATTCCTAGACTGCATTCTTTTGATTGTAAAGTTTGCTTTGCTTGAAGGTTTTCTACTGCAGCAAGATGGCATGAGTTTGTGTGCAGTCTCAGTGGTTCTGGTACATGCAATCGAGCAAGCTGCCACCCTGTCTGCCGGGGGAATATTGGATATTATTCAAATTCCGGTGGTGCATGAACCACTCCTGCCTCGCAATTCCAAGTCCCTTCCAAAGGGGGAGAAATAATATCACTCTGTAAGCAGAACTGGAAAGCCAGAGATACAGCTGTTATTCTGGAATAGGAGGCACTGTGACACAGCTAGCAGAACCACTGACCCACAGCGCCAGGTGACTACATTCAGTCCTGACCTTGAGTGCTGTCTGTCTGGAATTTCCATGCTTTTCCTGTGAGCGGAAGGGTTTTCTCCGGATTGCCTGATTTAGTTCCATATGCCAAAGATGGTTATTAGTTTGATTGACTGTGGTAAATTTTCCTGGTATGAGTGGGAGGCAGAAGATTGGGGGTGGAATGAAGAGGTTGATTATGTCAAGCAATTGGATGGATGTTTGATAGTTGGTACAGATTTGGTGAGCTGAAGGACTATTATCAATGCTCTGTGACACTATTCCTTCTACTAAAACGCTGAGTCTGTGGCAGTAATAATCCCTTAAAGCTATACCCTCAGCCTTGCTTGCTGAAAATTGGAGTGACAAAGAAAGTCTGTACTGTCTTTGTTTCTTTGCAAGCTACCTTTCTGCAGTGTTGTTGATAGGTCCTGTAGATGGCACTGTGGTGCCAGTCATCAGCTGCCAAATGGGAGACATGTCCTGCACTGTAATTGCATTTTGTAAGTCAAGGGAAAACATGTCTCAGCTGATTCTCCAGCAGCCTTAGACAAAGTCTCATAAACTGGAGAGAAAAACAAATAGATAGAGCATCCAATAATTCAACACATTTTAACTCTTTTATTTATGATTCAAATCTCTTGAATGTGACATTGCTGAGGAAATTAAATCTCCCTCTGGTGTACTGAGGTCAAAGGTTAAAAAAGGGAAAGCAGAATCGTTTGTTTCAAATGGACTGATTTCTTTATTCTATAATGTCTGTTTTTTAAAATGGTTTAATTACTGTTCCAGCTATGCTATTGTAACAGGTTTTAAAAAACATTTCAGCATCTTAGTCTTCGGATATCGTGTCACTGGCAAGTATCATTATATTTTTTGCACGCTCCTAATTGCCTTTGGCATGCCTTTCCAAAGTGTTTAAAAATAATAGGTAGAAAATTGCATTATATCGAAGTAGGAGGGACTTAACACAAAGTTCCCGTCATTCAATAAAAAATAACACACAGTGGAAAGGAAAACTAGCATTAAAAGGTTCCAGTTTGTAAAGGTTAAAACAATATATCAACATGTTATTTTAATGTATTATATTCTAGCTTTAAAATGGCTAGCATTGAATTAGTTTGTCTGCTTCCATTGTTTGGTATTCGGGATGCACAGATTGTGCATAGTTGTACAATGCCTGATGGTATGCACAGACTGCGATTCACATTAAAGCCACTGAACAAAAGAAAGGCTAGTATTTATTTTACACCTTTCATTGTTTCAGAGAATGCCAAAATGCTTCACAACCAATTAAACACTTTTGAGGTGTATTCAGCTTCATAATGCTGAAAGCTCAGCAGGCAAGCAGCACATAGTGAAACCTCACACAACAATAAAAATAATCTCTCAGTTAAAGGACAAGGATGGAATGGGACCCCAGTGAGGATTTCTCCCCCTTTTTTGAAATAACCGGGTTTATTAAAATTTACATAAGAATACGAGAAATTCTGCTGATGCTGGGAATCCAAAGCAACGGATACAAAGTGCTGGAGGAACTCAGCAGGTCAGGCAGCATCTATGGAAATGAATAAATGGTCGATGTTTTGGGCCGACGCCCGTCTTCAAGTTTGCATAAATACATAACCAGGACCTTCATTAAAAGTCCTACAGTCAGAGATGTAGAGATTTAGGAGTCTGTATAATTTGTGCAAGACTATGGATTGGGAGAGGCTCCCTCTTTAACTAACTCACTGTTGGCAAACAAAAGGGCCTGAGACGTGAGCTACCATTGCCCTCCAACAACTCCACAGCTTGGGAATGAGAGGCAGAGCAACTGTGGACACTACTACATTTGTCAGGATCTCTACTAAATTTACACTGCTCTCAGTCCTTCAGTCTCTGATTCTGTTTCTATTTTTAGCCTTACTTCTCTACAGTTTTGAGCAATTTCTTTCCTTCTACGGCAGACTTCAACACTATGATTCTAAACCTTTGCATTGTGGTTTGCGACAGACAACCAATGTTGAGAAAAGAAGGTGATAGAATAAAATTGGGACCGAAGTTACACTGCATGATTTGCATTGCAACTTCATAGGCGTTATCTTAACTCCTGAGTATGAGGAGGCATTGTCACACCTGCCTCTGCCTCAGCCAACTAGTTTTGGTGGCATAACCTGGTGTAGATGCTATTTTAACCCTGGCTTATGTGGATGGAAGTCCGTCATGCGAGAAGTAATGCCAAGATGGATTCTGGGGATAGACAGCATTGGTAGATGTTTTAAGCCTCAACCATGCCTGAAAATAGGTTTCCTCCAAAGCTGTCTTCCCATTACTCTTTGTTCAACAATCCATGCAAACCTGCCTCAATGACATATCTAGGTCTAATGTCCATTGCCTGAGTTACTTTGCACCAAATTGACAACGATCACTGTAGGTCAGCTGAAGAAAGGATGTGACTCCAATGTGTAGGTGGGTCCCTGGTTTTGCTGTTCTCAAAACTCACAACCCAAGCCCAAGTCAGTGTTTCAGTGTTCCCCCTCAGGAGAACCTCAATGATTCCGGAGTGCCGAATACTCTGATCTTCTAAATGCATCTATTGGACGTTTAGAGAAGGTGAATAGCAAAGGAAAGCACAACAAAGAAGGTGAAAGCTCTAACAGGACGACTGCGGGATATTAGTGAATATTTCTTCATGCAGCATTGTTAACATCCAAACTGGTTGAGAGACTGTTAAGTCAGAGACTGTAACATCACTTGGAAGGAAAATGGACATTGAAAATGAATGGAGCTACTTGCAACAAGAGCAGGTAAACAGGATTAGAGAAAATGATTTATTTTTTTTAGCGATACAGTGTGGAGTAGGCCTGTTTTTCCCTTCAAGCCATGCCACCCAGCAACTCCACTACCCCCGTTAACCCTAAACCAAACATGGGACAAACTACAATGACCAGTTAACCTACCCTGTTCATCTTTGGACTGTGAGTGGAAACCAGAGCACCCAGGGAAAGCCCACTCATTTCATTGGGAGGACATACAGAGGCTTCTTACAGATCAGCGCCAAAATTGAACTTCAAACTGCGGAATACCCTGAGCTGTAATTGTGTCGCACTAACTGCTATGCTACCATGCTGTAAATGATGAAATAAAGGACCTCCTTTAACGGTGTTATATCCTTTAAAATGCAGTATCCTTCAAAATAACTGGGTTACACTTTGCACGGTTTCACCTTTATTTTGTTATCATAGTGTAAAACAGGCCTTAGTTGCTGAGTCTCTAATAGTGGGGCTTTCTACCTCTTTCCTTCCCCCTACATATGCGGGCTTTTAAAACCTGCCACTCATCTGTGATTTCATTTACTCTGCTTTGCCTGCTACAATTTTTAACCTTGACAGTGTCCTACAATTAGGGCCCAGGGACTTCTTTTAGTTCCTGAATTAAATAAAGATGATGTTAATATTGGATCCATTGCAGATTGCTTAAGGGTCACAGTAGGTCACATTAAAATAATATCAACCTAACTGCTACAGCAGATATTGAAATAGTGAGACAACCAGATAATGTCTCCGTTTTATTTCTTTCTGAGTAGAAATCTGTCCCTGTCTTTCCGAGATTTTATGGCTGTAGATATTAATTACTGTAACATGGTGGCTTATTAAACCATGTCTCCAGCCGTCTTTTGGATTAAACTGAAGCCAAAGAGAATTTCCGGAATTATCTGGGACCAAACTTTTCTTTGTTCTTTTTTGTACCCAACCAACGTAATGCAGTAATTCTGACAAAATTTCTAGGATTTTCATCGATATTTCGGGAACTAAAGATGAATCTTCATGACGCTGTTGCTAGCAACCCAGAACTTGCTGAGCCAAAGGGTCTGCTTCCAAGTTGTGTGATTGTCTATGCTTCCATGACACCTTGAGAGGATGGAGGCAACTTCAAGCCAAGTATGGTCATAAAAGAGAAGAAGGCTGATGAGCTTAGTGATCTGAATGGAATCAGGATGAAGGTGGTAGAGTGGGGCAAATATAATCAAATGAGGCGAACGAAATGCTCAAGAGACCAAAAAGAGAGAATTAGTTGATAGGATAACTGAGTAAAATCTAAGCAGCATTCTGGTTATTTAGGAGCAAAAACTTAGCTGCTACCTACAGAAGGCAATAATATTCAGCCCCATAAATAAAATATATAAGCAGCAGAAGAGTTTTATTTTATTGAGATTCAATGCAGAACAGGCACTTCCAGCCTTTTGAGCTGCACCACCCAGCAATCCTCTGATTTAATCCTAGCCTAGTCACGAGACAATTTACAATGAACAATTAACCTCCAGCCGGAACATTTTTGATCTATGGGAGGAAACCAGAGCACCCAGAGGAAACCCACGCAGTCACGGGAAAAACATTCAAACTCCTTACAGGCAGTGGCGGGAATTGGACCCTGTTCACTGGTACTGTAAAGCATTGTGTAAACCACTACATTACCATGCCATCTTTTCAGGAATATGGGATGATAATGTTTACTTGCACTGGCCATTGCCTAACATTCAGCAACAGTGTGTCAGTAGTCGCAAAGCATGCTTCAAAAAGTCTGGGGCTTCTTAGCCACGGAGATTATCCAGTCCCTTGATAGGGACTGCTGGACATAGGATGTCCTTCAGCAATCACAGTGTGTGGAAATCAGGCATTAATAATAATGAGAACCAGTCTTTTAAAAACAATGTTCAAAGGTAAACTAGAACCAGTAATCAGTTTTAAAGTAAAAAGGATAGCTAGATTCATCAAGATCTATAATTTGTCAACTGACATAGCTGTGAGACATTCTCGTATGTATCAGCCAAACAAGTGGGGTTATGTTCATTGGCCTACATCAAATCAGACATCAGACTCCTTCATCTAAATCATTTTGCATAATTTTTATTTTTAAAAAATTTATTTGTTGAGATACAGTACAGAATAGGCCCTTCAGGCCTTTTGAGCCACACTGCCCAGCAATCCCCAATTTATTCCTAGCCTAACCATAGGCAATTTACAATGACCAATTAATGTCTTTGAACTGTGTGAGGGAACCTCAGCTCCCAGAGGAAACCCATGCGGTCATGGGGAGAATATACAAAGTCCTTACAGGCAGCAGTGAGAAGTAAACTCTGGTAGCTGGTACTGTACAGCATTGTGCTAACCACTACGCTGCCGTGCCACCCCAATTTTAATTGAGATCAAGGAAGACGACAGAACTGGATGATTATTTTGTTACAACAACATACACAAAATGCTGGTGAACGCAGCAGGCCGGACAGCATCCATAGGAAGAAGCACAGTTGACGTATCGGGCCGAGACCCTTCGTCAGAACACCTTCGTCAAGACGAAGGGTCTCGGCCTGAAAAGTCGACTGTGCTTCTTCCCATGGATGCTGCCTGGCCTGCTGCGTTCCACCAGCATTTTGTGTGCGTTGCTTGAATTTCCAGCATCTGCAAATTTCCTCGTGTTTGCGTTGATTATCTTGTTGTATGTTCATTGGCAAATTTGTTTTATTTGTCAATAAATCAACCCTCTTGACACTGATTTTGAGCATCTGGCTTCTCTGTCTCAGAATTTTTTAGACCATCCATGTCAGGCTCGCTGACCTATAATTACCTGGATTAGCCCTATTTTCCTTCTTGAGAAAATGTATAACATTTGCTGCCCTCCAGTCGTCTGGAACCTCAGCTGTAGCTACTAAGGACACAAAGATTTTTGTCAAAGCTCTGGCTCCCTCTCTTCTCTAAATAAGCTGAGCTACGAATATGCCATCAGGCCTTGGGAAATTATCCATCTTAATGCTTTTTCAGAAGCTGATTCCTCCTTAACCACAAAACCATGTACATTAACCTTCCCCACTCTGCCTTCACTAGCCTCCAAATTCTTCTCCTCAGTAAATACCTCCACAAAATACCCACTTAATACCTTAGGCGCTTGCTTGACTCCATAACACTGATTCCCTCCTTTATCCTTAATTGGCTTACCCTCTCCTTAATTAGCCTCTTTTCTTACTATATGTATAAAATGCCTTGTGATTCTCTTTGATCCTGCTCACTAAAGTCACTTGATTGCCGCCATTGTCCTTCCTAATAACTTGCTTCAGCATTTTCCTCCGATCTTTATATTCCACAAAGGCCCAGACTGATTTTAGCTTTCTAAATATATGTATGCTTACGTTTTTTCTTCACGCTAAATTTAGGACCTCTTGGCTCATTCAAGCTTCTCTTACCTGATCATCCTTGTCCTTACTCCTTATGAGAACATGCCAATCTTGAACTCTGAACAGATGGTCTTTAAACAACTCCCACATGCCAGATGATGAATTGTCCAACAGCATCTTTTTCCAATCAGCTCCCCTCGGCTCCTGTCTTATCCTGTCATAATTAGGCTTCCCGCAATTTACTACCTTCTCACAAGAGCTGATTTTAATCTTACTCATAACTAACTCGTTCAATTGGCTTGTATGGGGTGTCAGGGAGGGGTAGCACCTCTGGTGGGGGAACATGTCGCGTCCTTTTCAGGGTGGTTAGTCCACCTTTGGTCCCCACCTGGCACTCAGCTCTCACCTGTGGCTCCCTGTAGCTGTTTGCATGCGACAGTGGCTGCACCCCGGGCAACGGCTTCGACAAGCCGGCTAAACCAGGTGAGGGGAGCCGACGGGTCTCAAACCCTCGGTGTGATAGGGAGTTGTCTATCCCAGCATGTGAAGACAGACTCCGGCGGATTGAGCGGACGAGACCTATGGAAGGTCCAACGGTCAAGAAGGCGGTCTCTGCAAGCGTCGTGTTATGTGTAGAGCAGGACAAGACACAGAAGACGCCCTGGTCATCCACTGCGCCTAGTCCCATCTCCAGCCGTCTAGACTCTGTCTTGCCACTGGATCCAGATGGAAATTGGGAAGAGAGAGTGAGGCTGATGCTGCGTAACTCCCCCTCACTTAAATCCAAATCACGCGCTATTCTCAACACCATCATAATGGTGTCGAGGTCCTCATCGACGTCAGCGATGGACGAACAACCAACCAATTGGCTGACATTCTGGAGGAGGTGAGGCACCTTCACATACCCCTCAGAAGCAATTTCACGTCGAGATTAAATACATGATTTTTCTAGTTGAGGGAAAAACGGGGAACATGGATGTCTAGTGTTATACAGAGAGATGTAGGGGTCTACATTGGTAAATACAGAATGTACACTGAGGGGCATACAGAATGCACATTAATATGGAGGAGGAAAGAAAGATGAACAGGGAAACCCAGGATTACAGAAGGGGAAATAGGACTGAAAAGCAATAGAAAGGGACTCCAGAAATGCAGATACTGTACACTCTGCAGGGATATACAGAAATAAAACATGGCTGAGAAATGGAATTTATTTACTTGCTACCCCATCAGTTTAGATTAAAATTGTTCAGATATAAATTGGTATTTCATCCTCCAATGATATGAAGAGCAAGACAGACGGAGAGAGGCCGAAGTGGTGTCTTTTGTCTCCCCGGGTTATTACTCCAGGAGTGGAGTTCCAGTGAAGTAACTTCTTTCATCGACTCTTGAATTTCAGAGTGGACAGCTCAGACATGGGGTGCTGGAGAAGATCAGAGGGTAAGAAGTTTGGCCTGTTGCTTAGCCAAGGAGTGAATAATCCTGAAAAGCCTGCTCAGTCTGAGAAGGAAGTAAGACTTAACATGAGAAATCTAATTACAGGGCCACCAACATTCAGGGGAAGTGCAGGTCTGAACAGCTGATCCACTATGCTAATGGTTTTAATGCTGTATGGTGTTTTACTTTCTGTGTAACAAGAGAAATACCAAAATAAGTTGTAACTATTTGTAATAATAATTATTAATAATAAAAATGAAAAATATTAGAAACAGTCCACGACTCAGGCAGCATTTATGGAAAGAGAAACAGAATTTCAGATTGTTCTTCAACCTAAAACATTAGTTCTGTTCTCTTTTCTCAAATACTTCTTGAACTGCTGAGTATTTCCAACATTTTTTTCTTTCTAATTTCAGAGTTACAGTGCCAGTAGTTTTCTTTATGATTTTCATTAACCACAATGATTGCTGTGCTGTGCTTGTCACATATTCTATTGAAAATCGGGTAGTTTCTTGATCTATTTTTGTTATCAGTCACTAAAATTGTGAATCCATGTGGCACAGAAACAGAATGTTTAGCCCATCGTGTCCATGCTAACCAATGCAGCCATTTCCCTCCATAGACTTCTATGCCTTGGCAATTCATGAGCTTGACCAAATATTGTGAGCTTATCTGCCTTCACTACTTCTTTAGATAGCACATTCCAGATTCCAATCAGAGTCCATGTGAAAAAAATTCCCCTTCAGATCCCCTCTAAATCTCCTACCTCCCATATTAAACCTTTGCCTTTTTCAAGTGTATCACCATAGTAGAAAAGATTACCACCATCTATCCTGTTGTAAGTTTGTATATTTCAATCAAGCTACCCCTAAGCTTCCTGCATTCTGAGGAAATAAATTCAAATCATCTGATCTCTCCTTCTAATTGAAATTCTTCAGTCCAGTAACCATCTGTTCATATTGGGGGAAAACACCTGGTGGAAGATATGAGGTTAATGCATTTGGACTCTCAGGTTATGCTGCAATATGGTTAAAGTTTGCAATCATGATATAGTCCTGATCCTAGGGAACTTTGGGCTCAGTAATGGAAGAAAATGATGGCATTTAATTCATGACCATTCAGTTCAGACCTCCAGCTTATAAAAATTTTCATACTATGTCACAGAGCAGTATAGATAAAAATATAGATCTTTCATCTAAACTTGGTATACTTGGCATGGAGATATCTGATGGCAGCACCAAAGGGTGCAAAACATTTTATCATCTTGAAAATGTATACGTACTCAAATTACAGTCAATAAAATTACCCAATAATTCTCTGCAATTATTCCCCAAGAGCTGTAGTACTATCAGGTTTGTTCTACGTTATCAGTGCAGTGAACATCTGCAGTGCCTCTAAACCAGACTCAAAACTTTAAACTGTTTTTTTTTAACATTACTGCATGCTTTGTATTATGGAAAAATTAACAGAAACCCTGGAGTGATTTAATGGCTGCACAATCACATCATGGGTCAGGGGACACTTATAAACTACTTGAACTCTCTGATCTCATTTACAAGGTTACCTGAACTATTTTATGAGTTGACTGCTTTGTAATCACCCCCCTAGGTATTCCATTATTCTCTTCATAATTTATTTACGAATATCACAACCTCTTCAGAATGAGAATTCAATTTTCCCTGAGATTCAATGGCAGATAAAAATGAGAGCACTTGCAGGATCTGTTGTGAGGATGACAACCCAGCTATCTATAACTATGGATCCTAAATGATAATCCCAGCCAGAGGAATTGGTTCTCATGGTCAGTGGTTTCTTGGATCTGATGTCGGTTTTGGATCAAATAAAATACTGGAAAATAGGAAAATATGCCTTTAGTAATTTTCAAAAACCTCATGGTGTACCAAAATGTAATGCAACCAATTACATATCATTAAAATGAAGCCTTATTGTGCAGTTGAAAATGAAGTAGTAAAATTCATAATCAAATGTTAATGCAGATAATTAACAGGGGTAATTTTGCTGATAGTAAACATGGCCAGTGACAATCTGGCAACCCTAATTGGTATCCTCTTCTGCTGAATTCAGTGGGAATGAAGAATTGGATATACTATATAACGGATGACTAATTAGATATGACCCATTTAACTGCATCACCTAAAGTTACGGTTGCACCCATTACGTTTGATTGATTTTTTCTTCTTTTGGTATGTTAACAAAGTCATTATCTGATTCATTTAAAAACTCTACTAATATAACAGAAGAAGGCACCATCAGAATTGGAAGGTTCTTTTTACTAATAATACAGAGTCATTTCAACATCAAAGAATAGTCAGATTTTATCTCTCCGGAGGAAAAATAACTTGCATTTTATAGCTTTCATAACCTTGGAATGTCACAGAGTAGTTCGTTATCAATGAAATGCACTTTAACTCACTGGACACTGCTCCAGGCAGTTCCTCGGGGCACTGTCGTATGCTTCATCCATTACTTTCATCAGAGGCCACAAATGGGTATATGACTGTTAAGAATTCAGTTCCAATTGCTGCTCTTCAGTTAATGATGCCCTCGATGCCCACTTGCAGTAAAATCTAGATGACTTTAATGTTAGAGATGATAAGTGACATCAAGTCACACGAGCGGTAATTGACATCCATCTCAAATGAGCTGAATTCAGACTAACACCCTTCAGCTTTCAAAGTTATTATTATCATCAGATCCTTGACCATCAAAAAATCTGGAGTTAACATGAAGGCATAGCAAATCTGTACCACACAATTAAATACTGAAGCTATAAGAGAAAGTCAAAGGTTATCTGGCAGCAAATAGCTTACATTTCAACTTCCTTTCCATCATCTACAGGCAGCAGTAAGGAATGTGATGGAATGCCACCAGCTGGGATCAGTGCAGGTTTAATGGCATGCAAGTGTTTTTTCTACATCATGAAGGACAAAGCAGTCTGTTTTTACTGGCATCTCAGCCTAAATAATCAATGACTTCCCCGCTAATGCTACGTGGCTGCAATCTGTGCTATCTACAAAATGCACTGCAGAGACTTGCCAGGGTTTATCTGATTGCACCTTCCAAACCCATAATTTCAGTTAATCACTCCAAGAGTAATAGGCACATAGAATACCATCTCTTGCAAGTCCCCTCCAAGTCACACTATCCCAACTTGGAAATATGTTACTGTGTCTCTTCATTGCTGGGACTAATTACTGGAAGTTTCTTGACTCAACAGCATTGTGAAAATACTATCAGCATGTGAACTGATGCAATTTAAGAAGTTGGCTTACTTTCAAATTCAATAATTGTGTATGGACATCAGGAAGTTATAAGTTTATTTTGATGGTGATTCTCTCAACGTCATCTTCTTTTGATTAAGGATAATGTGCATCCACACCAACACTGTGGGACCATAGGTAGCTGATAAGGCCAATATAGACCTGTAGATATTACCATAGCAGGTAATATTTGATAGGGTAGGAAGCTGGGTAACTTGGCCAGTGGTCGTCTTCTCCGGCCACTTAAGCTGACTCTGATTACTTCTGATACATGACTCAATGGCATATCAAATATTTTTTCTCTTTTTTTATATGTCATGGGTCAAGGGATATCAGGAGCCTATACGTTAGTTAAGGGTTTGAGAACACCTCTGAATCCTTTCCTTGAGTGATCTGGTAATCTGTTGCCATAATAGAACATGGAACAAAGAGTTTGCTCTGAGAATCTGTTGTTGGGTATATGAACAACATGGCCAGTCTGACATGGCCAGCTAAGAGTAACTGGAGCCAGGGGGAGACACTGGCATTGGCTTGTGTATACTTGCAGTGAATTTGAAGGAGTTATATAGAGATCACTTAAGTAAAATGTCTACAGCGCCTGGAGATTTCCATGGTAGACAGTCCATGTCTCAGAATGAATTAGCACTGCTTAGTAAAGACTGAGATTAGTGCTGGGTTACAGGCCTTGTTTTTCAGATGGCCAAAAGCTGTGAAGGTCAAAGTCAGAGTCAAAGTCAAGTAACTCAAAGTAAATTTGTTATCAAAGTACATAGATGTCACCACATACAATTCTGAGATTCTTTTTCTGTGGGCACACTTAGCAATTCTACTGAAAAGTAACTGTGAACAGGATCAATGAAAAATAACCTGTGCAAATCCAGATATAAATAAACAGCAATAAATAACAAGCATGAAATAATAAGATAAAAGAGTCCTTAAATGAGTGTAGTTATCCCCTTTTGTTCAAGAGCCTGACTAAGGGGTAGTAACTGTTCTTGAACCTGGTGATGTGAGTCCTGAGGCACTTGTACCTCATACCTGATGGCAGCAGCAAGAAAAGAGCATGGCCTGGGTGGTGAGGATGTTTGATAATGGTTGCTGCTTTTCTATGGCAACATCATGCAGATGTGTTCAATAGTTGGAAGGGTTTTGCTCATGATGTACTGGGCCAAATCCACTACCTTTTGTCAGATTTTCTGCTCAAAGGCATTGGTGTTCCCATACCAGGCCATAATGCCGCCAGTCAGTATACTTTCCACCACACATCTATAGAAGTTTGCAAAGGTTTTTGATGACATACCAAATCTCCGTAGACTCCTGAGGAAGTAGAGGTGATGTTGTCTACGATCAATTCCTTGGTCTTATCAACATTGAGTGAGAGGTTGTTGTTATTACACCACCCAGCCAAATTCTCAGTCTCCCTCTTGTGTGCTGATTCATCACCACCTTTGATACAGCCCACAACAGTGGTGTCATCAGCAAACTTGTATATGGTGTTGGAACTGCACTTAGCCACCCAAGCATAGGTGTAAAGCGAGTGGAGCAGGGGCTAAGTAAACATTCATGCGGTGCTCCTGTGTTGATAGAGATTGTGAAGAAGATGCTTTTGGCAGACTTAACTGACGGGAGTCAACAAGTGTGGAAGTCCAGGATCCAATTGCACAAGGGAGTATTGAGGTCCAGCTCTTAGAGTTTGCTGATTAGTTTTGAGGGCAGGATGATGTTAAGTGCTGACCTATAATTGATAAAGAGAATCCTAATGTATATATCTTTGCTGTGCAGATGTTCCAGGATTTTGTGAAGAGCCAACGAGAAGGCATCTACTGCAAACCTGTTGCTTCAGTAAGCAAACTGGAGCAGATCCAAGTTGCCACTCAGACAGGAGTTGATATGCTTCAACACCAACCTCTCAAAACAATTCATTGCCGAGGATGTAAATGCTACTGGGTGTTAGTCATTTAGACATTACAGGTGAAATGAAGCTGATGGTAAATATCTTCATTGATATCCAGACATTCCATCACTGCCAATCCGGACATTGGAAATTTTGAGAGGAGGGTACTGCCCGAGTACAAAAGGCAGCAGCAGGTCGCGACAGCAAAGAAGAGCTTTGACCAGAGGAAATCAGCATTTGGGATTAACTAGCAAGAGCAAAGTTAACAGAAGGCAAGGGCAAGTGCGGTGGCCATTGTCGCTGTAGCATTCTTCTGAGTGGAAAGAGTCAGAATGGCGATCAATAGGTGGAATCAGAAGGTTGAGCATGGTTCATCGAGGCTTCAGCCAGAGAAAGCAAAGAAAAGAAGAGCTCTAGGTTAAGATTTTTTTCTCCTTCCATTCTTTATATCTTCTCAGTTAGAACAGTAGTGATGCCACGCAGGATAATTGAATGCTCCTCTTGTGGGAAGGCAGGGAGACCTTCCGTGTCCCTGGCGACTACAGCTGCGAGAAGTGCATCCAGCTGCAGCTTCTAACAAACCATGTTAAGGAATTGGAGCTGGAACTGGCTGAATTCCAGATCATTAGTGAGGGCTGAGGGGGTGATAGAGAGGACATGTAGAAAGGTAGTTACCCTCAAAGTGCAGGACACAGGAAACTAGTGACAGTAAGGAAGGGGAAAGGGGTTAAGGAGCCAGTGCAGAATACTCTTGTGGTCATCCCCCTCAACAACTTTGGATTTAATACTGTCAGGGGTGGGGGGGCATGACATAACAGAGGAAAGTCACGGCAGCTAAGTCTGCCTCTGTGACTCCGAAGGGAAGGGGGAGAAGAAGCACATTGTGGTGATGGGGGATTTGTTAGGGGAATGGACAGGGGGTTCTGTGGGCAACGACGAGATTCCCGGATAGTATGCTGCCACCCAGGTGCCAGGGTCTGGGATATCTCAGATCGAGTCATCACTATTCTTAAGTGGGAGGGTGAACAACCAGAACTCATGGTCCATGAAGGTACCAATGACATGGGTCAGATGAGTGATGAGGTTCTGCATAGGGAGTTTAGGGAGTTAGGTGCTAAGTTAAAGGGCAGGACCTCCAAGGTGGTGATCTCAGGATTGCTAGTGAGGCCAGAACTATGAAGATTGTATAGTTTAATATGTGGATAAGGAGTTGGTGTAGAAGGTAGGCGATAAGATTTTTAGATTATTGCACTCTCTTCCAGGGAAGGTGGGACCTGTATGGAAGGGACAGTTTGCACCTGAACTGGAGGGGGACTAAGATCCTAGCTGGAAAGTTTGTTAATGTTGCATGGTGGGATTTAAACAAGAGTTGCAGGGGGCTGGGAATCAGAGTGCCGGAACAGATAGTGGAGAGGTTGTGGAAGCAGATGTTGGTAAGGCCTCAGACAAAGTTAGGAATCAGAAGGTTGAGCATGGTGCAGCGAGCATCCTGAGCTGCATATATTTCAATGCAAGATGTATTGCAGGAAAGGCAGATATTAGTGCTGAAGATGAGGGAGCTGGTTTACAAACAGACACATGTGTAGTGAGGAAAGGCTGTGGATAGGGCAAAATTGCAGTGAACAAGTTGAGTTGCAATGTAAAAGGTGGACAAAATCGTAAAGGGTGAATACAGAACTGAAGGTGTTATATTTGAATACACACAGTATATGGAATAAGGTAGATGAACTTGCAGCACAGTTACAAATTGGCAGGTGTGTTGTTATAGGCATCACTAAATAATGGCTGAAAGAAGATTATAAGTGGGAGCTTAATATCCAAAGGTACACATTGTATTGAAAGGACAGGCAGGAGGGCAGAAGAGGTGGCATTTCTCTGTTGGTAAAAAATAAAATCCAATCATTAGAAAGGGGTAACATAGGGTCAGAAGGTGTTGAATCATTGTGGATAGAGGTAAGGAACTGCAGGCATAAAGTGACCTTAACCGCAGCTATATACAGACCCCCAAACTGTGGTAGGGATATGGTCTACAAAAAACAATGGGAGATAGAAAATGCATGCCAAAAGGGCAATGTTACAATGTTAAGGATGGATTCCAATGTGCTGGTAGATTGGGAAAATCAGGTTGGTGTTGGATTCCAGGAGGAGATATTTCTAGAGTGCGTATGAGATGGCTTTTCAGACCAACTCAGGGTTCAGCCCACTAGGGGATCGCTCTTCTGGATTGGGTGCTGTACAATGAACCAGAATGGACTAGAGAGCTGAAGGTAAAGGATCCCTGAGGGGAGAGTGATCATAATATGATCAAATTCACCCTGAAATTTGAGGAGTTAAATGCAGAAGTATCAGTATTACAGTGGAGTAAAGGGAATTACCATAAGACCATAAGACCATAAGACAAAGGAGTAGAAGTAGGCAATTCGGCCCATGGAGTCTGCTCCGCCATTTTATCATGAGCTGATCCATTTCATCCTATTTAGTCCCACTGCCCTGCCTTCTCACCATAACCTTTGATTCCCTGGCTACTCAGATACCTATCAATCTCTGCCTTAAATACACCCAATGACTTGGCCTCCACTGCTGCCCGTGGCAACAAATTCCATAGGTTCACCACCCTCTAACTAAAAAAATTTTTTCGCATTTCTGTTCTGAAAGGGCGCCCTTCAATCCTGAAGTCATGCCCTCTCGTACTAGACTCCCCCATCATGGGAAACAACTTTGCCACATCCACTCTGTCCATGCCTTTTAACATTCGAAATGTTTCTATGAGGTCTCCCCTCATTCTTCTAAACTCCAAGGAATACAGTCCAAGAGCGGACAAACGTTCCTCATATGTTAACCCTCTCATTCCCGGAATCATTCTAGTGAATCTTCTCTGTACCCTCTCCAACGTCAGCACACCCTTCTTAAATAAGGAGACCAAAACTGCCCACAGTACTCCAAGTGAGGTCTCACCAGCGCCTTATAGAGCCTCAACATCACATCCTTGCTGCTATACTCTATTCCTCTAGAAATGAATGCCAACATTGCATTTGCCTTCTTCACTACCGACTCAACCTGGAGGTTAACTTTAAGGGAATCCTGTATGAGGACTCCCAAGTCCCATTGCATCTCAGAACTTTGAATTCTTTCCTCATTTAAATAATAGTCTGCCTGTTTATTTTTTCTGCCAAAGTGCATAACCATACACTTTCCAACATTGTACTTCATTTGCCACTTCTCTGCCCATTCTTCCAATCTATCCAAGTCTGTCTGCAGACTCTCCGTTTCCTCAGCACTACCGGCCCCTCCACCTATCTTTGTATCGTCAGCAAACTTAGCCACAAAGCCATCTATTCCATAATCCAAATCGTTGATGTACAATGTAAAAAGAAGCGGCCCCAACACTGATCCCTGTGGAACACCACTGGTAACCGGCAGCCAACCAGAATAGGATCCCTTTATTCCCACTCTCTGTTTCCTGCCAATCAGCCAACGCTCTATCCACGTATGTAACTTTCCTGTAATTCCATGGGCTCTTATCTTGTTAAGCAGCCTCATGTGTGGCACCTTGTCAAAGGCCTTCTGAAAATCCAAATATACAACATCCACTGCATCTCCCTTGTCTAGCCTACTGGTAATTTCCTCAAAAAATTGTAATAGGTTTGTCAGGCAGGATTTTCCTTTAAGGAATCCATGCTGAGTTCTGCCTATCTTGTCATATTAGGTGAATTGAAGGGATTGAAGGCAGATAAATCCCCAGGGCCAGATGGTCTGCATCCCAGAGTTCTTAAGGAAGTAGCCCAAGAAATAGTGGATGCATTAGTGATAAGTTTTCAAAACTCGTTAGATTCCGGACTAGTTCCTGAGGATTGGAGGGTGGCTAATGTAACTCCACTTTTTAAAAAAGGAGGGAGAGAGAAACCGGGGAATTATAGACCGGTTAGCCTAACGTCGGTGGTGGGGAAACTGCTGGAGTCAGTTATCAAGGATGTGATAACAGCACATTTGGAAAGCGGTGAAATGATCGGACAAAGTCAGCATGGATTTGTGAAAGGAAGATCATGTCTGACGAATCTCATAGAATTTTTTGAGGATGTAACTAGTAGAGTGGATAGGGGAGAACCTGTGGATGTGGTATATTTGGATTTTCAAAAGGCTTTTGACAAGGTCCCACACAGGAGATTAGTGTGCAAACTTAAAGCACACGGTATTGCGGGTAAGGTATTGGTGTGGGTGGAGAGTTGGTTAGCAGACAGGAAGCAAAGAGTGGGAATAAACGGGACCTTTTCAGAATGGCAGGCGGTGACTAGTGGGGTACCGCAAGGCTCAGTGCTGGGACCCCAGTTGTTTACAATATATATTAATGACTTGGATGAGGGAATTAAATGCAGCATCTCCAAGTTTGCAGATGACACGAAGCTGGGTGGCAGTGTTAGCTGTGAGGAGGATGCTAAGAGGATGCAGGGTGACTTGGATAGGTTGGGTGAGTGGGCAAATTCATGGCAGATGCAATTTAATGTGGATAAATGTGAAGTTATTCACTTTGGTGGCAAAAATAGGAAAACAGATTATTATCTGAATGGTGGCCGATTAGGAAAAGGGGAGGTGCAACGAGACCTGGGTGTCATTATACACCAGACATTGAAAGTGGGCATGCAGGTACGGCAGGCGGTGAAAAAGGCGAATGGTATGCTGGCATTTATAGCGAGAGGATTCGAGTACAGGAGCAGGGAGGTACTACTGCAGTTGTACAAGGCCTTGGTGAGACCACACCTGGAGTATTGTGTGCAGTTTTGGTCCCCTAATCTGAGGAAAGACATCCTTGCCATAGAGGGAGTACAAAGAAGGTTCACCAGATTGATTCCTGGGATGGCAGGACTTTCATATGAAGAAAGACTGGATGAAATGGGCTTGTACTCGTTGGAATTTAGAAGATTGAGGGGGGATCTGATTGAAACGTATAAGATCCTAAAGGGATTGGACAGGCTAGATGCAGGAAGATTGTTCCCGATGTTGGGGAAGTCCAGAACGAGGGGCCACAGTTTGAGGATAGAGGGGAAGCCTTTTAGGACCGAGATTAGGAAAAACTTCTTCACACAGAGAGTGGTGAATCTGTAGAATTCTCTGCCACAGGAAGCAGTTGGGGCCAGTTCATTGGCTATATTTAAGAGGGAGTTAGATATGGCCCTTGTGGCTACGGAGGTCAGGGGGTATGGAGGGAAGGCTGGGGCAGGGTTCTGAGTTGGATGATCAGCCATGATCATAATAAATGGCGGTGCAGGCTCGAAGGGCCGAATGGCCTACTCCTGCACCTATTTTCTATGTTTCTATGTTTCTATACGCCTCCAGGTACTCTGTAACCTCATCCTTGACAATTGACTCCAACAACTTCCCAACCACCGACGTCAAGCTAACAGGTCTATAATTTCCTTTTTGCTTCCTTGCCCCCTTCTTAAATAGCGGAGTGACATTTGTAATCTTCCAGTCTTCCGGAACCATGCCAGAATCTATCGACTTTTGAAAGATCATCGCTAATGCCTCCGCAATCTCCACAGCTACTTCCTTCAGAACACGAGGGTGCATTCCATCTGGTCCAGGAGATTTATCGACCTTTAGCCTATTCAGCTTCCTGAGTACTTTCTCTGTCATAATTGTGACTGCACACACTTTTCTTCCCTGCCACCCTTGAGTGTCCAGTATCCTGCTGTCTTCCTCAGTGAAGACTGATGCAAAATACTTGTTCAGTTCCTCTGCCATCTCCTCATCTCCCATTACAATTTCTCCAGTATCATTTTCTATCGGTCCTATATCTACTCTCACCTGTCTTTTACTCTTTACAGAGGCATAAAAGAAGAGTTGGGCAGAATTGATTGGAAAATAACACCAGCAGGGATGAAGGCAGAGCAGCCATGCTCTGAGAAACAGAACAGAATTTCTGGAAGCAATTCAGAAGGCAAAAGATATATATACATCCACATAAAATATAAAAGAGAGGCAAAAGTGGATATCAGACTGTTGGAAAATGAAGCTGTAGAGGCAGTAAAGGGGAACAATGAAATGGCAGATGATCTGAATAAGTCTTCATTATGGAAGTCACTAACAGTATGGTGGAAGTTCCAGGTATCAGTGGTCACAAAGTGTCTAAAATCACCATAACTAGAGAAACTAAAAGGTCTGAGGTACAGTAGATAAAATGCCTGGACCAGATGATGTACACCCCAGGGTACTGAAAGAGGTAGTTGAAGAGATTGTGGAGGCATTAGTAATGATCTTTCAAGAATCATGAGATTTTGGAATGGCTCTGGAAGAATAGAAAATTGCAAGTGTCACTCCATTATTCAAGAAGGGAGAGAGTCAGAAGAAAGGAAGCTATAGACCAATTAGTCTGATCTCAGTGGTTGGGAAGATGTTGGAGTTGATTATTAAGGATGAGGTCTCAGGATACTTGGAAGCACATGATAAAATAGACTGTAGTCAGTATGGTTTCCTCAAGGGAAAATCTTGCATGACAAATCTATTGGAATTGGTTAAAGAAATAACAAGCAGGATAGACAGAGGAGAATCGGATGATTCTTAGGTTTTAGGTTTTCATTGTCCAGCATTGTCTTGTGATTGTATAAAAGACAAAATCACCTTTGACTGGCCTTCAAGAGGCCGATGTGTCTGAACATGCCGCCATCTTAACAACAATACAGCAATAATAAAGGCTATTCTTTCTGTGCCAGTATTGTTTCTTTGCTTAGGCTAAGCCATTGGATGACATGAAATTTGGTGTTTTGGAGCAGAAGGACAGTGCAAAACATAAAATGACTATAAAATTTGATAATAAATATACTTTGAACCTCAAACTTTAAACTATGAAAATAAATAAATAGTAATAAAAAGAATAATGAGGCCATGGACCAATCAGAAGTCTGAGGGAGACCTGAGGAGAAGAAGCCCTATCTGAAACATTGAGTGCGGGTCTTCTCCTCGATGGTAATGACAAGAAGAGGCAATGTCCTAGTTGGCAAAGGTTCTTCGTGATAGATGTTACCCTCTTGAGGCATCACCTCTTGAAGGTATCCTCGATGGTGGGGAGGGCTGTACCATGATAGAACGGGTGAGTCTACAACTCTCTGCAGCCTCTTGTGATCCTGTGCTTTGGACCCTCCATAGCAGTCTGTGATGCAACCAGTCAGGTTGCTCTCCTCCATGCATCTATAACAATTTTTAAGAATCATTTTTGTAAGGTAAAGATTTATAAGAGAAAGAGCTAAGATGGAACTTCAGTTAATATATCATCGTGAAGATTGCCCTACACCCTTAGTGCTGGACAGATGTGTGTGCCTATCCAAAGACATTTTGCCCACCATTGACTGCCTGATCATATCTCATTCCTTACAAAACCCTTTTATAACATGGGTCTTCGATTATAGTTCCCACTTTAATTTCTGTCAGTTTTTCAATCAAAATACGCTTGACTTCTGATTGCGTAGCTAAGGAATTTTCTGAGAGACATCAAATGTAGTAATTTTATCTATTACATTATTGATTAACATTATTGTTACAGTTTAGTGAAAGAGAAACAAAATCAGCTTGTAAGTATAGTTAGGTACTTTAACCCTGAAGATTGTTACTATGTGCCATCTCATTGTTGAAAGCATAAAAAAATCACAAATGCAGTACCAGCCAAATACAACAGTGGTAGAATGCATCTTTTGATGAGAAGTTAATTTAAATCCTTTTTCCCTCTCCAGTGAATTTAGAAGATCCCTTGGCTTTATGTTGATGAAGTATAGGGAGGCTCTCCTGGTATCTAGTCCAAAATGTATCCCTGAAAATAACGTAGACTGATTATTTTTGCCACTGCTTGTTTGAACGTGTTGTGTATAATTGACTGTAGTGCTTTCTACCTGCAATGGAGACTATACTTCAAGTGACTGGATAAGCTTAAGAAGTTAATTTTGGATTAAAGGAGGCTGAGGGGAGACATGATCAAAATCTAGGGAATTATTAGAGGTTGAGATTGAGTAAAAATGAAGTGCCCTCTTCCCTTAATGGAGAGGTAATCAAAGAAATTGAAGCTTCTATACAATACAGTACCTTCCTTCTTTTCCTTTCTTTCTTTCATTAACAGTAAAAAATATTTTTCTTGTCAATGTAAGAAGCTTTCAATGCAAATATCTAGAGCTGTGTAGTACTGCTTGCCATCTGTGTTGCAGCTTAATAGAAAATCTTATTAAGCTGCTATGAATCTATCTTCTGTTGGTTTATCAAAATTATAATGGTCGATTAACTAAACAGAGAACTTGTAAGAAGATAAGACAATGTGAAATTTCATCCTTGCTTATTATGGTAATCATGCAAAGCTTTACTGTTTGAAAAATTACAATCCATGTTATTCATTTTTGCCTCGGTTAAAGAGACCAATGATTGCACAAGACTGAAAAAGATATTCTGTTAAGTGCCCATCAACACTTGAATTATCTTCAACCCCTTTCTGAGTTGACAAATCCATTACCAATTCATCTTTAGAATGGCCATTCAGTAGATGAGGTACATATTGTCCATAGGATACAGTCCGTGCTTGCTATGAGCATCAGTAGGCTATTTGATTGGAGTGGAAGGGATTTTTGATTTGAAGCTATTTGGTCTCTTCAGACACAGATAGTGTATGTACATTTCATTGTGGCCATGAAGAGAAGAAAAAAAAGCAAGTTGAATTTATTCAGCATTGTTTACAACCTCATGATTTCTTTGAATCACTTCTCAGTCATTGAAGTACTTCTGAAGTGTAATGGCTATTTAATGCATACGAGCCCCTGCAAGGTATAATGTGATGATGACCAGATAATCTGTTCTCAGCAATATCAGTCGATATGCAAGATTTTGTTCTTGGGAGAATGGTGAAGAGGAGAGCCTCTGATGACTTACTTCCTAGCCCATAACCCAACTCTCAGAGCCTCATAGCCCAGGGAAAGTATTTCTTTACACTTATAGTGTATTTACATAATAAGCCATTTGGGGGAGTCAAGTGTTATTTTATTTTCATGAGGGTTTTGCAAACGGATTTTAAAGTTAACTTTGCTATATTTTCAATATGACATGACTTTCCCAGAATCACATTAGATCGTCATCTGTGATACCTGCCACAACAGTGAATGATTTATCAATATTCAGACAAGTCAATCCTTCCTGATTTTGCTAATTTCTCTATTCTTTTCAATTTTGTTCACACTGGACAATACATGACTTCATTTTTGGCTAAGATTCCTCAATTGAAATGAGTTTGTATCCCTATGAGGTCAAAAATTTTCATCAGTGATTCAGCAGTGCTTAAATTAAATTCTCATGGGATCTCAGTACATTACCCTCATACCAATTATCATCTTCCTGGTTATCTCTGAGGAACACTTGTATATAAGCCTTGCCCAAATCTGCAGTGTCCTGTCTCTGTCTTATGATATTGTCCACACAGCTCTCATGCCTCTAGGTATTACATAATCTGTAAATTTGGAAATTGTTGCCTGTTCATGATCACTCAGAACATCAAAGCATAGTGTATTAAGAAAAGCAATGGTGTTAGGACCAGTCCCAGGAGAACTCCAATCTATGTTTTCCACCTGTTCAAAAGAAAACATTGCACTACCATTCTTAATTTCCTGTTGCTTTCTATCCGTGATTTTATAACCCCTGTTCTTCCATGTGCTCCAATCCTGATGGCAAGACAGTTTGTGGCACCTTATCAAACACTTTTTGGTGGTTCATACACTGTTCATCAACAGGATTTCCCTTATCACCCATTCTGTTATTGCTACAATTCTTCGAGAAGTTCACCTAATTCTCCTGAACCTGAAAGTAATATTTCCTTTGCTGACAGTCCTCTTTTTCCAGGAATCCACGTTGTGAACCTTTGAAAGGTAAGGAAGGTATATCCATACAACCATAGAACCATAGAAGCTACAGCACAGAAGCAGGCCTTTTTGGCCCTTCTTGGCTGTGCCGAACCATTTTCTGCCTAGTCCCACTGACCTGCACACGGACCATATCCCTCCATACACCTCCCATCCATGTACCTGTCCAGTTTATTCTTAAATGTTAAAAAAGAACCCACATTTACCATCTTGTCTGGCAGCTCATTCCATACTCCCACCACTCTCTGTGTGAAGAAGCCCCCCCTAATGTTCCCTTTAAACTTTTCCCCCCTCACCCTTAACCCATGTCCTCTGGTTTTTTTCTCCCCTTGCCTCAGTGGAAAAAGCCTGCTTGCATTCACTCTATCAATACCCATCATAATTTTATATATCTCTATCAAATCTCCCCTCATTCTTCTACGCTTCAGGGAACAAAGTCCTAACCTATTCCACCTTTCTCTGTAACTGAGTTTCTCAAGTCCCGGCAACATCCTTGTAAACCTTCTCTGCACTCTTTCAACCTTATTTATATCCTTCCTGTAATTTGGTGACCAAAACTGAACATAATACTCCAGATTCGGCCTCACCAATGCCTTATACAACCTCATCATAACATTTCAGCTCTTATACTCAATACTTTGATTAATAAAGGCCAATGCACTAAAAGCTCTCTTTACGACCCTATCTACCTGTGACGACACTTTTAGGGAATTTTGTATCTGTATTCCCAGATCCCTCTGTTCCACTGCACTCCCCAGTGCCTTACCATTAACCCTGTATGTTCTACGTTGGTTTGTCCTTCCAACATGCAATACCTCACACTTGTCAGTATTAAACTCCATCTGCCATTTTTCAGCCCATTTTTCCAGCTGGTCCAAGTCCCTCTGCAGGCTCTGAAGACCTTCCTCACTGTCTACTACGCCTCCAATCTTTGTATTATCAGCAAATTTGTTGATCCAATTTACCACATTATCATCCAGATCATTGAAATAAGGTGATGAAAACTGTAGACAACTGTAACAGGGCTTTCTTAGTCTTTTATCCAATACCTCTGCAATAAACATGAATGTGCAGTTTGCCTTGCAAATGACATGGTGTACCTACATTCTAACTTCTAGATTCATGCATAAAACAAATTACTACATTTCTTTGAACACCAACAGATAGTAATTATTTGCCATTTTAAAACTCCACATTTATCAACATGGTACTCTCTCTATTTACTTACCCACTTATTTAAGCTTTCCATATCCTTCTCAACCACTTTGCACTGTCTTCACAGTACTTTTCTCACCCAGAGTTCTAACATTAATAAACCTGGACAGATTAGAGTCTAACCATTAGACTAAGTCGCTAAGTTATTAGTCACTTGTTTTTGAGGCATCCCATTTATTAAAGTCTACCTGCTCAAGGTTTCATTTATTTCTACTCTGTCTTCTGTAGATTATAGAATGCTCTATCCTTGTCAATATATTATGGTCTATTCTGTGAATCATTATCTTGTGTAACCATCTACCCTAACCAATGTCCTTTGAAAATCTAAATCAATCCCTGAAGGGCCCAGTTCCAAAAATTACTAACAAGTAGATCAAACATGGTTTCCTTTCCTATAAGAATATTGATTCTCCTATTGTGTCCTGACTTGTGGTGCTTAAAGGGATCACTGTAAACCATACTCAGATAGTTATGATTTCCTAGGACAGGCATGGAACATATTCCTGTACCTACTTAAAGTTCTCTTTTAACTTATCATAGTTAAGTAAAGTTTGAAGCATATAGACGAGAGATTCAAACTCTGGCTGAGTGGTGCCACTGCAACCTCTTACTCAATGGCAGCCAAACAAGGAGCTGATTGTTGACTTCAGGAGGAGGAAACCAGAGGTCCATGAGCCAGTTCTCATAGGGGGATTAAAGATGGAGAGGGTCAGCAACTTTAAATTCCTCGGTGTAATCATTTCAAAGGATCTGTCCTGTGCCCAGCACTAGTGCAGTTACGAAGAAAGCATAGCAGCAACTCTACTTCCTTAGAAGTTTGCAAAAACTTGGCATGATATCTATAACTTTGACAAACTTCTATAGATGTGTCATGAAGAGTAAATATTGATTGGCTGTATCACAGCCTGGCATGGAAACACCAAGGCGCTTGAACAGAAAGTCCTGCATAATGTAGTGGATACAGCTCAGAACCTCATGAGTAAAGCCCTTCTAACCATTAAGCACATCTACATGAAACGTTGTCGCAGGAAATAAGCATCCATCATCAGGGACCCCCACTACGCAGGTCATGCTTTCTTCTCGCTGCTGCCAACAGGATGGAGGTACAGGAGCCTCAGGTCTCACGTCACCAGGTTCAGGAACAGTTATTACCCCTCAAACCATTAGACTCCTAAACCAGAGGAGATAACTTCACTCAGCTTCAACTTGCCTTATCAGAGAAATGTTCCCACAACCAATGGACTCACTGTCAAGGGTTCTTTATCTCATGGTCTCAATATTTATTGATTATTTACTTATTACTACTAATAGCATTTCTTATTTCTTCTTTCTTTTTGTATTTGCATGGTTCCTTGCCTTTTGCACAGTAGTCGTCTGCCTTGTTAGTACGGTCTTTCTATTATTCTATTATGGTTATTGGATTTATTGAGTATACTTGCAGGACACTGAATCCCAGGGTGTATAGGGTGATATATGTACTTCGATAATAAATTTACTTCGAGCTTTGAAATAGCACAACATTCACCCTACTCTCCCCAGCATTATGGAATTTATTTTAAGACCTCATTCTCACATTTTGGTGTTTATTACAAGTCATAAACATCTTGAGTGACACTGATATGCTACAGTACAGATACAGTAGACAACTTTTGCAGAGGTTTTGTCCTTTATGATTGCTAAACATATTTTAAAGCAACACACGCACCTTGGGAAATGTTACTCTTTTTATTAAATTTCAGCAGTACAGAAGCCCTAGCACAGTTCTAATTAAAAGAGAACTTCACAGTTGCCAAGGTGGGGATGGTTAATAATGACCAATGTTTAGCCCTGAAGTGCCAGTTCTTTAGCTAATTACAGGCCACCTGAACTACCAATGTATTGGGCAGGAAGCTCATGCTCATTACAAATTGGATTGGGTTACCTGTCACATTGGTAAAGGATCAGTATTTGATGCACATTCCCATGTCTAAAGCCAGCTGAGGATGTTCTACAAGTCTGTGGTGGCCAGTGCTATCATGTTTGCCGTTGTGTGCTGGGGCAGCAGGCTGGGGGTAGCAGACACCAACAGAATCAACAAACTCATTCGTAAGGCCAGTGATGTTGTGGGGATGGAACTGGACTCTCTGATGGTGGTGTCTGAAAAGAGGATGCTGTCCAAGTTGCATGCCATCTTGGTCAATGTCTCCCATCCACTACATAATGTACTGGTTGGGCACAGGAGTACATTCAGCCAGAGACTCATTCCACTGAGATGCAGCACAGAGCATCATAGGAAGTCATTCCTGCCTGTGGCCATCAAACTTTACAACTCCTCCCTTGGAGGGTCAGACACCCTGAGCCAATAGGCTGGTCCTGGACTTATTTCCTGGCATAATTTACATATTACTATTTAACTATTTATGGTTTTATTACTATTTATTATTTATGGTGCAACTGTAATGAAAACCAATTTCCCCCAGGATCAATAAAGTATGACTATGACTATGACTAGTTCACCTATCTATACAGAAACACTGTCCTTTTGTAGCCACGCTTTAGGGCCTGCATAGGAAGACAAACATTCAATCTTCTGTCCAAACCAATGCAACAGAAATAATCTCCCAGCAGCTAATCATACCCAATGATTTACTCAGCCCACCCCAACCAGATTCTGATCTCCTCTGGCTGCCACTCCAACTGTCCTTTGCGGGTTTCAGTGAACTCCGCCCAGATCTTCAGTAACCTGTGAAGTAGGCTCAGGAAGTCTGCCAAGCTGACTTTCTCTGCAATGCATTGACTCTTCCAACCAAAGACACTTGGACATCCGATCCTTGATGAAATCTTTGTGTCCAGCTACTTGCTGGTCATTTCCACATGCTGAAGAGAAACCAGCTGGAATATACCTCATGGAAATCAAAGGCACTGATGTAAGCATCATGCTCAAATTTTATAGCCCACACAAAACACCTCAGCCTCCTGTGCCAGACAGAGTCATAGTATAATACATAACAGAAATAGGCCTTTCAGCCCAACTCAACTATACTAAACAAGATGCCCATGTCCCTCTACTAATCATGTCTTTTAAAATTTGTTACTATATTGGTCTCAATCACTTCCTCTGGCAGTTCGTTCCATACATACATCGGTCTCTGCATGAAGGAACGGCTCCTCAGGTTCCTTTTAAGACAATTACAGTCAGAAAGAGTACATCTGGAATGAGTTTATCAATGCAAGAGAAGAAGGAGGCACCGTTGGAGTTGACAATTTGGAGGTCGTAAAGTGAAAATTGTTTAAAGTGGGAACGAATTTAATTTATTAGTGAATTTAATATAATAGTGTTATGAATTTAATGTTGTGTATAGGCCTGGAGGAGTTATAATGTGTAGGAAGTCATAGTCAGAACGACAAAAGTGGAGAGGTCAAAAGGGCAATGAGCTTAGTAGCAATGATTTAAAAAGTTGTGAAAAAGTTAACTCAGAAGCACTCCATCATTTTATTTATGGTTCACTTTCACAATCCTGTTGCTCTGTGCCAAAGTGTCTGTGGGAGCTAAATTAGATGGCCTCAAAGCAGGGGGTAAAGATCATAATGCACATTCTATTCCATGTATTGTAAGTAGCATGACATTTTTAAGCTGCCTATTTACATCAGTTCTTTACTTGGGTAACATTAAATGTGCATTTGATTCGTTGCATGTATTAGCAATGCCCCAGTGTCAAAACCTGCTGGAAAAATTCAAATCCAGCTTCAGATATTTAAATATTACAGGGCTGCTGTAATGTGAAGCTTATGCTGGTCAGTGAATGCACTTTCAGATGTCATATCCTATGATGCTGTTCAGTTCACCACATCTTCATGAACACCTTTCAGCAATCTCACCAAATCAGATATTAAAGTATGTCCCTTTAGAAGAGAGATGAGGAGGACTTTGATTAGCAAGAGGCTGGTGAATCTGTGGAATTCATTGCCACAGACAGCCATGGAGGCCAGGTCATTGGGTATATTTAAAGCAGAACTTAGAAGGTACTTAATTAGTAAGGGTGTCAAAGGTTATGGGGAGAAGGCAGGAGAAAATAGGGCTGTATAGATAAAAAATCAAATGGTAGGAAAGGCTCGATGGGTCGAATACTGTTCCTATGTCTTTTAGGGTCTTATTTTCCGTGCATAATTCAGTTCAGATATTTTTCATGTTGAATGTACTTAGTAAAACCTTTTCTCAAAGACACTTGAGAGATTAGTTAAGAATTGAGAACTGAAACTGTGAAGAGGAGCATGAGTGTTTCTCTCTAGGTCCCTTCACAGCTAATAGCCTCCAAGCTATCTCTTTCTTAATGATTAACAGGCCTCCCCATTAACTCCTCCTACTCTGATGTCATTTTCTGAAATCCCACACTGTGCCTCTCTCACCCTGTAATCCAATGATCCCTACCTTCCCGTTCTATCTTCCACAAATACTATCCCCTCTCTCGCAACAAACAAACTGCTGGAGGAACTCAGTGGACTGAACAGCACCTGTGGGACGAAAGAAATTGTTGATGTTTTGGGTTCAAACTTGGCATTAGGACTGACGCATGGAAATTGGTAATATGGTAAATTGTTAAATTAGTTCAGTATTGTCAGTATTGTACTGATTCAATGAAAAACTCATTCTTGTCACATCAGTGTGTTGAGAAAGTACAAGGAAAAATTATAACAGAATGCAAGTTACAGCAACAGTGAAAGTACAGTGCAGGCAGACAATAAGGTGCAAGACCCTAACAAGGCAAATTTTGAGGTCAAGAGTCCTTTTTGCCCCACTAGGGAACCATTCAATAATCTTATAACTATGTGATAAAAGCTGTCCTGGAATCAGAATGTGCTTTCAAGCTTTTGTATCAAATGTTGACAATTCCTTCCAGCATAGATGCTGCTCGACCCACTAAGTTCTTCAAGCAGATTGTCCTCCATCATCCAATATCTGCAGTCTCTTGTGTCTCCATTATCACCGCAAACAACAGGAATTCTGCAGATGCTGGAAATTCAAGCAACACACATGAAAGTTGCTGGTGAACGCAGCAGGCCAGGCAGCATCTCTAGGAAAAGGTGCAGTCGACGTTTCAGGCCGAGACCCTTCGTCAGGACTAACTGAAGGAAGAGTGAGTAAGGGATTTGAAAGTTGGAGGAGGAGGGGGAGATCCAAAATGATAGGAGAAGACAGGAGGGGGAGGGATGGAGCCAAGAGCTGGACAGGTGATTGGCAAAGGGGATACGAGAGGATCATGGGACAGGAGGTCTGGGAAGAAAGACAAGGGTGGGGGGGAACCCAGAAGATGGGCAAGGGGTATATTCAGAGGGACAGAGGGAGAAAAAGGAGAGTGAGAGAAAGAATGTATGTATAAAAATAAGTAACAGATGGGGTACGAGGGGGAGGTGGGGCATTAGCGGAAGTTAGAGAAGTCGATGTTCATGCCATCAGGTTGGAGGCTACCCAGACGGAATATAAGGTGTTGTTCCTCCAACCTGAGTGCGGCTTCATCTTTACAGTAGAGGAGGCCGTGGATAGACATGTCAGAATGGGAATTGGATGTGGAATTAAAATGTGTGGCCACCGGGAGATCCATTATCTCCTCTCTCTTTTGTTATAATGCTGTAGCCTTCCAAACTGGGGCAGTTCTGCCTGATAGCCAGCCAGTCTCTCAATCTGATTCTCCACTGCTTGTGAAATGGGACTTAACTGCAGTAGAACCAGAGATTCATCCACTTTCTCATGTTTACCAATGGCTACAGCCTCTCCTGAGTTTTTCTCCACCACATAAATATCAGGGGCATTATCCTGTGTATTCACAAAATGCAATTCTGTTTTGGTAATTACTGACTTACTTGCAAATGTACAGAACTGTTATGTACTATTTCAGTTTACATTGGATATTTTTGTCAAAATTATAGAGGTGCCTGAGGACTTCAATGCATTTCCATAAACAATTTTGACAGATAAGTATATCCAAAACATTACAAACACATTTGGAGCGCATTCAATTTGCTTTAAATGTTAGCTTGCTTCATCTGGAAGAACTTTTGCCTCTGGGACATAAGGTTGTAGAATTGGAGCAGAGATTCCTCACTGACAAATCAAAATGATCCTGAAGCTGTGCTGTGTTACTGCTTACAAGTGCATCTACCTGTTCAGATGCAGTGCAAGTCCTCGATAATATTCCTCCCTCAGTCAATGCTGTCCAATAATGAGAATGGCGAACTACTGCCATACTTGTTCAGAATTTCTTGCTGTGTGCAGATTGCTCCCACATAGTGTCTGAGGTAAGAATGATTGCAGTTAAACAATAATTCATTGGGTGTGAAGCATGTTGATGTATCCTGAGACTTGTGAAAGGTGTTACATAAATACAAGTTGTTCTTTTCCTTTCACTCTTAATTATTTACTTGCGTTATACTGTTAGTATCACACCTGCTGTATGATACTACTCCTGATTTATGTTGATGGCTTTATGGCAATGCTACAGAATAATGAGGTGGTGGAGACATGATCGAGGAGCGTTGGTTGTCTTTAACTGGTGGAGATATTTTCCATGTCTTTATGCTGACCAGGACACACTTAGCAGAGAAGCAATACCCTCCTCTGAGTATGCAAGTCAGGTTCAGTGCTGATGTGAGAATGCAATTTTAAGCAGTTGAGGGAGGGGAGTGACTGTGTGGTCTCGACTTTTCCTTCTCGTTAGGCCTTCCATCTTCTGCTTGATTGCACTCGACCTCTCCTCATGTTTCATTCTCCATTCGAACTCCATGTTCTCTCACTCTGCTTGTGACCAGACCTGACCCAATCAGTTGTCAGGATGCTCTCTCCCTTCCTCCAGCAAAATAACATAAATGTTGGGAATTTAGTGCAAAATATAACATCCTGAAAACACTCAGCCAGTCAGGAGGCATCAGTGGAGAGGGAAACAGCATTAATGTTTCAGATCAATGATTTTCATGAGAGCTAGGGTGCCACACATATCAGCTATTAGAATTATATCCATAACATGGCTAATTTTTCACCTCAACGGCACTTTCGTGTCTAATAACTATATGCTCCGACAGTCAGCTATAAACTGGCTGTCAATCTGTCTTAATAGCTCAACATCGGGGCATCCACAACTTCTAGTTTTTATTTTATAAGATTGAACATCGCAACAGGCCTGATAGGTGGATGTTTCTGACCCTGCAAAGGAGATTTCTAAAGATTCCTAATGAATTCCTGAGTTGACCCCACGGTAGTGGGAGTCTAAGTTTGGAAGTCAATTCCTGGGTCTTCTATAAGGTGTCTCTGTACGTTGTCCCTGTGGAATATGTGGGTTTTCTCCAGGTCCTCCGGTTTTCTACCACAATCCAAAGGCATACCGGGTATGTCAATCGATCAATCCAAATAGTCTCGTGATTAGATTAAGGTTAAGTTATGTTTGTCGGAGTTGCTGGGCACAGTGGATCAAAAAGCCGGGAGGGTATCACTAAATAAATAAAGAAATTTATCCTGTTTTCTTACTAAATGGCAAATATCTTAACTTGATACTAATCCCTTAATTCTAGATTTGTAATCCCTAAAGTACAATGTTTCTGTCGAAGACTTTCTGAAGTTTCAATGAGATCACCTCCCATTCTAAGCTTCAGTGAGTTTGAATCCATCTTACCTAATCTTCTCTCACTGGACAGCAACATAACCCAGGAATCTGCCAATAAATTCACACTGAACTGTCTCTGGGCTAAATAAACCATAACTTTGGTATGATGGCCAGAACTCGAGAAGGTTCAACCAAAACATCCTTCTCTAGTACCCCAACAGCTGTGCAAAGATCAATTGCTATTTTCAATTTCTTAAAGCATTAGGAAGTGAACTCTGCATTTCATGCACCAGGATTCCTAGGTCCCTCCATGGATCAGTGATCACTTGTATCAAACCATATTTTGTTTGCCAGTCTTCCTGTCACAGAGAATAGCGTCATATTATTCTTCACATGACACTTTGCATACTCACTGGACCTTTACATCCTGCTTTGTAGATTTTACAACACCTCAAAATTCACTTGAATACATTACACTCTGTCCTTTCATCGAAGTCTTTAATATAGTTTTAAAATAGTTCATGCAGTACTGAATAGGTACCCCATCAGAAAATAGAACATTAAGTTAAAAATGACCAGCTTATTCCAACTGTACTTTCTGCCCATGAGCCAATCCTCTGTTTGACCTGATACAATGTCCTGATCCTATTAAAACTTATTACTTTTTTGTAAGGCCTGTCATTAAATCTTCCTTAACATGTGTGGGTATTGGGTTTGCTGACCACAAAATTCTAAACTCAACTGAAAATCTTAAGCCCCATCCGATAGAGACACCTACGGGTACCCTCACCAAAATGAGGTTGTACTGTAGCTACCCAAACTTCAAAGACTAGTTCTTTTCTCTGTTTATCTTCCCTGGTGAGTTTAGCTGCCAGTACCCACGATTTGAGCAGTGGGTCCAGCTAACGGTTTAAGCACAATTCATTTAGTTTCTATGATACACTTTTAAATTTAGACAAAATTCATAAAACAAATTTAAAACTCACAGAGGTTTTCTAGCATATAAAAGATTTCCAAATTACAATTGATTTCTAAAACACAAAGGAGAAGTAGAATTCCAATAAGCTAAAATGACATATCAACTAGTTGCATATGAACTAATTGTCCATTGCAGAAATCAAAAACAGAGCAATGGATTCTATTTCACCCCATGTTTCTGTCATTCTTTGTGATGTTCTGTGACCATTCCTAACAAGCCTGACAGCACTCTTACACTCATACAGTTTTTCTGCAGCTTGGGTGGCTTCACAAATACCTTTTCACATAGAAAAGCTTCTGGCGACAGAGCTCTCTGATACCCTCAATTAATGCTGTGAAGCTGACTCTCTGACTACTGAAATCTTCAAATATCAGCTATTTGATGTGCTAAGTGATAGTATCAATCTGGTGTGCAAGCTTCCTTGAACTAAACAACTTAGCCAGCATTGTTTGGTTTGATTCAAGCCCAATTAACATAACTCATCATTGTCTTACTCAGTCAGCCCAGGAACTGTGGGCCAGCAGTCTATTCAATAGGCAATTTGCTTGCACTGTTGTCCTTTTAATTTCAGACTGATTATTGCTTTCCATTTACATTAAGAACTGAAGGCTAGCTTCCATTTATGATAAGAAGCTGAATAAAGAATATTGGTTTGACATTTAACTTACTCAGAAACAACTCCTTAATCTTTAGAGGTGTCAGTTGCTGTGTTTAGAAAGCTGAGCTTGGCAAAAAATGCCCCCTGGTCCTGTACAGTAAATATCCATCACATTTATATTAATTACATGATCAATAAAATCAATAAAACTATTAAGTTTGTCAAAGACAGCTTCACTTTCATAGAGCAAAAACAACCTCTTGGAGGAATTCAATGGTCAGGCAGAATCTGTTTGGGAATTGGAATTTTATTTTTATTGTTCCAGATTCCAGCATCTGCAGTCTCCAATGTTTTCACTATCATAGAACCATACTGATTCTGTCTAATCATCTTGAAAATTCAATAATATTGTATTCCAATGTTTTCCAGATAATTCTCTATTTTGTCTCTTCCAACTTCTAAAGTGTTGTTTTATTTGCTATCTTCGAAACTTCTAGAATTTAGATAATTTAGGAAGATCACCAACAATGCGCGCATTATCTCTACAACCACCTCTTTTACAATACTAGAATGCAGCTATTAGTATTTAAAGAATTTTAGAATCTACGGAATACTGCAGATGCTGCAAATCTGAAATATGAACAGAAAATATTGGGCATACTCAGCAGGTCAGACCACAACTGTGGAGGACAAAGGGTAAAAATGATTGAAGATGCTGCAATTGCTAAATAAAAACAGGAAATGTTGGAACTCCTACATTACTTTGTCTAGATTCTTTTATCTGCATATGTTCACTTTCTAACTGCTCCCATTCACACATGAGCAGGTAATCGTCTTAAAGTTTATTCCCACAGTCAGCCTGGTTTTATACTAATGAAAATATCCAACTTCTCCCACCCTCCCTACAGTTTAATAAGCTTCTTTACTCTCCTTCTGATTTCTGACAAAGGTCTTCAGTGGTGCTTGATGGTTCTCAGCTTGTACTCGAAGTTTATAAGAATGAGAGGGTGATCTAATTGAAACCTACTGAACATTGAAAGACCCAGAAAGGGTGGCCATTGAGAGGATTTTTCCAATAACATGATAGTCGAAGACCAGAGGGTACATTGTCAGAATACAAAGACATTCCTTCAGAACAGAGATGAGGAGAAATTTCTTTAACCAAAGGGTGGTGAATCTGTGGAACTCATTGCCACAGCTGGCTGTGGAGCCCAAGTCATTGAGTATATTTAAAGTGGACGCTGAAAGGTTCTTGATTAGATAGCATGTCAAAGTTTATGGGGAGAAGGCAGGAGAATGGGATTAAAAAAATAAATCAGCTGTGATCGAATGGTGGAGCAGAATTGATGAGCTGAATACCCTACACCTGCTCCTGTATTTTATGGTCTTTTGATCTTCAATCTGAAATTTTAACTCTGTTTCTTTATATAGAGAAGTAGTCTGACCTACTAAGTGTTTCTATCATCCTCCTTTTGTTTTACTTTAGCGGTCCAAAGAACTTATTTTTCTTCTAGTATTCTTAATTTCTTCAGTAGATTCCTTTTAATAATAGTAATTCTTTTATATTCCTCACGCTCATTAGACCTTTTGCTCTCTATAATTTCTGAAGTGTTTATTGTATTTTTAACAACGAAGACAGATAGAAAATACTTGCTTAACCTCTTTGCCAGTTTTTAAAGTCACCAGTATGATTGCCTGTAATTGCCTTTCCTTCTTCCAGTTCATTTCCATTTTGCATACTTATGGATGCTCTATTTTTTTCATAGTTTGCTTTCACATTCTCTATTCTCTTTACAAACCGTGAATGCCCTCATATCATTTCCCAGTCTTTTAGGTCACACTTAAATATGTACAGATTGTCCGCACTACCATCACATGCATTGGCATCAACTGGAATGCTGATGCATTAAATTCATGCCCCTGATTTCTGATTTCTGATTTCTAACTTGTACTAAAGCATGGATTCAGATAACACTTGGAGAAGTGTCAGGAGCTCATTAAAAGTTGGCCACATACTAAGTAACACCATATCAACTCAGGGCCACAATATAGGCAGAAGCATGCATATATACTTCCATACTTGGCTATACATGCCATTTGTTGTACGGTCAAACCTATACAAGATCAGTAATGTGGCACCTCACCTGGCTGAACTTCTCCCCTGTGAAAGCACACATCCAGTTTGGAGTGCCTGAGTCAGAAGAACTGCCATTGCAACTGCTACTCAAACCACCAGACATCTATCCAGCTCTCGACTGTTCTCACCTTTTGTAAGGAGACTGGCTTGCTATTGCAGGTGGCTCTTAATGTTGGCTATTGCCTAGACCTTATCTCCAGAATTCAGGAAGTAGTGCATAGATAGGGCAAATGCACTCAGTTTATATCCCAAGATTGGGGAATCAAGAACTGAAGCACTTCCTTAGCTACCAGAGGAAGTGGTTGAGGCAGAGACAACAACAATTTTTAATGTTTAAAGTGAACAATAACTTTTAAAGTTAGAGAGGTACATGGCCAATGGGACTGGTTTGGATGGGCACCATGGACTAATTTGAACTGTTTCTGTACTGTATGACTGACTCAACAATAAGAGACAAACCCTCCTTGGAGATGGTGCCCCACACTTTTCATTATCTATGGGTCACTTCATTTATATTGCAATACTGAAGAGTAAAAAAAAATTGACCATCCCTCGTTGTCCTGTTTAAAGTAAAATCTGTGACTGATATTGGCAACTGACACAGCTGCTTGACGTGATATTCTAAAAGGTCCAGGACCTTCTTACAAAGTTCAACAATTGTGCTGCCTTGAATGGCAGCACTGTGTGAAACACGGAAGGTTTTGATGAACTTTGATAGGGATGTGTTACGGTGCACTGTAGACCGCTCAATATATTTAAAGAGAGTTCAGGATTCCAGAGGAGCATTCAATAATGTAAAGTATTGATTGATTGTGTGTGTCTTTCCTCTGAAGGACTGAAAGGATTCATTACTCAAGTGATCAGTCATATCCTGAGGCCATGTTCACTGCCATCCTAAAAACATCCCTGAGGATTTGCAACCATCTTACACTTTAGACAAATTGTGAGAGAAGATTATTTTACCTCCAAGCCAGCTCCTGGCATTTTAGGTGGATATTTTGACGCAAAGTCTCAGCAGACCAATGTGTTTGTACACTTGGCAAATATCCTCAATGGGCAACAAACATCTGAGGAGTGGAGTTAGAATTATCAAGTCATTTGCACATCTTTTAAAGTCATGATCAAGAAAATTAATATGAAATTTCAAAATGTGGATTTTAGTTCCAGATCTCCAGCTACTCCTTCAAGTTCCCACCCTTGGAAAGCATGAGGAACACTCTCTGCATAAGGACTTCAAGGGAATTATTCTACCTTCAATGGGGGCAACACTGGAACACAAGGAGGGGCATTGCACCTGTATACAGTATATCAGTATATATATATAGATATAGATGGATAGAGATATATATGTGTGTGTGTGTGTGTGTGTATATTTATACACTCACACACAATCCTGCAAGCACACACATGCATCCACAAGAGCACAAATGCACAATGCACCCATTTGAGCCTGGACTTGCATGTATATTTGCACTCTGTGTGTGTGTGTGTGTGTGTGCCCCCCTCCACACACACACAGAAAATGGATATATGCACATTATAATTTCACACACACTTATAGATGTATGTATGACATCATGCACTCTACACAGGCCAAAGGTCAGGAAGGGTGCTCAGCTGATTAACCCTTCCTAACTGAGGAACTGTGTGTCATATAGTAATGACTAAGACTTCCTGCCCTGGCTGACCTGAGCACATATTGGGAATTGAAAGTTGTCCATTCTGTTCTGCACTGAATGAACCCATGTAACACCAAGAGAAGGTAGAGCACTGCTGTAGAAACAGAAAGGTTTGAAACCTTGTGTGTACCTGCATCCTTCTGTAGAGTATGCATCCATCATTCCGAGCAATTACGTCATGCCCTCAGACTCTAGGTATTATCAAGCAGTTCTCTTCACCCTCAGTAGCATGGTCCTTATCCTGTTGCTACAGCAACCAGCAGAATCTCTGCAGTCATTTGCTGAAGTTGGTAACCTCCACTTTATTAAAATGTATAAATTCCAACATGCTGTGCAGAATCAATGGCATGTCCCTGGGAGCTCTGGACAGACTTATTATACTCATAATAGGAAAATCAATGTACTCAGAAAATTGGGTGTTCGCTGGAAGCTTTTCCGAAGAAAAGTACTCAGTTAAAGTCTGTGTTTGACTCTCCCAGGAGAGAGAATTCTTGTAAAGAAACTGAAAGGAGTTAACATCAATGATAACACTGGCCTTTCTCCACTTACCTCTAAAGTAGGGAGCTATTTACCCCTCATCTCCAAGAATTTGCATTTAACTACTTTATTCACAGTCCTTCGAAACACTGTGATTGCTGTGATGTAGAGACAAATTTTCAGCAAAAACACGGTCTCTCAAATAGTTGTGGGATGGCCGCCAAGGGCAAAGTCTAGGAGGAGGGACTGGCAAATGCACCTCACACCTGTCAGCTATTTAACAAGATTATGGTTAACTTTTAGAGCAGTTCTAATTTCTTGCCTTCACAACATGATTCCCTTCATTTCCAAAAATCTGCTAAATTTAGGCTTGAATAAGTTTATCAACTATCCAGAGCCATCTGTAGTATTGCAAAGCAACAATCTGCTGGGGGATCTCAGAAAGCTAAGCAGCACTTGTTGGCGGGGGGGGTGGGGGTGGGGGAATAAATTGTCAGCATTTCGTATTGCAGTCCTGCCTCAGGACCCGTTGACAAATCCTTCTCTCCCTGACAAATGCTGCTCAACACATTGAGTACCAGCAGAATGTTTGTAGTTCTAGATATTAACAATCTCTTGTGTTTTCTCTGTAATAACTAAGAATTACAAACATTCACAGCTCCCTGTGTACAGAAATTTCTTCGCATAAAGGTCTTAAATCATAAAGGTTTCATCCTGGGATAGCAGCCCTTAGTTTTCAGAATCAGGTTTAATGTCACTGAAATTTTTCATGAATCAAATTGAATTGAATTGACTTTATTTCTTGCATCCTTCACATACATGAGGATTAAAAATCTTTACATCATGTGTCTGTCTAAATGTGAAATGTATAGTAATTTATAATAAATAGTATGTACAACAGGACAGTCAATATAACATGGAAATACAATTGTATCAGCAATTTGTTGTTTAGCAGCATTACATAATAATAAAATCTAAATTACAATAAGATGTATATATGAAAACAAAAATAAATTAAATATGTAGTGCAAAAGAAAGGGAAAACATATTGAGGTAGAATTCATGGGTTTATTGTCCATTCAAAAATTTTATTGTGGAGGGAAAGAAGCTTTTCTTGAAACATTGAGTGTATATCTTCAGGCTCCTGCACCTCCTCCTTGAGAAGAGGGCATACCCTTCTTCAGAAGAAGTAGTCTCTCTACATCAACTTTCTGGTCTCGCTCTCAGAAATATTTTTTTTTCGTTTTATCTATCCTCATTTCTGTTATTCCAAAACTAAGTTGTTTTCTCTCTTTCCCTGTTCCGTTGAAGGTTCCTGGACCTGAAACTTTATCTGTTTATCCTTCCATGATGCTGCCCGATCTGTTGAATTTTTCCAGCATATTTTGATTTAATTTCCAGCATCTGCAAATTTTCTTTTTTCTTTTTTGAAGGGAATTTCATTTTTAATGATACACATTTAAATTTAGACAAATTGTTCTTAACACACACTTAAAACTCACAGAGGAGCTTTGATTTTGCATCAGTCTTCACAGTGGAAGACAACTGCAGTATACTGGACATTCAAGAGTGTCAGGGAAGTGAAGTATGTGCAGTGAAAATTACGACTGAGAAGGTGCTCAGGAAGCTTAATGGTCTGAGGGTGGATAACTCTCCTGGACCTGATGGAATGCACCCTCGGGTTCTGTAGGAAGTAGCTGGAGAGATTGCGGAGGCATTAACAATGGTCTTTCAAGATTCGATAGATTCTGGCATTGTACCTGATGACTGGAAAAAATGCAAATGTTACTCTGCTATTTAAGAATGGTGGGAGACAGCAGAAAGGAAACCATAGACCTGTTAGCTTGACATCCGTGGTTGGGAAGTTGTTGGAATTGATTGTTAGGGATGAGATTACGGAATACCTGGAGGCACATCACAAGATAGGCCAAAGTCATCATGGTTTTCTGAAAGGAAAATCATGCCTGAGTAACCTACTGCAATTCTTTGAGGAAATTACAAGCAGGGTAGACAAAGGAGATGCAGTAGATGTGGTGTACTTGGATTTTCAGAAGGCCTTTGACAAAGTGCCACACATGAGGCTCCTTAGCAAGATGAGAGCCCATAGAATTTCAGGGGAGTTAATAGCATGGGTGGAGCATTGGCTGATCGGCAGAAAACAGTGAGTGGGAATAAAGGGATCTTATTCTGGCTGGCTGCTAGTTAGCAGTGGAGTTCCACAGGTGTCAGTTTTGGGACTGCTGCTTTTTACAATTTATGTCAATAATTTGGACTATGGGATTAATGGATTTGTGGCTAAATTTGCTGATGATACAAAGATAGGTGGAGGAGTGGGTAGTGTTGAGGAAACAGAGAGCCTGCAGAGAGACTTAGATAGTTTAGGGGAATGGGCAAAGAAGTGGCAAATGAAATACAATGTTGGAAAGTGTATGGTCATGCATTTGGTAGAAGAAATAAATGGGCAGACTACTAGTTAGATGGACAGAAATTTCAAAATGCAGAGATACAAAGGGACTTGGGAGTCCTTATGCAGGATACCCTAAAGGTTAACCTCCAGGCTGAGTTGGTGTCGAAGAAGGTAAATGCAATGTTGGCATTCGTTTCTAGAGGTATAGAATATAAGAGTAGGGATGTGATGTTGAGGCTCTATAAGGCACTCGTGAGACCACACCTGGAGTATTGTGTGCAGTTTTAAGCTTCTTATTTTAGAAAGAATATACTGACATTGGAGAGGGTTCAGAGAAGATTCACGAGGATGATTCCAGGAATGGAAGGGTTGCTGTATGAGGAACGTCTGGCAGCTCTTAGGCTATATTCCCTGGAGTTCAAGAGAATGAGGGGGGGATCTCTGAGAAACATTCCGAATGTTAAAAGGCCTGAATAGATTTGATATGGCAAAGTTGTCTCCCATAGTAGGGGTGTCTAGGACAAGAGGGCATGACTTTAGGATGTCCATTTAGAACAGAGATGCAGAGAAATTACTTTAGTCAGAGGGTGGTAAATCTGTGGGATTTGTTGCCACGAGTGGCTGTGGAGGCCAAGTCATTGGGTGCATTTAAGGCAGAGATAGATAGGTTCTTGATTAGCCAGAGCATCAAAGGGTATGGAGAGAAGGCAGGGGAGCGGGGATGACTGGAAGAATTGGAACAACCATGATTGAATGGCGGAATGGATTCGATGGGCCGAATAGCCTACTTCTGTTCCTATATCTTATGGTCTTATGGTCTTATGATTTATAAAAGATTTCCAAATTATGAAGATTTATAAACTACAAAGGATTTCCAAACACAGGTACAATTCTTATGAACTAAAAAAAGAGACTAATGAGTTGGAGGTGAACGAGTTGTCCATTGCAGAAAATTAAGTTTGAGGAATGAATTTTCATTGTTCTTTCTGTCTTTCCAACAATCCCCAACACTTTCTAACAACTTATACTGTTTTGCTACCATTTGGCATTATGCGCATATGATGTTTTTCAGATACCTTTTAGAAGAAAATAATTCATACAGATGATCTACAAGCTTCTGGGGACAGATATCCCAGACACTCATAATCAAAGCTCAAAGGGCTGACTCTCAGAGTACACAAATATCCCAACTATTGATTGATCAACTACACCAGTGACCATGTTTGGTGTTCTAAGTGACAAAATCAGTCTGACCTGCAAGCATCCTTGAACTCAATCAGAATGGTGCAAATAACTTAGCCAGTGTTGCCTGGTTTGATGCAGGCCAATTAATATAGTCCCGTTGTGTTACATTGATTAAACATGGGCCTATGAGACTTCACTGTTTACCTGCTTATAACAAGAAGCTGAGCAAGGAATATTACTCAGATGTTTAACTTTATTACAAACAACTATGGCCCTTTGGAAAGGTCATGCTGCTGTGCTAGAAAGCTGAGGGTAGCAATGAGCCTCTTAGTCCTCACAAGCTGAATATCCTTCACACAGCAGAGTCACAGTCAAAACCTGCACTCAGGCTATAGAAGCCTGAACGCTCATGGGTTAACCACCCAGCCCAGGGTCGGTGCTCCTTTGAGACAATGAGCGTTCCCATTCCTGCACATCTCCTTCTGAGTGTGAGTATCTGGCTTAGTCTGAGCCACAACAGCTTCATATACTCTGAATGTGAGAATCATCGCAAAGTGTTCTGAACTCCACAATGCCTCATCTGAATTTTCACATTGTAATATTACTGTTTATAAGGCTTAAATAATTGTAACAAACATGCTTCAACCAGGAGTGTCAGTAAGATCAGAGAGTCATAGGTCACACAGCATGGAAACAGGTTTTTTTGACCTAATTCATCCATGCCAATCAAGATGCTTATTTGAGCTAGTCCTATTTGTCTGACTTTAATCTCTTTAAACCTTTTCTATCCATATACCTGTCTAAATGTCTTTTGAACATTGTAATTGTACCTGCCTCTGCAGCTTCCTCTGAGATCAGCTCTGTGTGAATTAATGTTTCCTCTCAGGTCCCTTTTAAATCGTTCCCCTCTTAACCAAAATCTTTGACATCTATAAGACCATAAGACAAAGGAGCAGAAGTTGGCAATTCGGCCCATCGAGTCTGCTCTGCCATTTTATCATGAGCTGATACGTTCTCCCATTTAGTCCCACTCCCCCGCCTTCTCACCATAACCTTTGATGCCCTGGCTACTCAGATACCTATCAATCTCTGCCTTAAACACACCCAATGACTTGGCCTCCACTGTTGCCTGTGGCAACAAATTCCATAGATTCATCACTCTCAGACTAAAAAAATTTCTTCGCATTTCTGTTCTGAATGGGTGCCCTTTAATCCTTAAGTCATGCCCTCTCGTACTAGACTCCCCCATCATGGGAAACAACTTTGCCACATCCACTCTATCCATGCCTTTCAACATTTGAAATGTTTCTATGAGATCTCCCCTCATTCTTCTAAACTCCAAGGAATTCAGTCCAAGAGCGGACAAACATTCCTCATATGTTAACCCTCTCTACTACTTTAATCTACTTTGAGATTTTCCTGCCCTAAGAAAGAGACAGTAAATTCCACCTTGTCTATGCCCCTCATGTATTTGTAAACCTCTATAAGTTCACCCTGCAGCCTACTACATGGAAGAAAAGGAAGTCCCTGCCTATCCAATGTCTCTTTATAACTCATGCTCTCTGTTCTCAACAACATCCATGTGAATCTCTCCTGCACCCTTTTCAGCTTAATGACATCCCCAGACCCAAAGTATCCACTTCAAATGAGCAACAGAAACCTTCTATTGCCCTTATACAATGATAAGCAGCAGCAAAGCAAGACCAACTTCAAGGAAATTCCTCTGCCTCTTTAGCTAACCCAAAACCTGAAGAAGGCCATGGTGGAAATGTATGTCTTCAGTGACCAGAGCCTGACTCCATCAGTCTGCTGAGGCCTATTATTACTGGCATTACATTTATATTTTATGTGTGTCTGCTATCTGACATCATAATACTTCTCCATGAATGGAAGCAGTCTATAGATTCACTTAGCTGACTCTTCCAGGCAGATTCCATTATGAAGGCTATTTCTAGACTATGATGGGATTTGTCAATATCAGTGGAGAGGGTTCAGGAATTCCAGGGGGAGCCAACGAAATGTTGAAATGTCAGGTGAAAGAGAGAAAGTACTGCGGAAGCTCTTCACCAAAAATATGTCAGTGTTGGGGATTATGTTAACTTCAAATGCCAAGGAAATGGACAATAATAAGAGGCTTGAGAGGCAATTAGCTGTGGTTCAGGAGGAGAAGGGATTGAGGAATAAGGTCAAAAACTGGCATGTGTACTTGATATAAAGTGATGACCTTGTCATTTTTTACAGCAATTACATGTTTTGAAGAAAAAATCTTGTATCAGAATCATGCATTTGTATGTCGCTAGAATGCAGTTACACACGTTAAAACCATAGCAAACATGATGTATAATTCAGTAGCTCTATGCATGACCTTCCATTTAATTACTTCCTAGGATATATTTTTGTATTTCACCCCTGCATGCATCAAGCTACTTGCCAGCCTTAAAGCAGAAGATGCTGTACAAAATATGAACAGCTCTTATACTCATGGTCTCCGTTGAATTGACTAATATGAACAGACAAAAGCAGCAAGGAGACTGTAATGGTTCCTGTGATTGTGGTGGGAAAACTTAGTGTGATTTCTGATTCCTGATCGCCATCCAGTAATTGCTATGAAAAGCACTTAAACCTCAAATAGCCAAGGTGGAGGACTCTTGTGGATGTGTAAAAGATATTTATATTTTTGGGACATTCTTTATTCCCCCCTCAATTTCCTTTCTTCCCTCATCTGACTGAGGAGAGTAGTGCTAATACAGAACTCTGTCAGCTATAACTGTGTCATTGCCTTCCCAAAAGTATAGAGTCTGAATCAGCAGTCTGGTCCCCGTGCTGTACAACTACATCCAACTACATACTGCCCAGGGTCTCTCATCATCTGATGGAAGCTGCTGATTCCCCCTCTGCATGGCTCTCATTGGGCTGGAGGCTTCTCTTTGGGAGCAAGGTCAATAAGCATTGAAAACCAGAGCACACCCTTCAGCACCACTGCTCAGCGTGGTGAGGTCACGTAAAACAGCAGCCTTCACAGTCAGTCTTGCCACACGCAGGCTGAGCCATCGCTAGGTGAGCACCAGTGGTCAGTAAGGATGCACACAATGTTCTCAACACGGTAGGACACAGCCTGCCAGGATGTGCTTTACGGTGTGGGGGATATGTACCTGTGGGCTCTTTGACTGGGAATGAAGAGCACTATAATGAATCAGTGCTCAGTGACATAACACTAACCAGAGTCCCATAGTGTCCAGTCTAGTGTATCTCAATTAGATTTATCCATTCTCTTTAAATTGTAATTTTGGCACAAATCATAGCTTCTTCCTGAGATTTCCAACAATCACAGAAGTTAGTCACAAAAATCAAGAAACAGCTGAGAAAAATTAATGCACGAGCACACAGAACATTCCAGTTGTAGTACTGAAGATTTACCAAGCCATTCCAGTCCAGTTCCAACATTGGCTCTCCCCAAAATATGGGAAATTGCCCATGTCCTGCCAAGCAGAACAAATCCAATCCTCACCCCATCAGCCTTCTCCCAATCATTAGCATTATGCTAGATGCTGTCATCATCATTGTTACCAAGCAGCACTCACAGTAATCACTTAAGGTTGACCTGTTTGAGTTTCAACAGGTCGACTGGGCCCCAGACCTCATCACTGTCTGAATCAAAATATGGCCCACAGAGATAAAGTGGCAGTAATGGCTTTCAACAAGAAGAGAGCATTTGACCAAGAGTGGACTCAAATGTTAAAACTAAAATGAAAAGGCATCAAAGAAAAAAATCATTCCGGTAGCTGGCATCATACCTAGTAGAAAGGAAGAGGTTTGGCTGCTGATCAACCATCCCCAAACCAGGACATCATTTCAGAAGGTCCTAGGCCCAAACATATTGGCTGTACAGGAGTGACCTCTTTCACAGCTGCCACCAACTTGGTCTGTGCCTATGCTGCAAGAAAGCTTGGAGCCATGCACGGGATCACAAAAGGAAACAATGCTCCTTGTATGATGCTTAAAGAAAAGAATCTTATTGAGAATTTCATTTTGCAAGCATTAGTGCATCAATGGGACAGAATTCTGATAATTATTTACATGAGCCCTCCTATAAATTTTTGGGATAGGGTCTGAGTACACAGCCCTTCTCTCTGACTGTCTACCATATGTCCCAGAAGTAGGATGCCTGCCTCCCTGCCTTTATCTCACCTCCCCAGACAATCAAGTGACTCCCAGCTGTGGTTACAATTGAATGTTGCTGCTTTGAGAAACAGGGGCTTTGTGTGCCATAGAGTGGATAGCTCAGCTCCCTAAACTACAAGCAGTTACTAAATGGAGCTGTAAAATAAAATGTGAAATGCACCACATATTTCCACAAAGTGCACCAAGACAAAAGAAAAAAAAGTTGTAAGTAAGTAGCGGTAGATAGCAGTGAGTGGTGGGAGGGGAGGAAGAGAGTTTCGTAGGTGACCAGATGGAGAGGGAGATGATGGGCAGATAGAGCTAGTTCAAAAGAAGAGATAGGAAGGATTAACAAAGGGAGATAGAAAATAGATGGATGTGTGACCATATGTCAGAGGGGACATTAGTGGTATGGGGTACTTGAAACTGGAAAATTTAATGTTCATAACATTGGGTTAAAGTTAGCCTAGTTCCCCAATAAGATATTGTTCTAACTTTGTCATGGTCCAGTCCGTGAAATCCGCATTCTGGTTCATCGATCTTTATTCCGGATCTTCCTGTTTTCCCTTGTTCCATTGGGTGCCTTAATTGAGGCACCTGATGCTCATTTTGGGCTGACACATAAATACCTCTACAAACCAAGGATTCCCTGCTGGACTGTTCCCTTCCCTTCCCCATCCGAATCCCCGACAGTCACCTCGGCAAGTATCCTCAGCAGTCATCCCGGCCCTGTGTCCTAGAAAGGGTCCTGGCCCTACGTCCTAGAAAGGGTCCCGGCTCTGCGTCCAAGAAAGGGTCCCGACCCTATATCCTAGAAGGGTCCTGACCCTGTGCCCTACAAGGGTCCTGGCAGCTCTGAGCCCAAGAAGGAGTCCCGGCTCTGTACCCAAGAGTCTAATCAAGCCAAGTCCAAGAGCTGATCCAAACCTAGTTCAACAGCCACATCCTGCGCTGGGGTTCTCTCGTCCTGTCCAGGAGTCTCTCGTCCAGTCCAAGCCACGTCCAAGAACCTTGGCCACTCCAAGCCATGTCCAAGAACCTCGTCCAGTCCAAGCCACGTCCAAGAACCTTGTCCAGTCCAAGCCAGGTCCTAGAACCTCGCCCAGTCCAAGCCAGGTTCTAGAACCTCGTCCAGTCCAAACCAGGTCCAAAAACCTCATCCAGTCCAAGTCACGTCCAAGAACCTCGTCCAGTCCAAGCCAGGTCCAAGAACCTCATCTAGTCCAAGCCAAGTCCAAGAACCTCGTCCTGTCCAAGTCAAGGCTTTTTGTTCTTGTCCTGTCCATGTGCCTCGTCCTGTGCAGGAGTTCCACGTCCAGTCCTGTAGCCTAGCCATGTACAGTCCTGTAGTCGCGTCTTGACCTCGCCTAGATCTGGGGTTCGAGCCTGAGTCAAGACCTAGGTTCTGGCTCCCTTTGTAGTCTCTGGCTCAGAGTCCTAGCCCAGGCCCAGTGTCCTTGTCTTGTCCAGGGCCTGTGTCCATGTCCAGCATCGTTTTTTCCTGACTCCCCTTGCTTTCTTGATAAACTTGTCCTGTTCCTAGTACTTCAGTGTCTGTGTCTTGCAGTTGGGTCCGCCATCAATGCCCCCATAATGACATAACAGCCCAGCCATACATGGACCCAGCAAAGCAGACACTGTCGTTTAACTCTCACCATCCTGGGTTCCCTCCTGTTGAATATCCCCTCACCCGCCCACGTCATCCTTAGTCCTGGAGAGCCCTGTTTGGTCACCAGGAGGCTCCCATTGGGGGGTAGATACTGTCATGGTCTGGTCTATGAAATCCGCATTCCGGTTCATGGTCCAGTTCATCGATCCTTATTCTGAGTTTTCCTGTTTTCCCTTGTTCAGTTGAGTGCCTTAATTGAGGCACCTGATTCTCGTTTTGGGCTGGCACATAAATACCTCTGCAAACCAAGGATTCAATGATGTACTGTTCTCTTCCCCTCCCCATCCACATCCCTGACAGTTACCTCAGCAAGTATCCTCAGCAGTCATCCCGGCCCTGCGTCCAAGAAAGGGTCCTGGTCCTGAGTCCTAGAAAGGATTCCAGCGGCTCCAAGCCCAAGAAGGAGTCCTGGCTCCATACCCAAGAGCCTAACCAAGCCAAGTCCAAAAGCGAAGCCAAACCTTGTCCAAGTGCCATGTCCAGCCCAGGAATTCCCTTGCCTAGCCCAGGAGTTCCGTCACCCAGCACAAGCACCTCGTCTAGTCCAAGCCTAGTCCAAGCCTAGTCCAAGAACCTTGTCTAGTCCAAGTTAAGGCTTTTTGTTCTCATCCTGTGCAGGAGTTCCACGGCCAGTCCTGTAGCCTAGCCACATCCAGTCCTGTAGACACGTCTTGTCCTCACCTAGATCTGGGGTCCGGCCCGAGTCAAGACCCAGGTTTCGGGTCCCTGTCCAGTCTCTGGCTCGGAGTCCTAGCCCAGGCTCCTAGTTCCAAGTTCCTTGTCTTGGTCCCACTTTCCTAGTCTTAGTCCTAGCATAGGCCCGGTGTCCTTGTCTCCTCCAGTGTCCATGTCTAGCGTTGTTTCTTCCTGACTCCCCTTGCTTTCTTGACAAACCTTGTCCTGTTCCTAGTACTTCAGTGTCTGTGTCTTGCAGTTGGGTCCGCCATCAACGCCGCCCTTATGACAAATTTGTGTTTGACCTCTCTATAGCAATGGAGAAGTCTGAGAATAGACAAGTCAATTGGGGTAGGAGGAAAGTTGAGTTAAAATGATATGGAAACAGAAGCTTGAGATGATCTCTGGAGGCAGTGTATAGTGCTCTGCAGAACAGTTACCTACCAGTCGCTATCTCAGCCCTTACAAACTGTCAAATACTAACATTCTTTCCTGTTCCCTCTCAGACCTGATGCAGGGCCTCAACCTGAAACATCAGTTTATTCCTTTTTACCTCCACAGATTCTACTTGACCCAGAGTTCCTCTAGATTTCTGTTTTTCTTCTAGATTCCAACTTCAGCAGTCTCCTTTGTCACCATTTCATTACTGACAGAACCAATGAAAACACGTTCAGAATTTGAACAAAGTGTCTCCATGGAGCTACAACAGAAAAAGGTTGCCATGGAGATGAGGGTGGGCATAGATACATAGGAGGTGTGACCACAGACTCTCTTGCCACTACTAAACTCATGGTCGTCTATCCTCTCCTGTACTTCTAGTGGGGAAAAATGTGCTCATAAACCTATAGTAATAACAGTATGATACAAATCTGAACAAGAACCAGTGATAGAGCCCGTAATGATTTGTTGGCTTTGTAGCTAAGCTTGCAGTGATACAAAGATAGCTTGAAAGGTAGGTTGTGTTGAGGAAGCAGGGAGTCTGCAGAAGGACTTGGACAGATTAGAAAAATGGGCAAAGAAGTGACCGATAGAATATAATGTAGAGAAGTGTATGGTCATGCACTTAAAGGCAATGGAATTTTTACTGCACAGTCCAGCCATTTTGGGTTGCCGTATAGACACGCCATATAGATGAGTTCCCTATAGATCATCTCTGCCAAAACAGGGAGAATTTCAAATTGCATTAAGGAGAATATGTCAAGAGGAGAGTGCTCTGTTGTAGATTTTTCATTTATTTCCTTTTCCAAGGATAAATGAGACAATTCAACAGCATTTCCATGATTAGGTGCCTTGTTGAATTTGATCATGTAATTGTGTCCTCCAAGAAAAAAAAGCGATCTCTGCTTTTATGCTGCTGCTGTTAGTGGAGCAGCCTTCTGTGGATTAAGAAGGACACTGGAGCTTGATGATTGGTAATGTGGGTAAACTCTCTCCCATACAAGGACTGGTTGAAATGTTTTACACCCAAAACCAGACTCAAGGCCTCTCTCTCTCTTAATCTGCATATTTTTCTCTCGGTAGCAGCATAGGAATGCGATGCAAAGGCAATGGAAAGTTCACATCCATCACTCATAATATGTGGCAGGACTGCTTCAATACCATAGGGCGAGGCATCACAGGCAAGTTTCACTGGGTGGTGTGGATTATAATGTGTCAGTACATTGTCTGTTGTCTCCATTTCCTTTGCTGCTTGGAAGTCACATCACACTGCTTTATTCATTGCCATTTCTTCCTGATTTGGAGTAATGAGTTCAAGAGGTAGAGCACAGTAGCCAGGGTTGTAAGAAACTGTGATAGTAATTAACAAATCCTAAATTGGATCACAACTGTGACACTTCCTTTCGCTTTTGTGTATCTACCACTGCTTGAATTTTCTCAACATACTTGTGTAATCATTGTGCGTCAGTGATGTGGCAACAGTAAAGGGTTCTTGGTTTAAAGAATTCACACTTGTTATGTCATGCTCTGAGCCTATAATCTTTATAACGCTGTCTTGAGAAGTTCCATGTCAGCCTCACCGGTAATAATGATGTCATGCAGGTAACACTGAGTGCCTGGGCAGCCTTGCAGCACCTGGTCCATAGATTTCTGCCAGAGTGCAGATACAGTTGCTACTCCTGGAATGGGCCTATAATAGTGATAAAGCCCATTGAGGGTAGTTATGGTGAAAAATGCTTTGGACTCTTCTTCTGTCTCCATCTGTAGGTAGCCCTTAGCCAAGTCCACTTTGCTGAAATGCTTCCCCCCAGAAAGGTTTGCAAAGATATGCTCTATCCTGGACAGAGGACATTGATCTACTTGCAGTACTGGGTGACATTAACATCACCCCTGATCCTCACAGACCCATTTTTCTTGTCCTCTTGGACCACTGGCATAGCCCATGGGCTCCACTGAAGTGTTGTAAGAATTCCTTCAGTCTTTATGAGATTGAGTTCTCTGGCAATTTTATTATGGATGGTACAGTATAAAGGCTTTGTAAAACTTGGGTGTGGCACTTACATTTAATACTATTTTACCCTTGATATGTTTGAGTTTTCCAAAGCCATCCTTGAACACTGCTGTGTCATAGAGTCAGCGTGTCACAGAAAAGCACAGCACAGAAACAGGTCCCTCAGCCAATCTAGTGCACACCAAAACCATTTAAACTGCCTAGTCCCATTGACCTGCACCTGGACAATAGCCCTCTATATCCCTCCCACCATGTACCTGCTCAACCTTCTCTTAAACAATGAAATCAAACTTGCATGCACCACTTGCGCTGGTCGCTAGGTCCACACTCTCTTGACCCTCTTAGTGAAGAAGCTTCCCCTCATGATCTCCTTAAACATTTCACCTTTCACACTTTACCTGTTACCATTGTCATCTCACCCTACCTCAGCGGCAAAAGCCTGCTTTCATTTACCCTATCTGTACTCTAGACCTGAATTCCTAGATCCTTTTATTCCACCACACTCGTCAGTGCCCTACTATTCACTGTGTGAGATCTACCCTAGTTGGCCCTACCGACCTGCAATACCTTGCATTTGCCTGCATTAAATTCTATCTGCCATTTTTCAGCCCAATTTTCCTTCTGGTCCAGATCCTGCTGCAAGCTCTGATAGTCATCCTTACTGTCCACTACACCCCTAATCTTGGTGTCATCTGCAAATTTATCGTATTTGTTGTAATAATATCGTATTTGTAAGTAGGATGCTGTGCACAGTTCTGATTTGATGGAGACAGATGTGAGAAGCATGGAGGAACATTTGGAGAAACTTCTGAAATACCCAGTTCGCTGCTACTGTGCAATTGAGAATCTCCGGAGGGAAGGACCCAAAATCTTCGGCTTTGCCTGCTGCTGGCGGCCGGGGCTGGGTTCGAAGCACTCGGCAGAGATAGTGCTCGGTGCTTGGTGTCAGAGGGCTGGTCAGAGGCTCGAGTCGGACTATGGTTGGGCATGGTAGGGAGAGTTTTCTTCCTTCTCCCGTCTGCATGAGATGTGGGACTTTCGAGAGACTTTGAACTTTTTTTTACCGTGCCCATGGCCTGTTCTTCATCATGTTATGGTATTGCTTGCACTGTTGTAACTATATGCTATAATTATGTGGTTTTTGTCAGTTTTTCAGTCTTGGTCTGTCCTGTGTTTCTGTGATATCACACCTGAGGAATATTGCATCATTTCTTAATGCATGCATTACTAAATGACAATAAAAGAGGACTACGTGTCCTCATAATCTAATCTAATCTATTCTAAATTTGCTGATCCAGTTCACCACATTATCATCTAGATTATTGATATAGATGACCCACTTGACTAGTCAGACAGATCTACCAGCACTCTCTGGTTTCTCCCACAAAGCCAATGTTCAATTTACTGCTTCATCTTGAATGCCAGCTGACTGATCCTTACTGACCAGCTTCCCATGTGAGTCCTTGTCAAGCATATTGCTAAAGTCCATGCGGATAACATCCACTGCCTTGCCTTCATCAAATTTCCTGGTCTCTTCCTTGAAAAACTCTATAAGACTGGTTAGACACGACCTACCATGCACAAAGCTGTGCTGACTATCTCTTATCAGACCCTGTCTATACAAATACTCATTTATCAGTACCCTACAATACGCTTGACCATGGTTTTTGGTTAGGCGCCGGACGCTCGGAGAGATTTGGCGGGTGGTGGGCACCCGGTGCTCGGCCGGGGGCCGTGGTCGAGTGGTCGGCGACTTGGCCGGCTCCCCCACTGGACTTAGTCTGGTGAGGAGGGTGTGAGGACACCCAGCAGGACTGAAAAAAAACAAGACCTGACAAAGGGCGGATGAGCTCCTTGTGAGCCAACGGCCATCTTCCGTGGAAGAGATTAAAGCCTCACCACCTATCTATGAATCATATGCTATGCACCTAGTTAGAAGAGACATGATGAACTTGGGCGCTGCACCGTGTGTCTGGACCTGCACAAGGCCTCCGCCTAAGAAAGAACTCGAAGAAGCGGCCGTGGCTGGAGGCCGGCATGGCCTCGGGCTCGAATTTGGCGGGGGCGGCGGCGGGCGGTGCCGAGGCAGCCAGCGAGAACAAACTGGAGGACAGACTGTGCTCGGTGCTGTCGCAAGATCGAAGAAGATGGAGGTGCATAGCTGCCAACCCCGGATTCGAGACAGCAGCCACTGACTGACTGACAATATCTTTGGACAACTTTCCCACTACTGATACCAGGCTCACTGGCCTATAATTACCTAGTTTATATTTAGTGCCTTTCTTGAACAGTGGAACAGCATTAGCTATCCTCCAGTTCTCAGCAATCTCACTTGTCCCTAAAGATGATTTAAATATCTCTGCTAGAGCCCTGTAATTTCTATACTTTCTTCTCACATAGTCTGAAGGAACACATTATTGGGCCTTGGGGACTTATCCAACCAAATTTGCGTCAAGATAAAAAACACCTCCTCCTCTGTAATCTGTATAGGGTCCATGACTTCGCTGCTGCTTTGCCTCACTTCTGTAGACTCTGGGTCTATCTCCCAAGTAAATACAGATACAAAAAATCATTTTGGCTCCATGCATAGATTACCATTCTGATCTTCCAGAGGACCAATTTTGTCCCTTGCAATACCTTTGCTCTTAATATTTCTGTAGAATCCCTTAGGATTCTCCTTCACCTTGTCTGTTAAGTAACCTCATGCCTTATTTTCGCCCTCATGATTTTTTTAAAGTCCAGTACATTGTTCAGTATCTTTCTTAATTTGCTTTCAGTTGACTCTATTGCAGGGGGAGTGGCATGTAAACAGTGGGTGCATCTTCTATCTGCTTTCAAGTTGTAGTTTTCTCAGCCAGTCATGGCCCACAATGCTAGCCATTTTTTTTTACCACATGCAGGCCCAAAGTAGCTTGTTGTTTGTTGTATTTCACTATTACCAATGTCATTCCCATAAGAGTCATCTTTTCTCCAGTATGATCTTAGTTGGATATCTGCAGGCTTCTGTCAGTATCTTTGAAGTACCATTCAAACTAATTTTGTGGAATGACTGAAACAGCTGAGCTAGTGCCCAATCCCATTTTAATTAATTTGCCATTCACTTCTGGTGTAAGCCATATTGCTTGTCTCTTTTTAGTTTTCACATTGAAAATATTAAGGCTACCCAATCCTGTGTTACTCTCAGCATTATCAGATTTTTTATCAACAGCATGAAGGTTAATGCTTGTTTTGAAACTGCAACTTGACATTTTCACTTTTTCTGTTCCCTGTGCTGTCCATTTATTTTTGTATGCCTGACATGCTCTTTGCATGTATCCTACTTTATTGGATTTTCTGCAAGCTTTTGCTTTTAAATCTGCATTGGTCTGATGTATATGAACTATTGCTACAGCAGTAACACCATTGGTTTAGCCAGGCATGTTTACGTTTAGACACTGCAACTTCGTTCACGTTCGTTTTCATTCCCGACTGCAATCAATTGCATCTCTGGCTGCTGTTTCCATTGATGCAGTGATTTGAGCTGCTATTTTAAAAATGTGAGTTGTATTTCAGTTAGAAGCCATTTTTGGAAGATTTCCAAAGGCTAAACAATCACTGAGTGTATCATTAAATCTATTGTTGAACTAACAACTTCTTCAATTTGCCACATAAGCCGAAGTGGACTCTCCTTCCTTTTGATTCTCCTTATGAAACCAAAAGTATCTGCAATCAGTAATAATTTCTGTTCTAAATGTTCTTGCATTATGTTTATCTTATCAGCAAAGCTCATTTCGGCTGGTTTGGTTGGAGCAGTTAAACTTCTAAGCAAACTATATGTTTTCCCACTCAATATTCCACTCAGCAGCACTGGCACTCATTTTTCATTGACTGTTTCATTTGCTTCAAAATACTGCTCAATTTGTTCAGTATACATCATCCAGTTATCTGTTGTTTGATTAAACGTGTTTATCTTTCCAATGTAGCCTGCCATTTCTGCTTATTTTTCAATTTATTTTTATTATCATCTGGTACCCATGGTTTTTGAACCTGTAGCCATGCATGTTACATGTTAATTTTGTCTGCTTTCTGTCTTTTTTTAAACTTGAATGTCTGTCTCCCCTTCTGAAGATAAAGATGCCGTGCTTCAATATGGGATTGTCATCTAGGGTTTATTTTCAAACCTCCTCATTGCCACTGCTATGTTTTGAAACTCCAGAAATTAACAGAAAGTAGAACACAGGAGCTGGGATATTTATATAGAATAGCACAGCACAGTACAGGCCCTTCGGCCCACAATGTTGTGTCAACCCTTAAACCCTACCTCCCATATAACCCCCCACCTTAAATTTCTCCATATACCTGTCTAGCAGTCTCTTAAATTTCACTAGTGTATCTACTTCCACCACTGACTCAGGCAGTGCATTCCACGCACCAACCACTCTCTGAGTAAAAAACCTTCCTCTAATATCCCCCTTGAACTTCCCACCCCTTACCTTAAAGCCATGTCCTCTTGTACTGAGAAGTGGTGCCCTGGACTTAGACAGATTAGGAGAATGGGTAAGAAAGTGGTAAAAGAAATAAAATGTTGGAAAGTGCATGGTCATGCACTTTGGTAGAAGAAGTAATAAATATGCAGACTACTTTCTAAACAGGGAGAAAATCCAAATATCTGAGATGCAAAAGAACTTGGGAATCCTTGTGCAGAACACCCTATAGGTTAACTTGAAGGTTGAATCAATGGTGAGGAAGGCAAATGCAATGTTAGCATTCATTTCAAAAGGTCTGAAATATAAGAGCAGGAATTTCATGCTGAGGCTTTATAAGGGGCTGGTGAGACCTCACCTTGATTACTGTGAACCGTTTTGTCTCCTTATCTATGAAAAGATGTGCTGGATGTGCTGGCATTGGAGAGGGTTCAGTGGAAGTTCAGAAGAATGATTCCAGGAATGAAAGGGTTATCATATGTGGAACATTTGATAGTTCTGGGCCTGTTCTCGCTGGAATTTAGAAGAATTTCAGTGAGTGGTAGAAGTGGTAGATTTGGATTCGATTGTAACATTTAAGCGAAGTTTGGATAAGCACCTGAATGGCAGAGGTTTGGGGGGCTATGGTCCAGGTGCAGGTAGAAGGGACTAAGCGAAAGACCAGACTAAATGGGTTGAAGGACCTGTACCACAGAACTCTATAACACTGTAGCTTTCACAGTAGCCAGCCAATGAGTGGAAAACTGTTTCCAAGTATGTAACTTCTTGCCTTTTCCAGTTCCTTCACTAAAAACATACTCCTCCCCACCTACAGTGTATACCCAAATGTCTCAATCACAAAAAGTAACACAGAGAAAATAGACATTAAAATAGAAATTAAAATCAAGGAGAATGTCTGGAATTTCTCATTCTTCACTTACTTGAGTACTTGAGCCACTGTGTTGGGTCCATACCACTCCCCTACAGATTTGCCCTCTCCCACGCCCATCTGAGCCATTTGATGAATCGAATTGCTTTTAGGTTTTCTTCCTTTTCTTTTCGTGAAACATTCATGTATGATCTGGCAGGGTAATGAAGTATGCCATTCATTTACTTCTTACATATAACCAAAAGGAATAATGTAAACAAAGAATGCTTAAGCAAACAATATATTTATAATATTACTCAAGTTTTTCCTGAAATATTAAACACATTGCAGGTACAGCTTTAGAATTGAAGGATGTCCATTTGGAACAGAGATGAGGGTTTTCTTTAGCCAGAGGGTGGAGAATATGTGAAATTTGTAGCCACTTTTGTCTGTGGAGGTCAAGTTGTTTCTTATATTTAAAGCAGGAGAGTGGGGTTGAGAGAGAAAATAAATCTGTCATGTTTGAATGGTGAGGAGGCTCAATGCGCTGAACAGCCTAATTTTTCACTTATGTCTTCTGGTCGTATGGTGTTGACATACAGAGGAGGCAGAACTCAGTCAGGAAAAAAACTAAATATAAGAATCCAGGTGACCCAGTTGGATGCTTTAAAAACATGATTGAAAAATGATGTAGAAACTTACCCTAACTTAAACCAATCGTACTTGGAAGCACGCAAACTAATTTCCCAATGGGCAGGGCTTCCATTGGGATGGGGCACAAATGTGATGTGAGATACAAAAATAACTGTTATTTTTTTACACATTGTATCTGTGACAAACAGACCCAAATGGTTCTACGTAGCTTTAGAACTGGCATATTTTTTTTTGGGCAACATCTATGGAACTGAATAGACAGTTGATGGTTTTGGCCGGGACCCTTCTTCATGCTGGAATAAAAAGATGGGGGAGGGGATAGCTAATTTGCTATGCATGCATTTGATTTTTTTTATCGGAACCTTAGCTAGATCTTAAGAAAAGCTGCAGATGCTGGAAATCCAAGGCAACACCCACAAAAAATTCAGGCTGCATCTATGGAAAAGAGTTATCAGTCAACATTCCTGGTCAAAACCTGAAGTTCCCTGTCCTGAAGAAGGGTCTTGGCTTGAAACATTGACTGCTTACTCTTTTCCATAGATGCTGTCTGACCTGCTGAGTTCGTCCAGCATTTTGTGTGTGTTGCTTTGGATTTTAAGAAATATCTTTTGAAAAGATTCTGTTGAGTCAATGTTATGTTTTCCCATGTGTCTGATTTATAGAGTTATGCTTTAAAAAATCAAATCTTCCATTCATATTCATCTAAAATTTATCTAAAATAAATCCCTCAATTTGCATTTTTATCATGAGGTGATATGTTTCACCACATTGGAGCAACAAGGTGATGGACTAGAGGCATCTGTCAGTTTTTGTTCAATGACATAACAAATACGCAGGTTTTGTTGAAAACCCCACAGCCTTTGTCATGAACACCTATGAAAGAACACAAAAATGTGCAAGTTATTCTGGGCTGGGTTATTTTTAGCTCCTTCACATACTCCAGCGTTCATTTGTCTGAATCTACTTTCCTTCTGTCTTTTCTTTTCTGGAACGACCAAATTTTCTTCTTTTATTATCTTTGCTTTAAGCTAAACTCTATCTGAATGTCTACTGTAGAGGAATTTTCCCTTTATCCTTCCATGAATATTTTCTTCAGTCAAAACTTCATTCCACATATATATTTATATATAAAATTCTGTATATGTTAAATTCATCAAAGTTGTTAATTTTGTCTTTGACTCTTCAGTCATTCTGCATTACTATCCTTGCCTTTCATTTTATAAACATTTTATCATAATTCTTTTCACTTTTATCTTCAATCATTTTTCTGCAAGTGAATGGAACTTGGTTTGCATGGCAATTAAAGTGGAGTTGCAAAGGGTTGGTTATTATACTTTGATTTTAATTGTTGAAGATTATATGGTGATCTTATTAATGAGCAGTTGGTAGATCTGTGTCAAAATCCTCTCTCTTCTGCCTGAGGGCTAATCAAGTGTTAGAAAGCCACTCAAGAGGTGGAAGGGAGTTTTGCATGACTTCATCAGGAAATAACTGTAAATTAGAGTGGCACAATAGTACAGTGGTTAGCAGTAACACCTCACAGTGTAAGAATCCCAAGTTAAATTCTTACTTTGGCTGCTGTCTACGTGGGGTTTGCATATACTCTCTATGACCATAAGGTGCTCTGGTTTCCTTCCTCATACTTAAGGTCTACTGGTAGTTGGTTAATTAGCTACTGTAAATTAGCCCTAGTACAGCTGGGAATGCAAAACGGGGATAAAAGTGAGATCAGTGTGGATGGGTGTCTGAAGATTGAGTGTATGCACTGGGCTGAAGGTCCTATTTCTGTGCTGCATGATTTATTGAATAAAACACTGCAGATTATAGAGAGGAGTAATGCGGGAAATTTTCCTGAGAAATTATACAGTGTAATAGAGTAATTATCATATGAACCAACCATGACAAGTGTAACAGATTTGTTGATTTCACAACAAAATTTGAAGCTGCCCAGGGCATTAAACCTGCTGGCCGGAATGGTCAACCACAATACACTCTAGTTTTCTGACCTCCTTGGGTAATTTTAAAGGCAACAATCTTCATTTCAGTGCACATTCCCAACTTGTATCCACAATTTGGCTCTCCTAACTCAAATATTGGCTTCAAGACCTAACATCTAATAAACATGTGAGGCATTGTGGATTATCGTTATAGAGTTACACAGCTCTGAAACGTGCCCCTCAGCCAACCCTGTTCATGCTGACCATTAAGTGCGTATCTACACTAATCCATTTAACTGGTAATTGGTACACAGCCTTCTATGTCTTGGCAACTCAAGTGCTCATTTGGATGTCTTTTGAAAGTTGTGAGAGTACCTCCTTTACCACCCACTCATTGCAATCCAGATTCTAACCTATGGCCCCCAGTTGGTCAGGGTCGACTATGGATGTTGCATCCTAGATATTGAACTCAATATGCAGGCCAGGGCAATACAATATGGAGAGCAAGCTGTTGACCATGCAGCAGACTCCCTCTACCTGTGCTGCTGATGAATCCAAAGGAACGGCTGAGATCGATACATTTTGGTACCAGAGCCATCGAAGAAGTTGTCAATCAGCATTGAACTCAATATAGGGCTGCCTTAGGTACTCCAACTCTGGATTTTTCCTCAGAGTTTACTCCTGAAAGCTTCCTCATGAATGGATATAGCTACAAGGCAGCGAAGATCTGAAATCAGAGATTTCCTTCTCCTAGATAAGGTGGCAACCATGGTCAAAGAAATCCATCTCCCCCAAGCAACTGGTTTTAAGGCACCAGTAACCTACCCTTTCCCCTACTCCTGGAAGTAGAAATAGTTCCTCTGGGCTTAGTTGCTAAACCACATGTGAAGGCCAAGAGTTGGACTTGGTTGTTGGAGGCTATTTGAGATGCACACATTGGGAGCATTTAATAGGTAGTAGGAGCTCATCCCACTACCAACCTATCCCCAGCCGTGACATCTTTAAGGAACCAGATTCTAACCAGCCTTTGGAAAAAATTCTTTCTTAAATGCTTTCTAGAGTTTCCTTAAATCCCTTCTAAATCATTAGCCTTCCTCAGTTCATAATCCTTTTCACTCTCCATAATGCATCACATCACACTTATCAGGATTAAAATTCATCACCTCCTTATGCAAATGAACCCTGGATTTTCTCACTTATAGACCCCAGTCAGTTTGGATTGGCAACATCGTCTCCTTCACAATCTCCACCAGGACAGGTGCACCTTTGGGCTGTGTGCTCAGCTCCCTGCTCTACTCACTTTAAAATTATGACTGTGTGGCTAAGCACAGTTTCAATGTCATATTTAAGTTTGCTGCTGACTCCGCTGTTGTGGGCCGTATCAAATGTGGTGATGAAGCAGCATACAGGAGGGAGATTGAATATTTAGCTGAGTGGTATCATAACAACAACCTCTCACGCATTGTCAACAAGACCAAGGAACTGATTGTAAATGTCAGGAGAGGTAAACCAGAGATCCATGAGCCAGTCTGCCTCGGAGGATCAGAGGTGGAGAGAATAATCAAATTTATATTCCTGCAGGTTACTACTTCAGCGGATCTGTCCTGGTCCCAGCATCTAAGTACAATTGTGTAGAAAGCACCACGGTACCTCTACTTCCTAAAGAGTCTGTAGAGATTTGACATGACATCGAAAACTTTGATAAACTTCTATAGATGTGTAGTGGAGAGTATATTGACTGGCTGCATGACACCCTGATATGGAAATGCCAATACCCTTTAATAAAAAAAATCCAACAAGAAGTAATGGCTATGGTCCAGTTGATCACTGGTAAATCCCTTCCCACCATTGAACAGATCTACACAAAACGTTGTCACAGCACAGCAGCATCCATCATCAGGGATCCCTGCCACCCAAGACATGCTCTCTTCTCATTGCTGCCATCTAGGAAAAGGGTCAGAAGCCTCAGGACTCGCACCAGCAGGTTCAGGAACAGTTACTACCCCACAACCATCAAGCCCTTGATCAAAACAGGATAATTCCACTCACTTGCCCATCCATTGAGATGATCCCACAACCAATGATCTCACTTTGAGGAATCTGTATCTTGTTATCTTCTGTTCTCATTATTTATTGCTATTTATTTAAATTTTCACTTGCACAGTTTGTTATCTTCTGCACTCAGACTGACCTTTCATTGATCCTGTATCAGCTACTAATCTATTGATTTGTTGAATATACCCACAGGAAAATGAATCTCAGGGTTGTATATAGTGCCATACTTTACTTTGAACTTTGACAGTTGGCAAGGGCTTGAAGTGATATCAGAAGTAAAATTCCTGAATGGAAATCCTATTTTTTGGGGGGGCAACCAAATGTGGTATCAAAGTAGATTTGTTTTCCATTTGTTGAACAATTAGAAATGCACATGCTGATATATATTTAAATAAACTTCATTGTGATTGCAAAGCACTTTCTGATCCATGTTGTTTTTGTTATAAATGTGGGAGGAGAAGATGGTGGCGCGACGCAGCGCGCGCAGCTCTCTGGTGAAATGATACCGTATTTGTAAGTAGGATGCCGTGCACAATTCTGATTTGATGGAGACAGATGTGAGAAGGCACAGAGGAACATCTGGAGAAATTTCTGAAATGCCCGGTTCGCTGCCGCTGCTACTGTGCAATCAAGAATCTCTGGAGGAAAGGCCCCAAAATCCCCGGCTTTGCCTGCTACTGGCGACCAAGGCTGAGGTTGAAGCGTTCGGCAGAGATGGTGCTTGGTACTCGGTGTCGGAGGGCTGATCGGGGCTCGAAGTTTTTGGAAGCCTCAGAGTCGGACTGGGTCGGGCATGGCAGGGAGAGTTTTCTTCCTTCTACCGTCTGCATGAGATGTGGGACTTTTGAGAGACTTTGAACTTTTTTACTGTGCCATGGCCCGTTCTTCATCAAATTATGGTATTGTTGCACTGTTATAACTATAAGTTATAATTATGTGGTTTTTGTTAGTTTTTCAGTCTTGGTCTGTCCTGTGTTTCCGTCATATCACACCGGAGGAATACTGCATCATTTCTTAATGCATGCATTACTAAATGACAATAAAAGAGGACTGTGTGTCCTCATAATCTAAACTAATCTAATATTTTACTTGAAGTGACTGCACACCCATTGGGTAGAATGCTATGGTTGAAATATTATTGAATGTTGATCCTTGAGTTCTTGGTGACCCCACAGAAAGAGATGCTATCTCCCTTGAGTTTGAACAAGAGCAGTATTTACCTCAAAAACAGAAAAAAAAGATGTTGCACTCATTGGCTGAACCACTGACTCCATTTCTCCCTTACGTTCTTACCTGCTGTTGACCAGCAGAGCATTCCAGCCATTTCCAGTTTCATTTCTAATTTCCAGTGTCTGCAGTGTTTTGTTTCAGTGATCAATTGCAATTTGAAGGGAGGCTGTCCTAGAGGATAACCCAGTGTGACAGCATCGAGGAGACTTGGAACATTGGAACAATTGCATCAAAAAAAAAGCTACAGGCTATAACCCACTGTGTCAAATTTTATCTATATTCCTATATGTTTAATTACTGGTAGGTTTTGTGCTTTTCAAGGCTCTGCTGCCAGTGTGAGATCTCGCTGACATGCCCTAAAAAAATAATGCATTGCTTTGTTTTTCCCCCTCTCATGGTGTCAGCTTGATGGGACTCCAATCAAGTTCAGGAATATATTTTCCTTCGAAAAATTTCAAGACCAGAGGGTGCTCAGCTTTCTCTGCAGTTGGAAGAGTTATAATATTTAATGTATATCGAGAGCAATTCAAGTCAAATAATGTTAAGCTCATTTTGAGTTGGCATCTCAAACTTCTTTCAAGTGTTTGTCTTCTTTTTCTGGACCTAAATATTCAAAAGCTTAAGCCTCAAACTACAAACTTCGTAGATCATAAGGTCATCCTCAGTGATTAAAGTTCAGAGAAGCATCGAAGACATCTTCATCCTTGAAATCATCATCCTTTATACAAGTTCTTATAATTCAATTGAAGTTACTTAATATGATAAGTGATGAAGACCTCTTGGCACTCGTTACACAGGTGGATGAAGTTTTCCTGGTGTGCCAGCATTCCCCGTAAAACATCTGCCAAAATTCTACCACAATGGCTCAAGAATGTATGGTAGCCCAAATTCATTAAAATATTTTATAAATCCAAGGGATTTACTGAAGTGCTTTTGGAAATAGATATGAACGCATCCATTTTAATTGACTTCGTAACACAGGAGTATATTTTATGTACTTTTATCAAGTTGCCCCTCAGCCATTGAAAACAATCCAAGATGCAACTCCTCAGAGACTGTGTTAGGGATCTGGAGCTGCAGCTTATTAGGGAAAGTGAAGAGGTGATAGACAGGAGGTACAGGGAGGTAGTCATCCCTAGGCTACAGGAGTCAGAAAACTGGGTCACTGTCAAGAGAGGGAAGGGAAATGCCCGGATAGTGGAGAGCACACCTGTGGCTGTCCCCTTCAGCAACAAATATCTTGTCCTGGATGCTGTTCTGGATGACCTGACAGGGGACGTCCACGGTGACTGGGTCTCTGGCACTGAGCCTGGCGCTGTTGTGCAGGAGAGAAGGAGGGAGAAGAGAAATGCGGTAGTTGTAGGGGATTCCATAGTCAGGGAACGGACAGGAAATTCTGTGAGCCTGATAGAGATACCCACATGGGTATTAAGTAACGTCAATTGCCTCCCATGTGCCAGGGTACGGGTCCTGAATATTCTGAAGGGGGAGGGTGAGCAACCAGTTGTCTTGGTACCTGTTGGTACCAATGACATAGATAGGACAAAGGAGGAGGTCCTGAAGAAAGATTTCCAGGAGTTAAGAAGGAAGCTGAGGAGCAGGACTTCCAGGGTAGTAATCTTGGGATTGCTACCTGTGCCACGTGCTAGCGAGGGCAAGAATAGTAGGATCAGGCAGATGAATGCATGGCTGAGAGACTGGTGTAGGGGGCAGGGCTTCAGATTCTTGGATAATTTGGATCTCTTCTGGGGGAAGTATGACCTGTTCAAAAAGGACAGGTTACACCTGAACCAGAAGGGGACCGATATCCTGGCGGGAAAGTTTAATAGAGCTGTTAGGGAGGGTTTAAACTAATTTGGCAGGGGGATGGGAACTGGAATGACAGAGCGGAGGAAGGGGAAAACAGAAATAATTCTAAGACAGTGAGCAGTAAAGATGTCAGGAAAGACAGGCAGGTGATGGGGCAAATTTGTAGCCATTGGGATGAGTTGCAGTGCAATAAAGTTGCAGTGAAATCAAAGCGAAAAATATCAAATACTGGTCTTAAGGTGTTATACTTAAATGCACGCAGCATAAGGAATAAGATGGATGATCTTGTCGTACAGCTACAGATTGGCAGGTATGATATTGCGGCCATCACTGAGACCTGGCTAAAGGATGCATGTCTCTGGGAGCTGAACGTCCAAGGATACACGGTGTATCGGAAGGATAGGAAGGTAGGCAGAGGGGGAGGTGTGGCTTTATTGGTAAGAAATGATATTAAATCATTAGAAAAAGGTGATATAGTATTGGAAGGTGCAGAATCTTTACGGGTTGAGCTAAGAAATAGCAGGGATAAAAGACAGTTATTTATAGGCCTCCAAACAGCTGCAGGGATGTGGACTACAAATTACAACTGGAAATAGCAAAGGCTTGTCAGAAGGGCAGTGTCATGATAATTCTGGGGGATTTTAACATGCGAGTGGATTGGGAAAATCAGGTCAGCACTGGATCTGAAGTGAGAGAATTTGTAGAATGTCTGCAAGATAGTTTTTTAGAGCAGCTTGTTGTTGAGCCCACTAGGGGATCGGCTGAACTGGATTGGGTATTGTGTAATGAACTGGAGGTGATTAGAGAGATTGAGGTGAAGGAACCCTTAGGAGGCAGTGATCCTAACATGATTGAGTTCACTGTGAAATTTGAAAAAGAGAAGCCGAAATCTGATGTGTCGGTATTTCAGTGGAGTAAAGGAAATTACAGTGGGATGAGAGAGGAACTCGCCAAAGTTGGCTGGAAAGGGACACTGGTGGGAAAGACAGCAGAGCAGCAGTGGCTGGAGTTCATGCGAGAAATGAGGAAGGTGCAAGACAGGTATATTCCAAAAAAGAAGAAATTTTCGAGTGGGAAAAGGATGCAACCGTGTTTGACAAGAGAAGTCAAAGCCAAAGTTAAAGCAAAGGAGAGGGCATACAAGGAAGCAAAAATTAGTGGGAAGACAGAGGATTGGGAAGTTTTTAAAACCTTACAAAAGAAAATCAAGAAGGTCATTAAGAGGGAAAAGATTAACTATGAAAGGAAGCTAGCAAATAATATCAAAGAGGATACTAAAAGCTTTTTCAAGTATATAAGGAATAAAGGACAGGTGAGAGTAGATATAGGACTGATAGAAAATGATGCTGGAGAAATTGTAATGGGAGATAAGGAGATGGCAGAGGAACTGAACGAGTATTTTGCATCAGTCTTCACTGAGGAAGACATCAGCAGTATACTGGACACTCAAGTGTGGCAGGGAAGACAAGTGTGCGCAGTCACAATTACGACAGAGAAAGTACTCAGGAAGCTGAATAGTCTAAAGGTCGATAAATCTCCTGGACCAGATGGAACGCACTTGCGTGTTCTGAAGGAAGTAGCTGTGGAAATTGTGGAGGCATTAGCAATGATCTTTCAAAAGTCGATAGTTTCTGGCATAATTCCGGAGGACTGGAAGATTGCAAATGTCACTCCACTATTTAAGAAGGGGGCAAGGAAGCAAAAAGGAAATTATAGACCTGTTAGCTTGACGTCGGTGGTTGGGAAGTTGTTGGAGTCGATTGTCAAGGATGAGGTTACAGAGTACCTGGAGGCATATGACAAGATAGGCAGAACTCAGCATGGATTCCTTAAAGGGAAATCCTGCCTGACAAACCTATTACAATTTTTTGAGGAAATTACCAGTAAGCTAGACAAGGGAGATGCAGTGGATGTTGTATATTTGGATTTTCAGAAGGTCTTTGACAAGGTGCTACACATGAGGCTACTTAACAAGATAAGAGCCTATGGAATTACGGGAAAGTTACATACGTGGATAGAGCATTGGCTGATTGGCAGGAAACAGAGAGTGGGAATAAAGGGATCCTATTCTGGTTGGCTGCCGGTTACCAGTGGTGTTCCACAGGGGTCCGTGTTGGGGCCGCTTCTTGTTACATTGTACATCAACGATTTGGAGTATGGAATAGATGGCTTTGTGGCTAAGTTTGCTGACGATACGAAGATAGGTGGAGGGGCCGGTAGTGCTGAGGAAACGGAGAGTCTGCAGAGAGACTTGGATAGATTGGAAGAATGAGCAGAGAAGTGACAAATGAAGTACAATGTTGGAAAGTGTATGGTTATGCACTTCGGCAGAAAAAATAAACGGGCAGACTATTATTTAAATGAGGAAAGCATTCAAAGTTCTGAGATGCAATGAGACTTGGGAGTCCTCATACAGGATACCCTTAAAGTTAAAGTTAACCTCCAGGTTGAGTCAGAAGTGAAGAAGGCGAATGCAATGTTGGCATTCATTTCTAGAGGAATAGAGTGTAAGAGCAGGGATGTGATGTTGAGGTTCTATAAGGTGCCGGTGAGACCTCACTTGGAGTACTGTGGGCAGTTTTGGTCACCTTATTTAAGAAAGGATGTGCTGACATTGGAAAGGGTACAGAGAAGATTCACTAAAATGAGAGGGTTAACATATGAGGAACGTTTGTCTGCTCTTGGACTGTATTCCTTGGAGTTCAGAAGAATGAGAGGAGACCTCGTAGAAACATTTCGAGTGTTGAAAGGCATGGATAGAGTGGATGTGGCAAAGTTGTTTCCCATGATGGGGGAGTCTAGTACGAGGGGGCATGACTTTAGGATTGAAGGTTGCCCATTCAGAACAGAAATGCGAAGTAATTTTTTTAGTCAGAGGGTGGTGAATCTATGGAATTTGTTGCCATGGGCAGCAGTGGAGGCCAAGTCATTGGGTGTATTTAAGGCAGAGATTGATAGGTGTCTGAGTAGCCAGGGCATCAAAGGTTATGGTGAGAAGGCGGGACAGTGGGACTAAATGGGAGAATGGATCAGCTCATGATAAAATGGCGTAGCAGACTCAATGGGCTGAATGGCTGACTTCTGCTCCTTTGTCTTATGGTCTTATGGTCTTATTTTTTCCTAAGCTCTTCTTGTTGCTAATACATTCCAAACTAGGAAAACTTTGATGGACTTCTTCTACACCTTCTGTTAAACCTTCACATCCTTCCTGTGGTGTGCTGACCAGACTTCGCACAATATTTCAAAGTGGCCTAATGAAAGCTTTATATAGCTGCAACATTGAGAGTGGTGACCATAATTACACAATGCAATACACATATAAATATTTTGTATATCATCCATCTAGTAGAAGTGATTAAAAAATAAAACACCCAAAATAACTATCTAGTCTCTGTATACTTTAATTTGGCACAAAATTATTTTAATACTTAGGTCAGTTGACTTCCTTCCAGAGCTAGCTCTATCCATGTTTCTCCAATACAAGACACCTTTCTTGATCTGTTCCTCATACAAGTTGGGACATGATATTTGTCAATTTACTGGTACTTCCTGCCATTTGTAGTACTGGTCTGAGGGGGGCTTCATCCCCCCTGTATCTCCTGCCATGAGAGTCAGCAGGTCTTTGGCACCTCTTTGACAGGTGTGTGCATGTCAGCAGGATCCACTGTGGTGTAAATCTGTCCGTGCTGTTTACTGTACTACACATCTTCCCCGTGTAATAATTTCCTGGTCTGCCAGACTGAAATCCACATCATTACTCTCTTGTTCTTTTGGGTTCAGCACATTCCTGCTGACTTCAGTGTTGTATACTGATAAACATTTGATTTGTCTGTAACTTCAGCATCTTGAGATAGATGGATAGATAGCTTCAGGAGAACAATATGTTGCTCCTGATACCTTGTAATTCCAGTGGCTCTTCTTGATGTAAGTACAGTACACATAGCTGCTGTTGTTTACTCAGAACAGACCAAGTGTAGCACCAAGTATATTGTGTATACCAAATCTGACCCTTTATCTGTGTCTGCACAGCTTCCTCCATTGATTTTTGATCTCCGCTTTGTTATGCATGTTTTGTAGAAATGTTTTTGCAGTCTGAATTGTACACTCTTCTTCCCATTCAAGATTGAGATTTATTTATCATATGTACTTCAAAACATACAATGAAATGCGTTATTTGAGTTAACAAGCAACACACCAAGGATGTGCTTTGATCAGTCCGCAAGTGACACCACACATTCCAGTGTCAATGTACATTTAAGACATAAGACATAGGGGCAGAATTAGGCCATTTGGCCCATTGAGTCTGCTCTGCCATTCCATGGATTCGATCCTTTTTCCCCTCCTCAGCCCCATTCCCCGGCCTTCTCCCCATAACCTTTGATGCCATGTCCAATCAAGAACCTATGAAGCTCTGCCTTAAATACACCCAAAGACCTGGCCTCCACAGCTGCCTGTGGTAACAAATTCCACAAATTCACCACCCTCTGGCTAAAGAAATTTCTCCACATCTCTGTTTCAAATGGACACCCATCTATCCAGAGGCTGTGCCCTCTTGTACTAGATTTCCCCCATCATGTGATTCATCCTTTTCACATTTACTCTGTCTAGGCCTTTCAACATTCGAAAGGTTTCAATGAGATCATCCCTCATCCCTCTAAATTTCTGCAAGTACAGACACAGAGCTATCAAACGTTTTTGGTATGGTAACCCTTTCATTCCCGAATAATCCTTGTAAACCCCTTCTGAACCCTGTCCAATGCCAGCACATCTCTTCTGAGATGAGGAGCCCAAAACTGTTCACAGTATTCAAGGTGAGACCTCACCAGTGCCTTATAAAGCCTCAGCATCACATTCCTGCTCTTGTATTCTAGACCTCTTGAAATGAATGCTAACATTACATTTGCCTTCCTTACCACCAACTCTACCTGTAAGTTAACCTTTAGGGCAGGGGTCCCCAACCTGTTTTGCACTGTGGACCGGTTTAATATTGACAATATTCTTGTGGACCCGCCGACCGGGGGGCAGGGGTGGGTGTTCAAGTAGGATTAAACTCACCTCAACATGTCTTTTACAGTTAGGGTTGCCAACTTTCTCACTCCCAAATAAGGGACAAAAGTAGCAGTCAAATCCTGACGAAGGGTCCCGGCCCGGAACGTCGACTGTACCTCTTCCTATAGATGCTGCCTGGCCTGCTGCGTACACTAGCATTTTTTGTGTGTGTTTACGGGACACTTGTGTTTACCCCGAGAAAGACTACCACGACCATGAAGCCTTATGTGGGCACCTGTGTGTGCATGCGTGACATGTGCATGTGTGTATGTGCTGGTATTTTTTCCCCACAAATCGGTTTTGGCTTAATCTTCCCGACTATGTACATATGTTATTTCTACTTTATATAGGCTGTGTATTTATCATACCATTCCTGCTTTTACTATATGTTAGAGTTATTTTAGGTTTTATGTGTTATTTGGTATGATTTGGTAGGTTACTTTTTGGGTCTGGGAGCGCTCAAAAATTTTTCCCATATAAGTTAATGGTAATTGCTTCTTCACTTTACGCCATTTCGGCACGAAAGGTTTCATAGGAACACTCTACCTTAGCAGGGAAAATACGGGACAAGGGCGGTCACGTATGGGACAAATCAATTTAGACTAATATACGGGATGTCCCGGCAAATACAGGACAGTTGGCTACCCTATGTTCAAGTTCAACAGTGCGTGACAGGGAATGAGGAAAGGTGCAGCTGATTCATATCGATTCCTCGTGGCCCGGTAGCACATGCTTTGCGGCCCAGTGGTTGGGGATCGCTGCTTTAGGGTGTTCTGCACAAGGGCTCCCAAGTCCCTTTGCATCTTAGATTTTTGGATTTTCTCTCCATTTAAAAAATAGTCTGCACATTTATTTCTACTACCAAAGTGCATGACCATGTATTTTCCAACACTGTATTTCATTTGCCATTCTCTTACCCATTCTCCTAATCTGTCTATGTCCTTCTGCAGCCTACCTGTTTCCTCAACACTATCTGTCCCTCCACCAATCTCCGTATCATCTGAAAACTTGACGACAACGCCATCTATTCCATCATCTAAATCATTGATCTACAGCATAAGAAGCGGGCCTAACACGGACCCCTGTGGAATAACACTGGTCACAGGCAACCAAACAGAAAAGGATCCTTTTATTCCTACCAATCAGCCAATGCTCTAACCCTGCTAGTAACTTCCCAGTAATATCATGGGCTCTTAATTTAGTAAGCAGCCTCATGTGTGACACCTTGTCAAAGGCCTTCTGAAAGTTCAACACCAACTGCATCCCCTTTATCTAACCTACTTGTAATATCCTCAAAGAATTCCAACAGGTTCATCAGGCAAGATTATCCCTTAAGGAAACCATGCTGAATTTACCCTTTCTTCTCCTGTGTTACCACGTATTCTATAACCATAACCTCATCCTTAAAAATTGACACCAAAATCTTCCCAATCACTGAGGTCAGGCTAACTGGTCTATTATTTCCTTTCTGCTGCCTTTCTCCTTTCTTAAAGAGTGGAGTGACATTTATAATTTTCCAGTCTTTTGGCACCGTAAGAGTCCACTGATTTTTGAAAGATCATTGCTAATGCCTCCACAATCGCTACCGCTACCTCTTTCAGAACCCTAGGGGTCACTAATGTATCCTTAGGTCTTTCAGCTTTTTGAGCACCTTCTCCCTTGTAATAATAATTGCATTCACTCCTCTTCCCTCACACCCTTCAACACCTGGCAGACTGCTACTGTCTTCCACAGTGAAGACTGATGTAAAGTACTCACTTAATTTATCTGCCATCTGCTTGGACCCCATTATTATTTCTCTGGGCTCACTTTCTCTTGGTCCTATATCCACTCTCATCTCTCTTTTATTTTTTACATACTTGTAAGAGCGTTTACTATCCACTTTGATATTGTTTGCCAGCTTGCTTTCATATTACATCTTTTTGCTACTAATGATTCTTTTAGTTGCTCTCTGTAGGGTGTTAAAGCTTCCCAATCCTCTGTCTTCGCACTAATTTTTGCTTTGTTGTATGCCCTCTCTTTTGCTTTTACATTAGGTTTCACCTACCTTGTCAAATAGTACAGTTGTACCTTCTTCCTTTTTCAATCTTTTTATTAATTTTCAAATTGATAAACATAACAACAATATTGGTACAAAGGGATTGGGATTACATTATTGGTAATTAACATATGTGAATATAAACTACAGATAAGACAAGTTACCAAGCCTCCCAAACTCTTAATGTAATTAAACATGATAAAAAGAAAAATGAAAAAATGTCAGGAAAAAAAAACCCAAATTAGAAAAAAAGAACTAAGCTGAACTAAACAAAGCTGGGCTATTATATTACATTGGATACAATCATTAATGTCATTAACTCGACCCTGTCCATATATTTAAGGTTAATAAAAAGGATTCGGAAAGGGTCAAGTTACATCACATGAAAGTGCTGAATAAATGGCCTTCAAGTCTCTTCAAATTTAATGGAGGGGTCAAAAGTAACACTTCTGATTTTCAGATATTTACAAATTAGAAACTTTTTAAATACTACGCTACCTACTTTTTCAACTTCATATCCAACTGATATCACGGAAAAACGTTTAGGTTTGAACCTGTATCAGAAGGGTTTAATAGCAAATATTTATGATATGTTTATGAAAATACAGCCAGGTATATCTGATAAAATTAAGAATGAATGGGAAAGGGAACTTCAACTTTTCTTACCTATTGAGAAGTGTGAGAAAATTTTCCAATTAATTAACTCTTCCTCTATATATGCTAAACATGCGTTGATATAATTTAAAGTGATGCATAGGGCCCAAATGTCTAAAGTTAAACTAGTTTATTTTTACTCTCATCTAAGTCCCGTCTGTGATAGATGTCATACTGAGGTAGCTTCTTTGACTCATATGTTCTGGTCTTGCCCTGTTTTGGAAAAAGATTGGAAAGACATTTTTGATACTATTTCAACAGTTTTGTGCATTGATTTAAAACCTTACCCTATTACTGCAATTTTTGGGTTACCAATGATGGAGCATAGTTATTTATTCTCCTCAGCTCCTCAGATGGTTGCATTTGCTACATTAATGGCTAGAAGATCTATTTTATTGAACTGGAAAGAGATTAATCCTCCTACTACATTTCAATGGTTTTCCCAAACTATATCTTGTTTAAATTTAGAAAAAAATCGGTTGTACTATTTTGCCATTTGATTATTTCTTCATTTTTGGAATACATATGTCCTGCACCTTCCTCATTTTCCCCGGAAACTCACGCCATTGCTGCTCTGCTGTCATCCCTGCCAGCATCTCCTTCCAATCTACTTTAGCCAACTCCTCCCATACCACTGTAATTTCCTTAACTCCACCGAAATACTGCTATGTCAGACCTTACTTTCTCCTGATCAAATTTCAAGTTGAACTCAATGATATTGTGATCACTGCCTCCTAAGAGTTCTTTTAACTTAAGCTCCCTAATCACCTCCTGTTCGTTACATAACACCCAATCCAGTATAGTTGAACCCCTAGTAGGCTCAATGACAAACTGCTCTAAAAAGCCATCGCATAGGCATTCAACAAACTCACTCCCTTGAGATCCATTTCCAACCTGATTTTCCCAATCAACCTGCAAGCTGAAATCTCTAATGACTATCATAACATTGCCCTTTTGACATGCCTTTTCTACTTCCTGCTGTAATCTCTAGTCCACATCTCAGTGACTGTTGGGAGACCAGTACATAACTGCCATCAGGGTCTTTTTACCCTTATTATTCCTACAATGTTTAGCAGGACAACACAGAATACAGCAAGCGACAAAACAACAATAACAAAACAAGCCCTGTTCCTCCCTCTTGTCCAAACAGCCAAACATTAACACAGTCCTCCAATCCCAGGACAGGGCATTTTCAGCCTCCATCCTCCAGCAGACTCAGAATGGTAGACACTGGGCTTTCAACTTCTCCAGTGGACTAGCAGAAGTTAACAAGCTAGGAGCTCCAGCTATTGGTTTCCAGATTTCTGACTGACATTTGGGCTTCAATCTTTGGTATCAAAGGACAACTCTTCCTTAGCTACTCAAGTTGTTGTCTAGAGTACTCGCAACATCTAGAAACTTTGACTGTGCTTTCCCTCACACTTTTCATATACATCCAACTATTGACCATTCAATATGTCTAGCCAGGCTCTTGTCAGGCTCGAAGCTTTTTGTTTATACATTACATATGCACATGGGCCCAATCCCTAAGGAAAGATGTGCTAGCCCTTGCTAAAGCCCATATGAGATTAACAACAGTGATCCTAGGAATGAAAGGCTTAATATATGAGCAATCCTTGATGTCCCTAGGCCTGTAATTGATGGTGTTCAGAAGAATGAGACGGGATCATAGTCAAACCTACCGAAAACTTCCTGCTTAAGATGGTGCTACCAAAAATGTACGACAGCTTTCTGGTAGTTCAAAAGCAAAGGAATTCGGTAAAAAAACATTATTAGTAACACTTCTTTAAAAAATAAATTGTGGTAAACTATCACTGCAAACAGTGAAGAGGCAAGTGAGGGCAAAACGAATTTGAGACATGTGCCCTGCTGGTGCACTGCAAAATCGATGCACTTGGAATTGGTGCCAAGCCGATAGGAGCGGCCAACTTGGAGGGGGGATGATGGGACAGAAGAGCTCCGATGCCCGTCCAACTAACCCAGTGCGAGGCTGGATCACTCTAAGCACTGAGCCGATTTGGAGAGGTTGAGAAATGCTTCCTTGACAGCGAAATCCAGCTCCAAAATGATTTTCTAGACCCAGAGTGATTCGCTGTAACAAGGCCCGGGTCCTAATGAGAGATACAATAGAGTGTTTGGACTATCTAAATGAAGGCCTAGAGAGTCTGGAAAGGCAGGATGTTGAGAGTCGGATGAGGTTGGATTGCTCTAAGCATCGAGCCGAATTGGAGAGATCAAAAGTGGCTTCTCCGGCAATGAAATCTAGACCCAGAATGATTCGTTGAGGCGGGTTCGGGCAATTTAAACACCAGCCCAGATAGTCTGGGGCTCCTCTCCCTGCGACACTAAGGCTGTGAGACTACCCCTGGCTGCTGTGCTTCGTGTCTGCGAGCTTTGTGCCAATTTTCCCTGCTAATATGATGAACTAAATACTGGGGCTTTGAACCTGTTCTGAGTTGCTGCGAGGATTTGATTAAGGATTCAGTGTAGCTCGGAATGCTATTGTTGTTGCTGCTCACTTCCGTTGTTTGCATGATTTGTTTTGTCTTTTTTCTCTTTCTCTATGGGCACTGTGGGTTGGTCAAATTTTTAAAACTGGGTTCTTTCGGGTTCCTTGTTTTGCGACTGTGTGTAAACAAATAAATCTCCAGGTTGTATAATTTATACATTCTTTGATAATAAATGTACTTTGAATCTTGAACCTTTGAGTCTCTGAAAACTGAAAGGCCTGGTTAAAGTGGACGTTGAGAGGATAGCTCCATTAGTTCGAGGGTCAAGAATCAGAGGGCACAATATCAGGACAATGAAATATACCATCAAAACTGAGATGAGGAAGAATTTCTTCAGCTAGAGGGCAGTGAGTTGGTAGACTATGTTGGCATAGAGAGCTGTAAAGAAGTCACTGGGTATATTTAAGTCAAAGATTGATAGGTTCCTGATTGGTAAAGGGGTTAAGGGTTATGGAAGTAGCGGGAGAATGCGGAGTTGAAAAATATAATCAGCCACAATTATATGGTAAATGGTAGGGGATTGAAGAATGCCGTAGAACAGAGGGATCTAGGAATAATGGTGCATAGTTCCCTGAAGATGGAATCTCATGTGGATAGGGTGGTGAAGAAAGCTTTTGGTTTGCTGGCCTTTATTAATCAGAGCATTGAGTATAGGAGCACACATCAAAGTTGCTGGTGAACGCAGCAGGCCAGGCAGCATCTGTAGGAAGAGGTGCAGTCGACGTTTCAGGCCGAGACCCTGACGAAGGCCTGAAACGTCGACTGCACCTCTTCCTAGAGATGCTGCCTGGCCTGCTGCATTCACCAGCAACTTTGATGTGTGTTGCTTGAATTTCCAGCATCTGCAGAATTCCCGTTGATTGAGTATAGGAGTTGGGAAGTAATGTTGAATTTGTATAAGGCATTGGTAAGACCAAATCTGGAGTATTGTGTTCAGTTCTTGTCACCGAATTATTGGAAGGATGTCAATAAAATTGAGAGAGTAGAGAGGAGGTTTACTAAAATGTTGCCTGGATGTCATCTCCTAAGTTACAGAGAAAGGTTGAACAAGTTAGGTCTTTATTCTTTGGAGCGTAGAAGGTTGAGGGGAGACTTGATAAAGATGTTTAAAATTATGAGGGGGATTGATAGAGTTGATGTGGTTAGACTTTTTCCATTGAGAGTGGGGAAAATTCAAACAAGAGGGCATGGGTTGAGAGTTAGAGGACAAAAGTTTAAGGGTAACATAAGGGGGAACTTCTTTACTCAGAGAGTGGTAGCTGTGTGGAATGAGCTTCCAGCAGAAGTGGTTCAGGCAGGTTCTATGTTGTCGTTTAAAGTTAAATTGAATAGATATATGGACAGGAAAGGAATGGAGGGTTATGGGCTGAGTGCAGGTCGGTGGGAATAGGGTAGGGTAAGAGTTCGGGACGGACTAGAAGGGCCGAGATGGCCTGTTTACGTGCTGTAATTGTTATATGTTTATATGGTTATATGATTGAACGGGGGAACAGACTCAACAGGCCAAGTAGCCTTCTTCTGTTCCTATATCTTATGGTGTTATGGACTTTACTGGAGCTAACTCTTTCCAACTGCAGTTTGTCCCTCAGGATGGACTCCTGCACACCACATCTCTGAAGAGTGACGCCGTCAAAACTGGAAAATCTGCCATTAGGTGCTGATAGATTTCAAAAAGTCGCAAACAATCCTTCCTGATCCCGATTGCAAGAAAAGAACCAGCAACCACCAACCATTTCCTTTTTGTTGAGATTCAACATGCTTATAATGCATCTATTTCATTCTCACAGTATAATTCTCTCCCTTGTCACCAATGAGATACAATAACAAATGAACTTCTACCTGTGCTGGTTATCTCCCAAGGCCATTTCAATGTAGACTCAGTGGCCACTTTATCTGGGACATCAGTACACTGCTCGTTCATGCAAATATCTTGCAGCAGCTCAATGCATAACAGCATGCAAACATGGTCAAAAGGTTCCGTCGTGGTTCAGACTAAGCATCAGAAGGGGGAAGAAATGTGATCAAAGTGACTTTGACTGTTGAATGATTGTTGATGGCAGACATGGTGGTTTGAGTATCTCAGAAACTGCTGATATCCTGGGATTTTCATGCACAACAGTCTCAAGAGTTGACAGAAAATGGTGTAGAAAACAAAAAAAAAATCCAGTGAGTGGCGGCGCTGTGGGTGAAAGCACCTTGTGAATGAGAGTGGTCAGAGGAGAATGGCCAGACTGATTCAGGCTGGCAGGAAGGCAACAGAAACTCAAAAAAAAACATGTGTTACAAGAGTAGTGTAGAGAAGAAAATACCTGAATGCACATTATGTTGAACCTTGAAATTGATGGGCTACAGCAACAAAAAACCATGCATCTAGACTCTGTGGCCACTTTATTAGGTAGAGGAGGAGGAGTTTTCTATCCATTGACCAATCTAAGTCAGGGTATCAACCTTAAAAATAGGTTATTCCATAATGTAATATTTCACCTAAATCACATAGCTCACCATCTCTGAATATACATTTGAATCTTTTGTGATTGACAGAGAATCTCCCATAGCATTAGATATTCGAATCCAAGCTCATTGTCTAAATGACATAGCTTCATGATTTCCAGCTCCATGCGTCTGTACCATGCTTTATAACCATATAACCATATAACAATTACAGCACGGAAACAGGCCACAGCTAGCACCTTTATTCCAGGGCAGCAATGGACAATACTAGCAGGCATCCATTTAAGGTGAGTGAACGAAAGTTTAAGGAAGATATCGGATGTCAGTTTTATACATGGAGAGTGATGGGTGTCTGTAATATACACTGCTGCAGATGGTAGTAGAAGCTGATACAACAGGAATATTTTAAAGGCAGAGAGGCACACGAGTGTTAGAGAAATGGGGGGGGGCAATGTGCTGTCTAGGAGGGATCTTCTCCTACACAGCCATAACTCTTTGTGCACTAACCATCTCCCCAGACACTGTTGAGATGTAGGTATGATAACGATGCCATCTGGCACATTCCAGTCTGCAGAATACAAGATAAGGGATCTCTATCAGCAGAGGAGCACCACAGGCTTGTGTACTTGGCCCCCTGACCTACTCACTTTACACCTATGACTGTGTGGCTAAGTACAGCTCCAACTCCATATCCAAGTTCGCTGATGACACCACTATTGTGGGTCAAATCAAAGGTGGTGATGAATCAGCATACAGGAGGGAGATTGAGAATTTGGTTGAGTGGTGTAATAGCAACAATCTCTCACTCAATGTCAATAAGGCCAAGGAATCGATAGTGGACTTCAGGAGAGGGAAACCAGAGGTCCATGAGCCAGTACTCATTGGAGGATCAGAGGTGGAGAGGGTCAGTAACTTTAAATTCTTCGGTGTCACTATCTCAGAGGACCTGTCCTAGACCCATTATATAAATATAATTGCAAAGAAAGCACGACAGCACCTCTACTTCCTCAGGAATCTGCGGAGTTTCAGCATGTCATCAAAAATCTTGATGAACTTATAGATGTGTGGTGGAAAATGTGCTGACTGGCTGCATTACAGCCTGGTAATGGAATACCAATGCCTTTGAGTGGAGAATCCTACAAAAGTTAGTGGATTTGGCCAGTACATCAGAGGTAAAACCCTCCCAACCATTCAGCACATCTACATGAACTGTTGCCGTAGAAAAGCAGCATCCATGATCAAAGATCCTTACCACCCAGGCCAAGCTCTTTACTCACTGCTGCATCAGGTAGAAAGTATAGGTGCCTCAGAACTTGTACCACCAGGGTTAAGAACCGTTACTATCCCTCAAACATCAGGCTCTTGAACAGAAGGGGACAACTACACTCATTTAATGACTCTTTTGTCTGGTTATTTCATGCTCCTTATTTATTGCTATTTATTTATATCTGCATTTGCACAGTTTGTTTGCAGTTTATACGTGACAGACTTTAAAAAATATTTAGAGTTTACAGATCTTGTTTACAGTTATTGTTCTATTAGTTATTATGCTAAGTATACCCGCAGAAAAAGTATCTCAGGGTTGTATGTGGTGACATGTATGTACTCTGATAATAAAGTCACTTTGAAGTTTTGAACTTTGAATAAGGGATGCATTGAAGCTGGGTTAGCCAGGTCTAATGTTATGCAATCTAAAGTCCTGTGTCCCTGTGCACTGAGGGACTAAGGTCTGTACAGCAGCCTCACAAACACTTGAGTATATTGACCAAAGAAGCCACATTACTGGTGCGGGTGCTTTGTACATTAAATGAATTAAGTTGATAACACTACAATTATATGGTTCTGATGAACCTATGAATGCAGTGAAAGCTTTTCTTTTATAGATAATGTTTATGTTTGAAATAAATTATAAAAACACTCTTCAAGGGTTGGAAACCCAATGACATAATAACACCACCCCACATTCCCTACAATCTGTTTCATCGACCTTTCTTCATATTTGCAGCAGTACTTATTAGGAGAGGAGCCAACCACGGTGATTTTTAATGAGTCACTAATGACTTCTACACTGCAATCTGATAATCACCAGAGAGTTACAAATCCTGCAGGAACAGTTGTAACTTGCAAGACACAGAGAGTACGGGAACCCTTGATTGATGTTTCTCAAACAATTCTCCAAGCACACCACTGATGTCTTATTCTTTGTATCCTGAACATGCTTTGCATAGGATTAGGCTGCTGGCGGTGAGATAATGGTAGGTTTGATGTGAGTAGGGGTGCTGTTTGATTATGGTTGGGAGATGAGAATGTTATCTCAGAATAAATGAGGAAGAATCAGGAATAGCATATGGTTCAGATCAATCAGGCTCACATGCTGTGATTGTAAGGGTACAGTTCTGTTCAATGGTTTGTATAAGATTTAACACTGCAATTTGCAACCTGTTCATCTGTGCTCTAATCTGTGTTCTTCAAATTCTATCTATATGTCTATTTCTTCATTTGCCTATTTAATTCTTTACCTGCAGGTTAAAGGTAAATGCCAGAGCATAGTAAATTGTTAACGTATCAGTGAGCACCATCTTATTAAATTAATACTTTTCTGGTACTTATCCAAGACAAAAGCAGTCTCATGCATACTGTCTTCTTGATGTCTGCATTTCATCCTTACAAGCCTGATGAACTATCCCTGTGAGTACAACCTGTGACCTCAGGGCACCTAGAAATTAGCCTGGTCATTATAATATCATGATTATAATAGCCAATATAATTAGAACCCCTCATAAACATTCTACCAATTATTATGTTTCACAGTTCCCTGAAGAGTTATTCCCACTTTCCAGTTTTTCACTCAATCATCCGTTCAATTTGTGTGGAGATGTTTCAATTTCACATGCTTAGCCGTACCGCTCAACATCACCAACTGAAGATGGGCTCTGTGTCATTAGTGAGAAGCAACATACTGAAGAAGCTAGCAATATGAAATAATTAAAAAATTGAAATACCTAGCAAATTAGGCTGAATGTGTGAAGAAATACTAGATTTTAAAGTTTTAGATCAAAATCTGCATGAATTTCAACCCTTCTCTGGTTCTGATGACGGGAATTTAAACTGAAATTTTACTTCTGTTTCTCTCTCCACTGATGCTGGCTGACTTGCTAAGCATTTCCATAAGACCATAACATACAGGAGCAGGATGAGGCCGTTTGGTCTATCATCTGCTCCATCCAGGTGATCCATTTTCACTCTCAGCCCCGATCTCCTGCCTTCTCCCTGTATCCCTTCATGTCCTGACCAAATTCTTTCTGTTATTATTTCTGTGCCAACATGTCTAGTATCAAATCAATGCTGCATGATCATTTTGTGTTAACTTATATTCATCTGTAGCCCATATTTATAATTTTAGACATAGAGTCACGTGGTACAGAAATGTCTTTTAGCCCACCAAGTCTGAGTTGACCATTGAGCATCCATTTACACTTACCCATTTTTGTTCTCCCCACATTCCTATCACCTCCCTCCTGATTCTTCCACCCATCTAACCATGAGGAACAATTTACAGTGGACATTTAAACATTTGGGTTTGGGTTTGGGTTGTGAGAGGAGCATCTGGGGGAAAATGATAATCTGACAACAATTAAAAAGTCTCTAAATGGACACTTGAATCAAGAAGGCATAGATTGTGAGGTAAATGGGGATTAGTACAGATAGCTAATAAATTGACATGGTTGGCTAAAAGTTCTGTTTCTGTGCTTTATGTCTCTAGGTCTCCATGTCTGTGGCTATGCCTCAGAACGTATTCAGATGTCCACTAGTCTGTGTGTCTTGAGGCGGATGTTTGAATTAGGAGAGTCTTGTTCCTTGTCTTCCTATGGACTGAGAATTTGTACTAAAATAAGTGATTGATCAATGGGTCTTTACAAAACTTTAAATCACCCAAAAAGGCAGGCCTTGTTGGGCTGAGGTTAGTGATGGAAATTGGATACTGGACCATTCCTGTGGTTGACCATTCCTGCCAACAGGGTTAATGTCCTGAGTAGAGTAAAGCTCTAAATTCTGATGTGAGGCCAGCAAAACTGTTACACTTGCCATAGATTGATGCTTATGCTAATTAAACATTTTGTACAGCTTCTCCGTAAAGCTGCCTGTACTTCCCCTAGGTTCTTCCTTTTAATCACAGAGTTATTCAGCATGGAAATAGGTCCATGGCCTATTGAGTCTACATTAACAAGCACTTATCTACATTACTCTCTTCTGCTCCTTCTTGTATTCCCATTAGTTTTCCCCTGCCCATTTCTCCTGCCACTGACCAACATTAGGGTTTAGTTAAAGTAGCCATTTAACTTACCAACATATCTTTTGGAGGTGAGAGGAAGCTGTAGCAGGAATAGGAAATTTGTGTCGAAACTTCATGCAGACAGCACTGGAGGTCAAGATTGAACCCAGGTTGCTGGAGATGCCAGGCATTAGCTCTTCTAGCTGCACCACTCTGCTGCATTCAATAGGAGAACTAAATTATTTAGTACCATATATGATATAACACAGACAGATAGTGCCTCTCTGTTCAGATGATTAGAGGTGAAAAAGACTCTCCAGGCACAAACAATATGTAAAAAAATAGCAACACTGAGACTTTGAAAAGAGGGTGTGAGATGTCTGAAATGAAAAAAAAGTGTCAACCACCGATACCATTACCATGTAAGGTGGAACGGCTGAAAGAGATCCATGATTCAGAGCATCAGGATGAAGAGAACAATAACAATTTGAATTTGTATAGTGCTTGTATCCTGGCATTTATGAAGTTGGAAGATGCATTAAAGCGATTATGGGATTTGGTTGGTTCACTGGCAATGTAGCTGATTAAGACTTTCAATGGGCATTTTTATGGATATGTTTAAACATTTTCTCTTGGGTACATCATAATACTTTGCCTCAAAACATCCCAAACCACTTCACTGAAGTGTTTATTGGCACCGAATTTTATTAAGAATATTAGGACAATAGCAGGTTTTTCAAGGTGGATGTGACTGTGGAGCTTTAGCTCCACATTTTAGGCCCTGGGAAGTTGAAGGCTATGATACTGATTATGCTGCAGTTTTATTTATATATGTATGACAGGACAGTTTCCTTAGGACCTACAAGAGGTGTTGAAAGTAAATTGATTACTGGTGCTGTCATTCCAGTAAATATAATCTATTTTAACAATGTATGTGAACATCAAACAGAAACCGCAAATGCTAGTAATCTAAAATGAAAGTAGAAAATGCTAGAAATACTCAGCAGGTTGGTACGTATCTGTGGGAAGAGACACAAGAGTTAAGGTTTGAAGCTGAAGACCTCAAACCTTAATTTTTACCGAGCTACACTAAATACTTCAGCCCCTTGAAATGCAGACCTGGACCTGCTTTTCTGTTTACAAGAGGTTGCATTGCATTACAAGAGGGAAGAGTCTATGGATGTATTTTGAAACTTTTAATGTGAGCAACAATCACAATGTGTTTAGAGAACAGTACTAGGTATAAAGTAGGCTTCGAGTGGCAAAGTTTTGGGTGGTCTTAGACGTGTACATAAATGACTGCCTAGTGAATGTGTAAAGGGTATGGATTGCCTTTGTAGCCATGCCTATTTTTTACCACATCTCTCCTCCTGCATGTCTGAAGGATTTTGATGCTTCCATTAAATATTGAGGAGCAACAGGAGCAACCTGTGGAATTTTCAATTTGGAATAATTCCTCTTGTTTTTTAATATATTCTGTATAATTGAGATGGTTGAAACTCTTTGATTTATGCTCATCCATCTGTATTGGAGAAAAAGTGCATGTGTAAGAGCAGTAAAGAAAGGCTAATTTAAATGTAGGAGAGCTCTTGGTACAAACCCTATCATTCAGTTTTAAATGGCCATTTCTGCAATAAATGAGTTCAATTAGATATGGTGTCAGAAAAGAAACACTTGATCACAATATGTTCTACTGCAAAGACATTTGATGAGGAGGGAGTGATGACTAAGAGTTCAAGTTTTGTTTTGTTTTGGCTGTTTGATTAGAAATGCATAATTGAAAACAATGAGTTTTTAAATTATTTTAAAACAGGGATTATTTCATTAATTTTAGACATTGAAGAAACAGTTTACCCAAATGATGAGGAACCTGGTTTATTCATTGGATTTTGATAGATTTTTCATGTGTCAATGGGAGGCAATAGCATGTCAAATATTGCAGGGGTAATATATTTAAGTTGACTCATAGAAGGATTCAAAAAGAGGTGAGGAATATGTTGTGAGGACTGGATGTCTGGAACTCATGCCAAGAGCTAGGAAATGGGATGAACTTGAGAAACACGTTTTGTGGATAATATTGATATGGTGGATACAATGGCGTGTATTTTTTTATGGTTCTTCTTCGGTGAAATTGCTCTAATCCAATCTGATCTTTTCCAAGGTGGACCAACATGTTTGATGTTGATCTCTGATAGACTGGATTCAGGCCATGAGATGGTATTTAATGGTGATGTTGTCTGAGGTACGTAGCTCACTGTTGTTCATAAACAGTGTTGGAGAGATTCACAATTCCTAAGTTGTTGGTTTTCGTCTATTTTATTGCAGTGAATGACAGGACAGGATCATCTGTAATGCTCCCTCAGGCAAGTCACATTTCAATATCTCTGAATTTAAGTGAGTGAGATGGCTCACAACCATTTAACACAGTATCTCCCTGATAAATGCCATTGCAGTACTGAATTGTGTATTGAAGATCTTTGCCAAATGATTGGCTGTATAAAGTAGAATATAATCCATTGCTGTAGGACATTTGAGGACCAATGCCATTAAGCACAGATCTGTTATACCAATTCCCCAGGCATTGCCAATGAATTCAAGGCCTTCCATTTGGTCCCAGTGATCTACATGATACGCAAGCCAGGGTGTATGATATGGTGAGATAGCTGTTGCCCATGTAGCAGGCTCCCACTCTCCGTACAACTGAGTGATCCAAAAGGATGGCAGACACTGATACAGCTTGGCACCAGCTGTACTGCAGGACTTGCCAGCCAGTGTTGAATTCAACATGATTACCTTAGGGACTCCAGCTCCAAAATTTTCCTCGGAGTTTACTCCCAAAAAGCCTTCCCCATGAGTGAGTAGAGCTGCAGGCCGGTGGAAGTTTGAAATCAGGGATCCCCTTCTCCTAGATGAGCTGTCAATGATGGCTGACAAGCCCCATATGCCAGAAGAAATTGGTTTTAAGGCACCAGTAACCCACATTGGCACCTTCTCCTGTCAGTAGAAATGGATCCGATAGGCTTAGTAGCTAAGCAACATGTAAAGGCTATTTGAGACACACACCACTGAGAACATTTAATAGGAAGTGGGAACTTATTCCTACTACCTCCCTCAGCTATAACAACCTTAAGAAACCACCAGTAAAATCACTCACCAAAGAAACATGCGGTTTCTTGATTTTGCTCCTGAATCATTTAAAGATAAAGCTTTATTTAAAACATACAGTGAAATGTGTCATTTGCGTCAAAAACAAACATAGTCCAAGGAGGTGCTGGGGGCAGACTGCAAGTGTCCCATATTTCCAGCGCCAACATAGCATGCCCATTATTTACTAAGCAAATATCTTTGGAATGTATATGGGAGAAAACCAGAACACCCCGAGGAAAACCACAGGGTCACGGGGAGAACTTTACAGATAGCTGCAGGAATTGAACCCCAGTCACTGGCACTATAAAGTGTTATGCTAACCGATAAGACTCTATGCCACCCCAATGTAGGCAGGTGTTTGGCAGTAAGCTAGAATTATGTGAGGTTCAAGTTATGCTTTCCACAGAGGTTGAACTGCAGCTTGTATTCTATTCAAGTCTTATCCGGTGGAAGATAGTGACCATAGTCTTTGTTCAATACAGTTTCTATTTTGGTCCTCAAAACTGACAAACCTTCTGGCCTAATGGAGCAGTTTTTTTACTTAATGTCTGTGGACAAGCTTTCTATATTTCACCTGCCTCCTTGCTGATTTCTGAAAGGTGTTATAATTTGGATTGTTTGTTCTGAACATTCTGTTCCTATTGTCATGCAGGAGGGATGCACAGAATTATAAGGCACATATTTAATATTTATGACTGTTCCAGAGCTGAGAAAATGCCCATTTTCTAAAGAACTTTTTATTTGTCATTTGAGGCATCAGTCGGCCCTGATGAGACCAGTTCCGTGATGAATTAAAGCTGCTTCTCACCGCATACAGATAGCTCTGACATCCCGCCAGGGTTAGGGGTTACAGGATGGATAGTAAGCACTCTGAGCATGGGGATGAGGGGGTAGGGGTGCAAGATGTGAAGTGGAATTTGATATTCCCCCAAATTCTCCTTCTTCTGATCCTGACAGGAAAAGCTGTACTTGCTCTTTTCCTTCCTTCCTTCTCATTTTCAAGGCCAGCACACACACAAACACACACACACGCACACACACACACACACACACACACACACACACACACACACAAACACACGCGCACACACACACACACACACACACACACACACACACACACACACCTTCTCTCAGGAAAATCAAAACAAAACTGTAGATATTGGAAATCTGTCAAGAAGGAAATCCTAGAAATACCCAACCGGTCAGGCAGCATCTGTGGAGGGAGAAACAGAGCTAATGTTTCATATTGTACATGTTGGGAGAGAGAGAAAAAAACAAGTATGTTTCAGTTGCAAAGAAGGTGAGGGGGTTGGGGGTGAAATCGAATATATTAATATAGTAGTGAGTTAAATTGTGTTTCCTTGTCTATGTTAAAAGTTGTTTATAGCACAGTTTGGGATATGCCCAGCAGGTCAGCTACACTAGAATCATAGTCATAGTATAGAGCATGAAACAAGCACTTCTGTCCAACTTGTCCACATTGACCAAGATGTCCATTTGGTAGAAAGAGTAAACACTGGGTCAGAACCATAACTAGATGACAGGAAAAAATAACTAGTTCTGATGTGGACAGAAAGAAAGAGTGGAGTGCCTAAAGTTGGAAAATCCAATACTGAGACTGGAAGGCTGAAATATGCCAAGAAAGGAAGTTTTGTTCCACAAGCTTGCTATGAATTTCCTTCCAGCAGTGCAGGAGGCCACAGACAAGTTCAAGTGGGATGGAACAAGGAATTAGAAATAGTTCAGATTCACTCGTGCTGACTGAACACAGGTGCTCTGTAAAGTTATCACCCAATCTGTCGTCATAATCGAGTTTAGGCTCAGTACACTAATGCACAAGTGCAATGAAATGCTTGCTTGCAGCAGCATTGTAGGCACATAGCATCATATAATCACCATTCACAAAAAACATAAATTAAACATAATTTATACACAGTTGTTACAAAAAAAGAAGACCGGAACAAAATAAATAAAGCCCATTTCAGTGCAATATGATCAAAGTAGTAATAGTATTGTTAAACTGTAGTGATTTGGGTTTGCAAATTGGTTAAGAACTGAATACTTAAAGGGAAATAGCTATTCTTGAGCTTGGTGGTGTTCAGCCTCAGACTCAGGTAACAGTGAGTAGATGGCATGGCCGCAGCTGGTGGGGATCTTTGAGGATAGATTTGGTGTGTTTAGGCATTACCTTTTGTCGATACTACCAACATTAGGAAAACGTGTGCCAGTGATGTATTGGGCAGAATCTACTTCTCTTTGCAACTCTGTATGTTCCTGTGCATCTGAATTACTGAACCAGACCATGGTACAACCATGTATGATATTTTCAACTGTATGCATGACAAGCTGATTCTCCTTAAAGTCTTACAAAAGCAGAGACATTGGTGCGCCATCCTTGTTACTGTATCTACAGTATGTGCTGTCTCTTTGTTCTATAATGTAGAGAAAGTCACAATTTGAACATTGAATCCTGTATATTAAACTGGAAAGTGTGCAAGGGAATCTTCATCATTCATTTGCTTGAATATGTGCCCTATTTTATATCCTTTCCCTACCTCTGTACTTGTTTAAAACAAGTTATACTTCTAAACTATTTCTAGTTCTAATGAAAGATCACCAGCATTTTGTGTATTTAATATTTTCAATAATATTATTGAAAATTGTACTATCTTGTATATATAATTACACAGTTTGATTAAGTATTCTTGTTCATTCAAATAATTAATTTATGGGTTATATGTAAAAATATGTTAATTGCATACATCATCTCGCTACCACGTGATACGTGCACGCCTCACTTAGAGTAAACCCATAGTGAGACACACATTTTCAACTTCCATATCTTCCTTTGAATTAGTTTAATAGTTTGAAATTACAAAACATAACATTGGCGATGAGGATGAGCGTTTTAAAATGAACCTGAGACAGCTGTTAAAGTGGAGTGAGATGTTCAAACTAAAAAAGTTGTGAGGAATGATAAAATTTTAAAGAAACAACCCAGCACACGCAGAGACATTGAGTTAAAAAAAAGGTCATAAACTAAAGAATTCAGTGTTCATAAAGAGTGAGTACTGGGTGACAATAATCATTAAAAATATCAGAAGTGGCTGGCTGTGTTGAAAAATTGATGAGTTTGATTCTACGGCAGGTAATTGGCTTAAGTATACTGAGTTATTGGAACAGTATTTTGAAGCAAATGAAATAGCAATGAGAAGATAGTACAATTTGCAAGTGCATTGGGTTTAAAGGCATACAGTTTAAGTGCTCCAACCAAACTATCAGAATTGCACTTTGCTGCTATTGTAAATGTAATACAGGAACATTTAGAACTAAAGCCATTGTTGACTGTAGAATGCTTTAGGTTACATAAGTGGAATCAAAGAGAAGGAAAGTCCATTTCAGCACACGTGGCTGAATTGAAGTGATTGTCTGAGCATTGTCAGTTTGGTAATGGCCTTAATGATACACTAAGAGATTGTTTAGCTTGTGGAATCTTATGAGGAAGCATTCAAAAATGGCTCCTAACTGAAACATAACTTACATTCAAAAGAGCAGTTGAAATCACTGTATTCATGTAAACCACAGACAGAGGCACAATTGAGTTGCAGTCAGGAATGCAAGTGAGCGTGAATAAAATTGCAGCATCTAAACAGAAACCAAACAGGCCAAACAATTTATGTTACTGTTATTGCAGAGGTTCACATACACCAACAAATGCATATTTAAAGGTGAAACTTGCAGAAAATGCAACAAAGTAGGGCATATACGAAGAGTGTGTCAGGCAGACAAAAATAAATGGTTTGCATAGGGAAGAGAAAATGCAAAAAAGTCAAGTAGCAGTTTCAAAAAGAGCACTAATCTGTATGCTGTTAATGAAAAATCTGATAATAATGTGAGTGACACAGGATTGTGTAGCCTTGAGATTTACAATGTGAAAATTAACAATAGACAAACAATATTGCTTACATCAGAAGTGAATGCCAAATTTATTAAAATGGAATTAGATGCTGGAGTAGCTGTTTCACTTATTCCACAAAATGAGTGTGAACAGCACTTCAAAGGTGCTGAACTGAAGCCTGCAGATATCCATCTAAGAACTGATATTGGAGAAAAGATAACTCCTGTGGGAATGACATTGTAACTATGAAATACAACAGCCAACAAGCCACATTGAGCTTGTATGTGGTAAAAAACAGAAGGACTAGCATTGTGGGGGCATGATTAACTGAGACAACAACAATTTGATTGGAGATTCATCCATAAATTACATGCCACATCCCCTGCAATAAAGCCATATTAAAGGGGATTAAGAAAGCTATTGGATGATGCCACATCTGTCTCCATGCTGAACACCGTGAACCATAGTTCAACAGAGAACAAACAGGTGTTGGTGACAACCTCTGTGCTTCTGGTTGGAAAACATATTGGACCATGCTGCTCAAAGGAAGCGTGGAAGTGATGAAAGCAGTGGTCTGACTACAACAGTTTTAATAGGCAACATATATGAGAAAGATTCTGATACATTAATCAGGAACTTACTTGTGAGATGGGGCTTGGTTTTATGCCAGAAGAGAGGTCAAGAAGATTCAAGACAGTTACAAGCATTTGGCTTTTATGAGTATAAAAAACCAGAATCTACTCTGTGTGTATTAAGGTTATTGCATAAACTTCAAGCGGGAGACAAAAAGTTGCTTGTAAAAGTAGATGCAAATACCAGTGCTTATCTGGATGAATGGGAGGCCATTAAAAAAAAAGAATCAATAGATATATGGCAACAGAGGATTTGCCAGATGATGTCGTGGATGAGGAAACCAAGAGGAGAGATCAGATCATAAAGGGAGCACTAGATGAATCATTAAGAGAATACTTCTGTGAACTAAATACATCTTCCCAAGATCAAGATGTACAAAGTAGAAGAAGAGAAAGGAAGGAGAAGAAAAGTGTCCAGAGCTGTCAGACCCACTTTCTGTCGTCTCAGAGTCAACTCGTACAACCACCATGGAGGAGGTGCCAGAACCTGAGATTGTTTTCACAGCCACAAGTCTCAACTGCCAAGCAGAGTGACTCCCTCTTGTCAGGAAAGTCATTATACTACAAGGGTAAAAAAGCTTCCACAGTGATGAAATCTTTTGACCTGAATGGGACAATTTAAAATTTACTATGCCGTGATGGATGTCTGTGTATAGTAGCTGTGTTATATCGTATACTGTGTATACAGTTGATGAATTCTTAATTGAGTTGGAGTTTATAGCTAAGCAGGAAAGAACATTGTATATTTAATATCACTGGACCACAATTCTTTTTGTAAGTGTTGCTTCCTCAGAATTCATTTTTTGTTTATGATAGCCCACTTGAAGCTAGATACAAATATAATTTCAGACTACTTGCATCACATAGGAATTTGGAGAAATAAGAAATTAATTGTTATTGAATAGAATATGGTTGATTGTATAAAGGCACTGATTCTTTGCAATAGTTCAGCTAAGCTAAAAATGTTTTGTAGATGATTTTCATTTGTACTCAGTGCCTGAGTCTACTTGCTTAAGTGTTCAAAAATAATCAGAGAGCATTAATGGATTTCAATTGTCCAGATACCTTTTCTCCCCACAATATCCTGATCCCTTTCACTATGCTTGTCACTGACAGCACCAAGATTGGCAGGGAAGAAGTGTAAATGGAAATACAGAAAATGAATCTTTAGTGAGCTGTTGCATTTTATGGTTTTGTATGTTTGAAGCATGTTGTCAGCCAGCTACATGTAGTTTGGTGCTCTGTAATTGCCAAGAAAACTTACAGCAACATCCCTGAATGCCTTCCATGCAATTTTCTCCAGTCCCACTAAAAGCTCTGTGGATTGCCTGTTTTGGATGAACTGTTTTGATTTGTGGTCTAACAAAAATGCCTTCCTTAACTTTGGCGTCAGTTTTTCTGCCTTGAATTATGAATTGAAATAAGAAATGATAGTGATTTCAAAAAACGGTGCGTGTTAGGAAAATTTCACGGTAATTTCCATGATGAACAGCCCAAAATCCATAAGCTACACCCAAAAGCTTTCAGGAAGCAAAATATTTGTTTTCCAACATATTTCAATAATATTTGAGTAACCATATATATTGTTTGATTAAGCATTCTTGTTCATTTAAATAATTAATTATGAGTTATATGTAACAATATGTTATTTGCATATGTCATCACTCTACCATGTGATACACGTAAGCCCATAGTTAGACTCGCATTTCAGACTTCTGTATCTTCATTTGAATTAGTTTAATGTTTTGAAGTTACAAAACAAAACACAACCTGTAAAATTAATTCTAGTTCCCTCTCCTTTGATGCTCCCTCATGTGTTGAGCATCTGCAGTGTTTTCTACTTTTATCAACAGCTGAATGATTGCCGTAGCCCTTGTCAGTATTCTGTTCTCTGCTCTACTCCTGTACTACATGTTGTTCATTTAGATTTTGTTTAGATTATTTAATGTTTTTAGTTTACTCTTTCTATTTGTATCGATGGCTTCTTTCTCCTGAAAAAAATCCTTAATTTGAACAGCTATTCAGTAGCATCTGGTGAATGAGAAATACTGATCTGAATGAGAAGTCCTGACGAAGGGTCTCGGCCTGAAACGTCGACTGCACCTCTTCCTAGAGATGCTGCCTGGCCTGCTGCGTTCACCAGCAACTTTGATGTGTGTTGCTTGAATTTCCAGCATCTGCAGAATTCCTGTTGAATGAGAAATACGATGGATTTGTGAAACTAATGAATCTTGCGGAATATCACTTCATCACTTGTGTTAATACAGCCAGCTCTTCTGTTTAACAGTCTGCAAACTTCTGGTGTTACAGTGTCTGCCTGCTCCCCTTTTGCTTGCTCGCTCTTCCTCCACATTATTGCCTCTCCATCTGACACTTTAATGAATTGTGACAAAGAATGGCCCTGTTCTCAAAATGAATTCAAATCTGCTTAGTTATATGTCAGAGCAAATCAAACGCACCATTTTCAGAGATTGTATGACACCACACTTGCTCTGGGTTAATTGCATTTCTAGTCCTTGCAAACTATGATATAAGTTAAAATAAATTTGAATACTCACATGCACTGGAGATGAGAAAATAAATGGATTTTAAGGAGAAAGCTGGTGATTTTTCTCAAGATCGCGCCATCTTAGACCTACACGTCATTTGATTGCAGAACATCACTATTTGTTGAAGATGCTATCTTTCAGAAGAAATGTTAAGCCAAAATTCAGTTTTCCAGCTGTAGGGGGTATTAACAATTATCAACTGTCAGTCTAGGTAAGATATTAGAAAAGAAATGTGGTCGAGAGCCAACAATCTTCTACTTCACAGGTGAAATCTCACCACTGGGCCAAGTTGTCATTCAATTACTACAAATATTAGTATCATGGTGCTCTCAAGTATAAATACCAAAAGACTGCATCACAAAATTACTGTCACCGATCCCTGTAACAATGCATAAAGTCGGGCAGATGTCATTGCCCAGGATTCCCGACTAATTTCCTAGGTCCCTCCTCTGAGCAAGAATGTCATGGGTTTGAGCCTTATGTCAAAGCACTGAGTGGAGAAATGATCACCAAAGATTCTTACAAATTTCTATAGAGGTATGGTAGAGAGCATCTGGGCTGGTTGCTTCACAGCCTGGTATGGAGTCTCCAATGCACAGGATCACATAAGGCTGCAGAGGGCTGGGGGCTCGGCCATCTCCATCATGAGCACAACCCTCCCCGCCATCAGGCGCACCTTCAAAAGGGTGCATCAAGAAGGCGGCATTAAGAACCCTAACCATTCAGGAAATGCCTTCTTCTCACTACCACCATCAAGGAGCTACATGAGCCTGAAGACCCACACTCAACCACTCAGAGACAGCGTCTTCCCCTCCACCATCAGATTTCTGAATGGACCATGTAATCATGAACATTATTCATTATTCTTTTCTTTTACACTATTTATTTGTTTTTGTAACTTGTAGCAGTTTTATGTCTTTCCATTCTATTGCTGCTCCAAAGCAACAAATTTCACATCATCTAACTCAACGGTCATAACTCCGATTGTGATTTTGATTGTGGTGTTTGCATTGTTCAATCCAATGTTATTAGAGACATTTCAGACAATGGATCCTTCTAATCCTATTGGCAACGCCACAGAGGCAGCAATGAGCTTAGCTATGAAATGGACTCTCATTTCCTTGTCTTGTGCATGAAGATTGCTAAGGTAAAAACATTGGGAAGATTTGTAAGATTGTATTTTCTGTTGGGGTGTTAGAAAGGGTAACAAGAGTCAACTGAAATCTTGCAAACACTTTGAAACTTTATTAAAAGCCATTTTACAACATCCTTGAAAGGACTCCTGAAAATGTAGCACTTAAATTTTTATAAACCATTTTTCCACTTGCCCTTGCAAGGAATAAATGATCCAAGACAGACACCACAACAGTGCACCGCTGATTCTCACTTTCACTATACCTGATGCCAAACAGATGTGCTGACAGCTGTCCAGCTGCTTCAATGAACAGGAAGGCAGACATATATTTACCTATTTTTTTAATTAGTTGCCTTTCTCTAATGTACCCGGACTGAGCTGTCTTTCTCTTGCTCTCACTAATTGGTGCCTCTGGCTAGGTAACTGGGCAAACTGAACCCTATGTCCAAATGCTTTCTCTGCTCCTGCGTTTTTTTCTAGTCTACAGCAGACAAGGAGAGCAGCCTTTGGGGTAGAATCTCCACAGTAATTCTCATTATCCTGGTGAATAACTCAGTGAAATTTGCATATGGACTATTCAAAACTCATTATATTTCACAGGATATCTATGCACTGAACATTAATTTTTCAAAGATTGCTGTCAGTGTGACTAAGGCGACTTTAATATTAAATTAACTTAGCCTTTCTTCATTATGGCTTCTTCAGAAAAAGTTCTCTAATGCAGAGGCTATATCATAATTTGCAGCAATTTAATGAGCAACAAGGTTATTCATCATCTGTTTAAAGACATCACCAGTCAGCATGGGCACCCTCCTGATTACAAAAAATAATAGTTTGTCTTCTTGCAAATGTAACATAACGATTGTTCTACACTCTGACAGAGGTTTGATGGCTTATCTTCACCTTAAGAAAACCAAGTGTAGGTCCAGAATGAAATCTATATGCTTGGGCTCTGGCTCAGCACTATAGTTCAAGTCTTCATTCATTAAGCATTCATGTAACATAACGCTTTTGCCTGTGATAGGGATCAGAGCAAACTGCTCACTTGGTGACAGGATTGCTACAATAATCTGATATCACTAATGTAAATTGAAGGGGAGGACTTGAACCATATGCATCATTTTGATTATGAATCCTCAAGGCTCTGGTTGATGACCATGATAACATCATTCTCTTGAAATTATTAAACCACTCGATGCGTGGATTGCCAACTTATCTATGCAACTATTTAGTAACAAGTGCATTCATCTTAGTCCTAACTGTTCTTGTATCCTAACTATTCAGCCAGTAGTTCCTGTGTACAACTGTTCAGCCAGTAGATACTCAAACCTAGAACCTGAGTAACAATTATAAGTAAAAAATGAAGGTGATTCAAACCCTTGTGGCAAACAATCCAAACCGTCGTCAAAAAGCACAAGGTTCAAATGCTGGAAACCTGAAATAAGATGAGGAAATGCTGTAGATAATCAATATGTCAGGCAGCATCTGTAGAGAAAGGAACAGAAATAAAATTTCAGCTTGATAATTTTTCATTACTCTGAAATAGTAACTCTGTTACACTCTTTCCGGATGCAGCCAGGCATTTTTTTTCACTCTATAACTAGTGCTAACTGAATGTGTAATTATTAATGCAATTTATCTCAACACATAGCACTTTGTTAAAAGGAGACCATTCAATGACTGATATTGTCTTAATAATAAATTATTTTCTAAATCAATACTTGACCTGAATTGATAGCTCTGTTTTCCTTCCCACTGATATGATCTGACCTGCTGAGGTATTTCCAGCATTTTCTGGTTTTATTTCAGCATAAATTCTGATACCTTTGTTTTTAGCTATGCAGTGCAGTTAGAATTTAGTCTTACTAGCAACTGAAAATCCACTGCAACAAATTAAATAGAGTCACAAGTTCAATGATTCGGTGATAAAAACATCCACTACTACTTTCTCTCTTCTCGAAATGCCACTGTTTGCTCTGCAGATAGACCGATTGTATTATTGAACAAAATAATTTCTGTTTGCGTTCAGAGTCCCACCCAAAGAAAATCAAACAGGTGTGCTCTAGTCTTCAAGCAGATAAAGAAGCAGAGAATTCAGTTTTATAGTCTGAAGCAATGTATTTACAATTTCCATTTAATAAACCCTGTTTCCATTTAGACCCTTAGCTTTTAATCCCCTATCTTCTGCATCAAGAACAGCGCCCATTTCCGCCTCTGTAACATAGCTAGTCTGTCCACTGCTGACATCCTCGTTCCTGCTTTTAACAACTCTCAAAAACCTTTGGGAGCTATCATAGTAGAAATATGTTGTATTTGTGATATTTTGCTTCACCCTTATGAACCCCACACATTCCTGAGTGTTGCTTTGACTATTTTTAAAATTTATTTTCCAATTACTATGATTATGCCCACTTTACTGAACATCCCTTTACACATTTTTAGATGTTTTTTTAAAATATTGTTTTCTCATAGAAACTTTATAATCAATGAGCCATATTATCATCGTTCTTTTTAAGAATTCCCATGATAGAGTTTGTGAGACATGGTTCCATAAAAAAAATGGAAAAACATCCTTTGATGCATGGTCCCTTTAAGAATTTTTGTGGGAGTTCTTTTGATGTTTAAATTGAGTTCTTAGCAGGTCAGACCTGAGTGGGGATTTGTCCCCGCTGGCTAGCAAATTCAGATTGTTCCATTTTTAATTAAGTCTCTGCTCTTGCTGGATTCAATGGAAGCTGTTCACTGCTGTGGATCAGTTCATTATACATTTGTTATCTTCAAACTCCACACACCAAATCACTTCCTATTCATATCTATATATTCCAGGCTGCATTATGTTCAGGCTAGAACATTTACAACAGACCTGAAATTTAGCGGAATTTTTTTTAGATCATCAAGAAGACTTATTTATTAGAGTCTCCCTTGAGTTTTCTGATTGGCTAATTTGAAAATATTAGTGACCTTTGTGCAAAGAGTTTTAACTGCAAGAACATGCATGATTGGCTGAAGATGGTCATGAAGTTGTCAAGATAATGGATTAGAGAACCAAAATCCTAGTCGGATAATCCTGAGCGTGAAAATTCGACTACCACTATGGTTGTTTGAGAATTTGAATTCAGTTAAAAAGATCTAGTTATGTTCAAAAGTGTAGCTGTTGAGTTGCTGAAAATCCCATAGGACACCTTAATATGAAAGAAACATCATCTAAAATAACAAACAAGAGAAAGTCTGCAGATGCTGGAAATCCAAGCAACACAACACAAAATGCTGCCAGAACTCAGCAGGCCAGGCAACATCTGTGGAAAAGAGTAAAGAGTCAAAGTTTCGGGCCCAGAGCCTCCATCAGGACAGGAAAAAAAGAGGGGGGTTCAGAGTTAGAAGATGGAGTGAGGAAGAACCACAAGATGATAGGTGAAATCGGGAGGGGGTGAGGGTGAAGTAAGGAGCTGGGAAGTTGATTGGTGAAAGAGATTCAGGGCCAGAGAAGGAGAAATCTTATAGGGGATGACAGAAGGCCATTGAAGAAAGAAAAGGGGGAGAAGCACCAGAGGGAGATGATGGGAAGGTAAGGAGATAAGGTGATAGAGGGAAATGGGAATGGGGAATGGTGAAGGAGAGAGGAAGGGGGCATTTCCAGAAGTTTGAGAAATTGATGTTCATGCCATCAGGTTGGAGGCTACCCAGACGGAATATAAAGTGTTGCTCCTCCAACCTGAGTGTGGCCTCATTGCAACAGTAGAGGAGGCTGTGGATTGACATGTCAGAATGGAAATGGGAAGTGGAATTAAAATAGGTGGCCACTGGGATATCCTGCTTTTCCTGACAGATTGAGCATAGGTACTCAGCGAAGCAGTCTCCCAACCTGCGCTGGGTCTCACTGATATACAGGAGACAACACCGGAAGTATTGGTTACAGTCGATAACCCTAACGGACTCAGAGATGAAGTGTTGCCTCACCTAGAAGGACTGTTTGGGGCTCAGAATGGTAGTGAAGGATGAGGTGTAGGGGCAGGTGTAACACCTGTTTCGCTTGCAAGAATCATCTAAAATAGTTTGACATCCACGCCCACCACTTTTTACACTACAGAGAAAAAAATCAGTTTGATGGCATCTGTACAGGTCATTTCATGACAATAGTGCATAGAGGTAGTAGAAGGGAAAAGCAAAAACAGATGAAAGATTATAGTGTTACAGATATAGAGAAAGTGAATGCAGATAGACAATAACATGCAAGGCCATAACAAGACAGATTGTGAGATAAAAAGTCCATCTTAACATATAACAGTTCTGTTCAATAGTCTTATAACAGCAGGATAGAAGCTGTCTTTGGTCTGATAGTGTGTATTTTCAGGCTTTTATACCTTCTGTCCAACGGGAGGTGGATAAGGTACCGGTGACCCCTGTTTCCATCCAGGGGGTCGGTGTGAACATGATGGAGGATTACAGGGATACGAATTGACAATAAACTGGACCGGTCAAAGAACACTGAGGCTGTCTACAAGAAGGGTCAGAGCCGTCTCTATTTCCTGAGGAGACTGAGGACCTTTAATATTAGCCAGACGATGCTGAGGATGTTCTATGAGTCTGTGGTGGCCAGTGCTATCATGTTTGCTGTTGTGTGCTGGGGCAGCAGGCTGAGGGTAGCAGACACCAACAGAATCAACAAACTCATTTGTAAGGCCAGTGATGCTGTGGGGATGGAACTGGACTCTCTCACGGTGGTGTCTGAAAAGAGGATGCTGCCTAAGTTGCATGCCATCTCGGTCAATGTCTCCCATCCACTACATAATGTACTGGTTGGGCACAGGAGTACATTCAGCCAGAGACTCATTCCACCTAGATGCAACACAGAGCGTCATAGGAAGTCATTCCTACCTGTGGCCATCAAACTTTACAACTCCTCCCTTGGAGGGTCAGACACCCTGAGCCAATAGGCTGGTCCTGGACTTATTTCCTGGCATAATTTACATATTACTATTTAACTATTTATGGTTCTATTACTATTTATTATTTATGGTGCAACTGTAACGAAAACCAATTTCCCCGGGATCGATAAAGTATGACTATGAATATGACTATGACTAAAAGAGAATGTCCGGTGTGAGTGAGGGGTCTTTGATTACACTGGCTGCGTTACCAAGGCAGCAAGAAGCAGAGACAGGGCCCATGGAGAGGAGGCCGATTTCCATGATGTGTTGAGCTGTGTCCATGGTCCTCAGTCATTTCTTGCAGTCTTGGGCAGAATGGTTGTCATACCAAGCTATGATGCACCTGCATAAAATGCAAACACAAAATAATCTGCAGATGCTGGGATCAGAGCAACACTCACAACACGCTGGAGGAACTCAGCAGGTCGGGCAGCATCCATGGAAACGATGAGTCGACATTTCGGGCCGGAACCCTTCGTCAGGACTCACGACGAAGGGTTCCGGCCCGAAACCTTGTAGATAAATTGCTTTGTGTCCTGCATCAATACAAATTAGTGAGGATCAAAGGAGACGTGCAAATTTCTTTATTCTCCTGAGGCAGTGGAGGCACATGCACAATTTCTTGAATATGGTGTCTACGTGGTTGGACCGCATGGTTGTTTAGGATGATAAAAGCATTATGTTCTTTCCTTGTTAGTCGTGTGCTCCATCCTGTAAAGTAGACAGACGTACTATGTGATAGAATATGACAGGTGGGTTTGCTTTGCCTTCATTATATTTCAATACTACATCATAAATAAAATAGTAAGCCTGCTCAGAGGACCCAGTTGTCCAACTATTACAGCAGCACTTTATGTATTGTAATCTAAATGGGTGGTTGGTAGCCTTGCTGTTCACCTATTTGTACTCCTTGATTTGAACTTGGTATGATTTAGGCCCTTGGAGATGCCTTGCACTACGAATCTCAGAGTTGCTTAATGATAGTATAGGCACATAGAGTCAGCATGGAAAGAGGCCCTTCAATTCACAGAGTCTGCACTGACCACCAGTTACCCATTTACACCAATCTTACATTCTCATCAACAAATGATTTGGTTTGTCTCCAAAGACTCTTATAAATTTCTACGCATGTACTGTGGAGAACATTCTGACTGGTTACATCACAGCCTCCAATGCAGAGGATGGTAGACTCAACCAGTTCCATCAGGGGCACAACTCTCCCCTCCATTTAGGACACATCTTCAAGACGCAGTGCTTCAAGAAGTAAGAGTTCATTCTTCAAGACACTCACCATCTGTCAATCATAATGAACCTGATTCTAATTCTGAAGTCATATTACTCTTCGATGATCATCCAGCAGAGAACAGTGTTTACCCAATGTAACAGTTGCTCATTGCTCATTCAGTTGCATTCATTAGAATGGAAATCTCATTTAACAAATCCGTGTTCACATTGTGGATCATTCATACAATTCCTGGCAAAAAGATACAGATTCAGAGGGATTGTTGGATGGCTGAAGCAGCAGGGACAGAATTTGCAGCTAAGCAGATAATTTTCTTTCAGAATTTGATTATGTAACTGAAATACTCACTACTCACCATTTTTTGCAGGGGTTGACATGGCTAACTTTGCTCATAATACTTGTTATATTTGCCCGGAAAATATTCAACCTGGCTTTTTTTTTTTGGCTTGATTGAGATTAAAGGCATCAACATGAAATGTTTGCTGTCCATTTCAGTCTATAGATGTTGCCTGGCCTCACTAAAATGATGTGAACTTTGTTGTTGGTTTGTGGCAGAATTACGGGGCTCCTGCTGAGTTCTTCCAGCAGTTTGTTCTTTATTGCTCCTGACTGCAGTATCTGCAGCTCTTGTGTATCTTTTTTATTGTTTGATACAGTTATTGGGATATTTCTGAATGTAAGGTTCCACTTTTGGCTTTGGACTTCTGACTTGAACAGCTGAAAAGGGCAATACTCTCTTCTCAACATCACTGACAAGTTTGGAGATTTTGTCAGGCTTCTCCTACCTCTTGAAATCACTCTTGGAGGAGCTAATGGGATGCTAACTGCCCGCCCCCCTGAAAATTATGTTAACTCTAACCAGTTGATAATTAACAAGGCAGAGACATTTAGTTATCAGGCAATCTTATTAGAGTTCAACAGGGGTGTAAAACTAAAACCCAACCAAATATGAATTCAGCCCAAGTCTGACGACTTAACATTTTTCATATGCATTCCGATGTGAACTTAACTGAGTTGGGTCCAGTCAGGTTTGGATCAGGTAGATTGACTCTAACCCTAAAGCTGCAAGTGACTAAACCATTCTTCTGCTTAGAACGTGGTCAATTGTTCTTGGTTTATAAGAAACTGAATTTCATGCAGGAAGGTCCTGTAAAGAACAATTACCAATGATCATTTCATCTACTTTAATAATGTTTATTGAGCATTCACTGGTGATGAGAACCTTATTATTCTTCCTTGAATAGTGGCCTGATGTCTTTTATGTTCATCTGATGGGGCTGAATGATTCATGTTTAACACCTCATCTGAAAGATGTCACCTCTGTCAGCATTCCCTAATATTCTTCTTCCACCCTAGAATAGGCTGTTTATGGTTTTACACTAGAAGTAGAAATAAGCAAGTCATTTTAAAGGCGACCAAGCTGTCAGTCTGCAGGAATCTCAGTTTTGATGAAATCACTCTCCTCTCCTGTCATCTTTTTGGAGTACCAAGGTACTGCCTTAATACAGTGAATGGACTATGCACCTCGTTCTGTTGCTGAAGCTGCTACATCGCTGTGTATTATTGTTGGGATTTGGTTCTAGGGCAGAAGGATGGCTGTGTGTTCTCACATTGGGGAGTGGGAGTGGGGAGTGTAAGTGGAGGAGGAGACTTGGGATCCCCACATTCCTGGCCAAAGAAGCATACCTTGAAAGTGTTATCCAGTAAGAATTAGACTTGATATCCAACCAGGTCCAGAAATTAAACAACCTTTTCTCTTCGTTTACAACAGGCTCATTACAAACCATTGATTAAGCAATGACCTTCATTGAATTTAGAGTGGTGTTACATTACCTTTTGTATTTAAACTAGATTTGAAGCCCCAATTTGTCAGGGTTCACCACATTCATTTCACTTCAGCATCACTACATGAATCACATTGAAGAGGGCATAGCAATACTTCTCTGATTCAGTTATAGTTATCCAAACCCATTTCAAATACTAAGGCCATGTAGATAATATGGTCACGCAGAATTCAAAAGTACAAAAAGCTGGCTGGAGAAGCTCCAGCACAAGATAACAATCACAGCAAGGAAGTTAAAGAAAGCAGATCTGGAAGTTAAACTTCCAACCTGCTATATCACACGATGGGTAACCAGCTCCAGCTATGTGCAATTTCCTACACAGAAAACTGTTAAAGATTAAAGGTCTCACAGGATCTGAAATATCTAAAAAAACACAGTGCTTCTTGGAATCTAGCTTATAATTTTGTTGCCTTGGAAATATTCTGAGATGTTACAGCCTGTAGTTCTTCAACATAGGCAATCACCATCCCTTACTAAAATGTATAACTTGAGAGAATTCATTAAACCTGTTCACAGTGGCTACTGAAAAGCAAAGAGTATGAGATACAAGCTCGAAAGCTCATAGCCTCTATATTATTTATTTTTCAACCTGTCTCTATAGCAACATATGCTGTAAATTCCCTGCCCATAAGTCAACCAACAATGCTGGGAGAACTGAAAAATAATTAGATGGCATATGTTGCAATTCACTAGAAGTGCAGAATAAAGTTGCTAACTACAAATACCTGTATCACATCAAAAGCTGCATATCAGTAGCCAACCTCAGATAAAATGGGAACACTGATGCAAAGTAAAACTGGTTAATTGACAGTGTGCATAATGAGAGGAAAAAGTTACCAGCCCACTTCTTGTCATCACACCCCCTTGCATGGTGGGTTGCAGTTGGTAGTAGTGGGTGGTCTGGGACCAAATGCATGATTCATTGACACTCTGTAGGTGGTTGCATTAAAGTAATTACATTTTTTTATATTTATGTTTGAGAATAACATTTTCATTTGAAGATTTTTTTTGTTCTGCATGTGGCTCATTTATGAAGCCGTTCTGTTGGAGGGGAGTTTACGTTAATAACTTTAAGGACCTTGTCAATAACTATGATCCAACAGTTACTTGCTGAAAAGGATTTGTGTAAGTTCAAAGTAAATTTATTATCAAATTATATAGGTGTGTGTGTGTGTGCGTGTGTGTGTGTGTGTGTGAGAGAGAGATTCATTTTTCTTGCGGGCATTTGCAGTAAATCGAAGAGTCAGTAGTATTAACGAAAGACGACACCCAACAGGGCAGACAAACAACCAATATGCAAAAGAAAACAACCTGTGCAAATATAAAATAAGAAAAAAAAAGCAGTAAGTGTTGAGAATATGAGACAAAGAGGCCTTGAAAGTGAGTCCATTGGTTGTGGGAACTGTTGGGTGATGGGGCAAGTGAAATTGAATGAAGTTATCCCCACTGGGCAAGAGCCTTTTGGTTGAAGGAACTTGAAGTTGTTCAAATTCCTGAGTTTGTGGACTTTCTCAGATTCATTGAATAGTGCTTTCCATTTCCCTAGATTCTAGGTGGCAGAGAATATGCATTATGTTAATTTTTTTCATTTATACAGGAAACATCATCTCCAAATGTCACAGAAAAGAGAACAAAGTATTGCATCTTGAACAGTAAAATCTGTGACATAGTCCTCTTGTTACACACTGCTTTAGCTGCCTTTTTTTTCCACTTGTACCACCATACGGTCATTGTAATATAATCACAGACCTTCACTATCGTTCTCTTTATCTTCCTCCCTCCTCTACCAATTCTAACCCCACAATTGTCTCTCACTTGTAAAACTGGTTTTCTAACTCTTTCTGATGCTAGATTATCAATCAACATAAAACGTTAATTCTTTCCCTTTTCATATATGCCAACTGACCAGTTATTTCCACCATTATCTCTCTATATTCCACATATTCTTTGCCCCACATCCCTTAATATACTTGATTTATGTGAATTTAACAATTGGCCCCCAGCAACGCTTACTTTCTGCCCATGAATACAATCCTAGACGTGAGAGCTTTGCAGATACTGGAAATCCTGAGCAACACACACAAAATACTGGGGGAACTCAGCAAGCCAGGCAGAATTTATGTAATGGAAGAACAGTCAGTGTTTTGGAACGAGAACCTTCATCAGTACTGGAAAGGAATGTGGTTGAAACCAAAGTAAGAAGGTGGGATGATGGGGGTGCTGGGGAGTAAAAGCTGGCAGGTGATAGATGAAACCAGGTGAAGTGAAAGGTAGGTAGGTGGGGGAGGAGGTAGGATGTAAGAAGCTTTGATGTGATAGCTAGAAGAGGTAAAGGGCTGAAGAAGATAGCAGAGGACTGTGGACCATAGAATAAAGGGAAGGAAGTCGTGAGCCAAAGAGTGGTGATGAGCATGCCATGAGGGCAGGGAGGAAGAAGTGATTAGGGTAAGAGGATAACCAGAATGGGTTACAAAAAGTCCAGCTACAACCTACAGAAGGTTATCGTAAGATTGTGAAAACAATTCTGAATGAAGTTAGAAATGGAATTGGATGCACGGCAGCTTCGGCAGGGTTATCAGGCTGTTACTTCTTGCAAAGGAAAATCTAGCATCATAAATGGCTATGAGGATTTACTCCCAGATGAGCTCTAAGCCTTTTATGCAAAATTTGAAATGGAGAATAAAACTATACCTCTGTGAGTCCCAGCAGCATCTGGTGACCTTGTGATATCCGTCTTAGAGTCCTTTGTCAGAACATCTTTCAAGAGGGTGAACCCTTGCAAGATGTCAGACCATGATACCTTAGCATGTCACCTTCACCTACCAGGTGTTTTCAGTACCCTACCTGATAGGACACTATAAACCTGAGCCAACCAGCTTGCTGGAGTGTTCAAGGACATTTTCAATCATTCATTGCTGCAACTCGAGGTTCCTACCTGCAACATCAATTATACCGATGCCCAAGAAGAACAGGGTGAGATGCCTCAATGACTATCACCCAATTACATTCACATTACAGTGATAAGGTGCTTTGAGAGGTCGATTATGGCTAGGATGAGCTCCTGGATCCATTACAATTTGCCTACCGCCACAATAAGCCTACAGTGAAAACAATCTCACTGGCTGTCCACTTGTCCTTGGACGATCCGGACAACAGCAATATCTACGTCAACTGCTGTTTATTGATTACAGCTCAGCTCTGAACATTATCATCCTCGTAGTACTAATCAATAGGCTTCAAAACCTGGACCTCCATACCTCGTTCTGCAACTGGATCATTGACCTTCTTACCGGGAGACCACAGTCAGTGCAGATTGGAAATAACATCTCCTCCTCGTTGACAATCAATACGACTGCATCTAAAGGACAAGTGCTTAGCCTGCTGCTCTACTCTCCCTCTACATCCAATGCTATGTGGTAGGCACAGCACAAACTCCATCTGTAAACTCGCCGATGATAGAACTTTTGGCAGCATATCAGTTGGTGATGAGGAGGCATACAGGAGTGAGATAGATCAGCTGGTTGAGTGGTGTCACTGCGAATGCTTTGCATTCAGTGTCAGTAAGACCATGGAGTTGATTTCATGAAAGGGAAGTGAGGAAGTCAGAGAAACACATACAAATCCTCATCAAACAATCAACAGTGGAGAGGATGTGCAGGTTCATGTTTCTGTGTATCACCCTCTCTGAAGACTTTTTCTGGGTCCAATATATTGATTCAATTATGAAGATGTACACCAGCAGCTATGCATCATTAGGAGATTTGGTATGTTATCAAAGACTAATAAATTTCTGCAAATATATTCTGGAGATCATTCCAACTGGTTGCATCACTGTCTAGAATGGAGGGGCCACTGCACTGGATTTGAAAAAGCTGCAGAGGGTTGTAAACTCAGCCAGCTCCATCATGGGTACTAGCCTCCCCACCATCAAGGACCTCTTCAAAAGGGGATGCCTGAAGAAAATAGCATCCAACATGATGGAACCTCACTATCCAGGTCATGTCCTCTTCTCATTACTACCATCAGAAAGGGGATACAAGAGCACAAATACACACACTCAACATTTCAGGAACAGCTTCTTCCCTCCACACATAAACACTACCTCACTAATTTTGCTCTGTTTTTGCACTATTTATTTAGGAAAGGGGGTGCAAATTGATTGTCCCTCCTCCCCCTACCCCCCCCCCCATCTTATTCTGGCTTCTGCCCCCTTCCTTTCCAAATCTGAAGAAGCATCTCAGCCCAAAATGTGGACTTTATTCCCCTTCCTAGATTCTGCCTGATTTGCGGAGTACATTTTGTGCATGAATGCAACCCTAGCTTGTGTGATATGGCCATGTACCATGACCCATAGTATCATGCTAGAGTATCTATCCCTTCTATTACTACTAATGTATGGAGTCTAAAACAGACAATCATTTTCCATTATAGTCTAACCAAGGTTTGTGCATCTTTGATATAACTTTGCTTGTCTTGTGCCAATATTTTGTGCACTGAAGGGCATTTTTCCTTCTGCATTTTTGATTATTTTCTACATCTATCTTGACAACTTTAGACAGATTTCCCTAAGTCCCTAGGATCTTAGACTTTTAACTTCATTTGGAAAGTACTCTATGCCATATTTCTCTATGCCTCACATTTCCCTACACTGAAAACCACTCGCCATTGTTTTAAGCCACAAGACATGGGCGCAGAATTGTGCCCTATGGCCATTGAGTGCATTCCACATTTCAATCATGACTGATTAATTATTCCCACTCAACCTAACCTCCTGCATTCTCCCAATAATGTTTGAGACCCTTATTAATCAAGAACCTATCTATCGCCACTTGAGCACTCAATGGGTTGAATGGCCGACTTCTGCTCCTATGTCTTATGGTCAAATATTTCATGTCCACAGTGGTCTGTCGCAAAGAATTCCATGGATTTACCATCCACTAGGACCAGAGGGCACAGTCACAGAACAGAAGGATGTCCCTTTAGAACAGAGGTGTGGAGGAATTTCTTTAACCAGAGGGTGGTGAATCTGAGAAATTCATTGCTACAGAAGGCTGTGGAGGCCCAGTCATTGGGGTATACTTAAAGTGGTAGATTCTTGATTAGTAAGGATATCAAAGGTTACAGGAAGAAGGCTGGAGAATGGGGTTGAGAGGGATAATAAATCAGCCATGAAGGGATGACAGAACAAACTTAATGACTTAAATGACCTAATTCTTCTCCTATGTTTTATGATTGTACGGTCACTAGCTAATCCCTCTTCATCTCTGATCTAAAGCGATGTCCTTTCATTTTGAGCCTGTGTCCTCCGGTCCAAGGCTCTCACTACTAGAAACGGCTTCTCCATTTCTACTCTATCCAGGTTTTTAATGTTCAGTAGTATTCAATGAGGCCACCTTCATTCTCCAGGGCCATCAAATGTTCCTCATATGTTAAACCAGAATCATTCTTGTAGACCTTCTCTGGATCATCTCCAACACCAGCACATCTTTCCCTAGAAACATAGCCCAAAACTGCTCACAATACTCCAAATGAGGTCTGAACAATGCCTTATATAGCTTCTTGAAATGAATGCTTACATTTCATTTGCCTTCCTCAACACTATTTGCACCTCCAGTTGGGTGCAACAGTAGTTTAGCGGTTAGTGGGACACTATTATAGCTCGGGGTATTTCAGAGTTCATTTCTGGAGCCATCTGTAAGGAGTTTGCATATTCTTCCTGTGACCGCGTAGATTTCCTCTATCTGGTTAGTAGGTTAATTGGTCATTGTAAATTGCCCTGTGATTAGGCTACTCTTTAGGCACATGTGGCCAAGTGGTTAAGGTCTCGGTCTAGTGAACTAAAGGTCACTAGTTCCAGCCTCAGCTGAGGCAGCATGTTGTGTCCTTGAACAAGGCACTTAAATACATATTGCTCTGCGACGTCACCGGTGCCAAGCTGTATCGGTCCCTTGGACAACATCGGTGGCATGGAGAGGGGAGACTTGCAGCATGGGCAACTGCCGGTCTTCCATACAACTTTGCCCAGGCCTGCGCTCTGGAAACCTTCCAAGGCACAAATCCATGGTCTCACAAGACTAATGGATGCCTATAGGCTAGTGTTGAATAAGTGGGTTTCTGGGTATTGTGGCTTGTTTGGCCAGAAAGGCATGTTCCCCACTGTTTCTCTAAATTTAAAAAAATGCAAAATTATAGTTGTGTCATCCACAAACTTGGTCACAAAGCCATCAATTCCATCATCCAGATCATTAACACATAATGTGGAAAGTAGTGGATCCTGGGGACAGTGGCAGGCACGCAAAAAAGGCTTCCTTTATTCCCACACTTTGCCCTCTGCCAGTCAGCCAAGCATCTACCAATGCTAGTCCTTTCTTGTAACATCTACCTCTGACATCTTTCCTAAACATTGCTCCATTCACCTTAAACAGAGATCCTCTGGTATTGGCTATTGCTGCCCAGGTAAAAAGTCTCTGGCTATTCACCTTATCTACACCTCTCATTATCTTAGACTTCTCTGTCAAGTAGCCTCTCATCCCCCTTTATCCAAAAGAGAAAAGCCATAGCTCACTCAACCTATCTTCATAAGACATGGTCTCTAATCCAGGTAGCATCCTGGTAAATTTGCTCTGCACCCTCTCTAAAGTTTCCAAATTCTTCCTATTACTATGTGACCAGGACTGAACACAATCTCATATGTGGTCTGACCAAAGCTTTATAGAGCTACAACATAAACTTTGGCTCTTGAACTCACTCCCCTGGCCAATAAAGACCATATGCCTTCTTAATAACCTTATCAACTTGCACAGCAACTTTTAAGGGTCTATCAACTTAAACCCCAAGATCCCTCTGTTCTTCCATATTGCTAAGAATCCTGCCATTTACGTTGTACTCCACCCAATAATAATGACTGTATTCATTTCTGCTCTAAACTCTCTTGAATTTCTGACATGTTTCTGGTGCCCTCCATGGTGAAGATAGCTACGGAACCCTTATAAAGTTCACCTGCCATCTCTTTATTCCCATTACTACTTGTCCAGCATCATTTTTCTGCAGTCTGATGTCTAGTCTTGTCTCTCTTTTACTCTTTATATACCTGAAAAATCTTTTGGTATCCTCTTTTATATTATTGACTAGCTTAAAGTCATTACCAATTTGCTTAATTGATTATTAATTTAGTGATTCCATATAGGTTGCCCCAGCTATTAAACAGGATAAATAGGAAATCAAAACAAAACCAAAAATGAAAAGTCCTGCAGAGATGCCATTGAAACTTTATAGTGCTAATAGGACTGAAAAAGATCTTTGGACATTACAACAAAGTTTGTGCAGTGTAGGAGACCAAATATTTTTTAATCATCTGTACATGCATTCAATAAATGTAAAACAAATCAACATATAATTACTGTCATATTGGTCTAATGAGTCACTATCAGACAAAGTAAATATTACAATAACACTTTCCAGACTTATTAACATGGAATGCATTTGGTTAATGCAGACAGTTATGTCAGTTGTGTTTTCCTATTCCTTCTGCCCAGTTCGGTTCTATCTCCTCACACAGACATCCTACTGAAGTCATAGTGTCATAGAAAAGCACAGCATGGAAACAGGCCTTTTAGCCCACCTAGTACATACTGAACCTATTTAAACTGCCGACTCCTGTTGACCTTCACCATAGCAGACCATAGCCCTCCAAATCCCTACTATCCATGTACCTATCCAAACTTCTCTTAAACATTGAAAGTGAGCACGCATGCACCACATGTGCTGACAGCTCATTTCACAGTCTCATTATCCTCTCAGTTTATGTTCATGCCTTTTGATTTTTTTTTCCTCTCTCCACCTTTCTGTTCTCTCTCTGCTCCCTTGGTTCAATCTTGAGCTCACCCTTCCATTCTTCCTGTGCCAATTCCCTGACCCTTTCTCCATTTCAATTCCCTGCCCATGCCAATCTCCTCCCCTTCTTTTGGTCCCTCCTATAATGACTTCACAATTATATGAAGCTACAATATAGAAACATAGAAATCTACAGCATATTACAGACCCTTCAGCCATAATGTTGGGCCGACCATGTAACCTACTCTAGAAACTGCCTAGAATTTCCCTACCACATAGCCCTCTTGTTTTGCTAAGCTCCATATACCTATGTAAGAGTCGCTTAAAAGACCCTATTGTATCCACCTCTACAACCGTTGGCAGCGGTGCATTCCACGCATCCAACACTCTCTGTGTGAATTGAATTATATTGAATTGAATTGACTTTATTACTCATATCCTTCACGTACATGAGGAGTAAAAATCTTTACATTATGTCTCCGTCTAAATGTGCATTGTCCGATTTATAGTAATTTGCAATAAATAGTATGTACAACAGGACAGTCAATATAACATAGAAATACAATTGTATCAGCGTAAATTAATCAGTCTGATGGCCTGGTGGAAGAGGCTGTCCCGGAGCCTGTTGGCCCTGGCTTTTATGCTGTGGTAGTATTTCCCGGATGGTAGCAACTGGGACGTTTGTGGCTGGGATGTCTCAGGTCTCTGATGATCCTTCGGGCCCTTTTTACACACCTGTCTTTGAAAATGTCCTGAATAGTGGGAAGTTCACATCTACAGATGCGCTGTCTGCACCACTCTCTGCAGCGTCCTGCAATTGAGGAAAGTACAGTTCCCATACCAGGCAGTGATGCAACTAGTCAGGATGCTCTCAATTGTGCCCCTATAGAAAGGATTTGGGGGCCCATACCAAACTTCTTCAACCGTTTGTGGCGAAACAGTCACTGTTGTGCTTTCTCCACCACACAGCCGGTGTGTTCAGACTACGTGAGATCCTCAGTGACGTGTATGCCGAGGAACTTAAAGCTGTTCATCCTCTCAACCCCAGGTCCGTTGATGTCAATAGAGGTTAGCCTGTCTCCATTCCTCCTGTAGTCCACAACTAGCTCCTTTATTTCTGGGACATTGAGGGAGAATTTGTTTTCTTGACACCACTGGGTCAGGGTGATGACTTCTTTTCTGCAGGCCATCTCGTTATTGTTTGAGATTAGGTCAATCAATGTAGTGTCATTGGCAAATTTAATTAGAAGCTTGGAGCTGTGGGTGACGACACAGTTGTGGGTATACAGAGAGTAAAGGAGGGGGCTTAGGACACAGCCCTGAGGGGCACCTGTGTTGAGGATCAGAAGGGCAAAGGTGAGGGAGCCCACTCTTACCACCTGCTGGTGATCTGACAGGAAGTCCAGGATCCAAATACACAAGGCAGGGTGAAGGCCAAGGTCTCTGAGCTTATTGTCGAGCCCGGAGGGAATTATAGTGTTGAATGCTGAACTATAGTCCAAGAACAGCATCCTCACATAAGCGTCCTTCCTCTCCAGATCTGTAAGGGTGGTGTGTAGGGCTGTGGCTATTGCATCATCCGTTGATCGGTTGTGTCGGTAGGTGAATTGTAGACGGTCCAGTGTGGATGGTAGCAAGCTGCAGATGTAGTCCTTCACCGGACTGTCAAAGCATTTGCTTATTATTGAGGTGAGTGCAACAGGACACCAGTCATCCGGACATGTTACTTTGGTCTTTTTATGTACAGGGACAATGGTGGAGGTTTTGAAGAAGGAGGGCACTCTACACTGGGAGAGGGACAGATTAAAAATGCCGGTAAACACACCAGCCAGTTGTGCCATGCATATCCTGAGTACTCGCCCTGGGATACCATCCGGTCCCGCGGCCTTGTGACTGTCCACACATTGGAAACACCTGCGTACTTCAGCCTCAGAGATGACCAAAGTGCAGGTCACTTCAGCGGCTCTCCTCGGGGGATCAGTACATAGCATAAAAAAGACTTAGCTCATTGGGAGAGTGGCAGCGATGTTGGAAACACCACTACGTTTAGTTTTGAAGTCTACAATGGTGTGTAGACCTGCTATAAGCTGCATGTGTTGTTAACCATATAACCATATAACAATTACAGCACGGAAACAGGCCATCTCGGCCCTTCTAGTCCGTGCCGAACTCTTACCCTATCCTATTCCCACCGATTTGCACTCAGCCCATAACCCTCCATTCCTTTCCTGTCCATATACCTATCCAATTTAACTTTAAACGACAACATAGAACCTGCCTTAACCACTTCTGCTGGAAGCTCATTCCACACAGCTACCACTCTCTGAGTAAAGAAGTTCCCCTCATGTTACCCCTAAACTTTTGTCCTCTAATTCTCAACCCATGCCCTCTTGTTTGAATCTTCCCCACTCTCAATGGAAAAAGTCTAACCACGTCAACTCTATCAATCCCCCTCATAATTTTAAACATCTTTATCAAGTCTCCCCTCAACCTTCTACGCTCCAAAGAATAAAGACCTAACTTGTTCAACCTTTCTCTGTAACTTAGGAGATGAAACCCAGGCAACATTTTAGTAAACCTCCTCTGTACTCTCTCAATTTTATTGACATCCTTCCTATAATTCGGTGACCAGAACTGTACACAATACTCCAGATTTGGCCTTACCAATGCCTTATACAAATTCAACATTGCATCCCAACTCCTATACTCAATGCTCTGATTAATAAAGGCCAGCAAACCAAAAGCTTTCTTCACCACCCTATCCACATGAGATTCCATCTTCAGGGAGCTATGCACCATTATTCCTAGATCCCTCTGTTCTACAGCATTCTTCAATCCTCTACCATTTACCATGTATGTCCTATTTTGATTAGTTCTACCAAAATGTAGCATCTCACATTTTTCAGCATTAAACTCCATCTGCCATCTTTCAGCCCACTCTTCTAACTGTCCTAAATCTCTCTGCAAGCTTTGAAAATGTACCTCATCATCCACAACTCCACCTATCTTAGTATCATCTGCATACTTCCTAATCCAATTTACCACCCCATCATCTAGATCATTAATATATATTACAAACAACATTGGACCCAGTACAGATCCTTGAGGCACACCGCTACACACCGTTCTCCAATCTGACACACAGTTATCCACCACTACTCTCTGGCATCTCCCATCTAGCAACTGCTGAATCCATTTTACCACTTCCATATTAATGCCTAACGATTGAACCTTCCTAACTAACCTTCCGTGTAGAACCTTGTCAAAGGCCTTACTGAAGCCCATATAGACAACATCCACCGTTTTACCCTCGTCAACTTTCTTAGTAACCTCTAAGGTGTGATTGGTGGAGAGTTGTGTCTAGACCTTGTCCCTGTATTGTCGTTTTGTTGCCTTGATGACTGTGCGCAAAACTTACCTCTGACATCCCCTTTGTACCTACTTTCAAGACCCTTAAAACTATGCCCCCTCATGTTAGCCATTTCAGCCATGGGAAAAATCCTCTGGCTATCCACATGATCAATGCCCCTCACCAAAGCATATAACTTATACATCTTTCGACATCAAAAGAGGAAGTACTATCCGTGGGTACTTTCTCTTAAACTTATCCTCCGCACTCCAGTGAAACCCCTCTGGATGATCTCAAGTTAGTCAAGGCTCATGGGACAGTTCAACACAGAATTCTTTAAAAAGATTATTATAATTGAGTGAGCACCACCAATAATGTCCATTATTGAAGATTTTATGGAAGTATCTGTGCTGACTTGTATGTAGCCATGTAAATAATTCCCTGGTCAGAGGATGTAGTAACATATTCACTTGTATATGCTACAAGCACTGTGTGTAGTGGGATCCTTATTCCTGGAATTAGAATAGACACTCTGTTTACAATAGGATAACAGAGATTTGTGCAAATGCTGAAAGAAGTCTTGAAAACTCTAGCGTTCAGGATTACTCTAGTTTCACAATGAATGATCAATTAGTTAACTTGTATAAATGACATGAAACTCTAAATTCCACAGCCAGATTTACTTCAGAAAAGCTGATAATGATGCCTTAGGTGATTGAGCTTGGTGCAGTCTGACATAGAGAAGTGGCAAAGCAAAAGCCCATGTCTCAAGGAGAAACAATTTAAACAGAAAGATTTCACCATTCATTGAGCAACTGCAGGTCTTGGCAATTGCACCGAGGTGAAATAATCCAAATCTGTAGTTCAAAAAGGCATTTGGTTCACATTGGAAATCATGTCAGAAATGTCCCCATAGATTAACTGAAGACACTGAAGCAACGCATGATGCGATATTTATCTTAAGCTTGAACTACTGTTCAAAAGTCTAAGAATAGTAATGAGACAAGTCAAATGTTTGCAAGTTCCTCAGTTCCAGGAACAACTACAATGTCAGAGAGAGGTGCACAGTTCAGGAGATCAAACTTGCTTCAAACTCTTGATCATGTTACTGGAATTAGGCAGTAAGTTCACCTTAGAATGCCTTACTGTATTAATGCAGTATTAATGTGTCACTGCATTAGATGTGAATCAACACCTGTACTGGAATGCTGTTGCTGTTATTTCATGCCAAGCAGCCGCAGCCACTTCACGATCATGTGCCACATGCTGCAGTCGTGCAGGTTGCGGCCAACAGCTGAAGCCAGAGGGAGCCCGGAGTCTGAGAGGCATGAGATGGAGTCTGGACCGCATCATGAACAAGAGGAGAATTAGAAGAAGTAGGCTATGAGAAGGTTGTCCCTGTTCAGCATCCTTGACCTCAATTTATGGAAGAGTAAAGGCATCAGACAGTCACCATCTAGAATATAAGAGGCTGCTGATAGATTAATTTCATAAGGGTCCTGCAAAGTCATGGGCAAGGGGCAGAGTCACTACAAGCCAAAGGACCCTCATCAAACTCCATCGATAATCATTTATTCCCTAAAAGTATACAGGCTGGGAGCCCTGGCTGTTGCATTAAAAACAAACAAGAGAAAATCTGCAGATGCTGGAAATCTGAACAACACACACAGAATGCTGGAGGGACGCAGCAGTCCAGGCAGCATCTAGGAAAAGAGTACAGTCAACATTTTGGGCCGAAACCCTTCAACAGTCCTATTGAAGGGTTTTGGCCTGAAACATTGACTATACTCTTTACCATAAATGCTGCCTGGCGTGCTGAGTTCCTCCAGCATTTTACGTGTGTTAACGCATTAAAAACTCTGCTGCACAGATCCACAGGCACCAGTTTCACAGCACAACCAAATAATTCCCCGATCCTTTTACTTCAAGACTCAAGATTGTTTTATGTCATTTCCAGTACACAAGTGTAAAGGACAACAAAATAATTGTTTCTCAGGATCAAATGCAGTTCAAAATAATTAGATAAGGAATGCAATAATAATTTTGAAACACAATAAACATAAACACATAAGATTGCTTACATACATAAATTAACTGTATGCCTGCAAAGTGACGCTAGGCAGAGGAATGTCTGTACATAAGGTGACTGACAGGAAATGATAAAATAATGGTGGTTGGGGATGGGTCGGTAGCTAGAGGTATTAATCAGCCTTTCTCTTTGGGGAAAGTATCTATTTTTGATACTGGTGGTCACTTGCTGCACCAGCTCTCTATTCCCTGATGGGTGGTACCTTGCTCAATGAACTCAAGCTTCCACAGTAAACACACCTTCCTCTGACGATTTCCAGTCTGCATATCATCCTGATTTAACTCCTGAAGATATGAGGTTCCTTTATGCTTTGCTGCTGTCTGTGGTTCTCACCCCTAGAGGAGACTACTAAGACCATCCATGCCCATTTGAACTTACGGTGGGCCTGCTGGGGCTCTTGCCCAACTTCAGCCTTTCTCCTCTTCCTTATTGTGTGTAGGACCTTCCTTATGGGCTCATGTTTCATTGATCAAGACTTTCATGTGTTTCTGAGTGTAATAAAATACATTTACAGAATAATCCATTTGGCTGCTTCTGCCTGCTCCAATTTTCAATAAGATTGTGGCTGCTCTTTTTACCTCTGTGTCTTTCTTCCTGTGATATCCCATATTCTTTAAACTTTTGATTATCCAAAAATCTAGTATATAGAATGTAGACTAGAGTCTAGAATATCATAGTAGTAGTGCAATCACTTGAATTCAATATGATATTCTAAGGGGTTGTCAATTGATGGGCCCTCAAGTGGTTTGTAGAAGTCAAAATGGGATCCTCATATTATGCAGCTGTGTGGGCACGTGTAAGTGGTGGCTTATTGATTTATTGAAAATACCCAGTTACTGGGTTGCCACAGCTTTTTTGAGTAGTAGATTCCAAAGATTCTTTGCAGTCTCAGAATATTTAAGAATGTGATCACAGGGAGACATATACTTCACCTCTCCTTGTTAAACCTCAGAGAAATTTTACACATTTCAGTGAGATCGCCTCTTCTTTTTTCAAAAACCCCACTTCAATGAAGTTAAGTCCAATTTGTGTATTCTCTCCTCACATGAAAAAAATCTTTCTTCCAAGAAATCAGTCTGATAAACCTTTTATGGGAAGTGCATTTTCCTTATGTAGAGATGACACCGCTACACGAATTGCCACATGCAGTTTCACTAGTGCTATATATCAAAGGAGCAAGATGTTTCTACTCTTCCTCTCAAGCTTCTTGCAATAAAAACCAACATACCATTTGTCTTTGAATTGCTGACTGAACTGCAAATTAAATTTTAGCGATCCATATGCGGGAATACCCAAGTCCTTCTGAGCATTCATTTAATTGCACTACCTTTCTTTTATTTTAACCGAAGTGGATAACATTGCATTTCAATGCATCTCCCCTACTTCAAAGATATTTTTCTGAAGCTTCTTCATGTCCACAATGTTATGTAGTATTGTAAAATCCACATCGTTGATATAATGATAGATATTTGCATCCTGGGCCAGACAGCTTCTTCATTTTCGCCAAGCTTGGCTCTCTGAATACAGCTGCTGACACCTCTAGGGATCAAAGTGTTGTTTTTGAATAAGATAAACTTTCAACTAATATTATTTGTTTAGCTTCTTTTCATAAGCAGGAGCCAGTGTTCAGTTTTTAATGTGAATGGCAAGCAATATTCATTTTGAAGTTGAAACGACAGCTTTGCAAACAGACGCACTGGGCATAGAATACAGGATGTTGGGTTACAGCATCTGGACTATCTTCTCAAGAGTTGCTGTGTAAGACAATGTGCTATTTAATTTTGCTTGTTTCTTATCAGGCAAGCTGGCTAAGGTGTTCAGTTCAAGGAAGCTACCAGACTTGATGGATAATATCACTTAGAATATCAAAGGACTGATCTGTTAATAGTTGGGAAGTTTGTATGTTCAGAGTCAGCTTTACAGCTTCAATTGTGGGTTCCTGAAAAATACCATACAGTACAAGCGTGAAGTCACTCAAGTGGCATAAAGAGAGTATAAGTGTAGACAGAAGTTTAAGCTTAATGGTCTGGGACATCAGAGAGGTAAAAAAAACACAGGGTGAATCTGCTTTTGACTTCTGCAACAGATGATTCATTCGGCTGCATTATTGGTATGACTTTTTCACTGATAGGAATTGCACCTGTGTTTTGGAAATCCTCTATGTTTTAGAAATTGTTTGTGATTTGGAAATGTTCTTTTTAAATAGGAAATGCTCTGAGTTTTTAATGTATTTTAAGAATGTTGTTTGCATTTAAACATGTAACACTAAAAATAAACCAACCATGAAGTACTCCTCCTTCATAGGGAGAGGGGGATCCACCAATCAAGTTGTGAATATTGGCAGCTAAACACACTGCGGAGGATTACAGGGAAGTGAACTACTTTTTGAAGAGTGGGCAGTTAATGTATAACGTCCCTTTAGTGAGCGTACTTGTAGTTATCTATATCTGATAAGGCTTAAATTTAAAACTTCATGGTCAGAAACCCAGTATCATCACAAAATATAATGTGAACAGTTGGGGTCCAGACACTGATACCTCCACTACCCCACTGGTCACAGTCATGTTTATTCCTGCTTTTATTTTCTATCCTTTGAACTGCTCTCAATCCACACTATTATATTATTCAAATACTGTATGTTTTATGTTAATAATCTCTTCTGTGGCACTTTATCACAGACTTTCAATAACTATGAATAGAGAAGGTACAATAATTCACTTGTCTATTCTGCTAGTTACAGTTTCAATGTGTTACATCATGTTTGTCAAATATGAATTTCCTTTATAAACCCAAGTAATACTGCAAAATCTTATTCTCATTTTTCAAATGTGCTATTATCACTTCTTAACAAATTCTAGCATCTTCTCAACTGCAGATGGCAGGCTAACTAGATTATAGATCATTGTTTCATCTCGCTCCACTTTTTGTACAGAGAGGTCAGTTCTATTGGCTTCTAAATATGTGGCAATCTTTCCAGAACCAATGGAATTTTGAAGGTGAAAACAACTTCATTCACTATTTGTATATCCCCATCTAAACCTTTATACACTGGGGAGTTATTGGCTTTCAGTCCCATTGATTTCTCCAATACTAATTTTTTCACATGCTATTTATATCTCCGTATTTTATTGAAGATTTGTAGTCCAATGTTTAATTATAGAAAATTTTTTTCTCTCATTCTCTTTCTGCCCTACCTTCTGACAAGACTGGCAGACAGACTTTTGACACTTGCAATCGGACCATTGGGCATGACTTCCAACACCAGTGATGGCATGTCTGTGGAGGTTCTTGTGATCTCTTTGGGGATTGTATGTTGCGGATCAGTATCCACCGACAAATATTGATGATTTTGGAGTGGGGTCTTACTCTAGTATTGTCTGAATCAATAGTGATTGGGATGGTTGAATCTGAGAAAGAGCTCTTTTGACTGTCTCCCAGTGGTGAGCTGTGGAGCTTGCTTTGTCTTTCATGCTTTTCAGACAGGAGTCACTCCTGTGTCCTCCCATCTTGGTCTCCAGCAATTTGCTTGGGGGATCTTCTTTGTACTTGCATTCCTCTTTTGCCAAGGTTAATGTTGTGTTGAAATCGTCTATGTTCTTGTCTGGATTCTGCCACAGCTGTGTGAAACAGAAGTGTGCCTAAAGACAATGTCCCACATCCTCCATCTACTACCTAAAGCCTCAAATGCATCTGATAGTCCATATTCATTCTGTAGGTGCATAGCGAAGTATTTCTGCCCAAGTGCTCCTAAGAGCATGTGAAGCAGCTTGAGTTTCATTGCTTCCTCTAACTTTGCTGCTGGTGTTAAAATTGGTTGGAGTTAAATGATGACTGGGAACGTTTTCTTCCTCTGCAGCTAGGTTCCAGGAGTCGGATTTTCTACACATAACTGTGGCCCAAAATATTCTGAGTGCTTGGAGTAGTAAGGCCATTTTTGTTTCAATCTCATCCTCATCACTGAATGTTACGTACGCGCTGAGCAAGAACAACAGAGTAGTAAGCTTAAATGTTTTTACAAATTCATGTTGGTAATGGTGCACACTGGACAACTTACAGTGAGAGAGCAATGAACTGAAAATATGTGCACTCAAAAGGCAACACCAAAAAGAGGGAGAGCCCTCTGCATGTACAAGGCCCAATTGACTCACTGCGCAATTAGCTGCAAGCACACTTGCCATGTTCTCGCTCTCAAGTTGATGTGGTTTAGAGTTCAATACATAGTTTGTTTAAGTGTTTCCACTGTAGACAGGGTGGTGAAGGATTGTGGCACATTGTCCTTCATTGGGGCTTTGAGTATAGAAGTTGGGATGTTATGTTTCAGTTGTACAAGATGTCGGTGGGACTGCATTTGAGGTACTTTTTACAGTTTTTCTTGTTCATACCCAATGACTTAGCCTCCATAGCCATCTGGGGTAATGAATTCCACAGATTCAACATTCTCTGGCTAAATAAATTGCTCCTCGTCTCTGTTTTAAATGATTGATCCTTCCATTTTGAGGTCCTACACACTCCCAATACTGGAGTAATCCTGTCCTTGTCCAGTCTATCTATGTCTTTCAATGTTCAATAGGTTTCAATGAGATCCCCACCTTATTCTTAAAACTTCAACAAGTATAGTCCCAGAGCCGTTAAATGCTCCTCTACATTAACCATTTCATTCCCAGGATCATTCTTGTAAACCTCTTCTAGACCCTCTCCAAATTCAGCACATCCTTCCTTAGATATGGGGTCTAAAACTACCCACAATATTCCATATCTAGTCTTAGCAATGCCTTATAAAGTCTCAGCAATATATCCTTGCATTTATATTCTAGTCCTTTTGAAATAAATGCTGATGTTGTATTTGCCTTTCTTAGCACTGACTCAATCTTCCAGTTAAGCTTTGGGGAATCCTGCACTTTGGGGAATTTGCTGCCTGTTTGGAAAATAGCCAACACTTTTATTCTTTCCATGAAAGTGCATGATCATACACTTCCCTACACTGTATTCCATCTGTCACTCCTTTGCACATTGTCCTAATCTGTCCAAATCACAGAGTCATAGGGTCAAAGGAAATTACAACACAGAAACAGGCTATTTCAGAGTTTCAAAGGTTCAATTTAATGTCAGAGAAATGTGTACAATATACGTCCTGAAATGCTTTTCCTTCGCAAACATCCACAAAGACAGAGAAGTGCCCCAAAGAGTTAAATGTGAGAATCCCAAAGACTCCCCCCAACCTGCACATAAGTGGCAGTGAGCAACAATCCCTCCTCCCCTCGCCAGCAAAAAAAAAGCAAGCATGAGCACCATCACCGAGAGTGAGCAAGGCAATAGCAAAGACACAGACTGGCAGTTACCCCAAAGACTTCATTGTTTCATCCGGCATTTGACATACCACAGGTTCTCTCTCTCCCAAAAAAGGGGGAGCGAGGTGGCTCCATTTTGCCAGCAAGCAGGGAGACATAATAACAACTCGCTGGTTTATGATGCTAGAAGTCCATTACGTAACTTTTCTCGAGCTCTGTGCGTGAAGATCGCAAACATCTTGGGTCTTCGGGCCCACAGCGGTAGATCTTCCAACTCCCCTGACGACACACGGGCCTCCTGTCGTGACACCGACCCTTGATCTGCCTGTCTCCGGATCCCCAAGATGTTAGGCTTCCAAATACGAGCCGGACTCTTAGGCTGAACCCTTGGCGTGCCGAACAATGGCCTGTCCTGAAACCCCAAGAACGGGTCCCATTCCCTCAAAGAACTGAAGTCTGCCCATATAGTCCATGCTGAACCATTTAAACTGCCTTGTCCCATCAGCCTGCATCCTGAGCACAGCCATCCATACTCCTGCTATCCATGTACCTATCCAAACTTCCCTTAAACATTAAAATCGAGTGTGCATGCACCGCTTGTGCTGGTGTCCCATTCCACACTCTCAACACCCTCTGGGTGAAGATTTCCTTCATATTCTTTTCACCTTTCACACTTAACCCATGACCTCTAGTTGTAGTCCGACCCAACCTCAGTGCTTTCTTGCATTTCTTATACTTCTTAAGTAGCTCATTTGTTCCTACCTGTCTATACCTGGTAAGCACCTCCCCTTTTTTCTTAACCAGGGCCGAAATATCTCTTGAAAACCAAGGTTCCCTAAACCTGTTATCTTTACCTTTTGTTCTGGCAGGCACATACAAGTTTCGTACTCTTAAAATTTACCCACTAACCAAGTTCACCTTTGCCAGAAAACAAGCTGTCCCAATCCTCACTTGCTGATACCATCAAAAATGGCCCTTCTCCAATTTAGAATCTCAACAGATAGAGCAGACCTATCCATTACCATATTTGGTTTGAAACTAATGGCATTATGATCACTAGATGCGAAGTATTCCCTCACACAAACTTTTATCTCCTGCCCTGTCTCATTCCCTAACCGCAGATCAAGTACTGCACACTCTCTCATTGGGACTTCTTTGTACTGATTAAGGAAACTTTCCTGAACACATTTGACAAACCCTATCCCATCTAGTCCTTTTGCAGTATAGGAGTCCTAATCAATGTGTGGAATGCTAAAATCACCTACTATAAGAACCTTATGTTTCTTGCAGCCGTCTGTGATCTCTCTCCAAATCTGTTCCTCTAAATCCCTCAGTCTGTTGGGTAGTCGAAAATATAGCCCCATTAACATGGTCATATCTTTCTCATTCCTTAGTTCTTCCCATAAGATGAGTTTCCAGTCTGTCCTGCATGAGCACTGCTGTGACATTTTCCCTGTCTAGCAGTGCCATCCCTCCTCCTTTGATCTCTCAGGCTCTGTCATGTCTAAAGCAACAAAACCACAGAATCCTGCTCCTACTGGATCTATGTCTCACTAATGGTTACAATATCATAATTCCAGGTGTTGATCCATGCTCTCAGCTCCACCTGCCTTTCCTACAATACTTCTTGCATTGAAATATGCACAGCTCAGAACATTAGTTGCACCATGCTCAACCTTTCAATTTCTGACTTTGTCTGAACAATATCTGTCTCCACAACCTCTCCAGTATCTGTTCCAGCACTCTGTTTCCCATCCTCCTACAACTCTAGTTTAAAGCCTTCCCTCAATATGCGGCACTAGCAAACCTTCCCGATATTAGCTCCCTCCAATTCAGGTGCAATCTGTCTCTTCTGTACAGGTCCCACCTTCACTGGAAGAGAGCCCAATGAGCCAAAAATTTGGTGTCTTTCTGCAGGCTTTCCTTCTGTAACACTACATGCCCCTCCATCTTCCTACTTCCCCAAAATTACCAGCATCTCCACTTAACATCTGTAAACTTGGCCACAAAGCCATCAGTTCCATTCCCCAGATCACTGACATATAACATGAAAAATAGCAGACCCAAAAATGACCTTTGCAGATCACCACCAGTCACTGGCTGCAAAACATCAAGGCCCTCTTTATTCCCACCCTTTGCCTCCTGCCTGTTTGCTAATTTTTTGTTCATGCTCTTATCTTTCCTGTAATACCATGGGCTCTTATTTTGTTTAACAGGCTCATGTTTGGCACCTTGTCAAAGGCCTTCTGAAAATCCAAGTAACCAACATCCAATGACTCTCCTTTGTCTATACTGACCATTATTTCCTCTTAGAACTCCAACAGATTTGTCATGCAAGACTTTCCCTTAAGGAAGCCATGCTGACAGCAGCCTATATTATCATGTGCCTTCAAGTACCCCAAATTCTCAATAAAAGGACTCCCAACATTTTCCCAGCCATTAAAATCAGGCTAACATGCCTTTAATTTCTTGTGTTTTGCTTCCCTCCCTTTTGAAAGAATAGAGTGAGAGATGCAATTTTCTGGTCCCTTCAGAATCATTCCAGAATCTCATGATTCTTCAAAGGTCACTACTAATCCCTCCACAATATTTTCGACAGCTACCTCTTTTAGAACCTTGGGGTGTAGTCCATCTGGTCTAGGTAACGTATCTACTTTCAGACCTTTAAGCTTCTTAAGCACGTTCTCCTTACCAATAGCAAATACACTTACTTCTGCTTCCTGACACTCACAAATTTCTGGAATACTGCTGGTGCCTTCCACAGTGAAGAATGATAACAATTATAATTGGGTTTGTTCACCATTTCTTGGTTTTCCTTTGCTACCTCTCCAGCACAACTTTCCAGTGGTCAAATATCCACTCTTGCCTTCTTTACCCTTTATATCTCTGAAAAAATAACTTTATTATTCTTTTTTGTATTATTTGCTAGCTTACCATCTTTTTTTACTTTCCTTCTGATGATTTTTAAAAGCTTCCCAATTCTCTTGTTTCACACTATTTTTTGCTATATTGTATGCCCTCTCTTTTGCTTTTGTACTGAAATTGACTTCCCTTGTCAGGCACATTTGCCTCATCCTCTCTTCAGTACGTTTCTGTGTCTTTGGAAGAACCGACCCTTTATCTTCCAAATTACTCCCAGAAGCTTCAGCAATTACTGCTCTGCTGTTATCCCTGGTAGTATCCTCTTCCAGTCAAGTTTGGCCAGCACCTCTCATGTCTCTGTAGTTTCCTTTACACATCTGTAAACTAGATGCATCTGATTTAGGTTTATCCCTTTCAAAATAGTGAATGCATATTCTCCACAACACCCCCCCCCCCAGGAAAGGAAACAAATCTTGAATACATAGATTTAAGATGAGTATGGGATGGGAGTGATGGGGTGGAAAGATTTAAAAGGGACTTGAGGGCGTACAAGGCAGTTCATTCCATGTTACCACTAGTGTCTTCACGCAAAGGGTGGTGCCTAAATGGAATGGACAGCTAGAGAAAGTGGTTGAGATAGATACAATAACAACATTCAAATTATATTTGGTTAAGCACACTGGTAGGAAAAGTTTAGAGGGATAATGGCCAGACATGGGCTTCGTGGGCACTGTGATTTGTATGTACAGGTTGGGCTGGTCCCATGCCATCTCAGATCACGGTGAAGCCTCCTCAGGCTAAGGATCAAAGTTCTCCAATCCAATTTGGCCACCATATCCATGTTAGAGAAAAGATTTTCCTAGTACCCCCAAAGGATGCGCGCTAAGCCCACTGCACTACTCTTGATACACACATGAATGTGCTGCTAAGCATAGCTGAAATGTCACCTATACAATCACCAATGACACCACTGTTGTTGGTAGTATCTCAGATGGTGACAAGGAAGTGTACATGAATGTGATAGATTGGCTAGCTGAGTTGTGTCACAACAACCTCACATTCAACATCAGCAAGACCAAAGAACTGCCTGCAGACTTCAGGATTATGTCACCAAAAACTCTTGAGTATTTCCAAGGATATTCTGAATGGTTGTATCACCGCCTGGTTTAGAGACTCCAAAGTGAAGGATCAATAAAGGCTTTCACTATTGACACAATGCTCCCCACTATTGAGGATATCTTCAAGAGACAGTGCCTCAAGAAGGAGCCTTCACCATCAGGGATGTAACCTCTTGTCATTAAGTCCAATGGGGAGCAGATACAAGAGTGCGAGTACCTACACTCAACAATTTAGGAACAGTTTCATCCCTTTCATCATTGGATTTCTGAACATTCCATGAACACTACCTTGCTATTCCTCTTTAGCACTAATTACTTATCTTTGTAACACAATGATTTTGACATCTTGCACTGTACCTCTGCTGCAAAGGAACAAATTTCATGACATACAGTATGTCAGTGATAGTAAACCCAATTCTGATTCTGAGTTTACAGGGACAGAGAAACCCAAACTGCAACTTGGATGAAGTATTTCAGAGTCAATTCCCTAGTCAAGTATTGGTATGGATTCCTTAGCCTGCATTGTTGAGATTTGTGTTCAACTTCCTCTCTAGATGAAAATTGAATCAATGATACATATCCACAAAAACTCAAAATTTACAAGACTTGAACTAGAAACATTTTATCACTCCATGTGCTGTACATAAGTAGTCAAATGGCCTAATAATTACCCATTCTTTTCTATTATTTATGTACTAATAATAAGTATCAAGCGGTGTCATTGTTTCTAGAGTTTAATTCTTTTTATCGCCTCTTTAATTTGAAATAATGGTGCCAAATAAAACAAATAAATCTAAAATGAGTCTTTAACTGTCCCTGATGCCACCCCGCAGGATTGTTGCAGCTCTCACCATTGTGTGCCGGCAGTCTTGGATTACAACAGTTGTTTCTTTTCTGTCAGATAATGGGTTATAAAAGGTAATGGTGTGGAGTAAATGTACTAACAGACTGCACAAGCAGATCCAACAGCATTCTCTCTTTTTTCATTGTTTTCCTATTTGGTTTTCTTTAATTCTGTGTATCTCTCCTTTTTATTTGATTTCTTTAGCAATAATCGTGTCCTCTCAATCACTATCTCACTCATGATGCCTCTAACTCACTAAATCCACTTCACACTCACATATTCTCCATATTTCTGATACACTTCCTTATTCCCTTCTCTCATTTCCTCAATTTCCTTCTCTATTACATTTCACTCTCATGCTCACACTTACCCCATGATTCTATCTCTCTTCTCTGTAATGGTATTGGGTTCATTGTCCACAAAACCCTAAGCTCAAAAAAAGCCCTATCAGATATGCTGGAGGTATCCACAGATACTCTCAACATAGGGTGATTATACTGCAATGACCTTCCCTTCAAAGAATAGCTTTTTCCCCTGTCTAGTCTGTGGCGAGGTTTTGCTGCCAATACCCACTATCGGAGTGGTGAGTCCCACTTCTTACCAAGAAGGAGATACACCCTGTGAACAAAGTAGTTGATACATAGTTTATTTTTAATGACACACATTTAATTTTAGACAAATAGTTCTTATCAAACATTTAACACTCACAGAGGATTTCCTATTTATAGAAGATTTCCAAACTACCAAAGGTTTATAAGTGTCAAAGAATTTCCAAACACAGGTACAATTTTTATGAACTAAAATAACATACCAATAGGGTGCAGACAAATGAATTGTCTGTTGCAGAAACCCCATCTTGCAGAATGAATTCTAGTTCTTCTTTCTGTCACCTTATCTTTCTGTCATTCTTATAGTCATTCCTAACAATCTCCATTGCTTTCTAAAATTTATGTTTTGCTACTAGTTTCGCTACTGTTTTCTGCATCTGATGTTTTTCAGATACCTTTTCTGGGGCAATGTAATTCACACAGATGGTCTAAAAACTCCTGGCGACAGAGATCCCACTCACCTAAAAGTAATGCTATAAGGGCTGACTCTCTGAGTACATAAATACCACAACTATCATTTTGTCAACTCTACTAGTAACCATGTTTGATGTGCTAAGTGACATAATCAGTCTGATCGGCAAGCTCCCTTTATCTCAATCACAATGATGCAAATACTTAGCCAGTGTTGCACACCAATTAACATAACCCCATTGTCTTACATATTGGTTAGAAATTTAAAATTGTCACAGCAACTCTAAACCTTCGTTCTGCTGTGTTCATTCTGGGATGTCTCTGACCGGGTGCACGTCATCCTGGTACGAGAGAGAAAGCAACCAGAAGTCGTGATACATGTTGGGACCAACGACATAGGCAGGAAGAGGAATGAGGTCCTGGAGTGTGAGTTTTGGGAACTAGGCAGAAGGCTGAAGAACAGGACCTCAAGGGTGGCGTTCTCAGGATTGCTACCAGTGCTACGTGACAGTGATGGTAAGAATTGGAGGAGATGGCAGTTGAATGTGTGGCTGAGGAGTTGGTGCTGGCAGCAGGGTTTTAGATTTTTAGATCATTGGGATCTCTTCTGGGGAAGGTGGGACCTGTACAGATTGGATGGGTTGCACCTGAACTCGACGGGGAGCAATATCCTTGCAGGTAGGTTTGCTAGCATGGTTCGGAAGGGTTTAAACTAATTTGCGAGGGGGATGGGACCCAGAGCGTTAGAGCAGTGAAAGAAGTGCATGGAGTAAAGCCAGATCTAACATACAGAGAGGCTTTGAGGAAAGAGAAGCAGAATAAACGGTGTAAAGACAGTAAGGTAGAAGGGCTGAAATGTGTGTACCTCAATGCAAGAAGCATCAGGAAAAAAGGTGATGAACTGAGAGCTTGGATACATACGTGGAATTATGATGTAGTGGCTATTACAGAGACTTGGCTGGCACCAGGGCAGGAATGGATTCTCAATATTCCTGGATTTCAGTGCTTTGAAAGGGATAGAGAGGGTGGAAAAAGGGGAGGAGGGATGGCATTACTGGTCAGGGATACTATTACAGCTACAGAAAGCATGGGCAATGTAGCAGGATCCTCTTTTAAGTCAATATGGGTGGAAGTCAGGAACAGGAAGGGAGCAGTTACTCTATTGGGGTATTCTATAGGCCTCCAGGTAGCAGCAGAGATACAGAGGAGCAGATTGGGAGGCAGATTTTGGAAAGGTGCAAAAATAACAGGGTTGTTATCATGGGTGACTTTAAATTTCCTAATATTGATTGGCACCTGATTAGTTCCAAGGGTTTAGATGGCGCAGAGTTTGTTAAGTGTGTCCAGGACGGATTCCTGTCACAGTATGTGGACAGGCCGACCAGGGGGAATGCCATACTAGATCTAGTACTAGGTAATGAACCGGGTCAGGTCACAGATCTCTCAGTGGGTGAGCATCTGGGGGAGAGTGACCACCGCTCCCTGGCCTTTAGCATTATCATGGAAAAGGATAGAATCAGAGAGGACAAGAAAATTTTTAATTGGGGAAAGGCAAATTATGAGGCTATAAGGCTAGAACTTGCGGGTGTGAATTGGGATGATGTTTTTGCAGGGAAATGCACTATGGACATGTGGTCGATGTTTAGAGATCTCTTGTGGGATGTTAGGGATAAATTTGTCCCGGTGAGGAAGATAAAGAATGGTAGGGTGAAGGAACCATGGGTGACAAGTGAGGTAGAAAATCTAGTCAGGTGGAAGAAGGCAGCATACATGAGGTTTAGGAAGCAAGGATCAGATGGGTCTATTGTGGAATATAGGGAAGGAAGAAAGCAGCTTAATAAGCGGCTGAGAAGAGCAAGAAGGGGGCATGAGAAGGCCTTGGCGAGTAGGGTAAAGGAAAACCCTAAGACATTCTTCAATTATGTGAAGAAAAAAAGGATGACAGGAGTGAAGGTAAGACCGATTAGAGATAAAAGTGGGAAGATGTGCCTGGAGGCTGTGGAAGTGAGTGAGGTCCTCAATGAATACTTCTCGTCGGTATTCACCAATGAGAGGGAACTTGATGATGGTGAGGACAATATGAGTGAGGTTGATGTTCTGGAGCATGTTGATATTAAGGGAGAGGAGGTGTTGGAGTTGTTAAAATACATTAGAACAGATAAGTCCCCAGGGCCTGATGAAATATTCCCCAGGCTGCTCCACGAGGCAAGAGAAGAGATTGCTGAGCCTCTGGCTAGGATATTTATGTCCTCGTTGTCCATGGGAATGGTACCGGAGGATTGGAGGGAGGCGAATGTTGTCCCCTTGTTCAAAAAAGGTAGTAGGGATAGTCCGGATAATTACAGACCAGTGAGCCTTACATCTGTGGTGAGAAAGCTGTTGGAAAAGGCTCTTAGAGATAGGATCTATGGGCATTTAGAGAATCATTGTCTGATCAGGGACAGTCAGCATGGCTTTGTGAAAGGCAGATCGTGTCTAACAAGCCTGATAGAGTTCTTTGAGGAGGTGACCAGGCATATAGATGAGGGTAGTGCAGTGGATGTGATCTATATGGATTTTAGTAAGGCATTTGACAAGGTTCCACAAGGTAGGCTTATTCAGAAAGTTAGAAGGCATGGGATCCAGGGAAGTTTGGCCAGGTGGATTCAGAATTGACTTGCCTGCAGAAGGCAGAGGGTGGTGGTGGAGGGAGTACATTCAGATTGGAGGATTGTGACTAGTGGTGTCCCACAAGGATCTGTTCTGGGACCTCTACTTTTCAAGATTTTTATTAACGACCTGGATATAGGGGTAGAAGGGTGGGTTGGCAAGTTTGCAGATGACACAAAGCTTGGTGGTGTTGTAGATAGTGTAGAGGATTGTCAAAGATTGCAGAGAGACATTGATAGGATGCAGAAGTGGGCTGAGAAGTGGAAGATGGAGTTCAACCTGGAGAAGTGTGAGGTGGTACAATTTGGAAGGACAATCTCCAAGGCAGAGTACAAAGTAAATGGCAGGATACTTGGTAGTGTGAAGGAGCAGAGGGATCTCAGGGTACATGTCCACAGATCCCTAAAAGTTGCCTCACAGGTGGATAGGGTAGTTAAGAAAGCTTATGGGGTGTTAGCTTTCATAAGTCGAGGGGTAGAGTTTAAGAGTTGCGATGTAATGATGCAGCTCTATAAAACCCTGGTTAGGCCACACTTGGAGTACTGTGTCCAGTTCTGGTCACCTCACTATAGGAAGGATGTGGAAGCATTGGAAAGGGTACAGAGGAGATTTACCAGGATGCTGCCTGGTTTAGAAAGTATGCATTATGATCAGAGATTAAGGGAGCTAGGGCTTTACTCTTTGGAGAGAAGGAGGATGAGAGGAGACATGATAGAGGTGTACAAGATAATAAGAGGAATAGATAGAGTGGATAGCCAGCGCCTCTTCCCCAGGTCAGCACTGCTCAATACAAGAGGACATGGCTTTAAGGTAAGGGGTGGGAAGTTCAAGGGAGATATTAGAGGAAGGTTTTTTACTCAGAGTGGTTGGTGCGTGGAATGCACTGCCTGAGTCAGTGGTGGAGGCAGATACACTAGTGAAGTTTAAGAGACTACTAGACAGGTATATGGAGGAATTTAAGGTGGGGGCTTATATGGGAGGCAGGGTTTGAGGGTCGGCACAACATTGTACTGTACTATTCTATGTTCTATGTTCTAAAACACAAGTCAGCAATAAGCCTTGGGCCCTGGAAAGTGAATATCCATCAGACCTCTCTCTCTCTAACACACTCACACTTCTCTTCTTCACGCTTTCATCTTATTCTCTCCTTTCTTTCTCTTTTTCTCTCTCATTGTCTTCTTTTGCACATTAGTTGTTTGCCAGTCTTTGTTTTGGAGAGGAGAGTGGATCATCAGAGAAAAGGAAGGGGGGCACTGGGGAGGTAATGAGCAGGTTAATAAGAAGAGTTAAGAGGCCAGAATGGGTAATAGAAGAGGGAAAGGAGAGAGGGAAATTTATCAGAAGGAGAAATTAATATTCAGTGGAGGCAAAGGAACTGAGAAAAGGGAATAGCATTTTTATAGGAGATAAGGTGGGAAGAGGTATAGCTCCATCTGTAAAATGTAGAATTTTCCAGTGGCCAACCATTTTAATTCCTATCCGTGTTCCTTTTCCAATTTATAGGTCCATGACCTATTCTTTTGCCATGTGAGGTGATCATTCTCAGGTTGGAGGAACAACACCACATTCTGTATTGGTAACCTCCAACCTGATAGCATAAACATCGATTTCTCCTTCTGGTAATTTTTTCCCCTCCCTGTTCCCTCTTCTTCTATTCCCCACTCTGGCCTTTTACCTCTCCTCCTTACCTGCCAATCACCTACCCTTGGTGCCCCTCCTTCCTCCCTTTCTGCCATGGTCTCCTCCTATTAGATTCCTTCTTCTTCAGCCCTTTGCCCTTCTCAATTATCATGTCCTAGCTTCTTATTTCATTCCCCCTCCCCAGCCACCTGGCTTCACCCATTCTCTTCCAGCTTGTCTTCCTTTCCTTCCCCCACCTTATTCTGGCATCTTCCCCTTTTTTTTCCAATCCTGATAAATTGTCTCGGCTTGAAACATCAACTGATTCATTTCCATGGATACTGTCTCACCTGCTGAGTTCACTTAGCATTTTGTGTGTGCTGCTCTGGATTTCTAGCATCTGCAGAAGCTCTTGTGAGTGTGTCTGCTTATGTATAGTTTTCTGTAAATTCTATTGTATTTTTCTTTTTCCCTGCAAAAAAAAATCTCAAGGTAGTATACGGAAACATATTTGTACTTTGATAATAAATTTATTTTCAACTTTGAATTTTGAATTCCTTTTCACCAAAATATACAACACTGATCAAAAGAAAGCTGGTAGAGATTATCCTGAACTTCACTTGACCCCTGCTGCTCATGTCAAATTAATGTTTTATTTTGACTAAAGAGCATTCCGGGGGGATGCTCATTCCCAGTGAAATATAGAACTGTAGCAAGAACTGATCGCTCATAAATCAAGGGTTATCAGATGGCTGTGTTTCAATTGCTCAGCTTGTCAAGTAACTATCTTCCAAAGGATGACGGACCTTGAGAAAATTGCTCCATAGCTGGGTCAGGGAATACTGCCAGTTCCCATCAACTTTCATTATAAACAAAGACTTCCTCCTTACGGACCGCAAGCAAAACTGTGGCTATGATTGCATTTTACTTTTCCTCCAGCCTCTGCCAACGTTTTTTGGCATTCTACTCAAATATTATTAACTTCAGTTAGTCCTGTTGCCCATTCATTAGATTTACACCAACAACGCGGCAACTAATCACCGAGATGCTCCCTGCTGCCCAAAACTGATTCACTTCATCTTCCTTTGATTAGAGATCCTTTTTTATAATCACTACTGATCCTTAAGCGGCTGATCTGCAGAGAAGGTGGAGTTGATTTTTTTCCCCTGGCTGTGGTTTATAGAATCAGGATTCACAATCTCAATACAAGGGGTCAGCCATTCTATACTGAGATGAGAAGAAACTTCTTCACCAAGAGGAAAGTGAATCACAGGAGGTCAATTCTTGAGGGGCTGGTGGAGAGTATTGATAGATCGGTTGGTATTAAAAGAATCAACAGATATGGGGTTAGAATATGAAAAGGATAAGGGGTTAAATTGCCTACCTGCTCCTCTCATGTTTTTGTGCTCTTATGAAAATTGTTCACACCAAGTGAACATTATTAAGTGATGCAATAAGATGACATACAAGAGTGAGATCAATCAACTATTGCAATAACAACCTTGTATTTAATCATCAGCAAGACCAAGGACTACAGGAAGGAAGGGGAAGTCGGGAGAACACTAGCTTCACATTACTACCATGGGGGAGGAGATACAGGAGTCTGAAGACTCACACTCAATGTTTTGAGAACAACTCTTCCCCTTCAGATTTCTCAAGTGCCCATGAACACTACCTCATTATTTGTCTTTTCTACTATCTATTTTGGTAACTTAGAGTAATTATGTCTTACTCTATACTGCTGTTATAAAACACATTTCTCTACATGGGATGGTGACAAACTTGATTCAGATTTTGAACTTTTGTATGATTAAATGCTCAGGAGTGCTAAGATAGCATGTAGTATCATATTCCTGATGGAGTCAGAGTAACACAGCAAAGAAACAGTCCCTTTGAAACAACTAATTCATAGCATCCAAGGAGCCCACTTAAGGCAATCTGATTTGGCCCATATCCCCCAAAACCTTTCCCAAGCATATATTTATCCAAATGCACTTGAAGTGTCATGATTTCACCTCTCTCAATTACTTCCCCTTCCATCTATGCATCACTCTTGTGAAGCATTTGTACCTTCCTCTCTCAATTAATCCCATGGTTTCTAGTTCTTGATTCCCTTTCCACAGGAAAGAAAGGCTGTATTTAAACTCTGTCTCTGCTCCTCAAAATGTTATACATCCTTTAAGAGGCCACCCTTGTCGCAGCTGACTAGGTAGCATCTTCTGTTTTAACTTCCCTCACACAGAGTAATGGTGGACCTAGCTGCAGAGAAATGTCACGCAAGATTAGAGGAAAAACATCCAGCCAGGCTTTACTGGATTCCTTAGCAGGCAAGGTACAGGCAGAGGATCAATCCAAAAAACATTAACTAGTTTCAGAAACTAGAGATTCCTACAAATAAAAGCAAGGCTTCATTTACAAAAGGTAACTCCAAGACCAAGCAAAGAAACATGGGACAAGGAACTTATATTGGGCTACAAACAAGGGACAGGTGATAACAATGAACTAATAATTAGCCACATAGGCAGGTGAGATGGAAGGGATTGACCTTGTCAACTTACCCTCCCTATAGTGGCCAGTTTAAAGGGTATGGGAGTGCCCCCTCCTCCTCTACGGGAGGCTCCTGGCGGCCCAAGACAATCAGGATGGTGGCAGTGGAAAGCCTGGATCAGGTCTGAGTCTAAGATATGTCACGCCAGCACCCATGTGTGTTCCCCTGGATCATATCCCTCCTGGCCAGGTGGCGGGGGCTGTAACCATGACTTCAGGAGTCAAGCTACCACTTACAACGCAAGGGTGAGGCATGGAGGGAACTGGAGAGGTTACCATTGGTTTCAACTGGTTCCTGCTTTCATAGACTTAAGCAGAGCCAACTAGTACGTCACAAATTTGACCCACCTGATGATCTTAAATGGCCCAACAAATCTCAAAAAAACAATTTTCTGGACTTAGCTGAGAGCAAAATCTTCGGTCCCAGCCTGAGGAAATAAATAAATCTCTTCCTATTGTTGGTTTGCTTCTGGTGACTGGTTGAGGTGCATTTCAAGGCTGCCTGAGCCCTTCTCCAGGTCCCCTTGGACTGAGCAACAAACTTCCCTGCAGCTGGAATGCCAACCTCCACTTCCTGACTATAGAAAAGTGATGGCTAAAACCTGAATTGGCACTCAAATGGGGATACGGTAGTGGAGAAGTTCTGCGGAGTGTTTTGTGCCAGTTCTGCCCAGATCAAGTACTGGCTTCCAAAGGATGCAGGGAGTACACAAAGCAGTAGTGGTATTTCTCGAGGTTTCGATGAACCCATTACATCTGACCATTGGATTGCAGGTGGAAACCTGAAAAGAGACAAGTAGAAAAGCCAAATGGAGAGCAGAAAGCCTTTCAGTAATGGAACATGAACAGGGGACTATGATCAGATACAATGTCATCTGGATTACCATGAACCCTGACGACACTCTGTAGCAAAATATCAGCAGTTTCTTTGGTAGAGGGAAGTTTAGGCAGGGCAATGAAGTGAGCAGCTTTACGAAAATGGTCTACCACCACCAGAATTACAGTGACCTAGTGAAAATGGCAGGCTGGTAATGAAATCCATAAAGATGTGGGACTATGGGGACAGATCAAGGGTGCTGAAGCCCAGAAGGGCGCTGATCAGAAGATTTCTATTGAGCACAGACATAATGCGATTGGATATCCTTTGTCATCTCTGGCCACCAAAAGCGTCTCTGAATAAACTCCAAAGTTCTCCCCACTCCAGGGCACCCAGAAACGGGATGTGTGATCCCACCGGAGAAGATTTTTATGATGTTTCCATACCACAAAGGGGCTCTTGGAACCATCCAACCAATGGGCAACACTCTTTTAATGCTAGTTTGACTGCTAGGAGCTCTCAGTTACTAACATCATAGCTCCTCTGAGTAGGGGACAGGCATCTGGAAAAGAATAAATGGGGTGAAACCTATTGTCAGTCACAGACCCCACAGAGGACAGCTCCAACGTCAATGCTTGGACACATCTACTGTAACAATAAAGAGTAGTTCAGGGTTTCGGTGCATCAGTATTGTGGCCAAAGTGAATCACCTCTTTAATTCATCAAAGGAAGTTTGTGCTTCAGTTGTCCAGTGAATACAGGACTGAGAACCCCTAGTAAGTGCGGAGACAGGTGCAGCAAAGTGCTGAAACTGCAAATGATGCTCCTACAGAAATTGGCAAAGTCAAGAAACCTCTGCACCTGCTTTAATGTCTTTGGCTGTGGCCATTCAGTGATGGGAGCAACCTTACCTGACTCCATCTGCATTCCTTCTGGAGAGACAACTATAATCTAGGAAGGAGAGTTTGTAAGAATGGAACTCACAGTTTTCAAACTTCACAAAGAGATGATTTACATAGAGTTTCTGGAGGACTTGTTGGACATGCTGAACGTGCTTCTGGAGAGATTTTGAAAAGATTAGAACATCATCTGGATAACCAGAAACAAAACGGTTCAACATCTCTTGCAGAACATCATTTACCAAGGACTGAAAAACTGCAGGGGTGTTTACCAACTCAAATGGCATGATGAGATATTTCCAGTGGCCACTAGGGGTGCTAAAGGCCCTCTTCCATTCATCACTTTCTGTGATGCACATCAGATTGTAGGCACTACCCAGATAGAGCTTTGTGAAAATGGTGGCTTTTGTAGAAGCTTAAATGCAGGTGACATCAGTGGGAGAGTACAATGGTTCTTAGTGGTAATTTTATTGAGATCTTGATACAGGGATGAAGGCCATTTCTTTCTTGGAAACAAAGAAGCCAGCACAGGCCAGTGAAGCGGAAGGGCGAATGAAACCAGTCTTAAGAGCATCCTGGGTATATTTTTCCATGGCTGTGTTTTCAGGGGTAGAGAGAGAATACAACTGCCCTCTCGGGTAAACAGTACCAGGAAGAACTTCAATGGCATAGTCATATGGTCCATGAGATGGCAACTCAGTAGTACACTGACTAAGGACCTCTGTCAGATCATGATATTCAGGAGGCAAATGCATAATAGGTCTAATGAGTAGACAAGAGAGTCACAAGGACTCACCATTTCAACTGCTGCAGCTATCTCTTTGTGCAGCATAGCCACTGGGGATGTAGGAGAGATGCAGGAATTCAGGCATGCAGGGTTCCAATGAAGAAGAGATCCAGTGGTCCAGGAGAACTGTGGGTCATGAAGCTACAGCCATGGATAGCCAAGAATTAAAGGGTCTCGAGAGGACTCGAGGAGATACAGAGAAATTGTAGCTACAGTCAAATGAAGAGGCTTTGTTCTGTTCTTGATTACTCCAGAGCCGATGGGCTGCCATCTATAACTTGAATCTTCCATGGTGAGGGACAGACCTCAAAGGGAATGCATATTTGTACTAATTCAATGTCGAGCAGATTATCAGCTGCACCCGAGTACATAAATGCGCTGTGCTAAGCACAATGGTCTTCTCACTGGAGTCGTTCCAAGTGCGGGTGGCTGGTAGTAGTAAATGGGAGCAGGAGTCTCAAGTTGGGCTGTTCCACTTGCTAAGGTCTTCCCACCCTTTTGGCTTTTACTGCTGGCTCAGGCTAGGAGACAGGCAGGTGACTAGTAGCTCCACGGTAAAGACAACAGCCCTTCCCTTATGCATCTCTCCCTCTCCTCAGGTGTCAGGCAAGTTCATCTTAACTGCATTGGTTCATTTTCCGGCTGTTGACTAGAATGGGCAAGCTCATGAGATCGAGATCTCAGCGACAACAAACTTAGAGTGATGCGAGAAGGACGGCATTCTCTCTTCCTCTCATGAACGCAGTTGTCAATCCGGATGATCATGGTTGTGAGCTCCTCCAAGCTGGACTCCACTCTCAACTGGCAAGTTCATCCTTCACCTCTTTTGAGAGGCCATGATGAAAGAGGGTGAGGTGTGCTTCCCAATCCCACTTGCTTTCAGCTATCAGAGTCCTGAATTCTATTACAAAGTCTGCAACAGATCAGGCCCCCTGGTGCACATCTGTTAGCCACCTAGCTGCCTCCCAGTCTCTCACTGGGTGGTCAAAAACCTTTTTAAGGGTGTCCCTGAACATCTCTAAATTACTGCAGATTGGTGATTGCTGGCACCCTAGAGCAGTTGCCAACTCTAGTGCACAATCTAACAGCAGAGATAGAATGTAGGTGATCTTGGATTTTATCAGACTGAGAGACTGAGGGCTGGAGTTCAAAGACAAGGGCACACTGAGTTAGAAAGGCTTTGCAACTACCTGGATTCCCATCATAACACTGGAGGGCAGGGATGCTGAGTTCATTGATTGGCATATTTGCAGGTAGCACTGTCCCAGGAGGTGGAACTGGTGTGGGTATTGGCTTTGCACCTGGACAATGATCTTGAGAAAGGCATGCATGTAACTGCCGAAGAGCCTCAGCTAACTGCTTAACAATGTCCATAAGCTGCTGTAGTTGTTCTTGGTGTGTACCAAGCGATTTTTCCTGCTTAGCAACAGCAGCAAAGAACTGCCCCTCCTCGGCTGGGTCCATCTTGATGTTTCAGTCTTGCTGTTACAGATGACTAAGTTACTTCTTCAGTTTTAACTTCCCTCACTCAGAATTATAATGAACCCAGTTGTGCAGAAAGTCACAAAAAATTAGAGGAAAAACTCCAACAAGGCTTTACTGGATTCCCTAGGAGGCAGGGTACAGGCAAAGGGTACAAAACACATTAACTAGCGTTTTGGAAATTAAAAATTCCTGGTAACAAAGGTAAGGCTTCATTTAGAAAAGAGGCGCAAAAAAAGGGACAAAGTACTTGTATAAGGCTACAAACAAGGCACAGGTGATAACACTGATCTAATAATTAGCCTAATAGGCAAGTGAGCAGGAAGGGAATGGCCTTGTCAAAGAGCCTCCTTCTGGTGACCAGTTCAAGGTGTGACAACCTTTCAATATCCTTCTCACCAAAGAATAAAGTACTAGCCTGTTCAAACTCTCTCCCTAAAACTTACACTGATGGGGGATCTCAGCTGAATCAAATACATACCTTCTGTCTCCACAGGTGCTGCTTGACCCAATGAGATCTTCCAGACTTCTGGTTTTTATCGAAATATAATCGGGATCCTAAATAGGATCTCTGCAGATCACCAGCAAAAGGTAAGCTTGTAAGCAAGTACATTAGATTGCTATGACAGGAGACTTGGTGGTCACACACTTCTTTTACAATCCCGCCTCTGCATCCACATTAGTTACTCTGTCCCTGGTCATTCCTTCCTTCATTACTTGGTCACAACTCTCTCGATCACACCCTCTCTTACTCTCAATCAAATCCTCTCTCAATCGGTGCTTCTCTCAATTACTCCGCCTTCCCGCTCTCCCTGAAGATTACCCAATATTGCATATATTCCCTCATCCTATTACTTCCAAAGTAGGTGTGCAGAGCATTGTTCGAGTCTATTGTTTGTAGAATTGGTGCTTTCTTTCTCTTGTATGCTGTGTTTGCTGTTTAGTTTGCACAGTTATGTGTTTCCTGTGGGTTGATCCCCAAAGTTCTCAAGATGCTGAGATGTTTACACTAGTGTGGACATTTTTAAAAAAGGGAAATGCTTGCAAAGTTTATGGGTGTTCATTTAAAACTGAGGTAGTGAAATTACCTCAGTGATGTGGAGTCAGATCACTGGAGACATTTAAAGAGGAAATAGATAGGTGTTTGGAAGATCAGAGAACTGAGGCCTAAGGGAGTTGGTACAGAAAAAGAGGTGATACCAAGAGCAGATCAACCACTTTCATATAAAATGGTGGGTCAGGATTGTGTGGCTGAGTAGCCTGAATCTACTCCTATTTTCTAGGGTTCTTATGAATACACCCCCAATTGCTGACAGCACATCCAGTAGAATTTCTCTTTACATGTCCTTTCAGTTTGCATTAATGCATTGTTAGCATTGTCACTTAATTTTCTAAATTCCACAAAACCCAATTTTTATAATCTTTTAAATCATACTTGTGAACTTTCTTTTATAAAGGCAATAGATCCTCTCAACTGTGTGTGAAAAGATTTACTGAAATGTTGCCTAGATGGAAGCAGAAAATTACAGGGACAATTGGATAGACTGGGACTGTGTTCCCTGGAGTGAAGGAGGTTGGTAATTGACCTTATAGAGACTTATAAAATCATGAAGGACCTAAATAAAGTGTATTGTCACAGTCAAGCACAGATTTAATATGCGAAGGGATAAGGGGATCGGTGGACAGCTTTTTTCACACTGGATGTAGTGTGTATATGGAATGAGCTACCAGAAAATGTGGAAGAGGCATGTGACTACTATGAAGAGGAAAAGCTTAAAGGGATGTGGTCCAAATGTAGGTCTAAGGGACTGGCTCAGGAATGGACCAGATGGATCGAAGAGCCTGTTTCTGTGCTGTATAACTTGATGGTTCAATGATACCAAGTGTGTCTGTTCCTGTGATAGCAAGTTCTCAGCATGAATATGAGCATTTTTTTAAAACTTTGTCAGGGTCACGTGGCATGTAGAAGAACAAATTGAAGGTCCAACCCTATCAGTAAAAAGATAACCCATTAGAGAATGGGACAGGGCAGATGACCGAAGTTTGTGTGGAGGACAACTTTGCATCTAGTGAACATAATGCCATTATTTTCAAGGAGATTATGGAAACAGCTGATTCGGGTCCACCTGTTTGATTCATAATTGTGACATTGTATGTGGAATAATTCTAAGTGATGTTAAAGAGTAATAGAACACTACAGCATAGTCCATTCATCTGCCTAGTCCCATACAACTGCACCCGGACCATAGCTCTCTCTACCCCTCCCAACCATGTTGTTGTTGTTGAGTACTGTCACTTTGCTGTCAGCTCATGGTGACACTATGGTTAGTATAGTTGTCCATAGGATTTTCTTCCGTACAGATAGTGCTGCTCCTCAGCTTGGGATCTGGCTGGATTCGAACTCAGGACCATCTGTCTTGAAGTCCATTGCTGATGCTACTACACCTCCAACTGACCCCTATCCACCTACCTATCCAAATTTCTCTTAAGTGTTGAATCAAACCCACTTCCACTACTTGAGCTGGCAGCTCTTTCCACACTCTCACCACCCTCTGAGTGAAGAAGATCCCTTTCATGTTCCCCCTCTTTTCACCCTTAACCCATAACCCCTAGTTATAGTCTCACCCAACCTCAGTGGGAAAATTTACTCGTCATAACTGCATTATCATCCAGATCATTGATATAGATGACAACCAACAGAGCATGCAGCACTAATCCCTGTGGCACACCACTAGTCACAGGCTTCCAGTCAGAGAGACAACCATCTACAACACTCTCTGGCTTCTCCTGCAAAACCAATGTCTAATCCAATTTACTACCTCATCTTGAATGCCAAATGTAACAACCTCCCAAGAGTGACCTTGTCAAAGGCCTTGCTAAAGTTCATGTAGACAACATCCACTGCCTTGCCTTCATCAACTTTCCTGGTAACATCCTCAAAAATTTCTATAAGTTTGGTTAGATATAACCTATCATGTACAAAGCCATGTTAACTATCCTAAACAATCCTTCTCTGTCCAAATAATATATCCAGTCGATTAGAAGGGATGTCAGGCTCACTGGCCTATAATTTCTCGTTTATTCTTGGAGCCTTTCTTAAACAACGGAACAACATTAGCTATCTCCCGATACCTGACCTGTGGAAAAGGATGTTTTAAATTTCTCTTTTCAGGGCCCTGTAATTTCTGCACTAACCTCCTACTGGGGCTGAAAGAAAAAAGTTGTCAGGTCCTGTAATTTGTCTCAAGATACACATCTTCCTCTGTAATCTGTACAGGGTCCATGGACTCACTGCTGCTTTGCCTCACTTTTATAGACTCTGGGTCAATCTCCTGAGTAAATACAAATGCAAAAAAATCCATTTAAGATCTACCGCATCTCTTCTGAACTCCATGCATAGATTACCATTATGACCTTCTAGAGGAGCAATTTTATCCCTTGCTATCATTTTGCTCTTATCGTATTTGTAGAAGCCCTTCGTCTCTTCCACCTTGCCTGCTAGAATAACCTCAGGTCTTTTTTCGGTCCTCCTGATTTCTACCTTAAGTGTTTTCATACATTTCTTATACCCTTGAACTATTTATGTGTTTCCACCTGCCTAAAACTGCTATTCTCCTCCATCTTTTTGTTAACGAATGCTTCAATATCTTTCAAAAACCAAGGTTCTCTCAATGAGTTATCCTTGCCTTTTATTCTAACAAGAACATACAAACTCCGTATTCTCAAAATTGCACTTTTGAAGGTCTTCCTCTTACCAACTACACTCTTTCCAGAAAACAACCTGCCCCATTCCACACTTGCCAGATCCTTTCTGACACCATCAATATTGGCTTTTCTCCCATTTAGAATCTCAACCCAAGAATCAGAACCAGTCTTTTCCACAATCACGTTGAAGCAAATGGCATTATGATCACTGGATGTAAATTGTTCCCCTCACAAACTTCTGTCATCTGCCCTGTCCCATTCTCTAATGGGAGATCTGGTATCACACTCTCTCTAGTTGCAAATTCTATGCACACATTAATGAAACTTTCCTGAACACATTTGTCAAACTCTTTGCCATCCAGCCATTTTAAAAGAGTATGGGAGTCCCAGTTAAAATCACCTATTATCACAACCTTATTGTTCTTGTTACAGTCTGTGACTACTCTACAAATTTGCTCCCATTATATGATTTCATTATCATAGTCATACCTTACTAACTTCTCTGTTCTATCCATAAAGCATCACTAGACAGGCTCTTTGGTCTGTACTGACTGAGCACGGAGGTGACATTTTGTCTTACTAGTATTGCCATCACTTCCACTCTATCATATCTTAAAAAAAAGGAACCCTGTAACGTTGAGCTGCTAGTCCTGACCCTCCTGCAACCAAGTCTCAGTAATGACTACAATATCATAATTCCATGCCCTAATCTCATCCACTTTTCTGAAAAACTCCATGCATCAAAATGTAGCTCAAAGCATTAGTCCCACCTTGCTCAGCCTTTTGCTTCCTGGTGTTGTACATAGGCTTAACAACATCTTTCTCCACAACCAGGAAAGGAAACTATAGGTCAGTTAGTCTGACCTCAGTGGTGGGGAAGGTGTTGGAGTCAATCATTAAGGATGAGATCTCAGGGAACTTGGCAGCACATGATAAAATAGGCTGTAGTGAGCATGGTTTCCTCAAAGGAAAATCGTACCTGACAGATCTGTTGGAATTATTTGAAGAAATAACAAGCAGAATAACAAGAAGACAACGGAGAAACAGTTGCTGCTGTGCACTTGGATGTTCAGAAAGCCTTCGACAAGGTGCCACACATGAGGCTGCTTAACAAACTATGAGATTATGGTATTACTGGAAAGATTCTAGCATGGATAAAGCAGTGGCTGATTAGCAGGAGGCGAAGAGTGGCTGCTGATGATTAATGGTATTCCACAGGGATCTGTGTTGGGGACCGATTCTTTTTAGGTTATATGTTCATGAGTTGGATGATGGTTTTGTTGCAAAGTTTGCAGACAATGAAGATAGGTGGAGGAGCAGGTAGTTTTGAGGAAGTAGAGAGGCTACAGAAGGACTTGGACAGGTTAGGAGTTGAGCAGGTGGTAGGTGGCAGATGAAACCCAGTGTCGGGAAGTGTATGATTATGCACTTTGGGAGACAAATTGAAAGGATTGACTATTTTCTAAATAGAGAGAAAATACAAAAAACTGTGGGGCACAAAGGGATTTGAGAGTCCTTCTGCAGGATTCCCTAGAGGTAAATTTGCAGATTGAGTCTGTGACGAGGAAGGCAAATTCAATATTAGTACTGATTTCAAGAGGATTAGAATATAAAAGCAAGGATGTAATGTTGAGAATTAATAAAGCACTGGCGTGTCCTCACTAGGAGTATTGTGAACAGTTAAGGCCTTATCGAAGAAACGATGTGCTGAAACTGGAGAGGGTTCAAAGGAGGTTCATAGAAATGATTCCAGGATTGAACAGCTTGTCATCTGAAGAGCATTTGATGGCTCTGGGCCTGTATTCACTAGAATTCAGAAGAATGAGGCGTGACCTCATTGAAACCTATCAAATGGTGGAAAGCCTTGATAGAGTGGATGTGGAGAGGATGTTTCCTATATTGGGAGAGTCTAAGAACAGAATGGAGTCCTTTTATAAGAGAGATGAGGAGGAATTTCTTTAGCCAAAGAGTGGTGAATCTGTGGAATGTTTTCTCACAGACAGCTGTGGAGGCCAAGTATTTATGTATATTTAAGTCAGAGGTTGATAGATTCTTGATTGGTCAGGGCATGAAGGGATATGGGGAGAAAGCAGGAGATTAGGATTGAGAGGAAAATTGGATCAGTCATGATGAAATGGTGGAGCAGACTCAATGGGCCAAATGACCTAATTTTGCTCCTATATCTTATGGTCTTATGGCCTAACCACTTCACTCTCTGTTCTGGTGCTCTAGTTCCCATCCTTCCTGCAACCCTAATTTAACCTCCCTCCCCCTCCACATGCAGCAAACGTTCCTGCTGGGATATTAGTCTCCCTCCAGTTCAGGTACAAACCCTGGAAAAAGCCCAATGATCCAAAAACCTGATGCCCTTCCCTCCAGCACCATCTCCTTATCTATTTGTTAACTTGTATGATCTTCCTATTTCTGGCCTCACTAGCATGTGGCATGGGTAACAATCCTGAGATCTCAACCTATAGGTCCTGTACTCTAACTTAGCACCTAATTCCCTGAACTCACTCTGCAGGGCCTCATCACCCTCTCTTACCCATGTCTTTGGTACTGACGTGGACCATAAACTGTGCTGCTCAGACTCCCATTTAAGAATGCTGTGGATTCAATCTGAGACATCCCTGGCACCTAGGAGGCAACATACCATCTGTGAATCTCATTCTCATCCATAGAACCTCCTTCCTGTTCTCCTAACCAATGAATCCTGTATTACTACAGCTTGTCTCTTCGTTCCCTTCCTTCCTGAGTCATCGAGCTAGACTCAATGCCAGAGACCTGACTCCTGCTTGGTCATCCCTCCCTAACTGTGGCCAAAGTGGTATATCTGTTGTTGAAGGGAAGGACCACAGAGGTAATCTGCACTGGCTGCCTATCCCCTTTCCCCCTCCTGACGGGCAACCTGTTCCCTGTGTTCTACACCTAAGGTAAAACTACCACCCTGCATGTCCTGTCTATCAATCCCTCAGTTTCCCGATTTGTCCGGAGCTCATACAGTTCCAGCTCCAGTCTGACAGAAACTGCAGCTGGATGTACTTCTTGCTGGCGTAACTGTCAGGGACAATGGAGGTTTCCCTGCCTTCCCACGTACCAGAAGAGGAGCATTCCACTCTTCCACCTGGCAACACCACTGCTGTTATTGTGCAATAAGAAACAGGAAGGAATAAATAATGAACAAAAAATCTGCCTACGGACTATGTCTCATGTCGCCCAAGCCTCGATAAGCCAAATCCTCAACTCCCCACTCTAAAACTGGCCCATTCACACTATGGCCTCTCCGCTTTAACCTAATTTGTTTTTATTGGAACTTGCCAAGTGCTGAATTATGTGTAATCCAAATGTTTCCTCAGGAACCGTGGCACTCAACATGTGCCAATTGCTCCTGCTCGCCTCTTTTAAACATCCCCCCCCCCCCCCCCGACCATGGAATTCAGTGCCTCCTCGGAAACTGTGGCACACAAAGCTGTTGTCGGAGGCCAAGTCCCAGAGACAAGACTTCACACACTCTAGGCAGTTTATCAAATGGCAGGTGGCATCTTCTTAAATGTGGCATAAGTATTCTGCTGCATGTGAGATTCCTCAGGGGTTGGTGGTGGGGTGCAGGGGTTCTTTAGTTCGTTCTGTTCTCTGTGCCTCTGTTCCCTGAAAAGCCATTACGAACTGCAGTTATGCCTTTTCTTGTAATTGCCTTCCCTGGGAGATTTTGTTACCTCATTGTGCATTGTTTCTTTTTCATTCATTCGAGCCAGGAGGAGTGTATAATATATTCCACATCACCCTCCTTTCATTTCTGAGCTGAAATACGCAACAGGAACCAGCATGATCTACAATTGCCAAGTGTTTTAACATCTTTTTTTTATGGTGTAATTCCCTGCGACCAGCTGTGGAACTGACGTATCACACTGCTCTCCTTCCCCAGTGGACACACTTGTCATTCTGCTGCTTTCCCTTGAGGGAATAGTTCATTAGTGTTGAAGCCAATGAAGTTAGCTAAACATGGTCATTAGTGCAGTTACAACACCTCACTGTGTGGTTTTAACGCAGTCACAAGTGTTGCACCATTTCAGAGCTTCCTGAACGAAAGGATGGTTCCATAGCTTGTCTGCTTAAGCTTAGATCAAAGAAATATCATACGTCAGTCAAAGTATACAATGCAGGGCCTTATAGGAGGAAAGATAAGTATAAAAGTTGTCCAAAAGAGCCCATTATATTTACTGCCCCCAGATCCGCGCCTTTGAAATTGATTGCAAATTACTGGATTTAATTAGGTCAAATTGTGCTAACTAGTACATGATGGAACCACTGGCTATCAACCTGTTGAGCCCCAGGATACCTGGAGCTTCTGAATTATGTAGCAGAGGGGAGGTCCAAGGTGCGTTGCAGGGCAGATGTGAATGCATCTGCATATCCATTTCTCTGGTGGACCCCGTTCAGGAGCATTGACTTGTGAAGGAGAGGTCGGGATACAGTGAACACAAAGCATTACACCAAGGAGGGCTGGCATAGAACTGAAGTTTCTGGTTCTGTGCACAATAGGATGTACATTTGGAATTTTGCTTCTTTTTACTTTATTTTAATGCATTTGATTATTTATTACTATTTGAATGTAACTTTATTCAAATTAATGTTATAAATAATTTTAACTTTAATATTGCTTAGATTTTTGGAATAACTTTTAAATATTTCTATCAGAGATTTTTAAAAAACTGTTAAAAGGTCTTTGACAGGTTTTGAGGCCTACTCACAGCACAAAGCCTGCTTCATCTTAGTGGATAGCTGTCAGATGTGAACAATTAATTCATTCATCCCTCTGCATCTGGACAAGCAAGTGTAGGAGGCAGGGTAATGGATAAGGGTAGGTAGATCATCCAATATTGTCCTGAACCTGGAGTCCTTTCCTGTCACAAGGAGATGAGGCCAGGCACAAGGCAATACCTAGTATCATTCATCACAATATATTTTGATGGGAATTGAATTGAATTGAATTGAATTGACTTTATTACTTACGTTCTTCATATATATGAGGAGTAAAAAATCTTTACGTTACGTCTCCATCTAAATGTGCAAATGCAATTTATAGTAATTTATAATAAATAATATGTACAACAGGATAGTCAATATAACATAGAAATACAGTTGTGTCAGCATGAATTAAGCAGTCTGATGGCCTGGTGGAAGAAGCTGTCCCGGAGCCTGTTGGTCCTGGCTTTTATGCTATGGTACCGTTTCCCAGATGGTAGCAGCTGGAACAGTCTGTGGTTGGGGTGACTTGGGTCCCTAATGGATCCTTCAGGACTTTTTTACACATCTGTCTTTGTAAATTTCCTGAATGGTGGAAAGTTCACATCTACAGATGCACTGGGCTGTCCGCACCACTCTCTGCAGAGTCCTGTGATTTAGGGAGGTACAGTTCCCATACCAGGCAGTGATGTAACCAATCAGGATGCTCTCAATTGTGCCCCTATAGAAAGTTCTTAGGATTTGGGGGCCCACATCAAACTTTTTCAACCACCTGAGTTGAAAGAGGCACTGTTGTGTTTTTTTTCACCACACAGCTGGTATGTACAGGCCAAGTGAGGTCCTCAGTGATATGTATGCTGAGGAACTTAAAGCTGTTCACCCTCTCAACTCCAGATCCATTGATGTCAATAGGGGCTAGCCTGTCTTCATTCCTCCTGTGATCCACAACCAGCTCCTTTGTTTTTGCAACATTGAGGGAGAGGTTGTTTTCTTGACACCACTGTGTCAGGGTGATGACTTCATTTCTGTAGGCTGCCTCATTATTATTTGAGATTAGGCCAATCAGTGTAGTGTCGTCAGTAAATTTAATTAGCAGATTAGAGCTGAGGGTGGCGACCCAGTCATGGGTATACAGAGAGTAAAGGAGGGAGGCTCAGTACACAGCCCTGAGGGCCACCTGTGTTGAGGGTCAGAGGGGCGGAGGTGAGGGAGTCCACTCTTACCACCTGCTGATGATCTGACAGGAAGTCCAGGGTCCAGCTACACAAGACAGGGTGAAGGCCGAGGTCTCTGAGCTTCTCGTTGAACCTGAAGGGAATTATAGTGTTGAATGCTGAACTGTAGTCCAAGAACATCATCCTCACATAAGCATCCTTCTCCAGATGTTTGCTCAGGTTAGATTATCCTTTTACTTAAGCTGCCCTATTTCTTCAAGCAAGTCTCACAAAATGTATATCCTGCAAATCAGATTTCAAGGTTTGTATCATAAATGATCTCAATCACTGTACTCATCAATGATAAGGTGGTGTTAAACTGTCAAGGTGACCCAGCTGTGCACAGCAGATGAGAAACTTGTCGTGAGCTGTGATATATTATGCCCAAATCCACCAAAGGCCAGTAAAGTAAGTATAAATGAAGAAAAAGAGACACAAGAGACTGCAGATGCTGAAATTTGAAGCAACAAAAATCTGATGGAGGAACTCAGCAGATCGAGCAGAATCTGAGGGAGAGAAGGAACAGTTTGAGTTTCGGGTCAAAACCTGAATGTAAGGTTTTGACTGGAAACAGTCTGGTCACAGTCTGGTTCCAGCACCCGTAACCATCCTTTTGATCTTCATATTCAGATTTCCTCTCAGTGACCATTTCAAAACTTGGTTAGTCTATAATCATCTACATGGGTTACTGACAATAAACGTATCAACAGCTTGCTGGATATTGCTTCCTATAAACTTATCAAAGTATGGAAGAACTGTTTCACAGCACAAATTTGCATTAGTACAAGGGAGGTCAATAACTCAATCCAACCATAATATTAAATCAAGTCTTCCAGATCTCCTTTTGCAGTTTGAATATCTGAGTATAGATGGACAACTGCACTGAGCCAGGATCACCGATTTATCTAAGAAACCAAACAAGCCAAGATATGACAGATGGTAAGAAGGCTTTTCTATATCTGAGTATGTCTTTGTTACCCTTGTGATGTATGTCTGTTAGCAGCGAAGGAAAATGCATCCTCAAGATTGGTGGGTTGGTACGACTTTAAGGGTCTGTGTTAAATAGTTTTATCTTGTTACATAATGTTCTTCATTGTTCACTGGCTTTCAGCATTAAAGGTTGTATGCACTAGATGCTCTTGTTAAAGGTGAATTTATGTCAGCCTTAGTCAATCAAGGAAAAAAACAGTGCACTAAAATGGGTCAGGTACCTCAGTGCCTAAACTGTGCTACTGCTGAGTGAACTCCCTGATCTTAAGTGCATAACACCAGCGTGAACCAAAAGCCACACAGGGAAGTCTATTTCAAATGCTCTACCTGCAAAATGCAAACAAACAGTAACACCTTAGAAATCAGCACAATGTTCTACAAAGAAAATCTTGACAAAAAATAAGTGTCTCTCTCTTTCCCCCCTTCTGCCTACCCACCGTTTATCCTGAAATACAAACCATTTTGATTCAGTCTTGTATTTAATTTTGTTCTCAGGAAAGCCTTAATTCCTCCAGCAGTGTTGTGATTTATTTGCTAATATTTCTGCCAGTACAAATTCTAATTGTCGAAATATGTGTCTGTGACCTTTTGTTTCTGTCAGTGGAAATATTAAACTGAGGACTTGCAGCTGTGTCCTTTTGTAGGGATTCTGAGATCTGATTTTATTTGCAAATCCAATTACATGACATAAAGGTTTTCAGGAAATGTTCAACAAGTTTCAGCTAGATCTGCATAAATACACAATAAAAGTTCAAAGATTATGTATGTCAAGAGGCAAGCCTTTTTCTCTGATTAATGCTCTTCATTATTTATTAATGTCCAAATAAAGATTTGAAATTTTGGTCGTAGGTTTCTGTTGAAGTAGAATTGTTCGGAAATTAAATGTCATAGAGCATAAATTTTGAAAGCAATCACTATGTCAGGCAGCATCTGCAGAGACAGAAGTAGAGATAGTGGTGCACATCCTCATCAAGGTTTGCCAGCATTGGCTGGTGTCTATGGTAAAGGGACAATTTCCCAGAAGAGACTTAAAATAAGCAGTGAGATATCTGTCTATTTCTATTGGACATCTCATAGATTTCATCAAGATAGTTCTTCTTGAATCTCATAATTATAAATCCACTTATGGAACTGCTAATGGGTAAATCAAGCCAATGCAGTCCATTGAAAACAGTGGGAGGAATCAACTGCTAACAAGAACATATGGAACAGTTTTTACCTGATTCAATCAGTTTAAATATTTTAATTTATATTTAAGTGTGTGTAGTGTTTATGAATGTGTTGCTGTGTGTATATGTACACTTGCTTGTGTGTATGTATGTGATTTAACTTTTTCAAAAAGTTATTAGTTATCACTTTGTCAACGACTTTTGTAATTATTTAACAAGTCTCAAGTGACTGTAAATCTTTGTGAACATCAAAGATAGTCAAAAGCATTCGATGTAGAACACCAGATTGACAGCTGGGAAACATGGTAGGTCTTGATCAATCGTTCTTTTAGCACAGCATGTACTGGGAAGCCAGGATGGACTGAAAGCTGAAGACCCAGTGAAAAATGTCGCCAGGATTACCCTGGAAGAAATGGCACAGTCCATGCCACAGATACCCAGTGTTCAGGCACAGTACAACAGATCTCCCATTTCACATCACTTTACTAAAATCATAATGGTTAGACCATCTTTAACCAGCTAAGAAAATATAGTTTTGCTGCTGACTGCATTCGGGGCGTAAGCCATTGAATTGAATTGACTTTATTACATCCTTCACATATTTGAGGAGTAAAAACCTTTACATTACATCTCCATCTAAATGTGTAATCATAGTAATTTATAATTATTTATAATAAATAGAACAGTCAATGTAACATAGAAATACACTCAAATCAGCATGGGTTCACCAGTCTGATGGCCTGGTGGAAGAAGCTGTGCGGGAGACTGTTTGTCCTGGCTTCTATGCTGCCTATTGTTCTTTCCAAAACATCTTCCAACTGATGGGACAACAGAGCACCAATACCACTCGCTGCTGCATCGTAAGATAAGATTATCTTCATATAGCCGGCCTAGTGAATAAGCATGTCAATAAGACTGGAGCAATACTTCGGAACCTACAAAAAGCTTTTTTTGAGCTTCAGTCCATCTCCATTTCATCCTCTATTGCGGCAGTTAGTTAAACGAAGCACAGAGTGTTTGTAAATTTACCAAGAATTTGTTGTAATAATTCAGCAATCCCAGGCATTGCTTCAACTCAATTGTATTAGCTAGGGCACAACGATGGATTGACTTTTCCCCTTTACTGGGTGTAGTTCTGTAGATTTCACACGATGCTACTGGTACTGAGCTTATTTTGCCAAAACAGTGCATCTCTTCTTTAAAGATTCAGTTCAGCACATCGCCTGGATTCTGTAAGATTTTTTTAAGGCTTCTATCTCAGGATATCAAAGTTCAAAGTACAAACAGTTTGTAAATTTATTATCAAAGTACATATATGTCAACACATGCAACCCTGAGATTTATTTTCTTGCCAACATTCACAGTAAAGAAACACAAAAGAATCAATGAAAAAAACACACACAAAAAAGATGGACTGAAAACCAATGTGCAAAACACAATAAACTCTGCAAATACAAAAAGAAAAAAAACGAAGTAATAATGATAAATAAATAATCAATAAACATTGAGAACATGCTACTATTGCTACGTCAACTCAGGCCTAGGGGGCCGACGCCGGGCACGATGATGGACTCTCCACTTCTCCCTCTCTCTCATCAGTGTTTTCAGTTCATCTACATTAGCCGCGCCGCTGTCTTCTAGGAGCGTGTTGACCATAGTCTTGGGAGGGCGCCCAGCGTTCATCCTCCTGTGCTTGGGCTCCCATATGATGACTAGGCTGGCAGGTAGCTCGGGGTGGCGTAGACAGTGTCCCGCTAGTTGCAGTCTTCTCGCCTCGATTTTAGTGGTGAGCATCGGTAGGTCATCATAGAGCTCAACGTTCGTCATGTGCTGTTGCCAACTCATGTCAAGAGCTATCCGGAGCATTTGTATATAGCAACCATCTAGAGACTTTTACATGGTCTTGGTGAGTGTCCATGTCTCGCATCCGTACATGAGAATGGACTCTATAACTGCTATGAAGATCCTCTTTTTAAGCCCTCTGGTCAGGTTCGACTTCTAGATTTCCTTCATGTCATTCATAGCCCTCCACGCCAGCGTCTTCCGTATCTTCATTCTTGACCTGAGGTACTCGAAGTTTTTCTTTCTTTATCAATCTTTTTATTAATTAAAGAAAAGGTATAAAGAGGAGAGTTATCTCAAATATCTATATCAATAACAATACATATAAAAGGTAAAATAAACATTATCAAGATCATACATAGTATTAATCTAATAATATATAATAAAAAATAAGATAATCAATTCTCCTCTTATCATTTCATAAAAAAAAGAAACTTTTATAATTTTTTATATCTATAAAAAAAGAACCCCACTATTCTCTATAAACAAAAACACAAGTTAAAAAAAAAAGAAAAAAAGAAAAAGAAAAAAAAGGGACTGGGCAACCCATACTAAGAGTAAAAGCAAGAAAGAGAAACTTTCTGATCAAATCCAAAGTTTCGAGAAAGTAACTGGAAGAGCAATAAATCAAACCATATGAAAATATTGAATAAAAGGTCACCAGGTTTCTTCAAATTTAAAGGATGTATCAAATGTCCGACTTCTTATTTTCTCTAAACTTAAACAGGACATAAGGGAGGAAAGCCAATAAAAAACAGTAGCTGGATTAGAATCCTTCCATTTAAGCAGAATGGCTCTCCTAGCCAATGAAGTTGTAAAAGCTATCATCTGTTGAGCGGAAACAGGAATATATCCTGCTTCCATTGGAATGATCCCAAAAATTGCTGTAAATAAGTTCGGTTGTAGGTCCAAATTCAAGACTTTTGATAAAGTTTTAAAGACATCTTTCCAAAAATTATCTATCTTGATACAAGACCAAAACATACGAGTTAAAGTAGCCACCTCAATATTACATCTGTCACAAATAGGATTAATATTGGGAAAAATACAGACTAATTTATCCTTTGACATATGTGCCCGACGTACTACCTTGAACTGTATCAAGGAGTGTTGGGCACAAATAGATGAAAAATTTACCAAATAAAAAAATTTATCCCATTGATTATCTGAAAGTGACTCTCGAAATTCCAATTCCTACGCAGCTTTAATTTTATCGTTAGATACCTTTGGCAAATTCAATAACCATTTATAAATTAAAGCTATCAGTCTTTTTTGAAATAGTTTAACCTGAAAAAGAGTGTCTATTATATTGGATGGATAAGCAGAGGGAAAATTTGGAAGTAAACTATGTAAAAAATTCCTAATTTGTAAATATCTAAAAAAGTGTGCATTAGATAAGTCACATTTGTCCACTAACTGAGTGAAAGACATTAAACAGTCCCCCATAAACAAATCTAAAAAAGTTATTATTCCTTTGGTTTTCCAAATTAAAAAGGTCAGATCGGAAATTGATGGTTTAAAAAAAAAATCAAGATGCATTTTACTAGAAAGAACAAAGTTACTAGACTCAAAAAATCTATGAAACTGAAACCAAATTCTTAATGTATGTTTAATAATGGGTTTGAAGTCTTGACTACCAACCTTAGAAAGCAAGAAAGGAAGAGGAACTCTCAGTAAAGAAGCCAAAAAATACCCCTTCACTGAAAGAAATCAGGAGGGCTACAAGAAGACATGAGGTTGCCTTGGCAGTCAAAGTGAAGGATAATCCAAAGAGCTTTTACAAGTATATTAAGAGCAAAAGGATTGTAAGGGATAAAATTGGTCCTCTAGAAGATCAGAGTGGTCGGCTTTGTGCGGAACCAAAGGAAATGGGGGAGATCTTAAATAGGTTTTTTGCGTCTGTATTTACTAAGGAAGCTGGCATGAAATCTATGGAATTGAGAGAATCAAGTAGTGAGACCATGGAAACTGTACAGATTGAAAAGGAGGAGGTGCTTGCTATCTTGAGGAAAATTAAACTGGATAAATCCCCGGGACCAGACAGAGTGTTCCCTCGGACCTTGAAGGAGACTAGTGTTGAAATTGCGGGGGCCCTGGCAGAAATATTTAAAATGTCGCTGTCTACGGGTGAAGTGCCGGAGGATTGGAGAGTGGCTCATGTTGTTCCATTGTTTAAAAAAGGATTGAAAAGTAATCTGGGAAATTATAGGCCGGTGAGTTTAGCGTCAGTAGTAGGTAAGTTATTGGAGGGAGTACTAAGAGACAGAATCTACAAGCATTTGGATAGACGGGGGCTTATTAGGGAGAGTCAACATGGCTTTGTGCGTGGTAGGTCATGTTTGACCAATCTGTTGGAGTTTTTCGAGGAGGTTACCAGGAAAGTGGATGAAGGGAAGGCAGTGGATATTGTCTACATGGACTTCAGTAAGGCCTTTGACAAGGTCCCGCATGGGAGGTTGGTTAGGAAAATTCAGTCGCTAGGTATACATGGAGAGGTGGTAAATTGGATTAGACACTGGCTCGATGGAAGAAGCCAGAGAGTGGTGGTAGAGAATTGCTTCTCTGAGTGGAGGCCTGTGACTAGTGGTGTGCCACAGGGATCTGTGCTGGGTCCATTGTTATTTGTCATCTATATCAATGATCTGGATGATAATGTGGTAAATTGGATCAGCAAGTTTGCTGATGATACAAAGATTGGAGGTGTAGTAGACAGTGAGGAAGGTTTTTAGAGCCTGCAGAGGGACTTGGACCATCTGGAAAAATGGGCTGAAAAATGGCAGATGGAGTTTAATGCTGACAAGTGTGAGGTATTGCACGTTGGAAGGACAAACCAACGTAGAACATACAGGGTTAATGGTAAGGCACTGAGGAGTGCAGTGGAACAGAGGGATCTGGGAATACAGATACAAAATTCCCTAAAAGTGTTGTCACAGGTAGATAGGGTCGTAAAGAGAGCTTTTGGTACATTGGCCTTTATTAATCGAAGTATTGAGTATAAGAGCTGGAATGTTATGATGAGGTTGTATAAGGCATTGGTGAGGCTGAATCTGGAGTATTGTGTTCAGTTTTGGTCACCAAATTACAGGAAGGATATAAATAAGGTTGAAAGAGTGCAAAGAAGGTTTACAAGGATGTTGCTGGGACTTGAGAAACTCAGTTACAGAGAAAGGTTGAATAGGTTAGGACTTTATTCCCTGGAGCGTAGAAGAATGAGGGGAGATTTGATAGAGGTATATAAAATTATGATGAGTATAGATAGAGTGAATGCAAGCAGGCTTTTTCCACTGAGGCAAGGGGAGAAAAAAACCAGAGGACATGGGTTAAGGGTGAGGGGGGGAAAGTTTAAAGGGAACATTAGGGGGTGCTTCTTCACACAGAGAGTGGTGGGAGTATGGAATGAGCTGCCAGACGAGGTGGTAAATGCGGGTTCTTTTTTAATATTTAAGAATAAATTGGACAGATACATGGATGGGAGGTGTATGGAGGGATATGGTCCGTGTGCAGGTCAGTGGGACTAGGCAGAAAATGGTTTGGCACAGCCAAGAAGGGCCAAAAGGCCTGTTTCTGTGCTGTAGTTTCTATGGTTCTATGGTTCACTGAGTTTTTCTCCAGATCCACTCATAAAGGACAGTAAAGGACAGTCATGCATGTCTGAATAATGAATCCAAAACAAAATATATTGAATATTAACTGCCCAGTAATACATTCTAAAATTTGGCAAAGCCATACCACCATGCTTTTTTAATTTCTGCAATAGAGGTTTACTCAATCTAGGATTTTTATTATAAATATAAGATACAATTTTAGAGTCTATTCTATCAAAAAACAGTTTAGGAACAAAGGAAGGGATTGCTTGAAATACGTATAAGAACTTCGGTAGCACTATCATTTTAATAGCATTAATCCGACCAATTAATGACAACGTCATAGGAGACCATTTAGAAAGCATTTGTTGCATGTATTCAAATAATGGAAGAAAGTTATATTTATACAGGTCCTTAAACTTTTTGGTAATTTTAATACCAAGATAAGTAAAGTTATTTTTTGTAATGCTAAAAGGAATTTGATCATATTGATCCAAGTAGTTATTAATAGAAAATAACTTACTTTGTGAAAATTTAATTTATATCCAGAAAAAATACTAAATTCAGAAAATATAGATAACATAGAAGGAATAGATTTTTTAGGATCTGAAATATAAACTAACAAGTCATCTGCATACAACGAAACCTTATGCACTTTATCTCCTCTCTTAATACCTTGAACATTGTTGGAGTCCCGAGGAGCAATAGCAAGAGGTTCTGAAGCCAGGTTAAAGGTACTTGAAGTCAAAGACTTTCTTAATGGTATCATTCTTTAGGGTCTTGAGAGTACCTGTCTTTTTAGTGTTTAGTTGAAGTCCAACTTTACTGCACTCAATTTCCACTTTTGTCAGTAGCTGCTGTGCTTCCTCCATCTGGTCAGAGAGCAGGACTATGTCATCTGCAAAATCGAGATCTGTGAGCGTAACTGGTCTGACCATTGTTGTTCGTCCTGGTTTTATGGTAAACCAAGCTTGTCATGATCTTTGGTAGCTTGACGCAGAGCGTAATCAAGGACGATTATAAAGATGTAGGGTGCCAGAGTGTCTCCTTGCAGCACACCAGCTAGGAGCTCGAACACCGCTGTTTCTCCATCTGGTGATACAACTTTCGCCATGGTTTTGGTATAGCTGGACTCTATTGCTCTCAGTAGACGGTCTAGCACTCCGTAAGCTTTCAGGATCTTCAGCATTTTACCTTGGTGAATGCAGTCAAAAGCTTTGCGAAAATCATGAGATCATCCAAATATAGAATTACCCTTGGAATAGTCTGCAGCATCCCTCCATTATTCTATAATAGATCGCAGATGCAGACACTACTCTGGAGGGTAGTCAGTTACACATGAACAAAGCTTCTATGTGTGCTGATATTTAAAGTCTTCTTATAATGGCTGTCTAACCTGATTTTTTGATCCTCAGACAAAACTACAAATGAATCTTTACTCCAGGAATGGTACATTGTTTCGGAGATGAGACGGGATTAACAGTCATCTTGTAATCTCACATATCCTGGCAGATTCAGCATGCTTTAACATGGGCACAATGGCTGCTGCCCTTTCAGAGTACTGAAGAGGTTCAATAATTTTCTCTGAGAAACCTGTCATTCTCTGCCTCTGATTATGATTTAATTACATAGGACACTGACCTTAATCTGAGGGACTGTGGTAGAACCTGAGGATCAAAATTAACTTTGGCCTGGCTATCAACATTAACTTTGGCTATCTCCTTCCTGGCTGATCCCGGATCCTATTCAACCCCATACACCTGCCTTCTCACCATATCCTTTGGTGCCCTGATCAATCAGGAAACTGTCAATTTCTGCTTTAAAAATACTCATGGACTTGGTCTTCACCGCAGTCTGTTGCAGAACATTCCACAGATTCACTACTGAATTCCTCCTTACCTCTATACTAAAAAGTCACCCCTCAATTTTGAGGCTGTTCCCTCTAGTTATGGATACCCCCACCAGAGGAAACATCCTCTCCACATACACCTCATCTAGTCCTTTCAACATTTGGTAGGTTTCAATGAGATACCTCTGCATTCTTCTAAGTTCCAGTGAGTACAGGCCCAAAGCTGCCAAACACTCCTCATATGTTAACACCTTCATTCCCAGAATCATCCTTGTGAACTTCTGGACTCTCTCCAATGACAACTCATCCTTTGAGATATATGGCCCAAACCTGTTGACAATACTCCAAGTACGGTCTGCCTAGTGTCTCAAAAGCCTCAGCATTATCTCCTTGCTTTTATATTCAATTCCCCTTGAAATAAATGCCAACATTGCATTTGCCTTCTTTGCCATAGACTCAACCTTCTGGGAATCTTGCACAAGGACTCCTAAGTCCCTTTGCAACTCTGTGTCATAAGGGGGTGTTGGGAGCAGACCCAAATGCATGACACAGACACTGAAGTACTAGGAACAGGACAAGGTTTATCAAGAAAGCAAGGGGAGTCAGGAAGAAACGACACTGGACATGAACACAGGCCCTGGACAAGACAAGGGCATCAAGCCTGGGCTAGGACTAAGACTAGGAAAGTGGGACCAGGACAAGCAACTTGGAACTAGGTGCCTGGGCTAGGACTCCAAGCCAGAGACTGAACAGGGACCCGGAACCTGGGTCTTGACTCCGGCACAGACCCCGTATCTAGGTGAGGACAAGACGTTGCTACAGGACTGGATGTGGAACTCCTGCACAGGACGAGGCACATGGTTAGGACGAGAACACAAAACCTTGACATGCACAGGACGAGGGTCTTGGACGTGGCTTGGACCAGACAAGAGACTCCAGCACAGGACAAGGAACCTCCAGCACCGAGCTTGGGCGAGGACTCCTGGGCAGGACATGGCTCTTGGACTAGGTTTGGCTCGGCTCTTGGACTTAGCTCAGTTAGGCCCTTGGGTACAGGGCCAGCACCCTCTCTAGGACGCAGGGCTGGCACACACCCTCGGACGCAGGGCCAGGATGACTGCCGAGGATACTGCCAAGATAAACTGCTGAGGTAACTGTCAGGGATTCGGATGGGGATGATCCAGCACAGCCCAAGGGAACTCCAGCACAGGACAAGAACATTAAGCCTTAACTTGGACAGGACTGGAACACGGCACCTGGAATTTGAAACACAGGAACACAGAATATCAAGCCGGGACCCCTCCTTGGGTACAGGACTTAGGGCCGGGACTCTACACAGAGTCAGGACCCCTCCTTGGGAACAGGACATAGGGCCCCTCCTTGGGAACAGGACTCTTCTAGACACGGAACACTAAACACAAGGCCACAAAGAGACAGTTCCAAAGTCAACGGTAGATTGTTCCTTATCTTGATGTAACAAGACTCCAGTCTCTCTCCAGCAGGTTAACTTGACTGGGAATTCTGACCAAGTGCCAGACAAAGGTAGCAGGTGAGAATTCAGAAGGAAGGGGGAGAGAACAATCCAGCAGCAAATCCTTGGTTTGAGAGGTATTTATGTGCCAGCCCAAAACGAGAATCAGGTGCCTCAATTAAGGTACCCAATGGAACAAGGGAAAACAGGAAAACCCAGAATATGGAATCAATGGACCGGACCATGAACCGGAATGCGGCATTCACGGACCGGACCATGACACTCTGATGTTTGAATTTTCTCCCCATTTAGATAATATTCCGCACTATTATTCCTTTTACCAAAATGCATTATCATACATTTCCCAACACAATATTCCTTCTGCCACTTCTTTGCCCATCTTTCCAATTTGTCTAAGTCCTGCTGCAATCGCATTTGCTTCCTCAGCATACCTTACCCTCAACCTATCTTTGCATCATCCGTAAATTTTGCCACAAACCCATCAATTCCATTATCTAAATCATTGACAAACAATGTGAAAAATTGCGGTCCCAATACAGACCCCTGAGGAGCACCACTAGTCACTGGCAGCCAATCAGAAAAAGCCCCGTTTATTCCCACTTGCTGTCTCCTGCCTGGTAGCCATTCCTCTATCCATGCCAGTATCTTTCCTATAATTTCCTTTCTTTTGCCTTCCTCCCTCTTTAAAGAGTGGAGTGACATTTGCAATCTTCCAGTCCTCTGGGACCATGCCAGAATCAAGCAATTCTTGAAAGATCACGACCAATGCCTTTTTTATCTCTTCAGCAACGTCTCTCAGGGCTCTCGGATATAGTCCATCTGGTCCAGGCTTTTTATCCACCTGAAGACCTTTCAGATTGCCTAGGACTTTTTCCTTTGTAATAGCAATGACACGCACTCCTACTCACAGACCTCTGGCACACAGCTAATGTCTTCCACAATGAAGACTGTTGCAAAGTACTTATTAAGTTCATCTGTCATTCCTTTGTCCCCATTACTACCTCACCAGCATCATTTTCTGGTGGTCCAGTATCAACTCTCACCTCCCTTTTACTCTTTATATAACTGAAAAAAAAAATTCTAGTATCCTGCTTTATATTATTGGCTAGTTTGTCCTCATATTGCATTTTTTCCCTTCTTATAGCTTTTTTAGTTGCCTTTTGTTGGATTTTAAAAGCTTCCCAATCATCCAACTTCCTACCCATTTCTGCTACCTTATATGCCCTTTCCCTGGCTTTTACGCAGTCCTTAACTTCCCTTGTCAGCCACAGTTGCCTACTCCTGCTGTTTGAGATCTTCTTCTGTGGGACATGTCTACACTGAGCCTTATGAACTATTCCTAGAAACTTCAGCCACCTTTGCTCCACTGTCATCCCTGCCAGTATCCTTCTATATCCACATGGACAAGCTCCTCTCTCGTGCCTCTGAAATTCCCTTCATTCCATTATGATACAGATACACATGAGTTGAGCTTCTCTCTCTCTACTTGCAGTATGAATTCAATCAGAATATGATCACTGCCTCCTAAAGTTTCCTTTACATTAAGCTCCCTAATAAGATCTGGGTTATTACACAACACCCAATCTAAGGTAACTTTTTCCCCTAGTAGGCTCAAGCTCAAGCTGCTCTAAAAAGCCATCTTATAGGCATCCATCAAATTTCCTCTCTTGCGATCCAACACCAACCTGATTTTCTCAATCACCTTGCATATTGAAGTCCTACATTACAATTGTGACATTACCCTTATTACATGCCTTTTCCAGCTCTCTTTTCAATTTCAACCCCACATCTTGCCTCCTATTAGAAAGCTTTTATATGATTCCAATAATGTGTTTTTTTACCCTTGCATTTTCTTAACTCCAGCCATAAAGATTCAACGTTCTCTGACCCTATGTCACCTCTTTCTAAAGATATAATTCCAGCTATTACCAACAGAACCATACCACGGCCTATGCCTTCCTGCCTGTCCTTTCAATATGAAGTATATCCTTTGACTTTAAGTTTTCAACTATGGCCTTCTGTCAGCCACAACTCAGTGATGCCTACAACGTCATACTGAGCAATCTTTAACTGTGCCATGAGTTCATCTAACTTATTCCGAATGCTATGCACATTTAAATACAGCACCTTCGGTCCAGCATTTTTGCCCCTTTGAATGTTGCCTCTGTGGTGCAATTTAACTCTTTGCTCTGTCTGCATTTGTACCTGGTCACTGGCTTGTCCTTCCTTACATTCATGTTACACCCATCATCTACCTGTAAACCTGCTGGCTCATCCTCAACTCTATCATTCTAGTTCCCATCTCCCTGCCATATTAGTTTAAACCACTCCCAACAGCTATAGTAAACCGGTCCACAAGTGCAACCTCTCCCTTTTGTACAGGTCACACCTACCCCAGAAGAGGTCTCAATTACCCAGAAATCTGAATCCCTGCCCCTGCTCCAATTTTTCAGCCGCACGTTTATCTGCCACCTCATTCTATTCCTGTCCTCACTGTCACGTGGCACTGGCAGCAATCCCGAGATTACTAACCTTGAAGTCCTGCTTCTCAGCCTCCTTCCTAACTGCTTTCTGTTTTCAGGACCTCCTCCCTTTTTTTTTACCTCTGTCACTGTTACCAATATGTACCATGGTTTCTAGCTGCTCACCCTCCCTTTTCAGGATATTGTGGACGCGTTCTGAAACATCACAGACGTTAGTACCTGGGAGGCAAACTACCATCCTTCTTTCTTTTCGTGTCCACAAAATCACCTATCTGTCCTCCTAATGACAAAGTCCCCTGTTACTGCTGCCGTCCTCTTCAATTCTCTACCCTTTTGAGCCACAGGGCCAGACTCAGTGCCAGAGGCATGGCCCCTGTTGCTTCCTCTAGATAGGTCTCGCTCTCCCTTCCCTCTCCTGACAGTCACCCATTTATCTGTCTCCTGTAGCCTCGGGTGACTAATTCCCTGTAGTTCCTGTCTATCACCTCTTCACTTCCCCTACAAGCCGAAGGTCATCGAGCTGCAGCTCCAGTTCCTTAACACAGTCTCTAAGGAGCTGCATCTTGATACACTTGGTGCAGATGTTGCCATTGGCGAGGCTGGTAGCTTCCTGGAAATCCACATCTGACACCCAGAACAGAACACTAGCCCTGTAGAACACTAACCCTTATTCTCTCAAGTGTTAAATAAGAAAAATAAGAAAAAATAAATAAGGAATGAATATAAACACGAGAAAATCTGCAGATGCTGGAAATTCAAACAACACACACAAAATGCTGGTGGAACGCAGCAGGCCAGACAGCATCTCTAGGAAGAAGTACAGTCGAAGTTTCGGGTCAAGACCCTTCGTCAGGACTAACTGAAAGAAGAGCTAGTAAGAGATTTGAAAGTGGGAGGGGGAGGGGAGACCCAAAATGATAGAAGAGGACAAGAGGGGAGGGATGAAGCCAAGAACTGGGAAGTTGATTGGCAAAAAGGATACAAGGCTGGAGAAGGGGGAATATCGTGGGATGGAAGGCCTTGGAAGAAAGGAATAAATGTACCTACTTACATTGCCTCCATCTGTTCTTGCCAAAGCCCTACCACTCAAGCTCAGATCTCTCCCATGATAACCACTCCACTAGACTGTACCCCTTTTTTATGGAGACTGGGTTTTTAAATTTTTTCACCAGACTTGTGCAGGAACACTTCTATGGCACCTGTGCCATACTCCAATCAAAGCCTCCCATTGAAAAATTTCCTGCTTTTTAAAGATACCTTCTAGCTATCTTCCTTCCCCTTCCTTGCACCTTTTTATTTTGGTGTCTTCCTCCTTTCTTTCCAGTCCTAAAGGAGGGTCTTGGCCCGGAATGTTGACTGTTCATTCATTTCCACAGATGTTGACAGATCTGCTGAGCTCCTCCAGCATTTTATGAGAGTTGCTTTGGATTTCCAGCACCTGCAGAATTTCTCATATTAATACTACATTAATTTTGTTTTCTATTTTTCTGTTTTCAGAGCCATTCACAGCACTGAGAAAATATTTCTGCTCATATGTTAATCGCTGCTTTTCAGTTTGGCTCATGCATCTTTGCTTCAGTGAGTTAGTTGTTACTGATTTACGAATCTCCACATCTTTTGCCAGATACATTGCTTTGTTGATAGGAAGATTTTCATGGTGCTGTGTTGACAAAGAAGAAAGATGTTCTAAAAAATTAGATGTCCTTGGTCAAACCCTGCCCTACTTCAATCAATCATCTGCTGGCTTGTAGATCTCAGGTTAGCCCTACAATGGGAGGGTCTGATCCAGTGTGATTTGTGAATGTGTATGAGGGTCAGCACAATACGTCCAAGCAGTTCCATTGTCCCAGTTTAATGTATGTTTCATGTCAATTTCAACTACGCTTTAGACCATCAACTTGTGTAGGGTAAGCTTTAATACAATCTAAATATCTCTGGATAGTTTTTCTTTACACACTGTAGAATAGATTTAATCATCTTTCATTACTTCTGTTAAGTCGCCAGGATATGTGAGTACAAGCATCTTCGTACCACCTTATCCAAATAATAATTCATTCTTCAAGGCTGTGCTCAGAGAGAGTGAATATCATTGACAAATAAGATCTTGCAATAATATCTAATATCTAAAAATTAATTCTCACTAGTGATCAGAAACAGGTATCATAAAGTTCTTGAAATATCCATATTTAGTTATTTATTGAGATACAGCCCTTCTAGCTCTTCGAGTCATACTGCCCAACAACCCTTAATTTAACCCTAGCATAATCATGGGACAATTAACCTACTAACTGGGACATCTTTGGACTGTGGGAGGATACTGGAGCACCCAGAGGAAACCCACATGGTCACAGGGAGAACGTATAAACTCCTTACAGGCAATGGCGGGAATTGAATCTATGTCACTGGTACTGCAAAGCATTGTGTAACCACTATGCTACCCAACAGTAGAATTCCCCCAGTATAATATTTTAAGGATCATCAATTTCTTTCAGGCCAGCTATTAATTAATTTAAGAAATATTATTGGATTAGTAAGATTATATTAAGAGCCTTCAAATTTTGTGATAATCCACAAGATATTAAAATCCACAGGGAGATATGGATGCGGACCTGAAGGAATTTTTTGTAACTTCATTCTAGCAAAAGATCAGAGCACAAGACCATGGAGATGTCACAAATTGTGGGGGTAAAGGGGAAAAGAGGAGAAAACAATTCTGAAGGAAATGGCAAAACATACTATATGTTCTATATTTTTCTGGATGGGAAAAGGAAATGGGATTTAGAAGGGAATAAGCAAAGATAGAAGGAAGGAAAGATAGGAGGTGAGAGGGCTCTGGTAGAGAAGGCAGATGAATGCAGAGATGAATATGGGGAATGCAATTCAGTCCTGTAAAAGATTGGGGAAGAATAGAGGAGAAATGGGTAGGTAAGGATTGTGGATGAACAACAATCCAGAAATATGGGAACAAGGAACCAGGAGAAATTTGTCGTTAAAAAAACAGAGAGTGAAGCCACAAGGGAATTACTTCGGCAGGGTGGGAATTAATTTTGGGCTCAACAAAGTAGATCACGGAAGCTTGGATGGGCTGTGCATTCCAGTCAAACCATCACGGGAAAACGGTGAGATAATTCGAAGCACACAGCCCGAGAATAAAATAAAATCGCAACAAATTATCAATACAAACCAGTTGAAAATAACTAACCGCTGGCTCATTTACTTAAACAACAATTGGGACTGAACAGAGACTTAATGTGGTGTTTCATTTTGTGTTTGAGTTTAGCACATCACTGTACTTTACAGGGTAAACTCTACTGTGCATTCATATACCTCTGTGATACTGAAATTGAAATTAAATTTAAATACATTTTCTTTAAGTTCTCCATTTGCTTAGCCTTGGATTTAAATGGGGCCTTTTGATGCTTATTAAAGATCAAATTCTTTTTTCTCTTTCTCTGTCTGATGATTGACATCACAATAGCCTCTTCCGCAGCTGAAATAAGGTCAGAGTAAAATTTAATCTATTTAACACAGCCAATGCATAAACATGACTCTACTCCGAGACCCTGCTGGCTGAATTAACTGCGATAAGAGGTTATTGGACACATTCCAGGGCTATTACTAGTATTAGGCCATTTAACTCTCTGCTGATTTCTATCAGGCTAAGGAGCAAATTGCATATTCAGATGCAAACCAGCATTACCCAAGAGAAGCTGAAATCACTACCACGGTGATTATACCATCATTTGACCTTTTTGAGTTTTAAAATGAGGATCTTGAAGTGCACCTTCTTGTCTCTGGGAGATGCTCAGGGAATGTATCTTCTGTGACTGGGGCAGGATTGTTGTGAGCTATCACAAATGAGATTTGTTTCATCAGCAAATATATCAGAGAGCACTGAAGGTGTTTATAGTTTCACCACAAGCAATGCCTATTACATCAAAGTAGTGGGGGGGGCATGATATCAAAGTGTTTGGGAATGCATCTGCAAAATGTTTTCTCACTGTTTTGAATTTCACAAGCTCACTAGTGCGGCAGGGCGCAGAGTGCCACAGCATCTATGGAACACGTAGCCATACAAGGTGTCCGCCTGTGTCGTTGCTCAAAAGCTGTAAGTCAGTGCTTGGCTCTTGAAAATGCATAGTGGATGCAACTTCATTTATACTGTACTGCATGGTCATTTCTTCTGAGGTCTTTCCCACTGGAGCAGCAAATCTCTCAGCAACCTGTGGTCTAGTTTGCATTTCAGAATCTAAATCAGAATCACGAGCAGATTTGCTATCACTGAAATATGTTGTGAAATTTGGTTTTGTGGCAGCAGTACAATGCAAGACATAATAAATGTTATAAAAAGTAAAATAAATAGAGTGCAAAAAGGAATAGTAAGGTTGTACTCATGTGGTCATTGACCATTCGGAAATCTAATGGCAGAGGGGAAGAAGTTATTCCTAAAATATTGAGTGTGGGTCTTTAAGTTCCTGTATCTCTTCTCAAATGGTCGTAATGAGAAGAGGGCATGGTGAGGGTCCTCAGAGATGGATGCTATCTTCTTTAGAGACTGCCTTTGGAAGCCCTCGATACTGGGGAGGTGTGTGCCCATGATGGAGCTGGCTGTCTATGGCCTTTGCAGCTTTTTTCTCCTGCACATTGGAGCCTGCATACCAATTAGTGATGCAACCAATCAGAATGCTCAACTCAGCATATGTGTAGAAATTTGCTAACCCTTTCCACTGCTGACCAGTTGCTCTGAGGCATGGTTTTGGATGGGTTCACATTATGGTTATCTGACTCTAGTAGCTTTTATAATATTGGCCATTTGATCAGAAGAATCATTTGAATTCCACCATGACAGCAGGGAACGTAAATGCATGTGGTTGTATGAATCTGAAATTTTAAAACTGTGCTAGTCTCACTTGTATGTAAATAAACCATGTATGCAAAGCAATGACTTCGTGAAATGTTTGACATAAGCATGTTGTCAGTTGTCATTAGTCTGTGATAATATACACATAGCCTTGTTCTGAAGTTTCATGTATCTTCTAGACATTGATCTAGGTTACTCAGCTTGATGTCTACCTGTTGTATGGTTTTATGTCCAAAATATGCCACTCCTTAATTAGTGATGTGCCTGAGCTTCAGAGACTGAGTCCGTGACACTTGCCAATCAGCAACAAGCAAGGTGGGTCACATGATCTGTCCTTGCAGGATGATGTCACTTCCTTTGTTTTACAGATGATTGGGATGAAATGCTCAGTACCATTTGTTGTGGTGGGGAATGGCCTCATACCCAACCTTCAGCAGCTGAGAGAAACCAGAATATTTATCGTATTTAGGAAATATGATAGAATATCCATATTATGTAATTATTTGCCAAGAATTCCTCTTCCTTGTCAGTTAACATTTATAGGAATGAACAGTGTTCATAGAATTCTACAAATGCAAAAAGTAAAAGGCTCAAAAAAGGATGTACTCCAGATGGGTGTAAACAGCGCATGTTCTCTTCTAAGGCATCTATTTCCAATGCACTTGTTGCTTTGAGGAGACAAGTATGATACATGGCCAAAATAAGCCATATAATAGTGCACCTATCACAATACAACAGCAAACTAGAGTAGTGTTGGCACTGCAATGCCTTCACAGAGCAGGAACTTCTGTAATAAGAAAATAGAGAGCTGGATCACATACCACATCAATACTGATGCAAAAAGCACCAAACTTAATGTTTGCAACACTGGACACAATGAGTGGCAATGACAGTAAGCAAAAGGATTTTAAAGTCAAACTTCTGATCAATGGGAAGTCACTAGTAATGTAGATTGGCATTGTTGTATTTTGTTTAAAACTGTAAGAAATTCAGTCAGCTATATTGAGTGAAGTTTGTATGTTAAAAGTAAAATGCAACCCATGGAAGTTTGCAATGACCAGTGACAAGTGGTTGTAGCTAATTATACTAACTGACCAACTTTACTAGGAAAGTTATTTATTTATTTATTTAGAAATAAAGTGCAGAACAGGCCCTTACAGCTCAATGACCCACACCAGCCAACAACCCAATTCTTTAACCCTGGCATAATCACAGGTCAATTTACAATAACCAATTAACCTACTAACCAGTGTGTCTTTGGACTGTGGGAGGAAACTGGAGCAACTGAAGGAAATCGATGTGTTCATGGGGAGAACGTACAAACTCCTTGCAGACAGCATCAGAAATGAGCTCCAAATCCCCCGAGCTGTAACAACATTGTGTCTAACACTAGGACCAGTATCGAGCTGTGTTTAATGTTTGAACCAATACTTTTCATTAGGACACCAGATGTGATTCTGAAGTTGATTGTGAAAGCATAGCATTTACTTTATAGTGATGACTCCAGTTACACTTGTAGAAGTCACCTGGTGACACACCAAGGCATGGTAATAGGTCTGTTTAGATAAGTGTCCAAATCTAGCCTTCAGCAGAAGTCCTCAACTGAAAGATGATATACAACCAGACTGCACTAGCATTGTAAACATGAACATTATTGCCAGAAGCTTTGTATGCTGGTCAGGTAGTGATAAGGATTTAAAGGAACCGATGTCAAGGTGTAGAATTTGCAAGGAGCATAGCATGATACCACCAAAAGCAACACTACTGACAGGGTAGTGGACTGGACAACCATTGCAGAGTCTATATTGATTTTGTCAGAAAGGCAGAGGCAACTTTCTCATCACACTCCAGATGTGGGAATTAGATATGTGGGATTCTGCACGAGAGCAGCAAATACAGTTGCAGGGCTGAAATGGATGTTTGTGATAGACAGCAAACCTGGAGAGTTTGTGTCAGTCTACGGGCTGAAGTTCACGGTATATTTGTTTCAGCACTTCACGGGCTCCAATTGTATCAGTGTTCATTACTCCCTCCCTATCACACTGCTTCTCACTGTGCAGCTAAAAGACCTGTTTCTATTTTGAAATAAGCCCTTATTAATGAGTTTTCTATGGTTGTTCCTGCTTAAAAGGCAATGGTTGCTTAACTTCTTGCTCAAGTATCATACAAGTACCATATTGTACAACATGATTCACGGCTACAGGGCTACTGATTTCTGAGTCTGGTATGAACTAGCTTAAAGAAATGATTAGAGACACTGCAGTTGAAACAGAAATTATTGGATATTAGATTAAAAGGAGATAGTTGCCATGTTTGATCAATCCAGTAAGACTAAAGAAGGTTGTGTAGAAGATGTTTGTCCAAGTTTCGAGTTCACATGTATCTCTGTTAATCTTCCAGTGAGCTAGTTGTTTACAAAACTCACTGGCAGAGAAATCTTTTGGAAATGGGCAAGTTAGCAACAAGGAAAAAAAGATGCAAATAAATTGTGTTGCAATTGAAAGAAATGGGACAAAGTTGGCAGGAAAATATGGCAGCAGTTTTAATTAATGATCTTTTATTCAAAAAAACCTAATGCATTCCTAGGGTGACTTTCTGATAAACCTTCTCATTAACTCAGTTCAGGTAGTTCCAAATTACTGTTAGAGTGGTTTTTGGAGTTAGCACAAGTGATACTGACTTCTGCCACTAGTCTTCAGATTCAAATATGCATTGAAGATTAAATGTAAGATGCAGACCAGATAGACCATGAAATAGGCACTTAACTGATTGTCTACATAAGCATGAATCTAATCAACATCCCGTTCCATGGGTACAACAGCAATTAACACTTTTGGGTGTGATGGTGGGAAGATCCAGGCATTTGAATTTGTCACATATGTAGCTCAGAAAATGCAATGTAAGTATGGATTTGGTTGCTTTGTCCTGAATTTTCATTGATCCTTAGCATGTAAGATGTATGTAGTGTTGGGCACAGGTTGACCTTTTGACTGAAAGGGCCTCGATTTGATGCCTGCTGTACCTTGTTTTGTTGAACAAAGAGCCTGCTTCATGGCTACCTGTGCTTTTCTCCGGTGACTTCATTCACGCAACAACACTTACCAGATCATCAGGTTGGCAAATGGTTATTAGCTGATCCCGAAAGAATCGCAGCACTTGAAAAAATACTGTATGTTTTAGTAATTCTGATCTCCTGCAGTGTAAATAAGCTGGGGAGGTGAGGGTGGGGTCCACTGCTTTTTCAATATCTTGAGACTCTTTCAGGGAGTAGATCTGTGGATGTAAGTCACATGATAGAATAAAAAGTGATAGAGAGATACAACATGGAAATAGTTTTTTTCGGCTCACCAATTTAAGGACGTCCATCAACCGTACATTTACACCAATTTGAGTGAAAGCTTGTAGTGTTCAATTAACTTCATAGCCTGCAATTTTTTTTTTTGGAATGTGGGAGGAAACCAGAACACCTAGTGAAAATGTGCAGAGTCACTGGAAGAGCATGCAGACTCAAAGTTTGTCAGGTTTTTAGACGTCATGCCAAATCTTTGCAAACTCTTGACGAAGTAGAGGCACTGCTGTGCCTTCTTTGTAATTGTCCTTACGTGCAGTGCCTAGGACAGGTCCTCTGAAATGATAATACCGAGTAATTAAAAGTTGCTGATCTTCTCTACCTCTGATTCCCCCTTTGTGAACTGGCTCATGACCTCTGGCTTCCCCCTCCTGAAGTCAATAATCAGCTCCTTGGTCTTGCTGACTTTGAGTAAGAGGTTGTTGTTATGACACCACTCAGCCAGAGTTTAAATTTTCCTCCTATATACTGATTCGTCCTCACCTTTGATTGGGCCTAAGGCAGTTATTTCATCAGCAAACTTGAATATGGCATTAGAGCTGTTCTTAGCCACACAGTCATAAGTTTAAAGCGAATAAAGCAAGGGGCTAAGTACACAGCCTTGAGTTGCTCTTCACATTGTAGAGATTACTACCCTTACTGGTTGTGAAGGAATCGTGCCAAAGCTTGTTGGTCTACAAACACCAAAACTGGTGACAGTCTACTAAATCAAAGTTGTAATAAAATAAGATATTACTCCATCAGTATAAATGGCAGAAATTTAGTCAAATTTTTAATATATAACAAGGAAATTGCATCCTGCTATTACCTATGCACTGTAAGATTTACAGCCCATTCAAAATGATCTCATGATTACATTTAATTCTAGTCTTATGTCATAGTATAATTTATTATCTTGTTGCATTCACTAACAGAAGCCATTATACATATTGCTCATAATGGTCATCAAGAAATTGTGAAAACTGAGCAGTATTGAAGGCAAAAGCTTGACCCCCACAAACGTTTGCTGAAGGCAAAATGAACAAGTGTTCAACATGTCAAGCAGCCATGACATTGAACACAAATGAATTGATACAACTGACAGAGCTCCCAAAGAGTTAGTGTTAGTGTTGAATTCACAGATTCCACTCTAGTGATCTTTAACTTCTAATTGCAGATGTCTAAGATGATTCCATATGTAGAAATTGACAATTCTCCATCCATGAAAGCCACAATCCCAAAGGTTGTTCATGTGCTTGGGTTACCTGGCTTTCCACGAACAGTGAGAATGGTCATAGCTTCAAGGAGTTTGCATACTACATGCCTTTTGCACACAATAAGATCAATATTTCCATCCACTAACTCCACCACTACTTTATTATTTCCTGTCACTCGCCCTATATATAGCCTAGTGTCACATTATGGACATACAATCAATGCATGTATAAAAACTACCTTATGTACTGTATTTACATGTATTGTGTGTGTATTAATTATTACATTGCCTTTTGTGTTTTTGTGTGTTGTATTGGATCCAGAGTAACAATTAATTTGTTCTCCTTACACTTGTGTACAGGAAATTGCATTAAACAATCATGGCTCTTGTGTGTTCTACTGGCTGCCCATCAACAGAAAAGTGAAGAGATGTATGCAAACACCTAACCATTCTGCTCATGCCGAAGGGAAATAATGCAAGTGAGAACTTCATCAATTTTTACAACACCACTGAACAATACCACACTCAATAACAAGAAACCTCTGCTGTATTAATTTTTGGACAAGCCATATGGACACTCCCCAGGAGAAAAATATCAACACTTACACATGGATAACAGGATAACAAAAGCATGCAGAAAAATACATTTAATTCAGATATATATAGTCATAGTCATAGTCATACTTTATTGATCCCGGGGGAAACTGGTTTTCATTACAGTTGCACCATAAATAATTAAATAGTAATAAAACCATAAATAGTTAAATAGTAATATGTAAATTATGCCAGGAAATAAGTCCAGGACCAGCCTATTGGCTCAGGGTGTCTGACACTCCAAGGGAGGAGTTGTAAATTTTGATGGCCACAGGCAGGAATGACTTCCTATGACGCTCTGTGTTGCATCTCGGTGGAATGAGTCTCTGGCTGAATGTACTCCTGTGCCCACCCAGTACATTATGTAGTGGATGGGAGACATTGTCCAAGATAGCATGCAACTTGGACAGCATCCTCTTTTCAGACACCACCGTCAGAGAGTCCAGTTCCATCCCCACAACATCACTGGCCTTACGAATGAGTTTGTTGATTCTGTTGGTGTCTGCTACCCTCAGCCTGCTGCCCCAGCACACAGCAGCAAACATGATCGCACTGGCCACCACAGACTCGTAAAACATCCTCAGCATCGTCAGGCAGATGTTAAAGGACCTCAGTCTCCTCAGGAATATATATGTGTATATAATGTTATATATATGTATATAATGCCTGATCCTGTGAAAAAATTCTTGCAATTGTAAGATCTGATAATTGTATGGAGAGACAAGCAACACCATGTAAACACAACCCTCCAGAGTGACTGCCAAGAAGAAATCAATGATCACATCAGTGCATTGCTCACAAAGCATCACACCAAATATGTTACCCTTTTAAGGACGCAAAGCACCATCCACCATCCATGACCTGACAAGGATAACCTCTGAACTGAAGAAGTATATTCAGTGGACACTTTATTAGATACCTCCTTGGCCTAATAAATTTGCCACTGAGTGTATATTCATGGTCTTCTGCTGCTGTCACCCATTCATGTCATGGTTCGACGTGTTGTGCATTCAGAGATGAACTTCTGCACACCAGTGTTGTAACATGTGGTTATTTGAGATACTATTGCCTTCCTATCCTTTAAACAGTCTAGCCATTCTCCTCTGACCTCTCATTAACAAGGCATTTTCACCCACAAAGCTTTTTGTGTTTTGTGTTATTCACACGATTCTCTATAAACTCTAGAGACTGTGAAAACCACAGCAGTTTTTGAGATACTCAAACCACTCCGTCTGGCACCAAAAATCAATCCTTGACCAGTATTCTTGTACTGTAAGCACTGAGTTTCTGCAAGTGTACAGGTGTACCTGATAAAGTGGCCACTGAGTATATGGTTTCTGTTCGTCCAAAGAATGGGACACAGCAAATGTACTAGTCATACCCTTTGCATGAACAGAAACATCTCTGTACCTGTAAAACTTTGTAACTCGATAATATACAATAAAGCTGTGGTAGTCATTAACTGACTATTCAGAAGTTCTGATAGTTGACATCGAGCTCAGCAGCTAATGTTTGTCATTGTTTGTCCACCTCCTGCAGCCAATAATCAGATCTTTGGCTTCACTGGCATCATGTCAGAGGTTGCTGTTGTAGTACCATTTATCCAGATTTTCAATCTCCCTCCTATATGTTGATTCATCACCAGCTTTGATTAGGCCAACAACAGTGGCGTCATCAGCAAATCTAAATATGACATTTGAGCTATACTTAGCCTCACAGTTGTAAGAACAAAGTGGGTAGAGCAGGTGCTGAACACACAGCCTTGTGGTGCACTTGTGCTGATGGTAATTGTGGAAATGTTGTTGCCAATCTAAACTGACAGGGGTCTGCAAGTGAGGAAATCAAGGATCCTGTTTCACAAAGAGGTATTGAGGCCTTGGTCTCGGAGCTTATTGATTAGTTATGAAGGGATGATAGTGCTGAGTGCAGACCTGTAGTCAACGAGAAGCATTCCGATGGATTCATCTTCACTGTTTTGGTGTTCTAGGGTTGAGTGAAGAGCCTATGAAATGGCATCTGCTGTTGACCTATTGTGACAGTACACAAATTGAAGCAGATCCAAGCTGCTCCTCGGGTAGGAGTTAATATGTTTCATCACCAACCTCTCAAAGCACTTCATCACAGTGGTTGTAAGTGCTAATGGATGACAGTCATTGAGGCAGATTACCTGGTCCTTCTTGGGCACTGGTGTAATTGGAACTGCTTGAAGCAGGTTGAACCTCAGACTGCCAAAGCAGGAGGTTAAAGATATCAGCGAGCACTTCAACCAGTTGATTAGTAGAGGTCGTCAGTACTCCCCTCTCACACTATGTTCCAATCTCTGCCCTCAAATTATACACTTCCTTTCCCTGAGATAAACTGTGATCTATGCCCCTCAGATTTATACTGTATAAGGTCATCCTTCAGCCTCTCGCTCCAAGTAAACAGGCCCAGCCTGTACAACTCCTTCTAACTCAAGCACCCTTTTCAAGGCGATATTATTCTGAACCTCTCTTGCTTATTCAGATGCTTTCCATAACATGGCATTCAGACCTGCACTCAATACTCCAAATACAGTCTCACTAGCATATTGGACAACTGCGGCATGATGTCCCAACTTTCGTTCTCGAAGCCACAATCAATAAAGGTAAGTTTGCCATCACTCTTCTTCACCACCCTGTTTACTTAATTCACTCTTTCAGGGAATTATATACTTATGCTCCTGTGTCTCTCTGCTTTATAATGCACCCAAGGCTCTCCCGTTCACTGTGTATGTCATGCCCTTGTTTAACTTCTCAAAAGGCATTTATTTTGTCTGAGTTAAATTTCATCCATCATCCCTTTATTCACTGTCCTACTTGTTCGAGATTCAGTTTTAATCTTAGAGACTTTCTTCATTGTCCACCACACAATCAGTTCACCAATGTTGGTGTCATCAGCAAGCATACTAATCATGCCACCTACATTCATTTCCAAATCATTGACGCCTACATCTGAAAAATAACAGGGAATCCAGCACTGTTCCCTGTGGCACATCACTGGTCACAGGCCTCCAGTATGAAAAACAATCTTTCAGTACAACATTCTGACTCATACCACCAAGTCAATTTTAATCCATTTCACTAGCTCTCCCTGGATCTCATGTGAACTTACCTTTCAGATCATCTTACCACGCATTATCTTATCAAAATAAATGCAGACAACATCTACAACCCTGTCCTCATCAATCGGTCACCTCCTCAAAAAACACAAATTTGTGAGGTGCACGTGTACAATGTCATGCTCACTACCCCTAATCAGTCCCTACGTTTCCAAATGCAGATAGTTCCTGGCTTACCCTTATAGCCCTTCTTAAATATAGGCACAACATTAGCCACTCTCCAATCTTCCAGTACCTTACCTGTGGCTAACAAACAGGTAAGAATCTCTTCCAAGACCTTAGAAAATTTTACTGGCATATTAGACCATAAGACCTTAAGATATAAGAGCAAAAGTAGGCCATTTGGCCCATTGAGTCTGCTTCGCTATTCAATCATGGCTGATCCAATTCTTCCAGTCATCCCCACTCCCCTGCCTTCTTCCCATACCCTTTGATGCCCTGGCTAATCAAGAACCTATCTATCTCTGCCTTAAATGCACCCAATGACTTGGCCTCCACAGCGGCTCGTGGCAATAAATTCCACAGATTTACCACCCTCTGACTAAAATAATTTCTCCGCATCTCTGTTCTAAATGGATGACCTTCAATCCTGAAGTAGTGCCCTTTTGTCCTAGACTCCCCTACCATGGGAAATAACTTTGCCATATCTAATCTGTTCAGGCCCTTTAGCATTCAGAATCTTTCTATGAGAGCCCCTCTCGTTCTCCTGAACTCCAGGGAATACAGCCCAAGAACTGCCAGACGTTCCTCATACAGTAACCCTATCATTCCTGGAAACATTCTCGTGAATCTTCTCTGAACCCTCTACAATGTCAGTATATCCTTTCTAAAATAAGGAGCCCAAAACTGCACACAATACTCTGAGTGTGGTCTCATGAGTGCCTTATAGAGCCTCAACATCACATCCCTACTCTTATATTCTATACCCCTAGAAATTAATGTCAACATTGCATTTGCCTTCTTCCCCATCGACTCAACCTGGAAGTTAAACTCTAAGGTATCCTGCACAAGGACTCCCAAGACCCTTTTCATCTCTGCGTTTTGAATTCTCTCTCCACCTAAATAATAGTCTGTCCAATTATTTCTTCTACCAAAGTGCATGACCATACACTTTCCAATATTGTATTTCTTTGCCCATTCTAAACTATCTAATTCTCTCGGCAGACTGTCTGTTTCCTCAACACTATCTGCTCCTCCACCTATCTTTATATCATCGGCAAATCTTACCACAAATCCATAAATACTGTAGTCCAAATCATTGACATACTTCGGAAAAAGCAACGGTCCCAACATCGACCCGACCCCTGTGGAACTCCACTGGTAACTGGCAGCCAGAATAGGATCCCTTTATTCCCACACTCTGTTTTCTGCCAATCAGCCAGTGCTCCACCCATGTTAGTAACTCCCCTCTTATCTTGCTAAGCAGCCTCACGAGTGGCACCTTGTCAAAGGCCTTCTGAAAATCCAAGTACATCACATCTATTGCATCTCCTTTGTCTACCCAACTTGTAATTTCCTTAAAAGACTGCAGTAGGTTGGTTAGGCAGGATCTTCCTTTCAGGAAACCATGCTGGCTTTGGCCTACCTTGTCATGTACCTCCAGGTATTCTGTGATCTCATCCCTAGCAATCGATTCCAACAACTTCTCAATCACTGATGTCAGGCTAACAGGTCTATAGTTTCCTTTTTGCTGCGTCACACCCTTCTTAAATAGCGGAGTAACATTTTCAATTTTCCAGTCATCCGGTACAATGCCAGAATCTATCGATTCTTGAAAGGTCATTGTTAAGCAGCCTCATGTGTGGCACCTTGTCAAAGGCCTTCTGAAAATCCAAATACATCACATCTATTGCATCTCCTTTGTCTACCCATCTTGTAATTTCCTTTCCCCCTGCTCTACTCACTGTACACCCGTGATTGTGTAGTCAAGTTTCCATCAAACTCAATATGTAAGTTTGCTGATGACACAACAATTGTAGGCCGTATCTCGGGTAATGATAAGTTTGAGTACAGAGAGGAAATTAAGAACTTGGTGGCTTGATGTGAGGACAATAACCTATCCCTCAACGTCAAGAAGACAAAAGAATTTGTTGTTGACTTCAGAAGGAGTAGCGGACCACACGACCCAATTTACATCGGTGGTGCGCAAGTGGAACAGGTCAAAAGCTTTAAGTTCCTTGGGGTCAATATCACAAATGACCTGACTTGGTCCAACCAAGCAGAGTTCACTGCCAAGAAGGCCCACCAGTGTCTTTACTTCCTGAGAAAACTAAAGAAATTTGGCCTGTCCCCTAAAGCCCTCGCTTATTTTTATAGATGCACCGTAGAAAGCATTCTTCTAGGGTGCATCACAACCTGGTATGGAAGTTGTCCTGTCCAAGACCAGAAGAAACTGCAGAAGATCATGAACATGGCGCAGCACATCACACAAACCAATCTTCCGTCCTTGGACTTACTTTATACCGCACGCTGTCGGATCAGTGCTGCCAGGATAATCAAGGACACGACCCACCCAGACAACCAACGCACTTTTTGTCCCTCTTCCCTCAGGAGCTTGAAGACTCATACGGGCAGATTTGGGAACGGCTTCTTTCCAACTGTGATAAGACTGCTGAACGGATCCTGACCCAGATCTGGGCCGTACCCTCCAAATATCCGGACCTGCATCTCAGTTTTTTTTTGCACTACCTTACTTTCCATTTTTATATTTTCTATTCATGATTTATAATTTAAATTTTTAATATTTACTATTGATTTGTAATCCAGGGAGTGGGAAGCGCAGAATCAAATATCGCTGTGATGATTGTACATTCTAGTATCAATTGTTTGGCGACAATAAAGTATAAAGTATAAAGTATAAAGTAATGCCTCTGCAATCTCTCTACCTACTTCCTTCAGAGCCTGAGGGTGCATTCCATCAGGTCCAGGAGATCTATCTACCTTTAAGCTTCCATTAAGCTTCCTGAGCACCTTCTTAGTCGTAATTTTCACTGCACATATTTCACTTCCCTGACAACCTAGAATGTCCAGTATACTGCAGATGTCTTCCACTGTGAAGAGTGATGACAGTTCCCTTGTCACCTCTGCATCTCCTATTACAATATCTCCAGCGTCATTTTCTATTTGTCCTATATCTACCCTCAACTCTCTTTTACCCTTCATATACTTAAAAATCTTTCAGTATCTCCTTTGATATTAGTTGCCTGCTTCCGTTTATAATTCATCTTTTCCTTCCTAATGACCCTCTTAGTTTCCTTCTGCAAGTTTTTAAAAGCTTCCCAATCCTCTGTCTTCTCACTAGTTTTGGATTCCTTGTATGCCCTCTCTTTTGCTTTTACTTTGGCTCTGACTTCACTTATCAGCCACGGTAGTGTCTTTCTTCCATTTAAATATTTCTTCTTATTTGGAAAATATCTGTCTTGCACTTCCCTCATTTTTTGCAGAAACTCCAGCCTTTGCTGCTCTTTTGTCCTTCCTGCTAGTGTCACTTTCCAGTAAACCTTGGCCAGTTCCCCTCTCATGCCATTGTAATTTCCTTTATTCCTCTGAAATACTGACACATTAGAATTTAGTTTCTCCTCAAATTTCAAAGTGAACTCGATCATATTGTGATCACTGTTCCCTAAGGATTCCTTAACCTTAAGCTCTCTTATCACCTCCAGATCATTGCATAACATCCAATCCAGCACAGCCGATCCCCTGGTGGACTCAACAACAAGCTGTTCTAAAAAGTCGTCCCTTAGACATTCTACAAATTCTCTCTCTTGAGGTCCAGTACTGGCCTGGTTTTCCCAAGCCACTTTCATCTTAAAGTCCCAAATGATTATCATGACATTGCTCTTCTGACATGCCTCTTCTGTCTCCGGCTGTAATTTGTAATCCACATCCTGGCTGCTGTTTGGAGGCTTGTACACAACTGCCATTAGGGTCCTGTTACCTTTGCCATGTCTTATCTCAACACATAGAGACTCTACACCTTCTGATCCTATGTCATCCCTTTCTAATGGTTTAATATTATTTCTAATACACAGGGCCACACCACCCCTCTGCCTACTAACCTGTCTTTCTGATACACTATATATTCTTGGACACTCAACTCCAAATGGCAGCCATCCTTTAGCCAAGTTTCAGAGATGGTCACAATGTCATTCTTGCCAATCTGTAGCTGAATTTCAAGATAGTCCATTTTATTTCTTATACTGCGTGCATTCAAATACCACACTTTCAATCCAGCATTTGTTGCTTTCCGTTTTAACTGCACCATGCCTCTATTGCCCTGTAACTCATCCCACTGGCTGTGATTATGCCTCATCTCCTGCCGGTCCTTTCTGTCATCTCTGTTGCATGCTATCTTTAATTTATTTCTGTTTTCCCCTTCCTCAGCCCTATCACTCTGGTTCCCACCTCCTTGCCAAATTCATTTAAACCCTCCTTAACAGCTCTATTAAGCCTTGAGGTGTATGGGGTGTCAGGGAGGGTTAACACCTCTGGTGGGGGAAAATGTCGCATCCTTTTCAAGGTGGTTAGCCCACCTTTGGTCCCCACCTGGCACTCAGCTCTCACCTGAGGCTCCCAGTAGCTGCTTGCATGCGACAGCGGCCACACCCCAGGCAATGGCTTTGACAAGCCGGCTAAACCAAGTGAGGGTAGCCAAAAGGTCTCAAACCCTTGGTGAGCTAAGGAGTTGTCTATCCCAGTATGTGAAGACAGACTCCAGCGGATTGAGCAGATGAGACCAATGGAAGGTCCAACGGTCAAGAAGGCGATCTCTGCAAGCGTTGTGGAACGTGTAGAGCACGACAAGACGCAGAAGATATCCTGGTCATCCACTGTGCCTAGTCCCATCTCCAGTCATCTTGACTTTTGTTTTGACACTGGATCCAGATGGGAATTGGGAAGAGAGAGTGAGGCTGACACTGCGCAACTCTCCCTCACTTAAATCCAAATCAAGCTCTAGTCTCGACACCGTCAATAGCCGGCTGGGGGCGTAGTGGCATCAGTGCTGGACTTCAGGGCGAGAGGTCCCGAGTTCGAATCTGGCTGGCTCCCTTGCACGCTCTCCATCCATGCTGAGTTGAGCATTGAGCTTGCAACTCCACCTTGTAAAAAAAGTACTAATGGTGTCGAGGTCTTCATTGATGGCGATGGATGAACTTTATTATTATTAAACCTGCCTGCTAGGATATTGGACCCCTTTGGGTTCAGGTGTAACCTATCTTTTCTGTACAGGTCGTACCTCCCCCAGAAGAGCCCCCGGTGATCCAAGGGCCTGAAGCCCTGCGCCCTACACCAGTCTCTCAGCCACGCATTAATATGTCTGATCATTCTATTCTTGCTCCTGTTAACATGTGGCACAGGCAGCAATCTCGAGATTACTACCTTGGAGGTTCTGCTTTTCGGCTTCCTACCCAGCTCCTTGAATTCTCTCTTCAGGGCCTCCTCCCTTTTTCTACCTATATCATTAGTACCAACATGTACCAAGACTTCTGGCTGTTCACCCTCTCCCTTCAGAATACTCTGCACCCGATCCGAGCCATCCTGTACCCTGGCACCTGAGAGGCCACACTCCATGCGGGTATCTCTATCAGGCTGACAGAACCTCCTGTCTGTTCCCCTCATTATGAAATCCCCTATGACTACCACATTCCTCATCTCCTTCTCTCTCTTCTGCACCATGGAACCAGGCTCAGTGCCAGAGACTCGATCACTGTGATTGTCCTCTTTCAGGTCATCACCCCTAACAGCATCCAAAATGAGATAATGATTGTTGAGAGGAATGGCCACAGGGGTGTTCTCTTTTATCTGATCTTTCCCCATCCCTTCCCTGACAGTCACCCACTTACCTGACTCCTGCAGCCTCAGGGTGACTAACTCCTTGTTGCTCCTATCCATCTCCTGCTCACTTTCCCTAATGAGCTGTAGGTTATCAAGCCGGACCTCCAGATCCCTAATAGTGTCTCTCAAGAGCTGCAAGTCAGAGCACCTGGCGCAAATGTGGTCATCTGCGAGACTGGAATATTCCCAGGATTCCCACATCTGACACCCAGAGCAAAGTACTAACCCTACTGACATGCTCTTTATCTCTCTAAAAAAAAGGAACGAAAATAAAACGAAGTCCACTTACTACCTCGCCAAAGCCCAAATAAGCCAAAACCCTACCACTCTGCCTCAGACCTCTCCGTCGTTAACCTCTCCTCTGATGACTGCTCCACTAGGCAGTGTCTCCCTTTTATGCCTGAAACTTCCCTGCTATCTAACTTACGATTGGTGCTTCAGTTATCGCCACTGATAGACCACGTACAATGGACAAATGCTCTCAAAGCTCCCTTTTTAAGTAACTGCCACTGACCTGCAAGAAATCCCTCTTGGTAAAGCTCTGTTGACACCGCTGAAAGGCCACATACAATTCCCCTCCTTCTTATTCCTGACCAGAGTTTCAATATTCTTTATAATAAATGGGCAGACTATTATTTAAATGGGGAAAGAATTCAAAGTTCGGAGATGCAATGGCACTTGGGAGTCCTTGTACAGGATACCCTTAAGGTTAACCTCCAGGTTGAGTCAGTAGTGGAGAAGGCGATGCAGTGTTGGCATTCATTTTTAGAGGAATAGAGTATATGAGCAGGGATGTGATGTTGAGGCTTTATAAGGCACTGGTGAGACCTCACTTGGAGTACTGTGGGCAGTTTTGGTCTCCTTATTTAAGAAAGGATGTGCTGATGTTGGAGAGGGTACAGAAAAGATTCACTAGAATGATTCCGGGAATGAGAGGGTTAACATATGAGGAACGTTTGTCCGCTCCTGGACTGTATTCCTTGGATTTTAGAAGAATGAAGGGAGACCTCATAGAAATATTTCGAATGTTGAAAGGTATGGACAGAGTGGATGTGGCAAAGTTGTTTCCCATGATAGGGGAGTCTAGTACGAGAGGGCATGACTTAAGGATTGAAGGGCATCCACTCAGACCAGAAATGCGAAGAAATTTTTTTAGTCAGAGGGTGGTGAATCTATGGAATTTGTTGCCACAGGCAGCAGTGGAGGCCAAGTCATTGGGTGTATTTAAGGCAGAGATTGATAGGTATCTGAGTAGCCAGGGCATCAAAGGTTATGGTGAGAAGGCGGGGGAGTGGGACTAAATGGGAAAATGGATCAGCTCATGATAAAATGGCGGAGCAGACTCGATGAGCCGAATGGCCGACTTCTGCTCCTTTGTCTTATGGTCTTATGGTCTTATTCTTTGTCAACCAGGTTAACTTAATACTGCCAGCCTTTCCCTTTCCTTTACTCTACCAGTAACATGTTGTCCCTGAACTCTTCCTGTCTGAGTTTTAAACCATCTCCCACTTGGCAGATGTCCCTTCACATGCAAACAACTTCTCCCAATCAACCTTTGCAAATTCCTGTCTAATGGCATTTAATTAATTAATTTCATTTATTGAGATACAGTGCAGAACAGGCCCATCCTGTCCTTTGATTTAACCCTAGCTTAATCATGGCACAATTTACAATGATCAATTAACCTACCAACTGGTATGCCTTGGGGCCGTGAGAGAAAATTGGACCACCCAGAGGAAACCCCATGCGGTTACAGGTAGAATGTACAAACTTCTTACAGGCAGCGGCAGGAACTGAACCTGGGTCATCTGTACTGTAAAGCATTGCTCCTTCCTCCAATTTAAGAATTTAACTTTTGAACCAGTCCTACCTTTTTTTCACATCTATTTCGAAACTGATAGAATTATAGTCACTTGTCCTAAGTGCCTGCTCACTGATACTTCAGTTACTTGTCCAGCTTCATTTCCTAAGAGGAAGTTGAGTGCAGTCCCTTCTATAGTAGAGCCAACTACCTATTGACATCTAATCCTTTAACTCGATCCCAGTCCAGCTATCATTGGTAGGTGGTTGCTCATCATGTCTGATGATGACAGGAAACCTGTGCGGGAGAGCTTTTGAAGTGGAAAAGCCATTGCAGAGGGGCAGTTCCAAGCTCTCAGCCTCAGAAATCCAGGTCCAGTGGTACAAACAAGCACCACAAACTGGTGTCTTCCTTTGTTGCAGTGGATGACCATGATGCCTTCTGTGCCAGGTCACGCCCTTCGCTCTCCACAAAGTGTTACAGAACCCCCTTCTTGGCCGTCGGATCTCACTGTAGATAAGATAAGATTAAACTTTATTTGTCCTGAGGGAAATTATTACTGCGAGGTTGTTCAGTCAGAAATATATACTTTAAAATACAAAATGTAAGCATTGAGGTACAAAAAGGAATACAGAATGTGCATTAAAAAGTAATAGTGCCAAGTACAGCTGTGCTATGAAACCATATATATTTAAGGAGGAGGAGTTGTCGAGTCTTATCGCCACAAGGAGAAAGGATCTGCTGTGCCGTTCAGTGGTGCCCCCTGGTGGAATCAGTCTGTTACTAAAGGTGCTCCTCTGTTTGTCCAGTATGTCATGGAAGGAGTGAGAGAGATTGTGTATAATATGCTGTAGCTGCTGTAGCATCCACCTCTTAGACACAGCCACCAGGGTATCCAGTTCCACCCCCAGAACAGAACCAGCCTTCCTGATGAGCTTATGAATCTTCTTGGCGTCAACTGCTCTCACCCTGCTGCCCCAGCAGACCGCAGCATAGATCCGCCCAGTCCGCCAGAGCTGACTTCATATACTAGGACAGTCATGTACCTTTCTCACTGGAGTATGAGGCGGCCAGCAACCCTCACCTGGTTTAGCCCACCTCTCAAAGCCGTGTACTGGGGTGTGGCCGCTGTCGCATGCAAGCAGCTACCTGGAGCCTCAGGTGAGAATTGAGTGTCCAGTGGGACCAAAGGTGAGTGAGAATGGGCACGACAAGCCCCTTCACCAGATGTGCTACCCCTCCCTGGACCCCAGTTATTGGAGAAGATAAAATCACCTTCTTACTGTCTACCTGTTATTCCTACAGTTATCTACGATCTCATAACATATTTGATCCTCTAATTACAGCTGACTGTTGGGGTGCCTAAAGTACAGTCTCATTGAAGTGTACTTCTGCTTCTTATTTCAAATTTGCCCTGTATACCTGCACTGTGCATTAACCCAGGAATATCTTTTGTAAATACTGCAGTGATTATTCCCAAATCAATAGTGCAACTCCCATTGTCTCTTACTTCCACTTTCAATATGTCTGTAGCATCTGTATCCTGGAATGTAGATCTGCCAGCCCAGCCTTATCCATATTTTTGTAATAGCTGTAATACTGCAATCCCGTCTACCCATACATGCCTTGAGTTTATCTGCCTTACTTAGTCACAGTCATACTTTATTAATCCCGGGGGAAATTGGTTTTTGTTACAGTTGCGCCATAAATAATAAATAGTAATAGAACCATAAATAGTTAAATAGTAATATGTAAATTGTGCCAGTAAATTATGAAATAAGTCCAGGACCAGCCCTTTGGCTCAGGGTGTCTGACCCTCCAAGGGATGAGTTGTAAAGTTTGATGGCCGCAGGCAGGAATGACTTCCTATGACGTTCAGTGCTGCATACTTGACAGGCTTCTTGAGTTAAAATAAATTTAGCTTATCAGAAATCCTTTATTTCTTGTCCCGCTCCTGCCTGTCCGACCTACTGGATGTGTTCATTATAACTTCTATATTGATTTCAACTTTCTTGCCAGTTACACTGCTACCTTGGGTCCCAAATCCGTTCAAACTGGCTTAAACCCTCCTGAGTATCTTTTGCAAATAGCCCCTTCAAAATACTGCTCTCACTCCAGTTCAACTGAAAACTGACCCTCACTCTGCCCAGAAGAGATCCGAAGTATTCTCCTTTAATTGGGAAGATCCCTGTCCAGGGAATATATTCTAAAAGGAAAACACTCCAACCGGGTTCTGGATTTCTTGAAGCATTTCTAACCATTGTGTGATTGAGACTGGACATTTTAAGAGGGTACAATTGAACAGCAAAAAGTGAAAGTAGAGCACACTTCGAATACTCAAGACTTCGATAAGACTGCTATAAGTGTGAATTGGGAGAAGGACGAATTAGGAGGCCGTAGCAATCTAAGGAGGATTTGCTGTAGTGACAGTCTGTGCTATTGCCCTATGATCCTAAATAGGTTGAAGCCACCCGTTCAATAGATTTTCTTGATGTTAAAGGTTTTCCAGATAAGATATGTAACAGAAACCAAATTTTCAAAGCACTGAGCAAACTGTACTGCTTGATTTTCTACTATCTCCTTTCTCATTTTCCAGTCCAGAATGGTTTCCAATCTGGTGGGCTGCATTGAGTTCTCATCAGCTTCTGTTTTTGTCTTTGGAAGTAATGGAGGTTGTATGTTTGAGAGATACTGAAGATGTCTTGACTGATTTTAGTAATAAATGTTCTAGTGTTGGAAAGGCACCAGTCATAACACTTCCACCACTCAGGAGCAGACTCATCAAACAGTGACTAGAGAAGAAACTATGACTTGCCAGGCAAGGGCCCCTCAACTTTCCTTTAATACAGAAAACAATGAATTCCCCCGATGCCTTCTCGATGAAATAAAGCAGGTCAAGGCTTAGCGAACACTCAGAATTCCTTGAATAGTTTATGATTCTTGCAAATATTTTGCATATTTTAATCTGCTATTTCTTTTAACAAAATGCTCTCTTTTAACCTGAAATATTCCTTCTATGTGTGATTCTCTTCAGCCTTAGGTAACATTGAACAAGGTTCTTCCCAGCAATCAGTCTGTTTCCATGTATTCAAGTGATCTATCCCAAATGCATTTTCCTTGCTAGTTGCTCAAATTCATTCTTACTTTAAAATACAAAAATCACATTCATGACAATTTGATTGATCACCCCTCATTCCTCCTGCCTTTGATTATGCATGCCGACCTCAATCTTCTTTGTTTGCTGCAAGTCTATGAAATTGTTGCTGTGCACTCATGTGACAATGAATCAGTCTGCTGTCAATATTATGCCCATTACCATACAAAGCTATTTTGATAAGAATATTTCTGGGGTATACCAGCACACGCAAAAGCTATTTAATGGGATTCACTCCAGCATTAACAACTTTGAAAGTGTTGGGAGATGAATCCAGCTTGGGAACACCATGGTTGTTAATTCTTTGTTGGCTTTGTAGGCAACTAGACCACAGGAATTCAGAGAAAGATCAAACAGTTAAATTCCAAATTTGCAATGTGGTCCAGTTACTTTGGTTTGCTAAGGCTATTGGGAGAGTTTAAACTAGTGTTGGCATGTGGCCAAATGGTTAAGGCATTCGTCTAGTGATTTGAAGGTCGCTAGTTTGAGCTTTGGCTGAGGCAGCATGTGTGTCCTTGAGCAAGGCACTTAACCACACATTGCTTTGTGATGATACCGGTGCCAAGTTGTATGGGTCCTAATGCCCTTCTCTTGGACAGCATTGGTGGCGTGGAGAGGGGAGACTTGCAGTATGGGCAACTACTGGTCTTCCATACAACCTTGCCCAGGCCTGCGCCCTGGAAACCTTCCAAGGTGCAAATCCATGGTCTCATGAGACTAACAGATGCCCATATATATAAACTAGAATTGCTGGGGGGTGGGAACCAAACTGAAAGGGACAGAGGAAGGGGCGGTTGGCTCACAAATAGAGAAAGCTTGGAGACAGTGTGAGAGGGAGGACAGGCAGGTGATAGAGAAGGGACGCGCTCGGACAGGTGGTTTGAGATGTGTCTATTTTAATGCAAAGAGTATTATGAACAAAGCGGATGAGCTCAGAGCATGGATCGGTACTTGGAGCTATGAAGTTGTTGCCATTACAGCGACTTGGATGGCTCAGGGGCAGGAATGGTGACTTAGAGTGCCAGGCTTTAGATGTTTCAGAAAGGACAGGAAGGGAGGCAAAAGAGGTGGGGGCGTGGCACTGTTGATCAGAGATAGTTTCCCGGCTGCAGAAAAGGAGGAAGACATGAAGGAATTGTCTACGGAATCTCTGTGGGTGGAGATTAGAAGCAGGAAGGGGTCAATAACTCTACTGGGTGTTTTTTATAGACCACCCAATAGTAAAAGGGATATCAAGGAGCAGATAAGGAGACAGATTATGGAAAGGTGTAATAATAACAGGGTTGTCATGGTGGGAGATTTTAATTTCCCAAATATTGATTGGCATGTCCCTAGAGCAAGGGGTTCAGATGGGGTAAAGTTTGTTAGGTGTATTCAAGAAGGATTCTTGACACAATATGTAGATAAGCCTACAAGAAGAGAGGCTGTACTTGATCTGGTAGTGGGAAATGAACCTGGTCAGGTGTCAGATCTCTCAGTGGGAGAGCATTTTGGAGATAGTGATCACAATTCTATCTCCTGTACCATAGCATTGGAGAGGGATAGGAACGGACAAGTTAGGAAAACGTTTAATTGGAGTAAGGGGAATTATGAGGCTATCAGGCAGGAACTTGGAAGCATAAATTGGGAACAAATGTTCTCAGGGAAATGTACAGAAGAAATATGGTAAATGTTCAGGGGATACTTGCGTGGAGATCTGCATAGGTACGTTCCAATAAGACAGGGAAAGGATGGTAGGATACAGGAACCGTGGTGTACAAAGGCTGTTGTAAATCTAGTCAAGAAGAAAAGAAGAGCTTATGAAAGGTTCAAGAAGCTAGGTGATGATAGAGATCTAGGAGGTTATAAGGTTAGCAGGAAGGAGTTTAAGAATGAAATTAGGGGAGTCAGAAGGGGCTATGAGAAGGCCTTGGCAGACAGGATTAAGGAAAACCCCAAGGCATTCTACAAATATGTGAAGAGCAAGAGCATAAGACGTGAGATATAGGACCAATCAAGTGTGACAATGGAAAAGCGTGTATGGAACTGGAGGAGATAGCAGAGGTACTTAATGAGTACTTTGCTTCAGTATTCACTAGGAAAAAGGATCTTGGCGATTGTAGGGATGACTTACAGCAGACTGAAATGCTTGAGCATGTAGATATTAAGGAAGAGGATGTGCAGGAGCTTTTGGAAAGCATCAAGTTGGATACGTCACCGGTACCGGATGAGATGTACCCCGGGCTACAGTGGGAGGCAAGGGAGGAGATTGCTGAGCCTCTGGCAATGATCTTTGCATCATCAATGGGGAAAGGAGAGGTTCCAGAGAATTGGAGAGTTGAGGATGTTGTTCCCTTACTCAAGAAAGGGAGTAGAGATAGACCAGGAAATTATAGACCAGTGCATCTTACTTCAGTGGTTCAGTGGTTGGTAAGTTCATCAAGAAGATCCTGAGAGGCAGGATTTATAAACATTTGGAGAGGCATAATATGATTAGGAATAGTCAGCACAGCAGGTCATGCCTTATGAGCCTGTCTGAATTTTTTGAGGATGTGACTACACACCTTGATGAAGATAGAGTAGTAGAAGTAGTGTATATGGATTTGAGCAAGGCATTTGATAAGGTACCCCATGCAAGGCTTATTGAGAAAGTAAGGAGGCATGGGATCCAAGGGGACCTTGCTTTGTGGATCCAAAACTGTCTTGCCCACAAAAGGCAAAGAGTGGTTGTAGACGGGTCATTTTCTACATGGAGGTTGGTCACCAGTGGAGTGCCTCAGGGATCTGTTCTGGGACCCCTACTCTTTGTGATTTTTATAAATGACCTGGATGAAGAAGTGGAGGGATGGGTTAGTAAATTTGCTGATGACACAAAGGTTGGAGGTATGGTGAATAGTGCGGAGGGCTGTCAGAGGTTACAGCAGGACATTAATAAGGTGCAAAACTGTGCTGAGAAATGGCAGATGAAGTTCAACCCTGATAAATGTGAGGTGGTTCATTTTGGTAAGTCAAATATGATGGCAGAATATAGGATTAATGGTAAGACTTTTGGCAGTGTGGAGAATCAGAGGGATCTTGGGTTCCAAGTCCATAGGACACTCAAAGCAGCTGTGCAGGTTGACTCTGTGGTTAAGAAAGTATACGGTGCATTGGCCTTCATCAAACATGGGATTAAGTTTAGGAGCTGAGAGGTAATGTTGCAGCTATATAGGACCCTGGTCAGATGCCACTTGGAGTACTGTGCTCAGTTCTGGTTGCCTCACTATAGGAAGGATGTGGAAACCATAGAAATGATGTAGAGGAGATTTACAAGGATGTTGCCTGGATTGGGGAGCACGCTTTATGAAAATAGGTTGAGTGAACTCGTCCTTTTTCCCTTGGAGCGACAGAGGATGAGAGGTCACCTGATAGAGGCGTATAAGATGATGAGAGGCATTGATCATGTGGATAGTCAGAGGCTTTTTCCCAGGGCTGAAATGGCTAGCATGAGAGGGCACAGTTTTAAGGTGCTTGGAAGTAGGTACAGAAGAGATATCAGGAGTAATTTTTTTACGTAGAGAGTGGTGAGTGCATTATGGGATGCTGGCGATGGCGGTGGAGGCAGATATGATTAGGGTCTTTTAAGAGACTCCTGGACAGGTACATGGAGCTCAGAAAAATAGCGGGCTATAGGTAACCCTAAGTAATTTCTCAGTTAAGGACATGTTCGGAACAGCTTTGTGGGCTGAGGGGCCTGTATTGTGCTGTAGGTTTTCTCTGTTTCTGTGTTTGTACTTTCACCATCTTGGTTATGTCTCTGAGTGAATTATTCCTTTGGTATTTCTTAACTGAATGAATATCTACCTCAAACCATAATCTGTTACCTTACCTAGGACATCCCTCACTGTACAATTGTCATCAAACCAAGCAATCAATGCCAATTTAGTGAGGATGACAGAAGGGCATGATGGGAGCAGGAAAGGCATGAAACTGTAAAAGGGGCCAAAGAAATGAAACTGCAATATTGGACTACCGTTTCTAACAGCTTAACAGTATGCAGACATACAACCTATCCCGGAAGTTCTGGGAGTCTCCCGCATATTGATAGTGGCTCCCTGATGCCCGTAAGTTATATAGAACATCACGGAAATCTATTTTTTTGAGAGAGAGTGAGAGAGTGCTCGAGCACATGCCATGGCAGAGTGTTCCAAAAAAAGAAAATACAAAACGTACGTCACCCCAGACTACAATAAAGTGCACCCCTGCCTAATAGGGGTCAAAAATAATGACAGCGTTACTCGCTGTGCTGTTTGCAACAGTGACTTTTCTATTGCCCATGGTGGGATAAAATGTAAAAGATAGGTTGAGGTGAGTTTAACAGGTATCGTTCATTCTTTAGCATAGCTAATGTTATTTAAACTAGCTGGCTAGCTGCGAAGGAGTCTCCTGCAAATTGATGGTGCTACCTCCCTGAAGTGTGTTTTTGCAGGGTGGGATGTCTGAGTGTGTTGTAGGAGCAGATGGAAGCTTTACAGTCATATAACATTTGTTCATGAATAGTAGTGGACCAAAGAAATGCTGAAGAGTAGCATGGACAAAGAATGGCTAAAGAATATCCACATTTACAATGATGATGGGAGTCATTGCATGATGCCCTAAACATAACTGACATAATTGTAAGTACATTCAGCCAGGAGTGTTGAAAGCTGCTGAGTTCCACAGCATCACAGAAAGCAGCCTTCAGCCAAATTGTCCCACTTTCTGATACCCCGAGGCTTTTCCACTACCTACAATGCAGATGTGTGATGGAATATTCACTACCTGCCCAGGTGACTGCACTAACAACTCTCACGAAGATTTGCACCATCTAGGAAAAAGCTGCCCCCTTGACTGACACCTTATTATCACCAGAAGTTCTCCTTCCCGTCACAGGAGCAGTCAGTGGCTGCACTGTGCATCATCCACAGGCAGCAGTAGTAAAGATGATGCTTCACAGCTCCAGACACCTGCATAAGTCTTGAAATGCAGCATGTCTGTGTGGAGTTTGTATATGACTGTGTGTGTTTCTGTCAAGTGCTCTGCTTTCTCCAACATCCCAAAGACTAGAAGGTGGGTTACAAACTCTCAGTGGAATTTGTGGGTATATAAGAACATGTTACATGGAAAATTAATGGAGAATGTAATCGTTTGGTGAGTCTGCACTGATTCAAAGGACCATAATGGATTTCTTTGATGTTTTAAGGTAAAGTGGAAAATCGACGAAATGTATTGCAATTACAGGATATTGCAGAATACCCAGAATATTCCAATCATACCTGCCAGAACAGTACTTCTGCATGAATATCGATATGTGTAACTAGGGGTGCCATGCACAATCCGGATTTGATGGGGACAGCCATGAAGTGCAAAGAAACATCTGGAGAAACTTCTGAAATGCCTGCTTCGCTGCCGCTGCTACTGTGCGATCGAGAATCTCCGGAGACGAAGGCCCCAAATCCTTGGCTTTGCATATCACCTGTTGCCGGGGCCGGGGTCGAAACGTTCAGCAGAGATGGTGCTCGGTGTTGAATAGGTGGTCAGAGGCTCGGATTTTTTTGGATGGACTCAGAGTCGGACTGTGGTCGGGTGCTTCCCAGATGCTGCATCGGCAAGTTGGCGGCATTGGAGGTTTACCGTCTGAGTGAGATAATGGGACTTTCGAGAGACTCTGAAACTTTTACTGTGCCATGGTCTGTTCTTATCAAATTACGGTATTGCTTTGCACTGTTGTAACTATATGCTACAATTATGTGGTTTTTGTTAGTTTTTAAGTCGATTTGTCATATGTTTTCGTGATATCATTCTGGAAAAACATTTTTATCATTTCTTAATGCATGCATTAGTAAATGACAATAAAATGGGACTGCGTGTCCTGATAATCATAATCATAACAAGGCCAGCAAGCGCATGGATACATCCCCATCTCTAGGATCCCCCATCAACCCGAATCTGAAATATATCATAGAGCTAAAGTCAAATCTGAGCGTATTGTTCTATTACACAGGTTCTGCAGATGCTGCAAATTAAGAGCAACACACAGAAAATGCTGGAGGAACTCAGCAATTCAGGCAGCATCTATGGAAAAGAATAAACAGTCGATGTTTTGGGCCAAGACACTTCATGAGGATTGGAAAGGAAGAGGGTTGATACCAGAATAAGGGGGTGGGGAGAGGGGAAGGAGGACAACCTAGAAGGTGATAGGTAAAGCCAGGTTGGTCGGGGAGGGGGGATGAGGTAAGAAGTTGGGAGGTGATAGGTAGAAAAGGCAAAGGGCTGGAGAAGAAGGAATCTGATAGGAGAGGAGAGTGGACTAAGGGAGAAAGGAAAGGTGGAGGGACAACAGTGGAAGGTGATAGGCAGATACAGAGAAGAGATAAAACACCCGAGTGGGGAATAGAAGAAGAGGAAAGAGGGAGGGGAAAAATTACCAGGAAGGAGGAATCAATGTTCATGCCATCAGATTGGACCAACGCTACCTAGACGGAATATAAGGTGTTGCTCCTCCGCCCTGAGAGTGGCCTCATCCTGGCAGAAGCGGAGGCCATGGACCGACATGTTAGAACGGGAATGGGGATAGTAAAAAGTTGGCCACTGGGAAATTCCACTTTTTTGTGGATTGAATGCAGGTGTTCAACAAAGGACAAATGGACAAGGAACCATGGGAGGAGTGATCCCCATGGAAGGTGAAGATTGGAAGGGGGGGGTTACATGAAGTTGTGTTTTGTACTAGGGTCTCATTGAAGATGGCAGAAGTTGCAGAGAATAATGTGTTGAATGCAGAGGCTCATGGGATAGTAAGTGAAGAACTCTATCTCCATTCAAGGTTCAAAGTTCAAAGCAAATTTTATTATTAAAGTACATACATGTCACCATATATAACCTTGGGATTCATTTTCCTGTGGGCATACTCAGCAACTCTATAGAATAGTAACTTTAACAGGACCAATGAAAGCTCAACCAAAGTACAGATGACAACAAACTGCACATGCAAATATGCATAAATAGCAATAAATAACAAGAACGTAGGGTAATGAGATAAAGAATCCCTAAAGTGAGATAATTAGTTGTGGGAACATCTCAATGATGGGACAATTGAGTATAGTTATCCCTTTTTACTCAAGGGCCTGAGGGTTCAGTAGTAGCAACTGTTCTTGAACCTGATGGTGTGAGTCCTGAGGCTCTTGTATCCTCAACTTGATGGCAGCAATGAGAAGAGAACATGGCTTGGGTGGTGGGAATTTCTGACGATGGGTGCTGTTTTCCTATGACAGTGTTTCATGTACATGTTTTCAGTGGCTGTGATGCACTGAGCCAAATCCACTACTTTTTGTAGGATTTTCCATTCAAAGGCATTAGTGTTTCAATACCAGGCCGTGATGCAGCCACTCAATACACTCTCCACTACACATCTATAGAAATTTGTCAAAGTTTTAGATGTCATGCCAAATCTGCACAGATTCCTGTGGAAGTAGAGGTCTTGCTGTGCTTTCTTTGCAATTGCACAGACATGCTGCGCCCAGGACAAATCCTCTGAAAGAGAAACATCTAAGAATTTAAATTTGCCAACCCTCTGCACCTCTGATTCTCTGAAAATGACTGGCTCATGGATCTCTGGTTTCCCTCTCCTGAAGTCTACAATCAGTTCCTGGTCTTGTTGCCATTGAATGAGAGTTTGTTGTTATGACACCATTCAGACAAATTTTCCATTTCCCTCATGTATGCTGATTCATCACCTCCTTCAGTTCGGCCCACAACAGTGGGGTCTTCAGCAAGCTTGAATATGTCATCAGAAATGTGTTTAGCCACAGTCATAGGTGTAAAGCGAGCAGAGCGGGAGGCTAAGCACACAGCCATGTGGTCACCTGTGCTGACGGAGATCATGGAAGAGATGTTTTTACCAATCCGAACTGACTGGGTTCTACAAGTGGGGAAATCCACAATCCAATTGCACAAGGAGATATTGAGGCCAAAGTCTTGGAGCTTATTCATTCATCTTGTGGGGCGATGGTGTTGAATGCTGAGCTGTAGTCAATAAAAAGCATCCTGATCTATGATGTTCCATGATTGAATGAAGAACCAATGAGATGGCATCTGCTGTGGACCTGTTGCTCCAGTAGGCAAATGGGAGCAAATCTAAGTAGCCTCTCAGGCAAGAGCTTCACCAACGTCTCAAAACACTTCACTACTCTGAATGTAAGTGCTACTGGGCATTAGCCGTTGAAGCAGGTCACCATGCTCTTCTTGGGCACTGGTATAACTGAAGTCTGCTTGAAGCTGATGGGTACTATTCACTGCCGAAGCAAGAGGTTAAAGATCTCAGTGAACATATCAGCCATTTGATCAGTACAGGTCTTTAGTACGTAACCAGGTACCCCATCCGGTCTGGATACTTTCCATGGTTTCACCCTCCTGAAGGCAGACCGCATGTCAACTTCAGATATTAAGATGAAAAGATCTTCAGGAGACTCCCAGCTAGAGCAGATTGCAGGGTCCTTGCATGTTCAAGCAACACCACAAGATGAATCATTCTTGAAACACGGATGAACTCTTGTTTCTGTCTCAACATGAGAGTCTGTCATTCCTCTGCACATGGGTTCTTTTGTCAGCGCTCGCCATGACAGAAAGACCCCGTACCATAAATGGACCCAGCAGAGGTTCAATAGTAACTTGGACATTGGTTGGCTAGAGGTGAGAGTGCCTTCTATTCTCAATGCTTGTCCCAGGGCTACCTTTTAATTTTCTTGAGTCCATATACCAAGCTTCTCTAGTCTATATTCAAGCTGGTCAAGACTTTTTGGGTCTCCCATGGCCCTCCAGATTTCCAAGGACTATTCCATGTTCCCAAGTTTGATGCTATGTTCCTGAAGTTATACAGTATGCAATATTTCTGAAGTTTTATGTAATGTTTCCAAGTTATATGCAATGTTACCGAGTTTTCCAGGTCTGTCTCAAAAGCATCTGCTCTGTTTTGAATTTGACTGCCCTGTCTCAAATTCTCCAGGACTCCTTAGGGAGGGAGGTGCTGCCATGAGCACCAATGCATTCATCAAATTAGTACAGAAAGAGTTGGGGAGCATTACCAGTGAAGACTGGGGGCATGGACTGTTCCATAGAGCCAACGAAAAGGCAGGCATAGCAGGGGCAAAAATTGCTCGTTGAAGCATCATTGTCACATTGCAACAGATAAGCAGCATTCACAGTGAAGGCATAACTTAAATATAAATTGTACACAAAATTTACAGTAAGGAACGCAATTAAAATTCCATTGTAGTGTAAGGTGGTCAAAGTGGCCATGGTGTTGCTATACTAAGGTAGTGATTAGAATTGTGCAAGTTAGCAGCTTCAGAAGCAAGTGGTTGAAGGGAAGTAACTGTTCTTGAACTTGGTGTTGGACTTCAGGCTTCTGTACCGACTGCCCAATGGAAGAGGATAGCATGGCCCAGGTGGTGGGGATCTTTCATGATCGATGCTGCCTCCTTGAGGCAATGTCTCCTGTAGGTACTTCATAATCTCTGGGTATAAATCTCCTGACTTTACTGCAAAGTATCTTCACCAGAAGAAGTACAGTGTTAAGGAGGCAGCTCAACACCACCTTTATGGGTCATTAGGAATGGCAAATAAATGTTGAATTTTGCTGGTGACACCATATCCTGAAAACTAATAGAGGAAAACATTTTAGCTCACAGCCTGTTTTTAGAGTAAATTTTAAAAGCCCTGGGAGATTATGGTATGCTGGGATATAAAACTTGGTTAATGTTTACGTGAGAAAGCAAGACAATTACCTGACCCTTTATGCGAGGTTTATTTTGAGTTTTATGAGTTCCTGTTGGTGGTTGATTTACAGCTCATTTATTTTCTTCACTATGTTTTCAATGTTGAAACGAATTGTAGCAACATGACTAATATTCTATCAGCCACCTGTGCACGGACCAAGATGGAATCTACATGCTGTTTTATAGATCTCCATTTGTCCGCCAATTTGAAAGAGTAACTGAAATATTTATGAGGAGGTATTTACAGCGCTAATCTGTCTCTTCTAACTCTTCAGTAGACAGTCAAAGCATGCAAACTAGAATAAAGTCATTGCATTATTGATCATATCATGAAGTACCTGAGACTCCTTGATGTGACATCTGTTGTTTAATACATTTTCGTGATTATAATGAGGGCTGTCAGTACTAAGGAAGATTGCTGCTCCATTTAATGCCAGTATCATATGCTCTGAGGCCAAGCTCAGCACAACTCAGAGGAGTATAAAAGTCTCCTTCCTTTCCCATCAAGTCTTATAGCATAGGAACAAGTGTTTCAGCCCATCAAATCCACTGCAACCACCTAGCACCCATTTACACTCATCCCATTTTATTCTCCCTACATTCCCACCAATCCTCCAGATGCTACCACTCAACTAAATATTAGGGGCACCTTGCAACAATTAGAACCCATCAATATGTATGTTATGAAGTCACGGTGTCATACAGCAACACAGCATGAATACAGGCTCTTCAATCCTACAGTGCCCTCTCAGCTAGTCTCATTTTCTTGTCTTGGTCTGATATCTGACTCTCCATATACCTATCCAAGTTCCTATGAAATGACACTATTGTATCCACCTCAGTCATTTCCTCGAGCAGCTAATTGAATATACTTACTGCTGTATGTATGAACAAGTTGCTCCTCAGGTCCTTTTTAAATCTTTGCTGTCTCACTCTAGATCTATGCCCCATAGCTTCGAACTCCCCTACTCTCAGGAAAAGATTTACCATCCACTTTATATTTAGTTTTCATACTTTTAAACGTTTCTATAGTCACTTCTTATTTTCCTATGTTCCAAGGAACAAAGTCATAGCCTGGCGAAACTCTCCCTATAACTCAAGCTCTCTGGTCCTGGCAACATGCTTGTAAATCTTTTCTGTACTTTCTCCAGTTTAACTATGCACCGCCTATAACAGGGTGACAAAAAACTGTAGACTATACTTCAAGTTCAGCCTCACCAATAATTTGAGCATCTGCAACATAATATCCCAAGTCCTTTACTTGACTGATGAAGGCCAGCATGCTAATTGCTTTTATCACCACCCTATTTTCCAACAAACTTTGCATTTGTACTCCTAGGCCCCTCTGTTCCATTACACTTCCTAACACCGCACCACCTACGGTATAAATCTCACGTTGGCTTAACTTTTCAAAATGTGTCAGCTCACACTTATCTGTATTGGAATCCACTTTCCACTCTTTAGCCGTTTCCCTACCTGATCAAGATTCCCTGCAATCTACAATAGTCTTTTTCACTATCAACAATACCACTTAATTTGTTCAAGGTTTGTGCATTTTCATCCAAATCATTTATATAAATAATGAATAACATGGATTGCACATGGACCCATGTGACAGACCACTAATCGGCCTCCATTCTGAGAAACTATCTTCAATCACTACCTTCTAGTTTCTTTCATTGAGCCAATTTTGTATCCACCTAACTGGCTTTACCTAGATTCCCTAGGACGTAACCTTCCAGACCAGCCTACCAAGCAAAACCTTCTAGAAGGCCTTGCTAAGGTCCAAACAGACAATAGCCACAGCCTACCTTCATCTATCTTTTTAGTGATATCACCAAAGATCTCCAAAAGGTTTGTCGAGCATGATCGATGATGACCAAATCCGATGATGTACTCCGTCAGGTCCTTGGGACTTCTAAACCCTATTAAGCTATAAGGTTGCAAATACCTCCGGTAATATGGATGTTCTGCAAAGCATCTCCACTTGTTTCCCATATATATTGAGCCTCAATGATTTTTTTCCTCAATAGAGGAGAAAAATTTGTTAAAAATCCCACCCATCTGCTGCAGATCAAGACATAATCAATTCTGCTGATCTCTGTGGACATACTCTTTCACTACTCACCCTTTTTAGTATGATTATACAATCTCTTGGGATTTCCCTATCACCTCCTCCATTTTCCCTCCTGATTTGCCTCTTAAAAGTGGTCTTAATCTAACTATAGTCATCAAGGGAGCCAACCGCCTAAACCCAATGCATACTTCCTTCTTTTCCTTGACTAGAACTTCAATATCTTTCATCAGCCAAGGTTCCATAAACTTGCCATCTTTACCCTTCACCCAATCAGGAACATGCTGCTCATGGACTCTCGGTATCACACCCTTATAAACCTCTCACATGCCTTCACTTCAAATAGGCTCACCCAGTTGACCTCTGCGAGATCCTGCCTAATTACCCCAAACAGCCCCTCTCCAGTTTAGGACCTAACCTGTGAATTTATCCTCTTTTGCATAGATATCTTAAAACCAATATGAGTATTGACACTACAGCCAAAGTGCTCCCTGAATCATAGTCATAGAGCACTACAGCACCAAAACAGACCATGCAGCCCATCTGGTCCTTCCATGCCAAGCTGTTATTCTGTCTAGCCCCATCAACTGACACTTTAGTTACTGCCTCCTTCCCTTGGAGGAATTCCAATATTGCACCATTCTGAATATGATCCTCTACATAATGACTCAGGAAATTTTCCTTGAGATATTTCACAAATTCCACCTGCCCAAGCCCTTAACATTCTGGATAGTCAGTCAATAGCAGGGAAATTAAAAATTCCCACTAATACAACCTTATTATTCTTGCAGTTATGAGCAATTTCTACACATTTCTGCTCCTCAGGTTCCCACTGACTATTTGGGGGTCCAGAATACAGCTCCATTTAGTTGACCATTCCCTTCTTGTTTCTAAGTTTTATCTATATGGTCTCACTGGATGATTCCCCAAGAATCCCATCTCTAAGTACTGCTGATATGTCCTTCCTTATTAAAAAGGCACAACTCCTCCTTTCTTATCTCTACCTCTGTCATATCTAACATCTGTATTCTGGAACACTGAGCTGCCAGATCTGCCCTTCTCTTAGCTATATCTCTGTTATGACTATGACATTTCAGTCTTGAGAGCCATAATCTTCTGCGTTGAAATAAAAGAAGTTTACCTGAGTATACTATGTCCTTGGATATCCAAATTTCTAAACTTGCTCTCAATGGCTATTGTTTTATCCCATGATCTGCTCGTGCTTAGATTGAAACCCCCTCCCACCAATCTAAATTAAGCCTTCCTGTGTAGAATTTAAGTATCCGGGATGTGAGATGAAACTGGGTCAACTGGAAGAGATCCATGTGGCTACAAGGAGAACGTGCAAACTCCACACAGACAGCATCAGAGGCCAGGGTGGAACATAAGTTTCTGAGCTCCAAAACAGCAGATCTACAAACTCCACACCCAGATGACCCTATAATCTTAGGTGAATGTTCCCCATTTTTCCCACAACCCCCACCCACTAAGGTCAATAGTGAATCATCTTCCCCTGCATTATTCAATGTTACAGTCTTCCCAAGATAGCCAATTTAAGGAGAACTAGGTTCTTCATTGTGGAAATCTAGTACAATTGCCCAAAGCTGTCTCAGTCTGAACTGTGAGTTCAGGACGAGATAAAGTTGAGTCATGAGCTATAAATCTACCTCATAATATATACTGAATATATTAAAGCACAAGGCTGCACCTTTCACCAGCTTCCTTAGAGAAAAGTTGCTTTGTGATTGTTCTAAATTCATTGATTCATCATAATCAATACTACTACTCTTCTGATATTTCTCAGTTACCTTCAAATCAACTGATTTTCTTTCTACGGGTATTATAGCTAAAACATCATCACTGCCAGCAATCATTATCTGTTCAGAATTGGAATCAGGTTGCAATTACTCTCCAGTCACAGAAAGTATTATGAAGAGAATGTCATTTGCATGACAATCTGCGTATCTTATGCACCGAGCTCCTTCAATTATATTTAATTCAAGAGAAAGTTTTGGAATTGTACCAATTTGGTTCCTAAGACCATAATACCATAAGAAATAGGAGGAAAGCAGAATTAAACCATTTGGTCCATCAAATCAGCTCCACCATTCAATCAAATGTAATTTTTTCCCCTTTCAACCCCATCCTTCTATCTTCTCCCCGAAACCATTTTTGCTCTTACTAATCAAGAGCCAATCAACCTACACTTTCAATATACCTAATGACATGGCCTCCGGAGCCATCTGTGCCAATAAAATCCACAAATTCACCACCCTCTGGCTAAAGAAATACCTCCACATAACTAGTCTAAAGGGATGCCCTTCAATCCTGAGGCTGTGCCCTGTGGTGCTAGACTCTCCCACCATTGGAAATACCTCTCCACATCCATTCTATCTAGGCCTTTTATTATTTCGTAGGTTTCAATGAGATTACCCCTCATTCTTCTGAACTTCAGTGAGTTCACACCCAGAGCCATCAAATATTCCATATATGTTAGTCCTTTCATTCCTGGGATACATTCTGTAATCTCCTCTCCAATGCCAGCACATCCTTTCTTAGATATGGGGCCCAGAACTGCTCACAATACTCCTAAGTGCAGTCTGACCAATGCCTTATAAAGCCTCAGCATTACGACCTTGCTTTTATATTATAGACCTCTAGAAATGAATACTAACGTTGCATTTGCTTTCATTACTACTGTCTCAACCTGTAAGTTAATGCTTGGGGAATCCTGCATGAGGACTCCCAAGTCCTGTTGCATCTCTGATTTCTGAATTTATTCCCCATTTATAAATAGTGTATGCCTTTATTGCTTCTACCAAATTCCGTAATTATACACCTCCGTACATATGTGTTCCATCTGTGGCTCCTTTGGCCATTCCTCTCACCTGTCCAAGTCCTCTGCAGACTCTATGCTTCCTGAACACTATCTTCCCCTCCACCTATTTTGCATCATCTGCATACTTGCCAACAAGGCCATCAATTCTGTCGTCCAGATCATAAACATAACTGTTCACCAATGATTCTTGAATAGAAAGTTAGTAAAACTGTAGTTTAAAGAACAAAGTCAGAAGTACTAGAACAAATCAGCCAGTCAGATGTTATTGGTGAAAAAGAGATAGCAAGTAACATTTCAGGTTAAAGTCCCTTCATGGAGTCATACTTCACACAAGCTGGCCCTTCAGCCCAACTTGTCCATGCCAACCAAGATCTAACCTAAACCCCATTTGCCTGTGGTTGACACATATCTCTCAAAGCTTTCTGATCCGTGTCAGAATGGAAAATGAGAGGAAGCCTGCTGTTTTAGGTGGCAGAGAAAGTGCAGGGAGAGCAATGGGTGGAGCAATAAGAATGTCAGTGATATGATGGAATGATGGACAGCCTCTGACTGGACAGTTTGACTTCTTTGACTGAATAATCTGTTGCTAATGCTTTGAAGTCTGGGCGATGTTGCATAGTCAGAATATTCAAATGAAAGGAAAAAGGTGGAAGGTAGAAAGGGATGACAAGTACAAATGGCCTGTTCTGAAAACAAAAACATACTCAACAAGTTATCTGAAGTTGGGAAATACTACAAGCTGCAATGAAGAGTGAGGTTTGTTAGTTTTAGTTTAGCTTCGTTTTAGCAGAATTGGAGATCACAGACAGATCAAAGTAGGAGTAGGGTGGCTAATTTAAACTAGAAACTTAAGTTCAAACCTGAAGACTAAATGTCAGTGCTCCACAAAATGACTACCTAACTTGTCTTTGATATCTCAATGAAGAGGAGGCTATGTTGTGAACACGAAATGCAGTATACTCAATTGGAAGAAATGAATTGTTGCTTCACCTGGAATGAATGTTTTGATTCCGAGATGGTGGGGAGGGAAGAGGGGAATGGGCAGGTGTTACATCTCCTCCAGTCGTGTGGGAGGTATTGAAGAAGAGGCAGTGGTGGGTAGGGATGTGGGGAATGGAAGATAGGACAATGGAGGCATGGTGACCAATCACTGAAAACTTTAGGGTAGTAGAGGGGAAAATAAGACAGGTGGTGGGATCATGTTGAAGCTCACGGAAATTTTGAAGAATAAGACGTTGAATGAAAAGGCTGGTGGGATGGAAAATGAGTACGACAGGAACTCTATTTCTGTTCTGGGGAGGGGAATCAAAGCAGACATGCAAGAAACAGCAGACGTTTGGCTGAGAGTTCCATACACTGTGGCAAAGGAGTAGCCACTTTTTGGGAAAAATAATATTTCAAAGGTACCAGAACAGAAGGACCCATCAATGAAAGAAATGAGTCAGATGACAAATTACTTTCTTATCTTCTCTTGAAGAATTAAACTAAAATGTTTTGATTAAAGAGTAAGGGTAAAAACCGCCATATTTTAAATATAATTTTAATTAATTAAATTTACATACTTAAATGTTTTTTCCTTTTACAAACGAAATACCCAGAGAAGCTGTGAGGCTTATAGACTGATAGAAAACTACAGTACAGAAACAGAGCATTTGGCCCATCTAGTCCATGCCCAGCAATTTAAACTGCCTCATCCCATCGATCTGTACCTGGAACATAGTCCTCCATACACAACCCATCTACGTACCTATCCAAACTACTCTTAAACGTTGAAATGAAAATCACATCCACCACTTGCACTGGCAGCTCACTCCACACTCCCACCACCTTCGGAGTGAAGATGTTTCCCTTCATATTCCCCTTAAACTTTTCACCTTTCAGCTTTAACCCATGACCTCTACTTGTAGTTTCACCCAGCCATAGTACAGAAAGCCTTTGTTTTTTATTTATTCATTTACGGGATGTGGGTGTCACCAGCTGAACCAGCATTTATTGCCCATCCCTAGTTGCCCTTGAGAAGGTGGTGGCGAGCTGCCTTCTTGAACTGCTGAAGTCCCTGAGGTGTAGGTACACCCACAGTGCTGTTAGGGAGGAAATTCCGTGATCTTGACCCAGCGACAGTGAACGAATGGCGTTATGTTTCCAGGTCAGGATGGTGAATGACTTGGAAGGGGATTTCCAAGTGGTGGTGTTCTCAGGTATCTGCTGTTCTAGTCCTTCTAGATGGTAGTGGTTGTGGGTCTGGACGGTGCTGCCTTAGGAACTTTGGTGTGTTGTTGCAGAGCATCTTGTACGTTTGTAGATAGTAAACACTTCCACAACTGCTCGTCGATGGTGCGGGATTGGATGCCTGTGGAACAGGTACCGATCAAGTGCGCTGCCTTGTACTAGATGGTGCCAAGCTTCTTGAGTGTTGATGGAGCTGCATTCATCGAGATGAGTGGCAAGTATTCCATTACACTGCTGACCTGAGCCTTGTAGTTGGTGGACAGGCTTTGGGGAGTCAGGAGGTGAGTTACACGCCACAGGATTCCTGGCCTTTGACCTGCTCTGGTAGCCACAATGTTTATATGGCTAGACCAGTTTACTTTCCTGTCAATGATCACACCCAGGATGTTGATAGCAGGGGATTCAGTGATGGTGGTGCCACTGACTGTCAAGGGACAATGGTTAGAGCCTCTCTTGTTGGAGATGGTCATTGCCTGGAACTTGCGTGGCTTGAGTGTTACTTGCCACTTGTCAGATCAAGCCTGGATATTGTCCAGGTCCTGCTGCATTTGGGCATGAACTGCTTCACTATCTGAGGGGTCATGAATGCATAACATTGTGCAGTCATCTACGAACATTCTCACTTCTGGTCTTATGACAGAAGGAAAGCCATTGATGAAGCAGCTAAAGATAGTTGGTCTCAGGACACTTCCCTGCAGTGATGGCCTGAGGATGAGATGATTGACCTCCAAGCACCACAACCATCTTCCTTTGTGTCAGGTGTATTTCCAACCAGTGGAAGGTTTTCCCCCTAATTCCCATTGACTCCACTTTAGCTAGGGCACCTTGATACCATCTTCAGTCAAATGCTGCCTTGCTGTCAAAGGTTATCACACTCACTTCACCTCTGGTATTTAGCTCTCGTATGCTTGCATTTGCCCTATCTACACCCTTCATAGTTTAGCATACCTCTGTCAAATATTCCCTCCTTCTTATATGTTCTAGAGAATAATGTTCTAACCTACTCAATCTTTGATCATAACCCAGGTCCTTCAGTCCTGGCAAAATTCTTGTAAATTTTCTCTGAATTGAATTGACTTTATTACTTACATCCTTCAGATGCATGAGGAGTAAAAATCTTTACATCTCCATTCAAATGTACAATGTGCAATTGTAATAATTTATGATAAATATTATGTACAACAGAATAGTCAATATAACATAAAAACACAGTAGCATCAGCATGAATTAAGCAGTCTGATGGCCTGGTGGAAGAAACTATCCCGGAGCCTGTTAGTTCTGGCTTTTATGTTCAGGTACCGCTTCCCGGATGATAGCAGCTGGAACAATTTGTGGTTGGGGTGACTCTGGTCTTCAATGATCTTTCAGGCCCCTTTTACACATTTGTCTTTGTAAACATCCTGAATAGTGGGAAGTTCCCATCTAGAGATATACTGGTCTGTCCGCCCCACTCTTTGCAAAATCCTGCTATTGAGGGAGGTACAGTTCCCATACCAGGCAGTGATGTAGCCAGTCAGGAATGTGCCCCTATAGAAAGTTCTTAGAATCTGGGGGGCCATGCTGAACTTCTTCAACCGTCTGAGGTGAAAAAGGCTCTGTTGTGCCGTTTTCATCACATAGCCGGTATGTACAGACCACGTGAAATCCTTGGTGATATGTACGCTGAGGAACTTAAAACTGTTCACCCTCTTAACCCCAGATTTATTGATATCAATAGGCGTTAGTCTGTCTACATTCCTCCTGTAATCCACAACCAGCCCCTTCTTTTTTGCGACATTGAGGGAGAGGTTATTTGCTTGACACCACTGTGTCAGGGTGATGACATCTATAGGCTGCCTCATTATTATTTGAGATTAGGTCAATCAGTATAGTGTCGTCATCAAATTTAATTAGCAGATTGGAGCTGTGGGTGGCAACACAGTCATGGGTATACAGAGAGTAAAGGAGGGGGCTTAGTACAGAGGTATACAGAGAGTAACGGAGGGAAGCTATGCTGACTGTCAGAGGGTCAGAGGTGAGGGAGCCCACTCTTACCAGCTGCTGGTGGTCTGACAGGAAGTCCAGGATCCAGTTACACAAAGCAGGGTGAAGGCCGAGGTCTCTGAGCTATTGTCAAGCCTGGAAGGAATTATGGTGTTGAATGCTGAACTGTAGTCCAAGAACAGCATTCTCACATAAGCATCCCTCTTCTCCAGATGTGTGAGGATGGTGTGTAGAGCTGTAGCTATTGCATCGTCTGTTGACTGGTTGTGTCAGTAGGCAAACTGTAGGAGGTCCAGTGGGTGTGGCAGCAAGCTGCAGATGTAGTCCTTGACCAGCCTCTCAAAGCATTTGCTTATTATCGAGGTGATTGTGACAGGACGCCAGTCGTTCAGACATGTTACCTTGGACTTTTTAGGTGCAGGAACTATAATGAATGTTTTAAAGCAGGAAGGGTATCAGAATCAGAATCAGGTTTATTATCACCGGCATGTGACGTGAAATTTGTTAACCTGGCAGCAGCAGTTCAATGCAATACATAATCTAGCATAGAAAAAAGATAATACTAATAAATAAAATTTTAAAAAATGAATAAACAAATAAATCAGTTACATATATTGAATAGATTTTTTTTAAAGTGCGAAAAACAGAAATACTGTATATTTTTTTAAAAAAGCAAGGTAGTATCTAAAGATTCAATGTCCATTTAGGAATCAGATGGCAGAGGAGAAGAAGCTGTTCCTGAATCACTGAGTGTGTGCCTTCTGGATTCTGTACCTCCTACCTGATGGTAACAGTGAGAAAAGGGCATGTCTGGGTGCTGGAGGTCCTTGAAAATGGATGCTGCCTTTCTGAGACACCGCTCCCTAAAGATGTCCTAGGTGCTTTGTAGGCTGGTACCCAAGATGGAGCTGATCAGATTTACAACCTTCTGCAGCTTCTTTCGGTCCTGTGCAGTAGCCCCTCCATACCAGACAGTGATGCAGCCTGTCCATAGTCCAACTATAAAAGTTTTTGAGTCTATTTGCTGACATGCCAAATCTCCTAATAAACTGTAGCCAAATCTCCTAATAAACTGTCTTGCCTTCTTTATAACTACATCGATATGTTGGGACCAGGTTAGATCCTCAGAGATCTTGATACCCAGGAATTTGAAGCTGCTCACTCTCTCCACTTCTGATCTCTCTTTGAGGATTGGTATGTGTTCCTTTGTCTTACCCTTCCTGAAGTCCACAGCCAGCTCTTTTGTCTTACTGACGTTGAGTGCCAGGTTGTTACTGTGGCACCACTCCACTAGTTGGCATATCTCACTCCTGTACGCCCTCTCGTCACTACCTGAGATTCTACCAACAATGGTTGTATTGTCCACAAGTTTATAGATGGTATTTGAACTATGCCTAGCCACACAGTCATGTGTATATAGAGAGTAGAGCAGTGGGCTAAGCACACACGCCTGAGGTGCGCCAGTGTTGATCGTCAGCGAGGAGAATGTGTTATCACCATTCCGCACAGATTGTGGTCTTCCGGTTAGGAAGTCGAGGATCCAATTGCAGAGGCAGGTCCAGAGGCCCAGGTTCTGCAACTTCTCAATCAGGACTGTGGGAATGATGGTATTAAATGCTGAGCTATAGTCGATGAACAGCATCCTGACATAGGTGTTTGTCTTGTCCAGGTTGTCTAAAGCCGTGTGGAGAGCCATTGAGATCGCGTCTGCCATTGACCTATTGTGGTGATAGGCAAATTGCAATGGGTTCAGGTCCATGCTGAGGCAGGAGCTCAGTCTAGTCATGACCAACCTCTCAAAGCATCTCATCACTGTCGATGTGAGTGTTACCGGGCGATAGTCATTAAGGCAGCTCAGATTATTCTTCTTAGGCACTGGTATAATTATTGCCTTTTTGAAGCAAGTGGAAACCTTCACCCACAGCAGTGAGAGGTTGAAAATGTCCTTGAATACTCCGGCTAATTGGTTGGCACAGGTTCTCAGAGCCTTACCAGGTACTCCATCAGGACCTTCTGCCTTGCAAGGGTTCACTCTCTTTAATAACAGCCTATCATTGGCCTCTGAGACAGAGATCACAGGTTCATCAGGTTTAGCAGGGATCTTCACAGCTGTAGTTGTGTCCTCCCTTTCAAAGGGTGCATAAAAGGTGTTGAGTTCATCAGGCAGTGAATCATTCATGCTATTGGGTTTCGCTTTGTAAGAAGTAATGTCTTGCAGACCCTGCCAGAGTTGCCGTGCCTCTGATGTCGCCTTCAACCTTGTTCGAAATTGTCTCTTCACCCTTGAGAGAGCCCTCCGCAAATCATACCTGGTTTTCTGGTACAGGCCTGGGTCGCCAGACTTGAATGCCACAGATCAGCCTTCAGCAGACAACATACCTCCTGGTTCACCCACAGCTTTCGGTTTGGGAATGTACAGTAAGTCTTTGTGGGCACACACTCATCCACACAAGTTTTAATGAAGTCGGTAACAGCTGCAGCATACTCATCCACGTTCGAAGATGAATCCCTGAATACTGTCCAGTCAACCGTTTCAAAGCAGTCCTGTAGGCGCTCCTGTGCTTCCCTTGTCCAAACCTTCTTGGTCCTCACTGCTGGTGCTGTAGTCTTCAGTCTCTGCTTATACTCAGGGAGTAGAAGTACAGCTAGGTGATCAGACTTCCTGAAGTGAGGGCATTGAATAGTATGGTAGGCATACTTGATAGTGATGTAGCAATAGTCCAGTGTGTTGTTTCCTCTGCTATTGCAAGTGATCTGTTGATGGTCATTGCTTAGTGATTTTTTCACACTGGCCTGGTTAAAATCTCCCAAAACAATGGTGAAGGCATTAGGGTGCGCTGCTTTGTGCATGTTGATCCCATTGCTCAGATCATCTAAAGCCTGATTGACATTGGCCAGAGGTAGAATGTAAACTGCTACCAAAATGGCTCCAGAGAACTCCTGTGGTAGGTAAAAAGACAGCACTTTACTGTTAGATATTCCAGGTCTGGTGAGCAGAATTGGGACAACACTGATGTATTTGTGCACCAAGAAGAGTTGATCATGAGGCATACTCCACCACTTCTGCTTACTCTATAGATCTATCCTGATGGTGTACAGTAAACCCATCGATCTGAATCACTGCATCTGGTACGGAAGATACCAGGATTCCGTGAAACAAAAGACACATGCCGTCTTAATGTCCCTCTGTTTCAGCACCCTAGCTCTGAGATGATCGATTTTATTCACCAGAGACTCTACACTGGGAGAGGGAGAGATTAAAAATGTCTGTAAACACACCTACCAGTTGTGCCATGCACATCCTGAGTACTCGCCCTGGGATACAGTCCTGTCCCGCAGCCTTGCCACTGTCCATCAGTTGGAAACACCTGTGTATTTCAGCCTCAGAGAAGATCAAGCTGCCGGTTGCATCATCTGCAGGTCTCCTCAGGGGCTCAGTGTTGGCGATATGAAATCGAGCGTAAAAAAGATTTAGCTCATCTGAAAGGGAGGGATCGATGTTGGAAACTCGACTGTGTTTAGCTTTGAAATCTGCGATGGTGTACAGACCTTGCCATAAACTGCATGTGTTGTTGGTGGAAAGTTGAGTATGAATCTTGTCTCTGTATTGTTTCGATGCCTTGATTGAGAGCATCCTGACTGCTGCATCACTGCCTGGCATGGGAGCTGTACTTCCCTGATTCGCAGCTCTCTGCAGAGAGTTGTGCAGACAGCTCAGCATATCTGTAAATGGGAACTTCCCACTATTCAGGACATTTTCAAAGACAGGTGTGTAAAAAGGGCCCGAAGGATCACTGTGGACCTGAGTCACTACAACCACAAACTGTTGCAGCTGCTACCATCTGGGAAACAGTACCGTAGCATAAAAGCCAGGACCAACAGGCTCTGGGACAACTTCTTCCACCAGGCCATCAGACTGCTTAATTCATCCTGATGCAACTGTATTTCTATGTTATATTGACTATTGACATTATATATATTATAAATTACTACAATTGGAAATAGCATATTTTAACAGAGACATCACAAAGATTATTACTCCCCATGTATTTGAAGGATGTAAGTAATAAAGTCAATTCAGTTCAATGACTTTGCACAGATCATAGCTACATTTCTTGAGCTCTTGCTGATGACCGGCAACGTAACCTTTGTCTCGTATGGTAACTGCTGCTCGCACAGAACTGTTGATCCAGGGTTTCTGATTCGGGAAGACCCTGACCGACTTCTGGGGGACAACATCCTCAATGCACTTCCAGATGAAACTTGTGGCCCCTTCCGTGAACTCAGAGACATCCTCATCATGGAAGACATTCCAGTCAATGTCATCAAAACCGTCCTGCAGCATGGAGGCCGATTGGTCGGACAAATAGTGGACAGTTTTAATTATGGCCACCTCTTGTTTCAGCTTCTGCCTGTACTTTGGCACCAGAAAAATGGAGGAGTGATCTGATTTTCCAAGTGGAGGGTGGAGGAGCACTTTGTAAGTGTTAAGAAGGGAGAGTAACAGTGGTTGAGTATTCTATATCCCCATGTGCTCACCTGGATGTGTTGGCAAAACTTCAGAGAGACTTTAGTCAGTGATGCTGTATTAAGATCACCGGCAACGATGAAGACAGCCTCCAGGTGTGCAGTCTCCAGGGTGCTGATGGTCTCTTTCAATGTACTCTTTCAATCTTATTTACATATTTCCTGTAGATAGATGACAAAACTGTATACAATACTCCAAACTATTCCTCACCTACATCTCATACAACTTCAACATAACATCCAGAATCTTGTACTCAATACCTTGATATCTGAAGGCCAATGTGTTTTCTTTAAGAACCTATCAACCTGTGATGGCCCTTCTAATGAATTATGGACCTGTATTCCCAGATCTATTTTTCTACCTCACTCCTCAGTGCCCTTAGTCCTACCCTGGTTGGGCTTCCAACATGCAGCACCTAACAGTTGTCTGCATTAAATTCCATCTGCCAATTTTTCAACCCATTTTTCCAGTTGTTCCAGATTCCGCTGCAAGCTTTGAAAGTCTTCCTTGCTGTCCACTACACCCCTGGTGTCATCTGCAAATTTGTTGATCCAGTTAACCACATTATGATTCTGATCACTCACATAGATGACAAAGAGCAATGAACCCAGCACTGATCCCTGAGGCACTCCACAAGTTGCAAGTCTCCAGTCAGGGGGGCAACCAGCGACTACTACTCTCTGGTTTCTCCTACAATTTACTACCTCATCTTGAATGTCAACCCACTAAACCCCGCTGACTAACTTTCCATGTGGGATCTTGTTAAATTCCTTGCTGAAGTCCATGGTGACATTTGTTGACTTGCCTTCATCAACTTTCCTGGTAACTTCATCAAAAAACTCTATAAGATTGGTTAGACACAACCTACCACACACAAAGCCATACTGACTATTCCTACTCAGTAACTGTCTATCCAAATGCCCATATATCTGGTCCCTTAGAATACCTTGTAGACTTTTTCCCACTACTGATGTCAGGCTCACTGGCTTATAATTTCCTGGTTTATTCTTATAGCCTTTCTTAAATAGCTGAACAACTTTAGCTATCCTCCTGTCTTCTAGTGCCTCACCAGTTGCTAAGGATGATTGAAATGTCACTGCTAGTGCCCTGCAATTTCTACATTTGCTTCCCACAGGGCCTGAGGGAACATCTTGTCAGGCCCTGGGGATTTGGCCAGCCTGATTTGCATCAAGACAGCAAACATCTCCTCCTCTGTAACCTGAATAGCATAAATGACTTTGTTGCATCTTTGCCTCACTTCTGTAAACTGTGTCTTTCCCCCGAATATACGCAGATGCAAAAAAAATTCCATTTAAGAACTCCTACATCTCTTTTGGATCCACACATAGATTACCATTCTGATCTTCCAAAGGACCAGTTTTGTTTCTTGCAATCATTTTGCTCTTAACATACTGTGTCTGTAGAATCCCTCCGGATTCTCTTTGACCTTGTCTGCTAGAGCAACCACATGCTTTCATTTACCCCTCCTCATTTCTTTATTCAGCATCCTCCTATATTTCTCATACTCCTCAAGTACCCCATTTGTTCCTACTTGCCTATACCTGCTATGTACCTCCTTTTTCATTAACTAGGGTCTCAATATTTCTTGAAAACCGAGATTCTATAAACCTGTCATCCTAGCCTTTTATTCTGTTGGGCACATACAAGCTTTGTCCTTTTAAATTTTCACTTTTGAAGGCATTCCACTTCCCACTTCCAGAAAGCAATCTGTCCCAATCCACACGTGCCAGATCCTTTTTGATGCCATCTTCCTACTTCTGGCCTCACTAACATGTGGCACGGGTAGAAATCCAGAGACCACAACCCTGGACATCATGCCCTTTAACATAGCACCTAACTCCCTGAACTCACTTTGCAGAACTTCATCCCTCTTCCTGCCTGCGCCATTGGTACCATGGAAAGCGAATGTTCACTCTCCCACTTAAGAATGCTAAGGACTCAATCCAGGATGTCCGGGACCCTGGCACCAAGGAGGCAGCGTACCTTCTGGGAATCTCATTCTTGTCCACAGAGCCTCCTTTCTATTCCCCTAACTAATGAATCCCCTATCACTACAGCTTGCCTCTTCTCTCTCCTTCTCTTCTGAGCCACAAACTGTTGTCACTTTCCTCTGCTAGGTCATTCCCCACCCCCCCAACAGTATCTGTTGTTGGGGGGGATGGCCACAGAGGTACTCTGCACTGGCTGTTTAACTCCTTTCACCCTCTTGACTGTCACCCAGCTTCCTGTGTCCTATGCCTGGGGTCTGACTACCTCTCCATATGGCTTGCCTATCACCCCCTCAGCTTTCTGAATGATCTGGAGTTCCTCCAGTTCCAGCTCCAACACTTTAACATGGAGTGTTTGAAGCTGCAGCTGGATGCACTTCTTGCAGGAGAAGTTGTCAGCGTTTCCGGAAGTCTCCCTGCCTTCCCACATCCCTCAAGAGGAACATTCAACTATCCTGCCTGGCATCCTAAAGCTCTAACTGCAAGGAAGGAAACAGTAAATAAACTGAAAATTAAAGGATTCTAACAGAATGTTGTGAGATTTTTAGAAAATGATGTTATTACTTCACAAGGAGCAGCAGAAAGCACAATAATACAAGGGTTGGAGTGTGCTGACCTCCAGTGCTGTGTGTCAGGAGTTTGCATATTTTCTCTGTGACCACATGGGTTTCCAACATGTTTTGGTTTCCTCTCGAATCCCAGGGACATGTGAATTAGTAGCTTCATTAGCTGCCTCAAATTGTCCCTTTTGCCTAATTGGATGCTTGGTGGTCAGCATGGACTGCTGAGACGGGTGTGTATGTGTGTGTGTGTGTGTGTGTGTGTGTGTGTGTGTGTGTGTGTGTGTGTGTATGTGTGTGTGTGTGGACATTCTATGAGATTTAGTTTAATATCCACAATTTCACAACAGATATTTACTCATCTGTGGTTAGATAACCCTCTAACAAATAAACTCTTCTCGGGCTTTCAGCCAGGTACAGTTATCGATTTTAACTCCTAATCTCTGCCACCTTAATCAGGTCTGATGCCTGGCCATGTCCAGTCCAGTGGTATTTATACCCCCGTTGTCCATCCTTCCTGATTGGATGATCCTCATCCAATCAGGTTTCTGCTGCCCCACCTTGTTTACAATCAAATTCCAGTTCTTACTTAGAGTGAGACCTTCATCTTTGTTAAAATTCTTTTCCTCTCGTTTTATTCCAATGGTTTCCTTCACCAGGCAGTTCCAAAAGCCATTGGCACAGCTCAGTAGCTTTGTGCTGTTCAACTCAATCCTATTGCAATTGCAAATACAAATGTTCTGCTATGGCCGATTTCTCCGGGTAACCCAAATGGATACACCTTCTGTTCTCCTTGATGTGGGGTTCCACCATGCATCTGGCTGATATTCACTGCTTTGTATTCACAGGGAACCCTGTAAATGCCAGCTGTCCTGAGTATCAGGTCATCTTTGACCTGCATAAGCTGTGACTTGAGCTTCCTTCCAGGTTTGTGAATGATATTGATCCGGTATTTTTTCAGGATCCTGGCGATCCTTCCAGGAAATGTGGAAATATAGGGAATTAGGTGACAGCGACAGGTTCCTTCTCACTATTAGGTTTCCTGGTTTGATAAGGGTACCACTGACCTTTATGAAACTGAGCCTTACATTATTGTACTTCCTATATACGGCGAATTACTAGGAACAAATGGACGGAGTGCCCATGAGATCGCCTTTGTCACAGGATATTGCTAATTTCTACATGGAGGACTTTGAGGAGAAGGCTCTGAATTCATCACCTTATGCCCCAGGCAACACACATCAAAGTTGCTGGTGAATACAGCAGGCCAGGCAGCATCTCTAGGAAGAGGTACAGTCGACGTTTCAGGCTGAGACTCTTCATCAGTACTAACTGAAGAAAGAGCTAGTAAGAGATTTAAAAATGCAAGGGGGAGGGAAGGGTCTCGGCCTGAAACGTTGACTGCACCTCTTCCTAGAGATGCTGCCTGGCCTGCTGCGTTCACCAGCAACTTTGATGAGTGTTACTTGAATTTCCAGCATCTGCAGAATTCCTGTTGTTTACCTTATGCCCCAAGTGTTTCTTCAATGATACCTTTGCTGTGCGGCCTCATGGACTCCAGGCTCTCCAACAGTTCCATATCCATCTGTGCAGTATACACCCAAACATTCAATTTACGATGGAAATACGTTCCTGGATATACTAATGAGATAGAAACCGGACATAGCCTTAGATGTGGCATCCATCAAAAACCCACTCACACGAACCTATACCTCAGTAATAACTGTCATCGTTATGCCTCCCAACGTAGAGCGGTTCTTTCCACATTGATTAACTATCTCAGACCCGGAGAGTCTCCATGATGGAATAAGACGATTACACACAACGTTCTTGCAGAATGGCTACAAGGTGAAGGAAACCAATCAATAAAAGGACCAATGAAAAAAAACAGGAAACCTAACAATGAGGAGGAACCTGGCGCTGCTGCCTGTCTTCCCTATATTTCCACAGTTTCTGGAAGGGTCGCCAAGAACCTGAAATACTGGATTAATACCATCCACAAGGGAATAAAGAAGAAAGCTGGGGGGTGGAGGGAGAGGAGCACCAGAAGGAGGCAATGGGTGGGCAAAGAGAAAACATGAGAGAGGGACAAGGGGATGGGAAATAATGAAGGGGGGGATGGGCTGGAGGCATTACTGGAAGTTTGAGAAATTGATGTTCATGCCATCAGGTTGGATGCTACCCAAACAGAATATAAAGTGGTGTTCCTCCAATGTAAGTGTAAGTGTAGCCTTATCCCTACAGTGGAGGAGGCCATGAATGGAGATATTGGAATGGGAATGGGAAGTGGGAAGTGGGAAGTGGGATTAAAATGGGTGGCCACTGGGAGATCCTGCTTGTTCTGACAGACGGAGCATAGATGCTCGGTGAAGCGGTCTCCCAATCTTTGTCAGGTCTCACTGATATACAAGAGGGCAGTAATGCCTCCATATCCCGCCCCTCACCATTTCCCATCCCCTTGTCCTTCTCTCATGTTATCTCCTTGTCCGCCCATTGCCTCCCTCTGGTACTTCTCACCCCTCCCCCACTTCTTCTTTCTTCCATGGCTTCTATCTCCTTCACCAATCAACTTCCTAGCTCTTTGTTTCATCCCTTCCCTCCAAGTTTCACCTATCGCCTGGTGTTTCTCTCTCCCCTCCCCTCACCTTTTAAATCTACTCCTCAGCTTTTTTACTTCAGTCCTGCTGAAGGGTTTTGGCCTGAAACGTCGATGATGTTGCCTGTCCTTTTGAGTTCCTCCAGCATTTTGTGTGTGTTATTCAGATTTCCAGCATCTGCAGACTTTCTCTTGTTTGGGACTGTGGAAACATGAATGAATGAGGACTAACCAATCAGGAGGGATGAATGATGGGGGTATAAATGCTGCCAGACTAGATATTATCAGGCATCATCCCTCATGAAGATGGCAGAGTTTGTCATTCAAACATCAGTTAAAATCGATAGCTGTACCCAGCTGGAAGCCCGAGAAGTATTATAAGCCAGGAAAGCATTATATCCTTTTTTTTAACAGTCTAACAGTTTCAGAGCTTCTTTTGCATCCACAGTGTTGAAGGTAGGGAGGTCTATTTGAGATGGTGTTGGTTAATTGTCTTTCATCAAAGATATAGTGTAAGAATATTCCAACAGTGCAAGAGGAAAGAAAGGAAAACAAGTTCTGAATTCCTATAGGTTTTCTTGTTCACAGGATGTCCCAAAATGCTCTGTGGTCATTGAATTACTTCCATTATTTTCAAGCTAAATGTGGTGATCAGTACGGCTCCAGAAATGTTATTTGACTACTCGTCTACTTCTGTTTGGAGAGAACACCACAAGATCCCATCCCCTTTCATTGTGAGGATTTCAACAATCACTTGTTTAGGCAAAGAAGATTTGAATTCCATGTCAGTACCTCTGGCAGAAACCTCACTCATCACTGGAATTAGCAATCCTTTTGGGTTGTCCTTTTTTTTCTGTAAGAACTGAAGGCTAATTATTGGAAGATTGCTGCAAAAATAAATCGAAGGTGAAAACTTTTGCAGCTAAGCAAAATAGTATTTCTTTTGCCGCCTCTTGCTTTTAATTGTAGAATTATTGGAGATAGGGAAGAAAGGCTACTTGGCTGGTGTTGATCCTCAAACAAAATAAACAAACGCGTTCTTTAATTGAATAGTGATGCTGTTTTCATTGCTAACTGAAAATAGATTTTTTCAGGGTGAAAAGGATAATGATAACAGATCATTTGGAAGCACTCTGGAGCTTCAACTAGATTTTCCATAGGATCCTGTGCAAAAAATAAGAGGACTACTTTCCCTCTCACCTAAGATTGTAATTCTTAAATTCATTTTGATGGGGGATAGAGCACCGGAAGGAGCATGGACACTTCATATCTTATTAATATTTAATTGCAGTTTCAAATATTTTAAAAATTAATTCCAAGCACCACTCCCTTAATGGATCTTGAAGTCTTCTAATCCTGCGTTTTAGCTGTTCACTTTTTGTAAGTCTACTGACTGTCAGACTATCAAGGTTCAAATAGACATTTCAGTTTAAATGAACACAAGTCACCTTATGGTGTCATTATTTTTTTAGGTGGAGATGTTTAATGGTCCACTCGTTTGTGTCAGTGTTAGTAGTTGCTCCAGCAACTTTTTCAGACTAAAACCTGTTTTAAAGTATCATTTAAAGGCCCTTTGGATCTCTATGTTTTTCAGCATTATGAAGCATATTCAGACTTAGTGCCAACTGTCATGCACCCATTTTGCCCTAATCCAGCCTTAACCGATTTTATTCTTCCACATTTCCCTCATTTCCTCACAAGATTCTATCTATCTGCACATCAAGGCCAATGTATAGAGGTCCGCTGACAAATTTTTAGCATGTGGGGGTGAATGTTGCACACCTGAAAGGAGCCATGTGGTCCTAGGAAGAAGGTGCACATTCCACACAGACAGTACATAATCAAAATTGAACCCGGTTTACTGCACCTGTGAGGCAGTAGCTCTACTAAGTACACTACTGTGTCACCCACTAATGCATGAAAACCAAAATACTGCCCAGCCTCTTTCACATCAACATACTTTCAGTTAAATGCATTATTGCTGCAGGTCTAACTATGGAGGAGAAAGCTTCACTGGATAGTCAAACTTATGCAGTGTTTTTGTTTCCCTGGATTCTATTCTTCAGCCTTCCATCTCTCATGTCCATCATAGTTCCAATCCCTCTATCCATCAACCTCACCCCAAAATGGCCTAAGCCAGAACTTCAAACACTTTCCTGATTCCCTAGATTCCTTGATGTTTGCCAGATGATGCCTCCACATGTAGCAGACTTATGGAGGATGCACCAATTTCTAGCCAGTTTACTCTTCATTTGGCAAAGTAGAGTCGGTATGTCTTGAGATCAGTAAACCAACTGGAGGCAAGAGATTAAGTAAATCAATGTTTATAAATAGGTTTCGTGTGGCTGGAAAGTTCACTCAGAAATGCAACAAAGCCTCAGCCTAGATCAGGTTCAGTGGCATTCTAAGATAGTGCCATCTGAGCCAGGCTGGTGCCTAGGAGGAGCTGCGTAGAAAACAAAATACCGTGCCTCCCAAAATACCATGTGTGTTTGAAGCAACAGACACAAAATGCTGGAGGAACTCAGCAGGCCAGGCAACATCTATGGAAAGGAGTACCATCAACGTTTTGGGCTGATACCCTTCAGCAGGAAACCTGAGTCCCTCCAGCATTTTGTGTGTGTTGCTTGGGATTCCAGCATCTCCAGATTTTCTTTTGTATGTGTGTTTGAATGTAGGCTTGTATGGTGTTAATTCTTGGAGAACTGATTTGGTTTTCTATAATTAAGTTTCTTTAAAATATAGGCTGACTCTGCTCATGTGAGTCTGATGCTACGTCCACACTAGACTGGATAAATCCGTAACCGAAGCTTCCTCTCTTCATTTTGACCCTCCGTCCACACTGAAACAGCGTTTTCCTCCCCCGAAAACGGAGCTTTTCTAAAACGCTCTCCAGAGTGTTTAAATCTGAAAACGCCGGTTGGGTGTTGTAGTGTGTACGGGGTAACCGGAGGTTTTAAAAAACCTGTCGTCCCTTTCATCACTGAAGAGGCTATGGCTGTAGGAAATGTTTCCAGGGTGACCCCTCTGTGGGAGTGGGGAAGATGTTGGTGGGGCCACCCGGGAGTCTGGGTGTCCTTATGTGTAGCTATTGTAGTGGCTGTGAGGCTGGTATTGTGACGGTGAAAAGTACTGGGGGGGAGGGAGCCATCATATTCCTCATCATCGCAAATCCCTCTGCAATAGAGTTAGTCAGTTTTTCAATGTTCGTCATCAGCCGGGTCATACTGTCCTTGAACTCCCTGTCGGTTGCCTCCATACGTTCCAGTATTTGTTTTTTTTAGTTTTAAGTCCTCCTGTGTGAGAGCCAACAGCTGTCTGTTGTTTGGCAATTTCCTTTTAAGTTTTTCTAGTCTGTAACTGGACAAACGCGCACCAAGTATACTGTGTCCTCTTCACTTATTTTCTGTAGCTGTGTCCTGCACATGCCCAGTAGGAGGAGATTTGCTCAAATACCCATTTTAATGAGGACAGAGGTATTTTCAAAACGTCTGGTGTGGACCCCTATCGTTTTTACACGAAACCGACTTTTTCAAGATTATCCAGACTAGTGTGAACGTACCCTTAGGCTTGATACTTTGCTTATACTCCTGAAATTAGCAATGAACCTTCCAAGGAGAAGACAAGCTGGTGGTTACAGAGTCATCAACATTTGGAAGGAGATCAGTACACACAAAATGCTGGAGGAAATCAGCAAGCCAAGCAATATTTTTGGAGAGAAATAAACAGTTGACATTTGGAGTTGAGACTCTACATTAGGGTACTGGTGAAAGGTCTCGGCCCCGTTGGATCCTGATGCTCTTCAGAGGTCAAGAACAAGGCATAACATTTATTGCTCTCAGCTGCTTTATGAAGAGTTACAAGAGAGAAAGATGAGTAAGAAAGACATGCTACAAGGACAAAGCAAAGAAAACACAAAGGATAAAGCAGTCATAGTCGTCTCATACTCAGATTAGAGATAACATAAATTTACCTGAAAAACAGATAGCATGGCACCTACTATTGAAAACTAAGAAGTTTCAAGAAAAATACAGAAGGCACAGTGTTGTAATTGCTGGATAATTCACTGAACAATTACATGTATTTAGGTGATATAGCTGAATGGACATTGAATTCATGAACACTGCCTCACTACTTTTTTATTTCTATTTTTGCACTACTTATTTAATTTAACTATTTAATATATATATTTACTGTAATTCTCAGTTTTTCCCTGTGATTATGTGTTGCATTGTACTGCTACTGCAAAGTCAACAAATTTCACAACATGTGCCAGTAAACCTGATTCTGAGAAACACAAGAGATTCTGCAGAGCTTCAAATCCAGAGTAAGATGCACAAAATGCCGGAGGAACTAAACAGGTCAGTCCGCATCTATGAAAGGAAAAGACCAGACATGATGAAGGATTTTGGCCCAAAACATCTCGACTCTTTGTTCTCTTCCTTACCGTGAATGCTGGCTGAGCTGTTGAGTTCCTCCAGCATTTTGCGTATGTTACCATGTATATTAGTGATTATACTGTATGTATATATATAAAGCAAGCACAGGAAAGTTAAACTACAAGCAAAATAACAATTCTGGACCCCAATCCTACGTCCCAAGTCATTGACTGTTCATTTCTCTCCGTAAATTATGTCTAATTGGCTGAGTTCCTCCATCATTTTGTGCATTTTTATACAGATTTCCAGTCTCTGCAGAATCTTGTCTCTCTGATAGGGAAAGAATGATGGGCTGGGGAGGGTAATGGGTGCATGAAGAATCATGTGTAAACTTGTCCTCCCTTATATCCCCAATGCGATACCTCACCCATGAGGGCTGTTCACAGGGAATGTCAACCTGGTATGTATTAATGAAGGAAGAAAAATGAATGCGTGGTTTAAAAGTAAGCCTGTGGTATTAAAGGGTGCAGTGGTCATTGAAGAGTTAACCTGAATCTTCTAGTTGACCTCAATCTCCACACTGTTACTATTCAATGAAATTAATGTCTCCAGTACGAAATATTCAGTGGTTCCTGCATTTCAATTCTAATGATACTTCTTAAAGATTTACAGTACTTTTGAATAGGCTCAGGATGTCCCAAAGTGCTTTGCAGCCAACAAAGTACTTTTGATGTGTAGCTACTATTATAATGTAGGAAAAGCAATTTGCACTCAGTGAGGTTTTGAAAATAGCAATGTGATAATGGCAATAATCTGTGCTCCCTGGCGGTTGTTTTCTGATCGAAAAAATCTCTGCATTTTATAGGCTGTGGAAGGAGTTTTACACACAATGGGCTGAGTCAGTGATTACTGTGCTCTGCCAGTGGTTAACTACAGCAGCTTGAGGGTTGGATTCTGGCAAGAAGCCAGGAAGCATTCAATGTGTATGAATGGCAGCCTTGCTGCTTTCTGACAATCAGTGTGAATGTTAATCAAATGAAAAAACTAGCTAGGGCACAGAGCCAATTCTCCAAAAAATACTTCAGGTTCCCTGTGGGGTAAATACTGTTTTTTTTCGTACACCTTGAAACAATTGGCTATCTATTTTCCCAACACAATATTTAAAAACATCTGCATGCATATCATAATTTTCATTGCATGCAAAGCAAATTACAGCTACAGCCTGTCTTCAATGGGTAGCTAGTTCAATGTAGGAAACACTGTGGTTATTGTGTGGACATCATTTAAAGCAGTGTAACCCTCCCTCTCCACACCCACCTTGTCAAAATCTGTCAGAGATTGCAGTGGCTTTCACTAAAAAAATTAAATAACGGGACATTTGATGTGACAGGACAAGACATCATGAGTGGCTTCTCAAAAGACTTGGTCACTGGGGGTGCTGAAGCAGTAAGCTCCCAGTGACCTGGTGACACAATTAACTGTCATCAATCCCACCTTTTCAGGACATGCTGATTAGTTCCAACAATGAAACGTGAAAAGCTGTGACATTCCATAACAGTGCAGTGATGCATTCATATCTCATCTCTGCCAAGGCCTTCAGGAAGATGGCAGAAGTGGTTGGAGATTACCAAAGACAGTTCCTTCGAGGAGCTGATTCCTCCAAGTAAGCAAACTCATTCACACCAGTCACCAAAACGGAAAACACTCAGCAGGCTGGTCATCATCTGTGGAATGAAAAGCATATTCAAGGTTTCAGGTTAATTACATCTGTGGCGGCAAAAGAAGTTGATTCAAAATCAACACAAGTCATTTGCCACCAGCCTGCGACCTCAGACGGAGATGTTATACTTTCATGAATCATCCTCAGCTCCAATTAAATGATAGTTCCAAAGAATTGAATCCTTTATTTAATCTTTTATTAGAAATTAACAAATAGACAATCATGAACTGAATTGGCTTTATTCCTTACATCCTTCATATATATGAGGAGTAAAAATCTTTACGTTACGTCTCTGTCTAAATGTACAACGTGCAATTATAGTAATTTATAATAAGTATTATGTATTATGTACAACAGGGTTGTCAGTATAACATAGAAATACGGTTGTGTCAGCATGAGTTAAGCAGTCTGATGGCCTGGTGGAAGAAGCTGTCCTGGAGCCTGTTGGTCCTGGTTCTTATGCTGTGGTACCCTTTCCCGGATGGTAGCAACTGGAGCTTGTGGTTCGGGTGACTCAGATCTCCAATGATCCTTCAGACTCTTTTTACACACCTGTCTTTGTAAATGTCCTGAATAGTGGGAAGTTCACATCTACAGATGCACTGGGCTGTCTGTACTACTCTCTGCAGAGTCCTGCGATTGAGGGAGGTACAGTTCCTATACCAGGCAGTGATGCAGCCAGTAATCATGCTCTCAGTTGTGCTCCTGTAGAAAGTTCTTAGAGTTGTGGTAGGGCCATACCAAACTTCTTCATCAATCTCAGGTGAAAGAGGTGCTGTCGTGCTGTTTTCACCACACAGCCGGTAGGTACAGACCACGTGAGATCCTTGGTGGTGTTTATGCCAAGGAACTTAAAGCTGTTCACACTCTCAACCCCAGATCCATTGATGTCAATAGGGGTTAGTCAATCTCCATTCCTCCTGTAGTCTACAACCAGATCCTTTGCTTTTGCGACATTGAAGGAAAGGTTATTTTCTTGACACCAGTGTATCAGGGTGATGACTTCCTCTCTGTAGGCTGCCTCATTATTATTTGAGATTAGGCCAGTCAGTGTAGTGTCGTCCCCAAATTTAATTAGCAGATTGGAGCTGTGGGCGGTGACACAGTCATGGGTATACAGAGAGTAAAAGAGGGGGGCTCAGTACACAGCCCTGAGAGGCACCTGTGTTGAAGGTCGGAGGGGCAGAGGTGAGACAGTCCATTCTTTCCACCTGCTGGCAATCTGACAGAAAGTCTAGGATCCAGTTACACAAGGCAGGGTGAAGGCCAAGGTCTTTGAGCTTTTTGTTAAGCCTGGAGGGAATTATGGTGTTGAATGCTGAAATGTAGTCCAAGAACAGCATTCTCACATTAGACCCTTCTTCTCCAGATTCATAAGGACGGTGTGTAGAGCTGTGGCTATTGCGTCGCTTGTCAATCAGTTGTGTCGATGTGTGAATTGTAGGGGATCCAGTGTGGGTGGCAGCATGCTGCAGATGTAGTCCTTGACCAGCCTTTCAAATCATTTGCTTATTATTGAGGTGAGTGTGACAGGATGCCAGTTGTTTAAACATGTTACCTTGGTCTTTTCATGTATGGGGGCAATGGTGGATGTTTTGAAGCAGGAGGGCACTCTACACTGGGAGAGGGAGAGGTTAAAAATGTCTGTAAACACACCTGCCAGTTGTGCCGCGCATATCCTGAGTACTCACCCTGGGATGCCGTCCAGTCCCGCGGCCTTGTGACTGTCTAGCTGTTGGAATCATCTGTGTACTTCGGCCTCAGAGATGTCTAAGCTGCTGGTTGCATCATCTGCAGGTCTCCTCAGGTGCTCAGTATTGGTGACATTAAACCAACAGTAAAAAAGATTTAGCTCGTCTGGGAGAGGCACCTATATTGGAAACTCCACTGCGTTTAGCTTTGAAGTCTGCGATGGTGTGCAGACCTTGCCATGAGCTGTGTATGTGGTTGGTGGAAAGATGAGTCTGAATCTTGTCTCTGTATTGTTGTTTCGCTGCCTTGATGACTTTGTGCAGATCGTAGCTGAATTTCTTGAGTCCATGCTGATTACTGGCAGCGTAAGCTCTGTCTCGTGCAGGAAGTGCTGCTTGCTCAGAACTGTTGATCCAGGGTTTCTGGTTTGGAAAGATCCCGACCGATTTTTGGGGGACAACGTCCTCAATGCACTTCTGGGTGAAGCTAGTTACCTCATCCGTGAACTCGGAGACATCCTCATCATGGAAGACATTCTAGTCGACATCATTAAACCAGTCTTGCAGCATGGAGGCCGATTGGTCAGACCAACAGTGGACGGTTTTAACTGTGGCCGCCTCTTGTTCCAGCTTCTGCCTGTACTGCGGCAACCACAAAATGGAGGAGTGATCTGATTTTCCAGATGGGGGGCGGAGGAGTGCTTTGCGAGCATTGCAGAAGGGAGGGTAGCAGTGGTCAAGTATGCTATCTCCCCATGTGTTCACCTGGATGTGTTGGCGAAACTACGGAGAGACTTTAGATAGTGATACTCTATTAAAGTCACCGGCAACAAAGAAGGCAGCCTCTGGGTGTGCAGTCCCCCGGGTGCTGATGGTCTCGTACAGTTCCTTGAGAGCCACGTCAGTATCCGCCTACAGCAGAATATACACAGCTGTGATAATAACAGCCGTGAACTCCCTAGGCACAGTAGCACCAGGTACTCCAGATCTGGGGATCAAAAGGATTTGAGGGCATGCACATTCTGGGGGTCGCACCAGGCATTATTGACCATGAAGCATACCCCACCTGCTTTACTCTTCCCAGAGAGGGTTTTACACCTGTATGCCCAGAACAGGGTGAACCCAGAGGGCTCAATGGCATGATCCGGTATCTCATCTGTCAGGCAGGTCTCCACGAAGCATAAAATGTCACATTCCGTTGATTCCCACCGGTAGTAGTTTCTGGCTCTTAGCTCGCACAGCTTATTGTCCAGGGACTGAATGTTAGCCAGGAGTATGCTCGGGAGCGATGACCGATTAGCACGCCGTCTCAACCTCATCACCACTCTGGCTCTTCTGTCTTGCCTCCAACGCCACTTCCAAGGTAATGGCTGTGTAGTAGGTGAGTGTCCCATTGATCGCGCAAATCTGGGATCCAGTGTAGAAAATGTGGCACGTAGTGGGTAGATGCTGCCTTCCCGATGTTCAGAAGAGTCAGTCTGTCGTTTCTGATGTGACTATCGGCTACTTGAACAAGAAATGCAAAGGAAATCACAGAAATTAGGAGTATACTGTAAAGTTGGAATGGAGCTCACAACAGGGTCGGCGTACGAGACACCATCTTGGCTAGGTTTATTAAACCTAGTGATATTAAATGGTATTAAGTGGTCAGCAAAGATATGACCTCCACTGGTCCCAAGCTACAAACTGCAATGAAATAGGTAAGAATATGTAACTTATTCCCTTTGCTTTTACCACTCCTCCACTAATGTGGCTAATTACCATATTAAATCTAATAAACACACTGCACAGAACACATGAGCACTGCAACATTAGAGCTGAGAGAGACAGAGGAACAAAGTTACCTAAGTAACAAAGAAAGTGGGGAAGTTGAATGGATGGATCAAAGGGAATGTCTCCACCCTATCACAGAAGTTCTGTGGATTCAGTAAATTCCAAGCTAAAGCCACTGTTGGTGTTTACACTGGAGAGACAAGAAAAAGTGTAATCCTTTATAGTTACTCAAAGTTATGCACTTACATATTTGAGAAAATGAGAGGATTTCAAGTACCCAATATTTATTGGAGTCAGACAATCTGGCTCATTCCTGGTTGCAGGATGGCAAGTTGCCATGGTGATAAATGGAGACCATTTTATTGGGTAGTCACTGAGAAAGATGCACAGATCAAAGGTTCCCTATACTAACCGCAGCTCGAGGTGCAGTTGTTTATCTCAGCAAATAGAAATGATGATTGACACAACAGAGTGAAGTTCAACAGTAACCATTTCTGGGTCACTTTGTGTCACTCTAGAAATTCAATCAAATGCTTTTGAACAGCATTGGCCCCTGTCACGCACACTGTTCTGAAGTCAGAACAGAAAACTACTATTTTTATACAGAATTCACTCATCAGTATTGATATTGATCATTATGAATTGTATATATTTGAATTCTTTACTTGGAAGATGAATTTCCATTCACAACAGAGATGTTAAAGTTCATTGGAACTGCAATGGGCAGCTGAAGATATTTTGAAGTTATCAAAGACAATAGAGCCTTAGTATGTTTCACATCCTTCTGTTATCTTGTCTGTCTCCAGCATCCACTATCGTGTGAAGGATCACTATGTTTCAGGAGCACCTTTCTGGAAAAGTCTCATTATAAAGGCCTCACACGGCCGGTTTGAGTACACACTACCGCAGTGAATCCAATTTATCTCATCTGTAGAAAGCAGACGTTTATCTGGCAGTCTCACTTCAAAGGTTTCACTTGGCTAAATCTGCCTCTAGCTAACTTTGCCTCACTGCAACTTTCACGCTGCCTTCTCTTTATCCTGTAGAGGACATTATAAATCTTACTGAATATTTTAGCACCGAGACTCTGAAACTCCATGACACTTTCATCGGATACAGTTGGCTATTGATATTAGGAATGCACATGCAACATTCCTGGCTAATAATGACACAAGTACCACCTCTCCTAGGCAACTAAAAGTCTAGTGCTAGTCGACATTGGGGGCCACAATGTGGATTGGTCGAATTTTTGCAGTAATGTAATTGATGGCTTGGCGCGTGTCATGTAGCACTAAGGCTGTGTTTGTAGCCAGTTTCTCCAGCAGTGCTGAGGCTATGTTAATGCTTTCATGAGCCATTCTGGTAGGTCCCCTGAATGGGGATGCTATTATCCAGAAACGCTCAGTTTCCATAATGCTCCTTCCATGTTGACCCTTCAGAAAGGGATGGAGAGAGAGTGTGGGCAGTGGTACATACTGTGGTATTATGTAGGCCAGGTAACAACAACTTTTTCATGGATTCAGTTCAGGCCAAGATCCCATTTTAGAAGGGGTACCCGTTGCCACCTGTGATTGACCTGTCGGTTACATAGCCAGTAAGTACAGTTAACGGGATTCCGATGATCACCAGTACTATAGACATTGCACATACTGTTGCCTAGGTCCAGTCCCATCTCTTGATGGTTACAGTAACTTGCTTCACTCCTTTTCCTATGTAGCAGCTTTAAAATGGGGGGGGGGGGGTGAATAATTATGCAATTGTTGCACATAGGTTGGTACTAACCCTCAAAACAGTTGCATTGATAAGAGTCATTCCTATATTCTCATCCAGTTAAGATGGTACTAACAAACGCATGTGACAGCTCACTGATAGTTAAAAAGGCAGGAAATACAGCTAAAAACACCTTTCCTGAGGTAACTTGTGTTAAATTATTACCGCAAACAATGAGGGGGTGAATGATGGTGAGCAGAGATGGTGTATTGTGGAATTGATGCAGATGGTGTAAACCATTCAGAGAGGAGAAGTTGGGGCAGAAAGGATTTGACGCCTGTATAACTGGCCTGGGTGTGAGGTTGGATGGCTCTGGGTGCTGAGCTGATTTGAAGAGTGAATGAGCAGGGAGATCTGGGCCTGGAGCGAGTCACTGGACGGTGTGTTCGAGGCCTCGAGTCCTTCACAGTAACCGGGTCCTAATGAGAAGAACTGTTTAGACAGTTTAAACGTCAGCCCAAATTGGAGCAGACAGCCAATTTCACTCGCTTTCCTCAATGTTCATTCTGCTCTCTCAGGCACTGGAGCCTTTTGTTGTTCCATTGTTAAGATCCAATCTAAGCACCAGCCCAGATAAACTGAACAGACAGGATGTCGGGATCTGAGGTGCGAGTCAAATTTGCTTGCTCTCTACGAGCATTACTCCTCTCTCCATGGTGCTGAGGCTTTGAAGACTACCCGGACTGCTGTGCTCCATGCCTGTTAATATGATGAACTGATAGGTGGGGCTTTGGGCCTACTCCCAGCTACTCCAGGGTTCAGATCTGAGAACTCAATTTGGTTCAGAATGCTGTTGTTCACTTCAAGTGTTTGCATGATTTGTGTTTTTTTTCTTTCTCGTGCACATTGTGTGTTGGGCTTTTTATTTTTTTTTCTATCAGATTCTTTCAGGTTTTTTGCTTTTTGGCTACCTGTGAGCAAATAAATCTCAAGGTTGTATAACTTATACATTCTTTCATGATAAATATACTTTGAATCTTCTGAATTATGTGCAGTGTAGTCCTGTGTTCCCTTTGGAGTTCTAATGTCATCATTGAAGTAAAACATGGAATCAAACTCACTATGATCCAGAGGTATACATGCATTGGCAATCTAACTTTGAATGTGTATGGCCCACAGAGCATACCCCAAAACCTGATAAGTTAGTCCACGATGCATATTCATAACTAAGGTGAAGAAAAGTGTAAGGAGTATTCGTGTTGTGGGATACTTCTGCATTTAGGCAGATAATAGATGTCCAGATTACCCAAAATGTATAATGATATTGTTTACTAAAGGTGACAAATAGCAAAGATCTAAAGTTCAGTCCATCAGTCCTCATCATCAAGGTTCTTCCGACCTCCTGTTCCCTGGACCAGGGGCACCAGTGACTTAATATTTGAGCTGTGTATCCACGTTGGCTTTCCTTGGACTTTAAAAGTGGTATATTTGGAGAACAACACTTGGAATGGACCTTCCCAATGGAGGTTCAGAACAACACACACAAAATGCTGGAGGAACTCAGCAGGCCAGGCAGCATCTATGGAAAAGAGTAAACAGTTGACGTTTCTGGCCGAGACCCTCAGCACGACTGGAGAAAAAAAGCTGAGGAGTAGGTTTAAAAGGTGTGGGGGGAATGTTGAGAGGAACACCAGGTAATAGGAGAAACCTGGAGGGGGAGGGATGAAGTAAACAGCTGGGAAGTTGAATGGTGAAAGAGACAGAAGGCCATGGAAGAAAGAAAAAGGGGGGCGGAGCACCCGAGGGAGATGATGGGTAACTAAGGAGATAAGGTGAGAGAGGGAAAACAGGATGGGAAATGGTGAAGGTGGAGTGGGGGGCATTACTGGAAGTTTGAGAAATCAATGTTCATGCCATCAGGTTGGGGGTTATCCAAGAGGAATATAAGGTGCTGTCCCTCCAACCAAAGTGTGGCCTCATCACAACAGTGGATGGACATATCGGAATGGGAATGGGAAGTGGAATTGAAATGGGCAGACACTGAGAGATCTCGTTTGTTCTGGCGGACGGAGAACAATTGCTCAGCAAAGCAGTCTCACAGCAGGAAAAGGTTCATAGTTAGCTCACTGTGTTTTATTGGAGTGCCAAAGAGTTGAGAAATCCTCTTAGCTTTCTTAACTATCCATTGTCATGTGTTGCTCCTGAGGCATAGCAAGATTTAGTGCACCGGCTGCAAGGAAGCCAGCATCCTTGCTGGCTTTTGTTACAGCAAAGACGTTCAGTTGCTTGAACAGAACAGGAAGGAAAGTAGCTGAGCAACACACACGCAGAATGCTGGAGGAACTCAACTGGCCAGGCAGCATCTGTGGAAAAGAGTATAGTCGATCTTTCAGCAGGACCAAAAGTAGCTGTGCTGCTTCAGTTGTTCTGTGAACTTACCGCATATCCACTAAAAGATTCCACTGTTTTGTTTTCAGTATCAGGAAAAGCCATCAAAGGAAAACTGCATGCGGGCTTACATTAGGAGGCATTTAAAATGGACAGAATTAAAATTTTGTAAATTCTTAAGAATAGTTTGGGAACGGATTATTTAAAGTAAACTGCATAGTCTATGCTGCTAGAGGTGGTGGAGGCATTCTTCTTCTTGGCCTTTAGCTCCCAGTGGAGCATAGACCATTGATGACCTCCTGTCTCCATCGTGCTGTGTTTTGAGCCGGTTTCTCAAGGGTGAACCAGAACTGTCCCCATCGTCTAATTTCAGCCTCGGCATTTCTCCTCCATGTGTTCTTTGGACAGTTCTTTTGCCTCTTTCCTTGGGGATTCCATTTTATTGCCTGGCTGGTGATGTTGTTGGTTGGTCTCCTCAAGGTTTGGCTAATCTACTTCCATTTTTGTTTGTGTCTTTGTATCTCCATGGATTCCTGGTTGGTGTTTCCCACAATGTCTGGTTGGTTACTTTGTTAGTCCATCTGATGTTTAGGATCCTTCTCAGTCGCTAGTTGATGAAAGCCTACAGTTTTTGTCATGTCATCTTTGTTGTTTTCCAGGTTTCAGAGCCATACAGGAGCACTGTTTTAACATTTGAGTTGAATATTCTGATTTAAATTTTCCTTGGTATGACTCTGGATGTCCACACTTTCTTCAAAATGTTGAAAACTATTCTGGCCTTGTTGAAAGAGGCCGGTGGAATACAGTGTTGGGAAATACTGCGGTAATAAATACAGCACCAATCCATCTGGACAAGCTCCTCTCTCATGGCTCTGTAATCCCCTTGCTTCTCCCTCTCAAATTGCAGTATGAACTCAATCATATTATGATCACTGCCTCCTAAGGGATCCTTTACATTAAGCTCCCTAATGAGATCTGGGTTATTACACAACACCCAATCTAAGATAGCCTTTCCACAAGCAGGCTCAAGCATAAGCTGCTCTAAAAAGCCATCTCGTATGCATTCAATAAATTCCCTCTCTTTTGTGTTCGACACCAAGCTGATTTTCCCAATCCCCTTGCCTATTGAACTTCCCCATTACAATTGTGTCATTACCCTTATTATATTCCTTTTCCAGGTCCTTTTTCACTCAACCCCACATCTTGGTTAGTATTTGGAGGCCTATATATCATTCCCATTATGTTTTTTTTTATCCTTGCTGCTTAACTCCATCCCTAATTATCCAACATTCTCTGACCCTAGGTGACATCTTTCTAAATATATAATTCCATCTCTTACCAACAGAGCCACACCAATGTCTATGCCTTCCTGTCTGTCCTTTCAATACAAAGTATATCCTTTGATGTTAAGCTCCCAACAATGGCCTTCTTTCATCCACGACTCAGGGATGCACACAACTTCATACGAACCAATTTCTAATTGCGCAACGAGTTTGCCCCCTTAATTTGAATTGTTACGTACCCCGTAACTGGGTTGTCAAACCAGCAGAAATGGATCACTCAGCTGGAGTCTGGATTACTAGAACTAAGAAAGTTTTATTAAAGAAACAAGCAACACAGTACTCTAATCAAAAGGATAATAAATGCAACAGTTCAGCAATGATAAACACACATGTACACAGAATTAAGATAACAGGATCAATCAAGCTCTATCGTTGTCTAGGGGTAAATGACCAGTTTCAAAGTGACGCAAAGTTCAGTTCAATTTAGTTCAGTTCAGTTCGCAGTAATCGCTGCCGTGGCGATGGACAGTGGGGGGAAGGAGAGAGAGAGCAAAACGAATGAATATTCAAAACGACTTCCACACAGACCTTTGCAGTCAGCTTTCGGGCGAGTCCTTTGAGATGTCATCTGAGGTCACCAACCGTGACCCCTCCGTTTCCAGATACGATCATTTCCCTGCGGTGAAGCTGGCACCCAGGCAAGGGTGGACACACACCAGGTTCCCGCCGATCGTGCCTTTCCACCTTGTGCGTTTATGGCCCGGTACTTCTCACCGACTTGTGAGAGGCGCACCACTTCCAGGGTCTTGTTACCTCGGGTGTCGTGTGTGTGCTGCCTTAGCGAACCTGTCCCTTTTTATCCCCCTGCTGGGGTATCGCCTGTCCATCACTTCAAACAGTTCAGGGTTCAAAGGGGGAGCCGCTCTTGACAGCTCTCTCCTTCTGTTACTCTCTCTCCCGTCCCTTCATTAACATCTCCAAATGCTGCTCCATTGTTTCCCTTATCTCTCTTTCTCCTGAAGACAGGTGGCAGACCAACTGCTGATTCCACTGGTGCCAGCCCAGGCCAGCTACATCTTAATCTATGTGTATTCTTGTCACAGAATGCTATGTGGATTTAAATACAGCACCTTGAGTTCTGCATTCTTCACCCTTTTGAATGTTGCTTCTGTGATAAAATTTAAATCTTTGCTCTGTCTGCATTTGTATCTAATCATTGGCTTGTCCTTCCTTACATTCATGTTACCATCATCACCTGCTTGTAAACCTCAGCTCTATTGTACTGGTTCCCATCCCCCTGCCATATTAGTTTATACCACTCCAAACAGCTCTAGTAAACCTGCCCACAAGAATATTGGCCCCCTCAATTTCGCGTGCAGCCCGTACATTTTGTACAGGTCACTCTTGCTCCAGAAGAGGTGCCAATTATCCAGAAATCTGAATCCCTGCCCCTGCTCCATTCTTCAGCAACACATTTATCTGTCACCTCATCCCATTCCTATCCTCACTGTTGCATGGCACAGGCAGCAATCCCAACATTACTACCCATGATGTCCCGCTTCTCAGCTTCCTTCTTATCTCCCTGTATTCTTTTTTCAGCCTATGTTATTAGTATCAATATGTACCATGACTTCTGGCTGCTCATCCTCCCTTTTCAAAACGTCATGGACCCTGGCACCTAGGAGGCAAACTACCATCCATGTTTCCTTTTCACATCCACAGAATCACCTATCTGTCTCCCTAACTATAGAGTCCTCTATTACTGCTGCCATCCTTTTCAGCTCCTACCCTCCTGAGCCACAGGGCCAGACTCAGTGCCAGAGGAATGAACTCTGCTGCTTCTCCCAGGTGGGTTGTCTCCTTCAACAGTACTCAAAATGGAGTACTTATTCTTGAGGGGGATAGTCACAGGGATGCTCTCCACTATCTGACGTTCTCCCTTCTCTCTTGTGACAGTCACCCATTTATCTGTCTGCTGTAGCCTTAGGGTGACTACCTTCCTGTAGCTCCTGTTTATCAGCATTTCACTTTCCCTAGCAAGCCGAAGGTCATCAAGCTGCAGCTCCAGTTCCTTCTCACGGTCTCTAAGGAGCAGCTTCTTGATGCATCTGGTGCAGATGTGACCACTGGGGAGGCTGATAGTCTCCTGGAATTCCCACATCAGACACCCAGGACAGAACTCTGGCTCTGCTGACATACCCTCTATTGTGTTAAGAGTTAATTCAGAAAAAAAGAAACAAGGAATGAATTTCCCTGCTTACCTTGCCTCCGCCTGTTCTCGCTGAAGCCCTGTTGAGCCAAAGCCTTACTACTCCGATGACAACTGCTCCCAGGACGCCTCCTCCGCTAGATGGCACCCCTCTTATATAGAGACTGGGTTGTTAAAACTCCTCACCAAGCCTGCGTGGGAACACTTCTGTTGTGTCCATGCAGTACTTCAGTCGATGGGCTGAATGGCCTAATTCTGCATCTATTCCTTATGGTCTTATGGTGTTATGATCCTGGCTTTGACATCCTCATTGGTTCTACCATACACACTCACAATCCATCCAAGATAGGCAAAGGAAGTCATTTCTTCCCTGGTTGTGTCTCTCATCTCCATGAGTCTATTGCTGGTGCAGTTTATCTTCATCACTTTAGTTTTATCTACATTTGATCTTAGACCCAGCATGGTGAAGTTACTGGTCAAGAGTGTTGATTTCTCTTACATCTGTTGGTCAGAGCTAGACGATAGGGTGATGACATCTGCAAACTCTAGATCACTAAGTTGCTGCCCCATAGTCCATTGAATTCCATTTCACTTTTCACTTGTCTGTTTCATAATCCAGTCCATTGGCAACAAGAACCGGAAAGGAGCCTTCAAGCAGCCTTGTTTCACCCCAGTGTTGACATTGAAGCTTCTTTGTCAGTTTTCCACCATGCATGACTTTGCATGACATGTTGTTGTAGGTGTATGATATTCATAAGTTTCTGTGGTATACCATAATGTTTCATAGGTTTCCATAGGGTGTCTCTGTCTAAGCTATTGAAGGCTTGCCTTGTAGTCGATACAGAGAAAAGTATTCCATTCAATTGACTGTTTTATGAATACTCTTTAGCTATCCGGCCAGTGCAGGAGTGATCTTTCCTAGAGCCTGCTTTGCTGGTCCCTTAATGTTATGTTAACAGCTTGTTGAAGGTGTTGCAGAATAATTGTGTTTGGCACCTTTCTGACCACAGATACTAAGGATATACCTCTGTAGTTTTTACAGTTTTGTAGGTCACTTTCCTTTGGAAGAATGAGTATGTGACTTCCCTTCCACTCTTGTGGCATCGCTTCTTTGTCCTAGAACAAAGTGTATGGGTTATCTGCCAAAAGCTTATTGTCTACCTTCAACAACTCTTGTGATACATAGTCTTGGCCAGCTATTTTTCCTGACTTTAGTCTCTTAAAAGCCTGTAAGATTTCCTTCTTTGATGGCTTGGCACAGTTGACATCCAAGCCTGATGGTGCTTCTGGAGTTAAAGGAGATTCTGGAGGAGATGGTATGTTCAGAAGCTCATTAAAGTACCATGTCCAACAATTACAAAAGTTGCTGTTCATCTTCCTTAGTTAGAATATTTCCATCTTTATCCTTCACTTGGCTATTAATCTAGTTGAATTTGCCAGCTAGTTTCTTGGTAGTAGCATCATATAGTTCTTTCATATTCCCATTTGCTGAGGCTGTTTTCAGCTTGGGAGCCAAGGATGTTGATGTACTCCTCTTGATGCTTTTCCCTACTTCATTGTTACACATTCACTCTGTGTCTCTGCTTTCTCATTCCTAGTTCTGCTTCTATTGCAGTTAACTTTTAGTGTTCTCCTCTTGGTGAATGTTTTCATTGTTCCTGGTGTAATCCACTCCTTATGGTCAAATGCAATTTTTCCTAGCACTTCCTCACAAGTTTTATTTATTGTTTCTTTGACAACAGTCCATTCATCTTCAATACCATGGCCCTCAAGTACCTGGAACCTGCTAGAAAATGTGAAGGCAAATCTCTGAGCTGTTTCTTTGTCTTACAGGGAGCTCACATTGCACTTCAGTTGCCGATTGGCTGGTGTGTGTGTAGCTTCTTTTTAGCTTCATCTCTACTTTGGCAATCAGAAGATGGTGCTCTGATCCTGCATCTGCACCATGTTTCACTCTTACATCAGGAAGTGATCGTCAAAACTTTTCTTTGAGATGCATGTGTGGTCATTTTGGTTCTTCGTTACCTTGTTTGGTGACTTCCATGTTGCCTTGTGTATTTGCTTGTGTTGGAAAATGCTTCCACCAATAACTAGCTTGAAGTTAGCATACATTTCAGCAAATCCTTCCCCATTTTCATTCATTTCTTTGAGACTGTGTTTCCCCATCAGCTGTTCATATCCTGCATTATCCCTGCCTAATTTGGCATTAAGATCTCTCATGACAATGATCAGGTCTTTCCCCTTCCCTCTAATGATGACTGCACCGAGTGCGGTGTAGAACTCGTCTTTGTCTTCTTCATTAGTGTTGCTTATTGGTGCGTTACATTGGATAACTCGAGCTGTTATCTTGTTCTGTGTGGTTTTAAAGCTAGCAGTGATGATTCTGGAACTGATGGTTTCCCATTCCATCTTGGCTCTGCGTGCTTCTGATTTCATCATGAGGGCTCAACCCTGTGTATGTGGTGCATGATTGCTCTGATGCCCCGAGTAGATGATATTTATCCTGTCTCAATCAGTCCTAGAAATCACAGTTTGTACTTTTTCATCTCATTTGCTATGATGGTGGATTATGCTGCTTGGTGCACGGTTCACACATTCCAGGTACCCAGTGTAGATATGGACTTTGGTGAGCTGTCAGCTGTGCGGGATCCTGATGACTTTCCCTGCACTGTGTCATGTGCACTGTCGACGAAGAACCTATCCTCACAATGCTGAAGGTACGGTTGGGGTTTATCAATGTTTCTGTAATCTATTGTATCCACTGTACAGGGGATTGGCTGCTACAGCTTCACCAGAGGCCTGCTGGCCAGCCTTACCCATTCTACCTCTCGTGACGGAAACGTAGGGTTGGACTTTGAGAGGAGCTGAGGCAGTATCTGTTACTAAAGTTGCCTTGACCCGAGAGAAGCTTTGAGCCCAGTGGCCTGTCCACAAGCAAAAGTATACTCCTTGCGGACATCCCCATGTTTACCCCTATCATGTCCACCATCCCATTTCCAGGTTTGTTGGATCAAGAAACTATAAAACCCATTTAGAATTTATTTCACATTTAGCATAGTATTATCTAAACAACAACACAATTCAAAACAAAAATTACCAGTCACACATGGGGCACATGAGCCATAGGTGTATACTGTGTACATATATCTACTGATGCCTCTGGACACATCTTCAGTGATGTTCCTGGAATCATCGGGTGTTTCAGGTCTTTCAACATCATACACCCTCCTCCAGGTGACCCAGCCGGGGCTGATCAGACCCTAGCTTGCGTCCAGATGGCTAGCTACTTATGACTCCATGGCTCCCCTCTTTTGAGCCACAGCCATCTTGAAAACTTCGAGACAGGACCCTTCAACTGGACAAACAATAGTATACCACACAGTTTGATGCTTAATTGAGAAAAAGGAGGTTTTCCTTCCTCCACCATTGTTGCTGCTCTCATTGCATCTCCTCAGTTTCATGGACGTTGACGTTCACCCCATCTTTATTCTGTCTTAACAGTGATAAAGTTCCTCTTGTTGTTAGCTACCACCCCATGAACTTCTGTACCCAACACAACATTCTGCACAACTTCCACCATCTCCAAAGGGATCCTGCCACCAAACACATCTTTACCTCCTCCACATACTCTCTCTCTCTCTCTCTCTCTCTCTCTCTCTCTCTCTGCTTTCCACAGGGAAAGCTCCTTCCATGGTTCCCTTGTTGATTTGCCCCTCCCTACTAATCTCCCTCCCGGCACTTATCCCTGCAAGTGGCCAAAGTGCTACACCTGCCCATTCACCTCCTCCCTCACCGCCATTCAACGCCCCAAATGTCCTTCAAGGTGAGGCAACACTTCACCAGCGAATCTGCTGGAGTCGTCTATTGTGTCCATTGCTCCCAATGTGGCCTCCTCTACATTGGTGAGACCTGTTAGAAATTGGGGACTGCTTTGTTGAGCACCTATGCTTAAAGTAGAACTTCCTGGTAGCTAAACTTTTTAATTCCAAATTCCATTCCCATTCTGAGATGTGGAATTTATTGTCACAGGTGGCTGTGGAGGTGAAATCATTGGGTATATATATATTTTTTAAGCGTGTCGCACCAGACATTCAGCCATTCTTGTCTGGCACGTGGTGTTAGGATTAACTGGGTCACATTATGAATGTTCCTGACTCGACCCTTGTATTTTTTACGAGGCCGAGTGGCTAGCTCGACACTCAACCCGGCACGGATGGAAAGCGTGCTCGGGCATGGTCCGACCTGGATTCGAACTCGGGAACCTTTGCTCCGGAGTCCGGCGCTGATCTCACTGCGCCAGCAGCCGGCCTGTTGGATATATATAATGTTAAGGGATTGTTGATTACTCAGGGCATGAAGGGATATGGGGAGAAGGCAGGATAATGGGGCTGAAAGGAAAAATCAATCAGTCATGATGAAATGGCGGAGCAGTCTCAATGGGCCAAATAGCCTAAACCTGCTCCTATATCCTATGGTCTTATGTCAGTCCATGGCATTCTCTTGTGCAGCGATGAGGACCTCCTCACGGTAGAGAAGCAGCACCTTATATTCCATCAGGATAGCCACCCGATGACACGAATATCAATTTCTCCTTCCTGTAAAAAAATTCCCTCCCCTTCCCCTTTTCTTCTATTCCCTACTGTGACCTCTTACCTGTTCTCATCTGTCTTTCACCTCCCCCGGTGCCTTTCCTCCTTCCCTTTCTCCTACGGTCTACTCCCCTCTCCTATCAGATACCTTCCTCTCCAGCCCTTTATCTTTCCTACCTGCCTGACTTCAACTATCACCGCTAGCTTTCTTGCTTCCCCTCCCCTACCTTTTTATTCTGGCATTTTCCCTCTTCCCTTCCTGCACTGAAGAAAGGTCTTGGCATGAAATGTTGACTATTTCTTTATTTCTATGGATGCTGCCAAACCTGCTGGGTTCTTCCAGCATCTTGTGCGAGATACATTTCACATTGTCTGTCAGGAAGCACACCAGCCTTGAGGAATGCTTCGGGCACAGAGAAGCAAATACCTTCCTAGTGCAATTTAGCAACGCGGTTCTATGTGATTTTATATCCTTCACATATTCTTTGTAAGTTTAGATTAGATTTATTTATTAATCACATGTACATTGAAATGTATAGTTGGGTTAACAACCAGCACATCCTAAGGTTGTGCTGTGGAAGCCCACAAGTGTCGCCATGTATTCCAGAGCCAACACAGCATGCTCACAACGTTCAACAAAGCATCATGCAGCCAACATTCAACAAGCAACGACAGCAAGAGAAACCCCTTCCCACTCCCACAACCCACACACAAACACGGGTGGGCCTCCAATCACAGGGCAGGCTGCCTCAGGGCCTTTGACTTCCAGATTATGGCCTCTGACTTGTAGACATCAGGCCTCAGACCCAGTGGTTTCGATCTTCAGACTCATCAACCTCTGGGCTTTGAATTGAGGACTTACTGATCACTGGCCTCTGACCTCAGGACTTACTGAATGAATTCAGGCTTCTAATCCCAGGATTCAGGATTTGTTGAATTCTAACATGGTTGAAATGTTTGGAAAAATTTGTTATCCCTAACTCAAGATACATTGGGTTCATCCCCGTTGTCATGTCAATGACCCACCCACCTCTCTTGGTTGTCAGGAGTCTCACCTCCGCATTAGACAGACTTTTTTTTTGTTGGAACAGTACTACTTTGTAAGATACTGACTATTGATGAGACCAGACCACTGCCAAGTAAAGACATTTTCATGACAGTGTTATATTCCTCTAATTTTGTCACATGTACAGAAATTGAAAATATGCATGCAAATAATAACAAATGATGAGTCTAGACTTTGACCTAAAAATAAGCATGTTTTATTATAACGTGTCAAATTTTCCTCTTATTCATTAAGTGACGTAAATTGAGGAACATACATCATCTATGACAGTTTTGACCAGTATTAATATAGAGTAAACTACAATTAGCAGCTATCCAGCTATTCAGAAATGCTGCTTGTTTAGTAACTGGATCATAAGATAATGTTTCCAGTGCTGTTTTAAATTTTCCGGGGCTCTGGTGTCTACATTCCTTTAACCACATGCCCTGGTTTCTCTGCTGTCTTTAAATTCACCAGCGTCCCAATTCCCAGGTTCTCTTCCATCCTACTGATTTCACTTAAAAATATAATATAGTACTGTGAAATAGTAATGTGTGTGTGTTGGGGGTAATAATAGGAGTAATGATCAATTGCCCAGAAAATCTACCAGTTGGGCTTCACTAAAGTCTTGAGCATGCTGATTATTGACATAGTCATAGTCATAGTCATACTTTATTGATCCCGGGGGAAATTGATTTTCATTACAGTTGCACCATAAATAATTAAATAGTAATAAAACCATAAATAATTAAATAGTAATATGTAAATTATGCCAGGAAATAAGTCCAGGACCAGCCTATTGGCTCTGGGTGACTGACCCTCCAAGGGAGGAGTTGTAAAGTTTGATGACCACAGGCAGGAATGACTTCCTATGACGCTCTGTGTTGCATCTCGGTGGAATGAGTCTCTGGCTGAATGTACTGTGCCCAACCAGTACATTATGTAGTGGATGGGAGACATTGTCCAAGATGGCATGCAACTTGGACAGCATCCTTTGGAGTTTTATTGTACTAATCATAATCATTATCAGGTGCTATGCCCAGTTTGAGCTTTGACTGCTATGGCCCACACACTCCTGTTTCGGGTCAAGTGGATCAATTCATTGGTATTCATTTCCAATTCTCTGGCTGCTGTCTCCATATTGTACTAATATTGATAATAAAACTGAAAAAGCCTCTTAAATTGGCAACTCTGTTCAATCCACAAAACGGCCAGTTCACCCTTTGGTGTACTCTAATAAAAGATGCATATCGATATTTAGAACTTATTTCAGAAAAGAATCATTAAAGAATCGAAGTATAGGATAATAAGAACCAGGGCAGTGAGAAGTGGTTGAGATTTGGAGCATTCAGCAATTCATGTGTCTTATAGCCAGAACAAAGGCACTTGGCTCCAGTCTGGACATGTAGAGTTGAATTGAGGTCAAACAGTAAAACCATGGTCCTACCAAATTATGAATTCACTTGCAAATGTAAGATTAAAAAATAAACACCCGTTGTTGTGTTTATTGTTTAAAATTGTCAGGAAATTCAAGCGTGGTCATGCAGTTTAAATGTGCTACTCTTAATATTAAAGACATGGGCTGAGATTTTAGGCAAATATGTTTGCTTTATGTCTCATATAAAGTTAAGTTAGTAGGCACATTGTGCCTGCTGGCATCTGGAAGTTTATTCCCAAGCAGTAGCAGTGAGCATGCCAAATGATAACATTAGCCTATTGTATTCTGCTTCTGAAATTCATTCCACGGGCTTCAATAAAGGCAAAGTGCAACATGCTTATGCTACAACATAACAGATCTTTAATCTCATTTTCTATGCACTTTACAATTGGTTTGATCTGGATCATGCCACAAACTGAAAGAATAACTGCTGATCACTACTCTACCATTGCATTATACTCAAAGCAGTATTTTCTGGTCTGGAAGGTGCAGAGCAAGCAGGGAAATCCTAATGCAGTCGGCTGCACAGATGTTCAAAGTTCCAAGTAAATTCATTATCAAAGTCCGGTTTAAGATGGTGCTGCTGAAGTCCAGTAACTACTTACTGGCAGTTAACAAAACAAGGAATATGACAAAGTTCCTTATTCATAACACGTTTCTGTAAAAAAATATGATAAATGATCACTGCAAACAACGAAGAGGTGAGCAGAGGCGAGGCTGACTCGAGGGTTGAAGCATGTGGGTGCAAGGCGAAGTCAGGGTGTGGTTGAGGCACATTCAAGGCAAAGTTGAGGCATTTTGGAAGTGAGTGGAGTAGAGCAAAGTTGCGGCAGAGGAGAGGAAGAGTGGAGGTCCATCCACCTAAACCGTGAGTGAGGTTTGATCGATCTAAATGCCAGGTCGATTAGGGAAGGTTGGGTTTGGGCTGGAAAATGGTGGCAGGGTACAAGCCCAGAGCGTGTTGATGTGTCAGGGCCCAGGTCTTAGAATGAGGAACAACCCGAAATTTGGACAGTTTAAACTCTGGACCAAATGGATTGAAAAGGCAGGGTGTCTGGAGAAGGGTCAAAGGTTGGGCCAGTACTGATGGCTGCTTCACTGAACGGTGCTGAACTGAGGCTGAGGATATGGCCGGCTCTGGCTTTGTGTCTGAGGGCTCACTTTCATTCTAAATGCCATCTGCTTATTTTTATTGCTTGTATTATTTTTTTCCCTCTCTGCAAATTGTGTGTTTGACGGTCTTTTTTAACATTTTCTTTTTGAGTTTCTTTGTTTTGTGCTTTCTTGTTAGGAGACGAATCTCAAGGTTGTATAATGCATACATGGTCAGATAATAAATGTACATTGAACTTCGATCTTTGTACATATATGTCATCATATACAACCCTGGGATTCATTTTCTTGAGAGCATACTCAATAAATCTGTGATAGATTAATAACCATAACAGAATCAATGAAAGATTATGCCATCTTGGGCATTCAGCCAGTGTGCAAAGGACAACGAACTACACAAATACAAAAAATGAAGTAATAATAATAAATAAATAAATAAGCAATAAATATCAAGCACATGTGATGAAGAGTCTTTGAAAGTGAGTCCATAGGTTGTGGAAACGTTTCAATGATGAGACAAGTGGAGTTTCATGAAGTTATACCATTTGGTTCAAGAGCCTGGTGTCTGAAGAGTTTTAATTTCCTGCACCTGTTGGTGTAAGTCCTGAGGCTCCTGTACCTTCTTCCTGATGAGAGCAGTGAGAAGAAAGCATGACCTGGGTGGTAGATTCCTTGATGATGGATACTGCTTTCCTGCGATAGTGTTTCATGCAGATTTGCTCAATGATGGAGAGGGTTTTACCTGTGATGGACGGGTTGTATCTTCTACTTATTGCAGGACCTTCCATTCAGGGACATTGGTCCTTCCTCATCAGGCTGTGTTGCGGCTAGTCAGTATACTCTGCACTACACATCTATAGAGATTTGTTGAAGTTTTAAATGTCATGCTGAATCTTCACAAACTCCTAAGGAAGTAGAGGCCCTACCGAGCCTTCTTCATGATTCCACTTACGCTCCGGGGCCAGGACAGGTCCTATGAAATCATAAAACTGAGGAATTTAAAGTTGCTGAATCTCTCCACCTCTGATCCTCTGACAAGGACTTGCTCATAGTCTTCTGGTTTCGCCCTCCTGAAGTCTTGCTGACATTGTGTAAGAGGTTGTTGTTTTGACACCAGTCAGCCAGATTTTAGGTCTCCCTCCTATATGCTGATTTGTCACCACCTTTGTTTCAGCCTATGCCAGTGGTGTTATCAGCAGCCTTGAATATGGCATTGGAGCTGTGCTTAGCCACACAGTTATAAGTGTAAAGCAAGTAGAGCAGGGGGCTAAGAACATAGCCTTGTGCTGCACCTGTGGGAATTAGCTTTGGGAGTTCATAATGATTCCTCCAAGTTTTGACATTCAAAGCAAGCATAAAAGACATTGATCTTATCTGGAAGTGAAGGCCCATTGTTGCATATTTCACTTGATTTTACTTTACAAGAGGCAGTAGCATTCAAGCCCTGCCTCAACTGTTGAGCATCCTTGTACTTACTATACACACAATTAACTTAGAATACTCAGTGTGCATCCAAGGAATTTGCCCAAAACTGCAACCAGATTTGCAGATTAGGGAAGAGATTAATTAACTATGTAAGAATATGTAACATATTGATCAAAATTGAAAATCTTTTGATAAATTCTAAAAGAGGTGATCTTCTACAATAGTTATTGCTTTGGACAACATACTCTTGTATTTTGAAACAGGATATACAAAATGAACTGCAGCTATGAATCAGCCAATCTTCCCCAAAACTGAGGCCTCTTATATCAGTGTGGTGTAACTGGGTGGTTGATGGTTTCTGTGAATTTGTTGATACCGAAGGATCTGTTTCTATGTGATAATTCTTTAAGATTCAATAACGTTGTGGTTAGTGTAACACTATCACTGTTCAAGGTGTTGGAGTTCAGAGTTCAACTCCGGCGTCCTCTATAAAGAGTTTGTAGATACTTTGATTTATGAAGGCAAATGTGCCAAAAGCTTTTTTATGATCCTATCTACCTATGATGCCACTTTTTACAAGAAATTACGGATCTGTATTCCCAGATCCCTCTGTTCTACTGTATTCCTAATGCGCTACCACTCACAGTGTAAGTCCTACCCTGAATTTATATAATGACGAACTTCATAAGGAAGAGACACAGAAGTCTGGTTCTTTACGCCTTTCTCTGGTTTAGAGAGAATGAACAAGGTCATTAGTTATGCACAGTGACCAACACCAAAGCGATATCTTCAAAGGCTACATCCACATAGACTCTAAACTTTTCTCAATTTATTTTCTTTCAATGTTGTTATAGCTCATAATGAATTCCTTCTTAAATGTTATTTGTAAATTTTATAGTTCCATAAAGATATATTCATAAGGCAATGTGACTGTTACTGCCAAATAAATTTATATCAAATACATTTAAGTTTGCAGTGAATTTGGGGAATGCAAAAGAGAATGATTGATTCCTATAAATAAATAAATAGATTCTTTGGTACAAAGTAATAACACATTAAATAATCTCTGTGCACTCAGCCAAACTAATGTGCAATACCATGTTGTGCCTGGTACAGTATTTAAACAGGATTGATACAACTATAAATCTTATTAATATAAGGTGTGAGGGATTACGACAGCCACTTAGCTATAGAGGACGGGTCTGTGAATGCACTGAAGGCAGTGGTCGGCAAAGAGACAGTTATTACAATAGGAATAAGGCAGTTGGAACAGACCTTGTGTAATTACCTTTGGTCCAGGGATATCCCTTTACCTTCCAGCTTGTTTACATCATGTCTTGGAATAAAATTTTTGGGCTTATTCCCATCCAGGTAGATATTTTCTCAGAAGAGGGTGGAGTTTTCTTGGTATACCAGCAAAAAAGTTCCTTCACCCATTATTTTTATAATCTGCATTTGTTGTTAGAGAAATGTAAATAAACATTAAGATTACCTCAGTCCTGCTGCAGGAAGTTGTTGCCTTTGTACGTGAGTTGCTAGTATATGTAAAAATAGCATTTTATTTTCTGTAAGAGCCTATTGATAGGAAATTGTTATTAATCATGACACCAAATAGCAATAGTCCCACATAATTAATCCTACATATCTCCACCATTGTGGAGAGTGGAGTCTGGGAGGAAATTGGTTCTAATACAGGATTGGAGGAAGATTTGCAGAGATAGAAGATAATGTAAAGATGGGAGATCAAGGTGTGGAGTATATGGAGCAACTCAGATGTGGAGTGTTTGGTTGAATGAAGATTTTGAAATGGGGTGCAAGGATGATTGTGGTAGAGGTAAATCAGGGAGTCAGAGTCAGAATCATGTTCATTATCACTGATGTATATGATATGAAATTTGTTGTTTACGGCAGCAGTAATGTGTACAGAGATAAAAATTATTATAAATCACAAAAAGAAATAAATAAATGAATAATATTTTTAAAGGAATAACAAGGTGGTGTTCACGGGTACATAGGCCATTCAAAACCCTGGAAATGATGGGCAAGATGATTGAAGTGGCTTAGCTAGTCTTGGAAGCAATGGATGCAGTTGCTTTGCCAAGAAAATAGATTGGTGGAGCTGAGATGGCGCCAGACAGTGACTCCTTCGAGCTCATCTGTAGAAACAGCTTATTTCTATCTTTAGTATCTCTCTTTTTTCCTTTTCAAGGTGGATGGAGTTCTGTCAAAGACCCTGATCTGGAGCTACACTCAAACTTCAATCCGTTCCGGCGATTGAACCAGCCCCCAGGGCTCACCAACCGGCCTCTTCGTCGATGTCCCAAGGACACAGCCTAGACAAGCGTGCCTGTGGGATTCAGAGGCTTTGCGGCCTTGGAGACGAGCTGATTCTATGCTGGTGCTGCTGACTAAAAGTTGCGGAAGAAAACAGAATATCGGGTACAGCGGATCTGCTATTGGAAGCTCTGTACTTGGATCGCATGCTCCCTCCTTCTTTCTCTCCTTGGTTAGGGAGAGTTTGTTGCCGATTCTCAAGTAGGAGAACTCGGAAAAAAGCGATGCAGTAGATTTTAATATCGTAAATCAGTGTGTTGTTCTGCTTATATCTCCCCTCTCGCTGATTGATGCCTCTCAGCCCCTTTATTAGGGAGAGGGAGAGAGAGAGCCTATGGTATGCCAAATTCTCCGGTGAATGATTAGTTTTTGTTGTACTGCAGATCATGGTGTTTCTTGGGGGCTTTGCTATAGCTTGCTTGGTGGGTGGAAGGTGCTGATGCTTTTTGCTGTAATAAGTGGGGAGGGGGAGGGTTGATGCTGGCTGCTGTTTGTGCGTGGGAGGGGGAGAAAGAGGCTAAGAGGTTCTAATGTGTTCTACCACCACTCATTCCTTGGGGCACTCTCATGTTTTCGAGCATGTCTGCAAAGAACAAGAATTTCAGGTTGTATATTATATACTATTGATGTATTGAACTATTGGTTGGTTGAGAAGATCCAGGGGAAAGGAGGGATCAGGAAGTCATTTGGGGTACTTGAGGAGGTCAGTGGTAAGGGTTAATCGCAATAATCAAACACACACATCAGAACATCCACATTAGGAGCAAGATAGGCACTCATCCTTTTAGACTGCTCTCTCCATTCTACTCCACCATTCAATTTGCTTACAGATTAGAACCTCAAATCCACATTCCTGTCTACCTCTGATAACCTTTCACCCCTTTGCTTATCAAGGATCTATGTGACTTTGCCTTCAGAGGTGTTCCCACCACAGCCCTTTGAGGAACAAAGTTCCAAAGATTGACAATCCTGACTCAAATGGCTGATCTTATTTCAAACAGTGTCCCTGGTTCTACCTTCTCCATTAAGGCAAGAATCTTCTCCACATCAGCACAGTCAAGAGCTGTCAGGAACACATGATTCAAGAAACTGCTGGGAAGGTGATGGACACCACAAGTGCAGTGGCTGTGGCCAAGCAACGATGAACCTTCTTCAACAAATGTCAGAAGAGGCCTCTTCAACCCCTTATTCAAGGCCTATGTCATTTGCTCTATTCCATAGTCTACACTATATGCTTCTCATATACACAGAGCAGTTTTGCACAAGTGACAACAAACAATCTTTTGCATTCTGTTGGATGTTACTGTCCATGTGCTTGAGTGCACAGAGGGAATCTGAAACATTGCTGTTGAAGTCCATTAATGCAGCTCTTTTGGGACAAGCAGTTTTTCCGAACTGTCCAATGTTATTTTATTAACTTTCTAACACACTTTTAATTTTAAAAAGAGATGATATACTGTACTATCTCAGTGAGCCCAATAAGCTTAACAAAAGAGCAGGAAGCAAAACCAGGGAATAGAGAAAATTGCACCCCATTGAATGGAAACTGAGCCCAGAAGCCAAGACCTTGGTGAGTGGAAAAGCATGCAGGAGTTGGAGAACTGGTCAGTGAATGGGAAGTACAGAAACTGGGGACCTGAGGAGTGAAAGGGAAGTGCAGGAAGAGGGAATGGAAGGCAGCGCAGAAACCAGAGACATGAGGAATGAATGGGCGTGCAGGCATCAGGGACCTGGGGAATGAATAGGTGCAGAAACCAGGGATCTGGGGAATGAATGGGGATGCAGGAATCAGGGATCTGGGGAATGAATGAGAGTGCAGGAATCAGGGACTTGGGGAATGTATAAGGAGTACAGGAATCAGGAACTTGGGGAATGAATACAGAGTGCAGAATCTTGGACCTGGGGAATGAATGGGGATGCAGGAATCAGGGACCTGGGGAATAAATGGGGATGCAGGAATCAGGGACCTGTGGAATGAATGGGAATGCAGGAATCAGGGACCTGGGGAATGAATGGGTGCAGAAACCAGGGATCTGGGGTATGAATGGGTGCAGAATCAGGGACCTGGGGAATGAATGTGGATGCCGGAATCAGGACCTGGGGAATGAATGGGGATGCAGGAATCAGGACCTGGGGAATGATTGGGGATGCAGGAATCAGGAACTTGCGGAATGAATGGGGTTGCTGGAACTGGGAAGCTGGGGAGTGAATGAGCAGTGCAGGAACCAGGGATTTGGGGAGTAAATGTTTGTATGAAAAAGGCAGGAAGTTAAGTTCTTTCTTGTTTGATTGAGGTGATTATCACCTGACACCTGCATGGAGCAATTACAGTATCCCTTAACCACTACTTAGAATAACTTATCTGACTATATAATGCTGTTGTATGCAAGACTGCATGCTGTGATACTACATTATGATCATAACTATATTTAAAAAAATATTTTGTTTGCAGGTATATCCTGAGGTTGTGACAAATGTACCAGTAATGCAGACCTAATTTTAGATCAGCTTCAAGAAGCTGTAAATAGACATAAGCTGTATACATACATTGATAAAAATTCAGCTTTAAGTGGTTATATTAATTACATCTTCTGTATGGGAGATTGACAAAAGCAGAAACAAAAAAGGTTTAATTCTTTATAGTATTTTTTTAGAAAGACTGAGGCACTGAGTTATTGAAGTTCTTTCATTGCAGTTGTGCTGTTGGTAGGGTGCCATTAGTTTGACCATACATCAATTTGATGGCTTAGTTGCACATTTTGAAAGCAGCAGGTGTTTGCCTTAGAGTACCTATAAATCTTGACTTGTCCGTATTACATGTCTGATAGTGGCTGTTGTCACCAGCCATGGTTTTTACTTCTGGTCTGTTGATGAGTACCAGAGTCGTGGATATTTAAACAAGTCCAGCAGATTCTTTGCAGGGTACCTTGCAGCTGGATGATGTGTTTGTTTATTACAAGGCCACCAAGTATTATACCAAATTCACCTATAACTAGGAAGCTCCCTATATCTTAAAAGTGGTAGCAAGTTTACCTAAAATATGACAGCTCAGATTTGGCGACAGTAATGAAATAACTGCAGAGAGATATACTCAGTATGTACACTTAGTACCTCCTGTACCTAATAAAGTGGCCACTGAGTTTATGATCGTTGTCTGCTGCTGCTAAAGCCTATTCACTGTGATATTATTGGGTTTTCTGACAGCGAAGTTCAAATCTCAGATGAAGACTATAAGCTCTATCCCGATATAGACAGCTACAGGTACCCTCAATAAAGGGAGGTTATACTGTAACCACCCAATCTTCAAAGATTAGTTCATTTCCCTGCTTATCCTCCACTGCGAGTTTAGCTCCCAATACTCACTATTTGAGCAGTGAGACAACCCTTCCTGACAAAGAGGAGATACTTTCAGCTAACAAAGTGGTTTAAGCACAGTTCACTTATTTTCAGTGAACCACATTTAAATCCAAACAACATCTTTAAAACACATTTAAAACTCAGAGGGTTTCTAACTGATAAAAGATTTCCAAATTACAAACCATTTCTAAAACACAAAGGATTTCCAAAACACAGGTACATTTCCTATGTAACGCTCAAGGCTATCAACTCGTGTTTGTCTAGGGGAAACCCTGTCCGCCCGCCAAACCATGTCTCATGTTTGCATAGTTGCTGCGTAATGCACCCTAGTACAAACTCACACATTAAATATCAGACAGCACACATTGTACGATTTACAGATTACAACTTTATAAATCTTACTGGAACTATGTAATTAATAGAGACACAATATAAAAGGAAGGTAAAAGGTGCCAAACTTATCAGAGTTCAACCACTTCATGCACAGCTGTTGGAGCTCAAATAACGGGGTCTTCTTTCCACCATTCGATCTCCTCCGACCTCCTCGACCCGCTGCCTGGGACCAACTACGGTGGTCAACCAGAGCGCATCCAGCACGTCCTTCCTCTTCAGTTCTCCTCCCGAAAAACCTGCGCACTGACATTCTCCAGGTCCCACACATACAGATAGAATAACATAGCTTCCATTGGTTAGTTCCTCCGTTATCTATAACTATAACACAAACATTTCAGATACAGAGAACATTACCTCATAGTTAACGTTACAAAGAAGCCATTTCATTATGACACTTCAGAGAAGCCATTTTATAATTAGCATTTAACAGTTAACATTATAGCTAATATTACTGAGAACCCTACATCCTCCCCCCACCATCGAATTAAGTCGTGCCCTAGCGACATTCAGATAATTCGCCAACCCTTCCTGCAGAGCACACAGCCCAATCCAAGTGCAGAAAGCAGGGACATAACTCCCCAAAGCAGTAGAGATCACACGCTGCTACCCAGGGGCTACATAGGCCAGTCTCTCTGGGGGAATTCCTAATCCTCTGAGACCTCCGTACTCCCTCTTCTAACTCCTCTGGCTCAGCCACTACTGGAGACACTTTGGGGCTACCTGGCGAAACCTCCCACGATCTGTCACTCAAACCCCTCTGCAACTCGGAGCCCCCTGCCTCGGGTTCGGGCCTCCCTCCCTCTCCTCCAGAGTCCGGATGCACTTCCTGTAGCCCCCCTCACCTCCCCTGACGTAGTGGGAGAAGGACCTGGAGTCTCTTCCTCCGTCATGGGGGAGTTAGCGAATGGCAGCATGTACCATACATTCGAATTCTCATGCTTCGAATCAGTATCCCTTTCCGGGGCTGGGCCCAGCCCTGTCTCTTTCGCGGTGGGCTCTTCTCTCGCCCGCGCCTCCGCAGAGTCCTTGTACTAGACGTAAACTCCAATTCGGGTTCGTGGTCCACCTGCACCTCTTGGCCCAGGGGTAATAGGTGGTTCCGATGGAGTATCTTGACAGGCCCCTTCCCGTCCTCCAGCCTCATCCGGAAAACTGGCAGATTTGGCATCTGACTTTCCACCACATACGGTGTGGCTGCCCAGTGGTCAGCCAACTTGTGCTTTCCAGGTGATCCCAAATTCCTTATGAGGACTCGGTCTCCCAGCAGGAGTTGGGAGAACTTCACTTTCTGGTCATACCTCTTCTTATTTCCCCGATTCTGCCTGGTGGCTGCCATCCCAACCAATTTGTAAGCCCGTTTCAGCTCTCCTCATATCAGGCACATACTTCAGATAAGGCTTCGGCTGTACGTCACCCTTGTCAGCCACGAAACAGATGTCAATGGGCAACCTCGCCTCGCGCCCAAACATCAGATAATAGGGCGAATACCCAGTAGCTTCATTGCGTGTATAGTTGTAACAGTGAACCAAGTGCCCAATATGTTGGATCCATCTGCTCTTTTTGCTGATCTCCAAGGTCCCGAGCATGTCTAGCAAGGTCCAATTAAACCTCTCTGGCTGGGGATCGCCCTGCAGATGATAAGGAGTGGTCCTCGATTTCTCAACCCCCAGCATGCCCAGTAACTCATAGATGAGCTTACTCTCAAAGTCCCATCCCTGATCACTTTGTATCTGCCACGGAAGGCCATAATGCACAAAATACTTCTCCCATAACACTTTTGCCACTGTAGTCGCCCTCTGGTCCTTGGTTGGAAAAGCCTGAGCATACCTAGTGTAGTGGTCCGTGGTGACTAAGACATTTGCCGTGTTGCTGGCATTGGGTTCTATAGACAGAAAACCCATACACATCAAGTCCAGGGGCCCTGCACTTTGCAGGTGTGACAAAGGAGCAGCCTACACAGGCAGTGTCTTCCGGCATATGCAGCGAATGCACGACTTGCAGTACTCTTCAACCTCCGACTTCATTTGAGGCCAGTAAAACTTGTCTTTGAGCAATCCATAGGTCTTCTCCACCCCCAAATGTCCAGAATCATTGTGCAGTGACTTCAGCGTAATCTTCCCATACTTTTCAGGCAGGACCAACTGCCAACACCAAGTTCGATCCGGGGGTGACGTGACCCCGTATAAAATTTGTTTCCTCAACTTTAGCCAAGGCCATTCCCTCAGTAACGAAGGCACCAAAGCGTGTTTCATCTTCTCCACCCACACTATATCCCCCTTTTCCACCACGTACTAAACGGTGCCAATGCCCGGGTCATCTTGCTGAGCAGCTGCTACTTCCCCCGGACTCAATTCCAGCAGCCGCTTGGTCTTCAGAGCAAGAGTTGGGTCAGCAACTCCTTCAGCGATTTAAAAGCATCCCACCTCTGTCGAAAGGGCTCCAAGGGGTTGAGATAGTCTCCAGTCTCCCGTCTCCTTTTACTTTTCTGCCCTGGGGGGGTAACCATGCAGAAGCTGGTTCAAGGGGTGACTCACTTTGACGTAGCCCTTCACGAATCTCTAATAATAACCACAGAACCTAAGGAACGAGCGCAGAGCGCTCACAGTCTGGGTCCTCGGCCATCTTGTCACGGCTTCTATTTTAGTCGCATCTGTAGCTACTCCATCCCGCAAAATTATGTGCCCAACATAGCTAACTGACATCTTGCAGAACTGGCATTTGTCCGGGGAGAGTTTTAACTCTTCCTCCTTCAGTCTGCTTAGCTTTCCCTCATGCTTTTCCAAGGTGGATCCAAATACTATCGTCATCCAAATACACTGACACTTCAAGCAAATTCATATCCCCCACAATCTTCTCCATGACCCTCTGGATGGTGGCAGGGGCTCCCGATACACCCTGGGGCATCCTTTTGAACTGGAAAAATCCCAGAGGGCATATAAATGCCGTCTTCTCTTTATCAGCATCACTCATTGGGATCTGGTAGTATCCACTCCTCAGGTCCAGCACACTAAACCACTTCGCCCCACTCAGACAGGCCAGCGCGTCTTCGACCCTTGGGACTGTATACTGGTCGAGGACAGTGCACCGATTCAGAGTACACACATGCATACCTTTCCGTTCTTCTTCCGGGCGAATACTATTGGGGACGCATAAGAGCTTCGGTATTCAGAGATGATCCCAGCCTCCTTTAACTTATGCAGGTGCTGGTGCACATCTTCCACATCTGCAGGGGCCAGTCGCGCGACCTCTCTCTGAACGTAGTGTCCTCAGTCACCCGGAGGGGGTGGTGAGTGCTCTTGGAAAAACCCACATCAAACTCGCCAAGGGAAAAAACATCTTCCAGCATCAACATCTTCTCCACCAGCCTTTGCTTCCAACCCGGCAGCACTGGCGAGTCCCCAAAGTTAAAGGCCTCAGCAGTCAGGTTCCCTCTGTTTTCCAATCGTCACCCCCCAGCAGGCCTCACGGGGGCGCTAGACATTACCGTTGCTGGGAACAAATGCGCTAGCGGCATCTCTCTCTTAAAGGTGATTTCTCTCGTCGTGGTGTTCCTGATGATCAGAGCCATCCTGTTCGCCTGTACCACCAAGGCCTCTGCAATTCGGGCATCACCAACACCCCAGCTGGAAGTCGTGACTGCACCTCGAGGTCTTCCTGGGCGTCCACTAAAAGGGCCTCGCCATCAAGCACGCTGGGAAATCTGGAGGTTCCCATCACTCTCGCTACTTCCTTGGGCCTTATTACCTGATGCTTCGACTGGGTGCACCACACAGTCCCTCGCTTACATTCAGTATCTGGCCCAGGGTGGCTCCGCACTGCCTCAAAAGCAACTCGAAACATTAGGTGCACAGCCCGGGTCTCCAAAAAGCTCTCACCCGCCCTTTCCTGGCAGGCCCCCATGAGCCTCCGCACCACAGGGGTGCTGGTCCCCACCAGAATTGAAGCACAACCTCCCCCTCCCATCTCAGCCGGGTCCAAATAAACCAGCACTAGCGTCTCCAGAACCTTGGACACTCCCACATCAGATTCTGAAAACTCCAGTCTCACTGACAAATACCCATCATATGGATAATCACCGGCACTGACACCCCAAATCTCCAGTGCACTGAATGGGGTCAAGGGCAAATGCTTTAAATACCGGTTCTAAAACGAACGGTATAGCAATGTGACCTGCGACCCGGTGCCAAGTATGGCTTTAGCATAGATTCCCTCTATCTGTAGCAACACGCAGGATCGGGGTCCCACTAATCCTTCCGGAATTGAATCTTTTGCTTTCGGGGGTTCCTTGGTACGTCGCTGGGAACATGTTCCCCCAGAGGCACCAGGCTGTTCCCTCACTGGGTCTCCTCTAAGTTTCCCGGCACCCCTCCCTGCTTGGATACCCGCGGACTCTACCTCTGAGGGGCTCCCTGCTGCCCGCATTCCCGCCAGAGTTGGCCCTGTTCCCCACAGTTATAGCACACCCCCTGCCGCTCACATTCTCTCCAAAAATGTCCCTCTTTCCTGCAGCTATAACACACGCTACCGGCCACCCCTCTTCTCGCAGACCGCCACCACTCACAGCCCTCTGCGCTGTCCGTCCCCTGGGAGGGGGGCCCTGCCTACCGACCCCTCAGTTCTCAGCTCGGCCACCACCTCCTTTATCAATTTCCGGGTGGAGCTGGCTCTGCTCACTTCACCACCAGGGGCTACACCTGAGGATTCCACCTCACTGACAGAGTCCTCCCGCGGCCTCAACATGTTCTCGTTCCCCCTCACAGCTCTGATCAACTGAACAAACGTCGGAGGAGGGTGTGTTTTATAGGACACTCCAAGCAATCTTGTCCTCAGCCTGGGCACCCCTAACTACCTGATCTATGCTTAACTGATCCACCTGTTCAGCCCGAATGACGCCCCCCCCCCAGCCCCCCAAGCCGTCTCTCTGGCCGAAAGAGGTACGCGGAGAGCTTCTCACCCTGCTCCTGACGCATGTTTGGAAACTCCCCGAGGAGCTCCCAGGAGCTCCGGGCCAACCCAAAAGCACTTTCCAAGGCCTCCAGATAATCCTTTAGAGAGACAGTGGGCTGGTTATCCCTCACCCCGCACACTACCCCAGCTGCCACTCCCCACAAACTTTCAACCAATCGCTGTCATTTTTCCTCATCCGAGCACTGCCACTCACTTAACAACTGTGCCGTTTGCTCTATCCACGTCTCATAAACTTCTTCCCCTTCAGGGGTGGGTGTTACCCCAGAGAAAATTCTTATCCTCTGGTGGGGCCCCCTCTGCCTTTCTCGCCAAGGAGGTAATGGCAGATGCCAATTCGGGACCTTCACCTTTCGCTAAGGGGTGGGAACTAACCAATATTTCCAAATCTGACCAATCCTTCCCTTCATCCTCCAGTACTGAAAGAATTTGTTCCCTAAGATTTCCTCCCCACTCTGCTGGTGACTCAGCTCACTGAGCTTTGACCCCTCCCTCCCCCCCCCGACAATTTGCAGATGCCATGGACCCGCCTCCCCTGGGACACCAATCTCCTCTGGCAACTCTGCCCCTCATAACTCTTCACTTGTCTGCATCAATACCAGGCCTGTGCCTGTCTCTAAATCAAAGTTCCATGATACAATGATGGAGTTTCAAAGAAGATTTGAGATATGCTTTATACACAAGGAGTGGTTGACATGGGAGCATTGTCAGAGGAGGAGGTGTAAGTAGGTACAACTGCTACTCTTAAGAGGCATTTAGATGGACATTTAAACGGAAAAAGCATAAAAGGATTTCAGCATTCAAGATTCAAGATTGTTTAATATCATTTCCAGTACACAAGTGCAAAGGAGAACAAAATTATTGTTACTCAAGATCCAAAGCAGCACAAGAAAACACAATAAAGTAGAAAGCACAATAATTTAAAAATATTGTCAAGTTAAGTTGAGTAACTTGACAACTTGGTCTAATGCAGGCAAATGGGTTAAGTGTAGATGGCCAAAAAGGTGCTGTTTCTGTGTTGTACACCTCTGACTCTAAGAAGCTGCTGCCTCTGTTGTTCAATGAGGTGGACTTTTTGTGCTTGGGTAATGGTGCTGGATGTTTCTTTGATTTTAATGATTGGCAGCTCATAATGCTGAATGAGCCAAAAGTTACCATAAAGTAGTTCAAACCAAATCTCTTCATAGACATTTGCAAGTGTTGTTTTTATCCTGTGGTAAGAAGGAGAAACCTCTTTGTATTTCAGAGTTCAGCCACATCAGTATAAGGGTACATTTTTATTTGCATCAGCATATTAATGCAACTTGTTGATGGTAAACTTACCATCAATATTGGAAAGTATGAATGTTTAAGTTAGCAGATCGATAGCTTTGTCCTGGATGACATTGAGTTCCTTAAGTGATGTTGGAGCTACATGCATCAAGAATATTTCATTCCACTCCTGATTTACTTTTTCGCTGGTAGGGGAAATGCGTTTGGAAGTGACTTCACGGTGGATGAGCTGTTTTCACTAAATCGTGAGACTGCTGACTGAAACATGACAGCCATCCCAGGCAGGATCAGTATATGATTGGGTGGAACTGTACTGGTATAATGTAAATCATTCTCAGTAACTTGGAGGATTCATTTTCAATTGGTAAACTGCCATGTTGGCAGAATTCCACCTAGAGTTACACTAAATAACTTAATAAGCCATTCCTTATGCCTCTTTTGAATTCTCATTCTTTCTTTCTTTACTGTTTTAGGGAACATTCCATTTATTAATGGTGTCTTGGTTCTGGTCCATTAAGAGCACAATTTAACTTGTCAGTATAAAATAACAGTTCAAAGTCAAAGCAAATATTAATCAAACAGTGCAAGTGGATTGCAAGAAAACTTCTGAATTAGCAGCACTGTAACCTGGAGAGATGCCATGACCCATATTTCAGCTGAAGATCTCCATTAACATGTAGAGGAGCAGAAAACAGCATTTTTATGGTTGGGAGGTAACTTTGCTTAAATAATTTCAGTTTCTGCAAAGAAAATTACATTTATATTGTTTTAATCCAGCTGATAATTCAGAGATGCTTTCTGATTGTCTCCTTATATATAGCTGGAATAACTTGAGGCTTGTCACCCTCCGTATGGCCTTTACAGATTGTCACAGAAGCATTTCCACTGAATTTGTATCGAGATCAGGCTGTGACAAAATGGTCCAATGGTAGATTGGAATTACTAGGTACACAGACTTTCACTGGCTCTTTAAAGATTAAATTGATATACTGGTCATATCTTATGAAGACACAGAATGAAGAGCCACTACCTCGGAGCTTCCAAGACCCAGATTCAATTCTGACCTCCGCACTGTCTGTCTGGAGCTTGCACATTTTCTCTTTCACCATGTGGGTTTCCTCCTACATCCCAAGGATTGGTAGGTTAATTGGTAAGTGAATTGTCTCTAGATTGAGGAGATGAGTAGCAGAATTTGGGTGGAATTAGTAGCGATGTGGGTGGATTAAAATGAGTGAGGGTAGGATCAGTGTAAAGGTGGCAATCAGCATGGACTCAGCTTGTCAAAGAGCTTATTTCCGTGCTGTAGTTTTCAGTGACATTATGAGTATTTTTTATGGGGGGGGGTGAATCCCAGAGAGTCTTGCCTTTGGATCTCGGTTTCCTTTTTCTGACACTGGTCTTCTAGATTTTAGCCACATCATTAAAAGTATTTATAATGTACGAGCCCCAGTGGTTTTCTAATCTATAGAGGGGTAACATGTAAAGTATTGATTGTACTAGCTAATGGAGCTGGACTTAGTACTGACTGTGATGCTGCCTGCGACAAAGAGGCGTCAGCGCGTGAAGGAGGTGTGCAGTCCAACAGCGAGTGCTCATCTTAATCACTTTTCTTGTGATCGCAAGACCCTGTTGGACATTGGTGGTGTGGAGTGTTGCAAGTCCAATTCGCTGATTTATTGGTGAGAAGCGGGTGGATGGTGGGGGAGCTGTCTGGCCTCAGTCGTAGCGACGACTAGGCCTCAAACTACAGTGTCGCTAGTTTGCAGCCACCCAGAGGGAGGCATCGGAGTCGGGTGCTTCATCGGAGCACCAGACTGCTGGAGTTGGTGCTGCACCCCTCCTAATGTTCACTTGGCAGAAGACAAGCTGTATTGTGTTCGACTGCAGATTGCTGCAACATTCATGGAGTCATTGACTTTTTATTATGTATATTTTTATGTGACTGTATTGCACTGCTATCTTATATATGCTTGCTCTCTTATATGTGCCTTATGCTGTGTATGATTGTTGGTACCATATTTTGCACCTTGATCCCAGAGTAATGTTATTTCATTTGGCTGCATTTCCTGGTATTCATGTATAGTTCAATGACAATTAAACTTGAAATTGAGTACTACAAAGACAATATGGATCTGTAATGGACGTTTCTGGTTTGTTCAAGGTTCTCCATAGGCAATAAACACAGGAGTAAATGCAACATGCAGTGACAACCAGTAGCACACAGCTTTCTTCCGGTTAAAGTAAACAATTAAAGGAAGTTTGACTACATGCTTCTATTTTCTTTTTTTAACTGAGTAAATGAATATTAAGGACTCTCTAATCCTTGTAACTGAACTCGTTGTTGTTGCTTGTTATGACACAGCATCCATCTCTGGATTTATTGAAGGAGTCACTCCTTCATTCTCTTTGATCATATTCTGTACCAATGTTTCTTCAGGAAGGAATCTATTCAAACTCACAATCTCCCTTGCTAATCTTTAGGTATTTTCTGCTGGGATCAAGAGACCTACATGAACCTTTCTGAAACTCTTACATAAAATTTCCTGAAGTTAATACAACTCCATTCTCTACAGTTTCCTAACCTACCTGGTAGTCTCAGTCACAGACATGATCTGAACCTCTTCTCCATATAGCCTAGGTCATGTTGTTAGTATTGAATTAACTTCCTGTAGAAGGCAGACACTAAAGAGCAAGACACCACAGGTAAGGACAACAAAAAGGTTGTCACAGGAGACAGAGGAGTGGCTATGGGACTGCTTCGAGTATGTGGACCGGGCCAGGTTCAAGGTCTCATAAGGTGACCTGAGTGAATATGCCAAGGTTGTCATGAACTTTATAAAGACAGTTGCAGATGAGCATGCCCCCCTCAAAATCATTCAGAGTCTTTCATAACCAGAAGCCTTGGATGAACCAAGAGGTTCAAAATCTGATGAGGGCTAGGTTGGTGGTGTTCAGGACTGGTGATCCAGGAAAGTACAAGAGCTCCTTAGGAAAGCTGTCTCACTTGCAAAGTGGCAGTTACAGGCTAAATTTGCATCACAGAGGGATGCTCCACAACAGCATCAGGGCTTGAATGCCTGTACCCCTTACAAAGCAAAACAAACATATTGTAAGTGACAACAAGGTTTGGTTCACAGATGAGCTCAATACATTTTATCCATGGCCTCCTCTACTGTAAAGATGAAGCCACACTCAGGTTGGAGGAACAACACCTTATATTCCGTCTGGGTAGCCTCCAACCTGATGGCATGAACATCGATTTCTCTAACTCCCGCTAGGCCCCACCTCCCCCTCGTACCCCATCTGTTACTTATTTTTATGCACACATTCTTTCTCTCACTCTCCTTTTTCTCCCTCTGTCCCTCTGAATATACCTCTTGCCCATCCTCTGGGTCCCCCCCTCTTGTCTTTCTTCCCGGACCTCCTGTCCCATGATCCTCTTGTATCCCCTTTTGCCAATCACCTGTCCAGCTCTTGGCTCTATCCCTCCCCCTCCTGTCTTCTCCTATCAATTTGGATCTCCCCCTCCCCCTCCAACTTTCAAATCCCTTACTCACTCTTCCTTCAGTTAGTCTTGACGAAGGGTCTCGGCTTGAAACGTCGACTGCACTTCTTCCTAGAGATGCTGCCTGGCTTGCTGTGTTCACCAGCAACTTTGATGTGTGTTGCTTGAATTTCCAGCATCTGCAGAATTCCTGTTGTTTGCGTTTAAATTCAATACATTTTATGTTCACTTTAACTAACTGAACATGGAGGCAGTCCCTGATAACCCCATGATCTCAGTCTCTGAGGCTGATGTTAGATCATCCTTCCAGAGGGCGAATCCATGGAAAGCATCTGTCCCTGACAGTGTACCTGGCCAAGTACCTGTGCTAACCAACAAGTTCGAGTACTTATCGACTTCTTCAACCTCAAGCTTTGGCAGTCTGAGATACCTAACTTCAGCAGGCTTCCATTATATTGGTGCCTAACATGGCTCAATGACTATCAACATCTAGCACTTACATCCACAGAGACGAAGTGCTTTGAGAGGTTGGTCATGAATCATATAAATTCATGCCCAAGGAGTGACCTGGATCCATTCCAATTTGCTACTAACACAAGGGATCAATAGCAGATACTATTTCATTAGCCCTTCACTCAGCTCTGGAATACCTGCACAATGAAGTGAGTCAGTCCTCATCAGAGGATCAGAGGTGGGGAGGCTCAGTAGATTTAAATTCCTTGGTGTTAGCATATCAGTGAATTGGTCCTGAGACCATCACATGAGTGCCCTCATATAGAAGGCACAGCAGCACTTCTACTTTTTTAGATGTTTGCGTAGATTCTGCATGTCACCAAAAACATTGACAAACTTCTGTAGACACACAGTGGAAAGTGTCCTAACTGGCTGATTTAGAGCCTGGAATAGAAAAACCAATTCCCAGGAACTGAATAGACTATAGAAAATGGTGGATACAGCCCAGTCTATCACAGGCACAACCCTCCACATCACTGAGCACACTTACATGGAATACTACCACCAGAAAGCAGCATTCATCATCAGTGAGGACTTAGGTCCCTCACCTCCAGGTTCAGGAACAGTTATTGGCCTACAACCATCAGGTTCTTGAACTCAGATGGATAAAATCACTCACCACATCTCTATAGTGATTCTACAGCCTACAGACTCACTTTCAAGGACTCTTTACAACTCATGTTCTCAGTATTATTTTCTATTTGCAGATTGTCTTCTTTGGCACGTTGGTTGTTTGTCAGTCTTTGCCAGTTTATATATAGTTTTTGTAAAATTCTATGATATTTCTTTACTTTTCTGTAAATGCCTGTAAGATAATTTCGTGATCTATATGTATTTTGAAAATAAATTTTCCTTTGACTTTGACTTCTCCTATGTTCCCTTCCAGACTCAGGTGAACCAGATTGCTGAGTATTTTGTGTATCAGCACTTTTATAGGAGTCATTTTGCTCTGGAGCCAATCAGCAACTCCATCATTCATAGTAAAACGTGTCTGACCTTGCAGTCCCCAGAGTCCCTTTCACTACACATACTGATCTCTCAGCTTCTCCATTTGATACTGGCTAATATTTGATCCTATTTCACTTCACAAACTGTTCAGAATGAAACAATTAGAATGAAGTGATGAATTTTTTTTGAGTAGACTATACATTAAAAAATTGAATCTGAATTCTCTCTCAAGATAGTGCTGACCCCACATGCTTTACCTCAATCCATTTTGAATGGCAGTTCAACACCAGGATTCACCCACATTCGTTCATAGAGAAACAATGAAATGGGCTTGTGGACCACTTCCATATGCTCTTGTTGGCCATTGTCTACCGTCATGACAGATGGTGGGCCCACGTGTACCGATCCCTGTTTATACTGGGCTAATTGGCAAAGTTTTCATCTACTGACTTCATGGAGACTTTGCTCAAATACGTTAATCATTGTCTTTAATTTTTTGAAAACATTCTACTTTTTATGGTTATCAATAGTGCATCCCTGCTAAGTAAGCTTCTGCTGTCACACCTTACAGGTTGAAGCTTCAAAGTATGATCATACATGTCCTCTGGTTTCTGGTTCCAAACTTGTTGGTTCCTATGACGTCTACAGTATGATGGTTAAGACTATAAGACAATAAGACATCGGAAACATTCAGCCCATCAAATTTGCTCTTCTATTCTATCATGGTCAATTAATTATTCCCCCTCCACTCTATTGTCCTGCCTTCTCCCTGTCACCTTTAATAATCTTACCATTTAGGAACCTAACAATATTCTCTTTAAGTAGACTGTTGTGTATTTAATATTTCAGTAACCTATGAGCAGGTGTCAAAATGGTTGTTGTGATGTGTCTACTGTGGTAGTGTAGTGGGTAGTGCTTGTCGCTCTGATTTTCAGCTTCTACCCCAACTAGCGGTTTTGTGAAAAGAGGAGCTGAATGTGTAAGTCTTTCCCTGTCAGCACATAGCCTGTCTAGCGGCAAGCCTCATGTGGTGCCTCCTTGCTGGCAACACATGGAAGCTGAGCTCCTTCAGACCCGGACTGAGCTACAGAGGACGGGGAGCAGGCCTGGTCCCTGCACACGTAGCACACAGGCCCACCAGTGTGAATCACATCCCCAGCTATGGGTAAATTGCCCCTCTGCCTCGTGGGAAGCCTCAAGAGGGACAAAGGCTACGGGAGTAAACCCAGACAGCAAATCTGGAGTGGAGTCTCTAATGTGGCTAAATGTCATTGAAAATCCTTCCGGCAGCTCCTGCAGCCAAACTGGTGCCAAACGTATTGCTTCATAAGCTTTCTTTGGACTACACTGGTGAGGCCAAGAGGGGCATCTTGATGACTGGGCATTTCAGAATCTCTATACCTTCTGCCCAGGCTTGTGATAATAATCATCATCACCTATTGTCCTTCGAGGCAGACAGATGCCAACAACCAATATATGAGTAATATCATAAATATGTTGTTTGATTTAACATTCTTGTTCATTTAAATAAGTCATTGTGGGTTATATTTAAAAATATATGAAATGCATACATCATGATGCAACTAAGTGATAAGCGCGCGACTCGCTCAAAGTTAAAACGAACTAAGAACCGTTTTCTTGGACTCCCATCATTCTTTCCAATTAGCTTTATGTTTTAGAGTTACAAAACCTAACTGTAGTGGCGATGAGGTATTTTTATAATGTACCCGAGACATCTACCTATCTGTTGAAGTGTAGCAAATCATTTTAGTTAAAAAAAGAGCAGCGAGAAGCAGTCTAGTTTAAAAAAAAATGGGCAGCACATTTTCTTCACAGAAGGAAAGATGACTGAGTAAAATTAAGGCAGAAAATAGAAGAATTCATAGGTTAATAAACAGAGAGTCTGGTATCAGGCTGTCTTTCAGGAGGGTGAACCCTTGCAAGGCAGCAGGCCCTGATGGAGTGGCTTGTGCCAACCAAATTGCGGGTGTATTGACTATAGCTGAGCATTTAACACTATCATTCCCACAGCCCTCATTGATAAGCTATAGAACCTAAGCCTCTGTACCTCACTCTGCAATTGGATCCTCGACTTCTGAACCTCAAGACCACAATCCGTGCAGATTGTTATTAATATCTGACGATCAACACTGGCCCACTTCAGGGATATGTGCTTAGCCCACCACTCCTACTCTCTTTGTACCAATGATTGGGTGGCTGAGCATGGTTCAAATGCCATCTATAAACTTACAGGTTGGCAGAATCTCAGATGAAGAAGAGAGAGTGTATAGGAGTGAGATTTACCAGCTAGTTGAGTGGTGTCACAGCTACAACCTTGCACTCCATGTTAGGAAGATGAAAGAGCTGACTGTGGACTTCAGAAACAGTAGGACAAGGGAACATGAACCATCTTCATCGAGGGATCAGAAGTGGCTAAGGGTCGAAACACGCTGTGAAAGTTGGGAACCACCTGATGACATCTGCTCCTGGCTGAAGGCTACGGTTACCTTATAAGGTAATGGGAGAATGCACTCTAACAGGTGTATGTAACAAGCAGTTTTAAGTCCCTGGATGTCAAAATTGCTGAGGATCTAACCTGGTCCCAACATATCGATGCACTCATAAAGAAGGCAAGACAGTAGCTATATTTCATTAGGAGCTTGAGGAGATTTAGTTTGTCACCTAAGATACTCAAAAACTCCTACAGATCTACCATGGAGAGCATTCTGACAGGCTGTATCCCTGTCTGGTACGGGGGTGCTACTGCACAGGATCGAAAAAAGCTATGGAAAGTTGTAAAATTAGTTCTCTTCATCTTGGGCGCTAGCCTCCATAGTATCTAAGATATCTTCAAGGAATAGTGCCTCAGAAAGGTGGCATCCATCATTAGGGACACCCATCACCCAGGACATGCCCTCTTCTCTTTGTTACCTTGAGGAAGGATATACAGAAGCCTGAAGGCACACACTCAGTGATTCAGGAACAGCTTCTTCCCCCCTGCAATAGATATTGAACCCATGAATGCTACCTCACTTTTATTATTCCTATTTTTGCACTATTTTTAATTTAACTATTCAATATACATATATATATATTACTGTAATTGATTTACTTATTTAATTATTCTTTTCTATATTATCATGTATTGCAATGTACTGCTGCCACTAAGTTAACAAATTTCACAACAAATGCTGGTGATATTAAATTTGATTCTGACTCTGATTTTGAGTGAGTGATAAAAATCATAATAAAAGGAGCATAAATGGCTGGCTACATCAGAAAGATTGACAAGTCCCATTACAGAAAAGATAACTGAAATATGTATATGAAATGGATTGTGCAGTATTTTAAAGCAAATAAAACAGCCAATGAGAAGCAAATAACAGTTTTGCTGAGTGTATTGGGTTTAAAGGCATACTGTTACTTCAGAGTTTAACTGCTCTAACCAAACCAGCTGAAATGAGATTTACTGAAATCATGAAAGTAATGCAGGAACATTTAAAACCAAAACCATTGTTGATTGCAGAACGTTTTAGGTTTCATAAGCAGAAGCAAAGGGAAGGTGTTACCAGGTTCGGATATGGCCCGAGTGCGGAGTGAGAGACACTGAAGCAGGTTGATAGTTCACAGACTTTAATACCAACAGTGTTAAAGGGAAAATTAAACCATAAATGCTAGGCCAAACCGGGCTGTTAACTAAAACTCTCAAAAGGAAAATGAAGCCTACACTGCGGCTGAAAAGAACATATGAACATTAAACGAATACCGCTGGACTTCAGAGTCAGCTGACTTGAAAGTGCAATATCTCAGGGAAGGCCGAAAGCAAAACAGCAGAGAAGCATTGCTATGCTCTGTCCAAGTCTCGTCAACCACTACTACGACAAGCATGGAGTTAAATACTATCATGATTAAATAATAATTAGCTGACATGTGCAAATTCACAAGCACAATTGCGCAGCCGAATCCGTGGTTGTGACAGAAGGGGAGTCCACCCAGTGTAGATGACTGAGTTGAACAGATTCTCTGAGCATTCTTAATGATGCACTGAAAGATCATTTAGTTGGTGGAATCTTGCAATAAAGCATTCAAAATGGCTCCGAAGTGAATCGCAGCGTACATTTAAAAGAGAAAGTGGAATAGCTGTATCAGTGGAAACAGCAGACAGAAACGCAATCAATTTGCAATCAGAAATGGAAGTGAGCGAGAACAAAATTGCAACCTATAAACAGAAACCCGTCTGGCTGAACAAATTTTGTTACCGTTATGGTAAGGGCTCATATACACCACACAAGTGCAGGTTTAAAGGTGAAACTTGCAGAAAATACAACAAAGTAGGACACCTACAAAGAGCAAGTCAAGGCAGACAAAAATAAAAGGACTACACAGGAAAGAGAAATAGATAAAATGTCAAGTTGCAGTTTCAAAAAGAGCACAAATCTGCATGCTGTTGATGAAAAATTTGATAACAATGAGAGTGACACAGGACTGCGTAGCCTTGAGATATACAATGTGAAAACTATCAAGGGTTAAGCAATATGGCTTACACCAGAAATGAAAGACAATTTAATTCAAATGTTCAAAGTTTAATTTATCATCACTGTCTGTATGCAGTATACAACTCTGAGATTCTTCTCCAGATAGCCATGAAACAAAGAAAAGCCATGGAAGTCAGGTTAAAAAGAAAAAGCCAACCCATAGCTCCCACATAAAAAATGAATTGCAACACAATCATCAACCTCACCACCACCCCAAATACCTTCCATTTGCACAAAAAGCACAAGAACATTGGCCCCCCCAAAACCCCTTCCCTTGCACAAAACGCAACAAAAACATCAGCCCCAAATCCCCTCCCCCTGCATAAAAACCTAACACAAACAAAATAACATCAACTCCCAAACCCCCTCCTGCTGCACAACAAAAAAGAGAAAGAATGGGCAAAAAACATGTAAAGACTGAAAAGTTGGCCTATAGTCCGAATCCATAAGTGCAGAATCTCGGTAACAACCTCTGACGTCATCAAAAGAGCGAGGCCCATCCCCAGGTCACAGCAAGCAATAGAATGCTCACAGGCTCCTTCCCTGGCAGCGATCAAAAAGCATTCGCATTCTGCATTCACCTCTATGTTTCAATCTGATTCGGTGCTTTAATTGGCGAAATGGAGTCAAGCATCAGCTCGCACGCATTCTCGTAGTTTCTATGCCCCGAGGCTTGTACTCACTTCCCAGGATATAAATAGAATTGGACACTGGCTCAGCTGTTCCAGTCATTCCACAAAATGAGTTTGAACGGCATCTTAAAGAAACTAAACTGAAAGCCTGCAGATATCCAGCAGAACTTATACTGGAGAGAAGATAACACTTGCAGGAATGATGTTTGTAACAGTAAGATTAAACAACCAAAAGCCACTTTGGGTTTTGTATATGGTAAAAACAGGAAGTCCAGCTATGTGGGGGTGGGATTGGCTGAGGCAACTACAACTTGATTGGAGATCCATCCACTAATTACGTGCCACATCCCCTGTAAAAGAGTCAACTGAAAGTGAATTATGAAATATACTGCACGATGCCAAACTGTCTTCATGCTGGATACCATGAAATGTTGCCAAACAGAAGGCAAACAAATGTTGATGCCAACCTCTGTGCCTCTGGTTAGAAAGCATATTGAACCAATGAAGGGCCATGCAGCTTAGAGCAATTGTGAAAGTGACAAAAGCAGTGGTCCAACTCCAGCAGTTTTTGTAGACAACATGTCTGAGAAAGCTTCTGATATGTTAATCAGGAAATTACTGGCAACATCTGGCTTGGTTTTAAGTTGGAAGAGAGTTCCAGAAGCTCAGGGAAATTGCCAGCATTTGGCTTTTGTGAGTTTAAAGAACAAGAATCGATTCTGCGTGTATTAAGGTTATGAAACGAACTTCAAGTGGGAGACAAAAAGCTGCTTGTGAAAATAGATACAAAGACCAAAGCCCTGCTGGATGAATGGAAGGTAAAAAGGAAGGGTATCAATGGAAATATGAAAACAGAGGATCTGTCGGATGATGTTGTGGGATGAGGAAACCAAGAAGAGAGATCACTTCATAAAGGGAGCAACTGAAAGATTAAGAAGAGAATACTCCAATGAACTAAATGCACCTTCCCGAGATCAAGATGCACAAACTTGAAAGACGAAAAAGGAGAAGAAAGAGAAGGACGACATAAGTGCCATGGAAATAGGAGAGGATTAATGAGACCTAGCTTTTCAAGAAATTAGTAAGTTTAGAGATACAAGAAATTAGAAGAAGGAAAACAAAGGTGATAAAAAGAAAGTCAAGAAGTTAAAAAGAAGAGGTGATAGAGAGAAAGTACATCAGCAAGAGAAAGGTATGAGAGAGAGAAGTAATGTGAAAAAGAAAAAGAGCTGGATAAAGAGAGAGAAAGAAGCCAGGACTGGATCAAAGTAGATTCAGAGAGAAAAGCCGAGAAAAAGAAAAGAAAGGTGGAGAGATCTGTCAGAACCACTTCCTGCAGTCTCAGAATCAGCTCCTACAACCATCACGGAGGAGGCTCCCAGAACCTGAGATTATTTTACAGCCACAAGTCTCATTTTCTTAGGAGTAATCCTCCTTGTCAGGAAAGTTGTTATCCCACATGAGTAAAGAATCCTCCAAAATGATTAAATCTATAGGCCTGAAATGGACAATTAAAAATTTACTATGCTGTGAATGTAGTAGTTGTATTATATTGTATAGTGTGTATATAGTTGACTTGCATTTTATATTGATTTGGAGTTTATACTGAGCAGGGAGTAGAGCTATGTATTTAATATTTTAGTAATAGTTGAGTAATCTTGTTCATTTAAATAATTCATAACAGTTTATATGTAAAAATGCGCGAATTGCATATGTCACGGCGCTACCACATGACAAACACGCGCCTTGCTTAAAGTAAAAATAAACTAAGATCTGTTCCCTTTGACTTCTGTATTCTCCTTTCAATTGGCTTTATGCTTTATCGTAAGAAAATATAACATATACCAAATGACTTGGCCTCCACAGCCCTCTGTGGCAATGTTTTCTACAGATTCACCCCCTTCTGGTTAAAGAGATCCTCAACTGTTATAAAGGCATGTCTTTTTATTCTGAGGCTATGCCCTCTAGTAAAAGAGTCTCCCACCACTGGAAACATGCTCTCTACATCCAATCTATACATGATTTTCAATATTCAATAGTTTTCAATGAGATTCCACACCCCCAATCTTTCTAAACTGCAGTGATTACAGGCCCAGAATCAAAAAACACTACTCATATGTATACATTAACTTCCCAGCAAACAGTTTTTCTTTAAAATGCATTGCCAATTCAACATATGTATTACTTTCTCAACAGCCAGAGTTACCACAGCATGTATTATGTTTACAACAGTCAGCATCACTACAGCAGGCATTAAGTTAACATCCACCAGATTTATTAGAGTGTGCATTACCTTCTTGTTCTCAATTCTGAAATCAAGTCCCATCATCTTGTCTGCATATTGATGTGGTAATATCTGATGGTGAACGTCAGATTACACCACTGCCTTGAACATGCATTACCTACTGTTTTTGATGACATCGTTAGTCAAGCAGCTTCAGTTCTTGTCCATCCTTATTGCTGTGTAGTGCATAAGTCTTTGTGGTTTCCAATTCTATAATTAAGTAACTTGTAGATCATAAAGGCTATTATGGAGAAGACATGGGGAGCTCTAAAGGTGCTTTTGATTTTCATCTCACAATGTACACGTGCTCACTGATACATAATTGATCAAATATATCATGAAATAATGTCAAACTTTAAAAAGCCAGCAGAATTTATCTGCAAATTTGCCATCAGGTGATTTATATCTGTTCCACATTTTGAAGCAGTACTGCATTGTCAGATTAAACTGTGCACTCAGTGGGGAGAAGAAGCAGATTATTAGTAAATCCAGAAAAGGATATCGTGCATAGTAAGACTAAGATTTGCATGACAATGCGAATGAGTCAGAGAGAAAAAGAATGAGAAGAAAGAAGAAAAAAGAACAGAAACTAGAAAGGAAGAGAATTGGTACAATTCCATAGGCATGTTGGGCCAAGTTCACCTTTTATTTATTCCTAAATCTACTCACTTTCAAACCTAACACGAAAACATTCTGGTAAAGACAACGATTGAAGTGGACGGGGAAACCCTAAGGGTGAGGCTCAGAGAAACAGCAGAGAGAATAGCATATTGAAGCCAAAATTGCAAATGCAGTGGTGTTCAAATCAAGCCCTGGTAATTTTCAATAATAAAAAAAACACAGGAAAAACATCGGGTCAAGCAGCATGTATGGAAAGAAAAAAAAGAGGTAACAATCAATTATGGGTTGAGATATTCATCACTGGCAACTTCCATGTCATTGAATGATAAGGGTGGTGGGCAAGTGCTTTGATGTTGGAAAAGGCCACGGTTTGTTTGGTTTGGCGTAATTCACTTATTCTCAATTTATCAATACTTTACATAACACCAATGAAGATTTGGGGCACAGATCTTCCAAGCTATTTTTCACCATTATTTAAAGCATAACATTACACCATAACAAAAATCCCCATAGTACATTTCACCCAGCATTTCTGATTTAAGGAATTCCGTATAACAAAATATTTTGCAGGGTTCATGTCAATGATTGGTTGCAAAGAAAACTTGTCACTCATTACCCAAACCCTAGAGTTCAGCTCAGAAGAATTGTGATGTCTGTTCCACTTTGGGACCTACATCACCTGAAATGCAAACATCTTGCACTCTCCACCCCCAACTACTCATCTACTAGTACCACTGATACAACCACTGAATTCCCAAAGCCTTTCCACTAGTTAAAGTGTAAAATATAATTGTGAGGTGGTATCCAGAGGAGTTAAGGTAGCAAGTCCTCACAGCATATGACCTGTTACATGAAGTTGCACAGATTGTCTTGTCTTCATTTCCGAATTTTCCTCTATGTGACATTATCCTGTCCTGGGGCTTTATATCTTCGCCTTCGTCAATACTGAGCTAAGCTCTGGCCTTGACAGCTGTTTCACTGCTTGGACCGCGGTAGTTCATGAGGTTCAATCATCAGCAGCTCCACTACAACCAAGGACATTCTCTCAAGGATAATGTTTTATATCAACTGTACCTGATCAAGATACAAATGAAGAATAGGTTAATATTGACCCAAGAGAAAGGCCACAGAATCCTGTATTTGTAAAAGCCATGTTGTACAAAATGTCTTTCATTAAAGCATCAAGATTTATTTACAACGTAAGGGTTGAGCGGTCATCCCATCATTGTTTCACAGTGCTAGATTTAACTGAGGTCACTGCAGGATTACAATGGGTGAACTCTGTCTGTATTAAATTTGTTAGCTCTGGTACCTGTGTATTATTAATGTTATATTGATAAAGTGTCACCCACTTGGGAATTGATCAATACTGGATGACTTACTCATTCTCCCTCCCCAAGTTTAACGTATTAATGACCTCAAGGGGCACTGAGTGAACACAAACAAGTGAAAGAATTGAATTCTCTAGCTATCTGATTACAGCTTATTCAAACAATCAATAATCCTGATGTTTAAAAAGATCAAGGGCTCCCACAAGTCTAACAGTTTTTTTCTCTCTCTTTCTCCTTTAGCGTATGTATTTCAAAACCTGAATTGCTTTCCAGCGTTGAACATTTAGTAGATTTCATCATCAGATGGGTAACAGTGGCAGATACAGATCTTAGTTTGCATGCACTGACAAATATTTCCAATCAGGAACTGTGGAATGATCCAACAAAGCTGTCAGTGGTGTAGTGTATTTAATATTTCAGTAATATTTGAGTAATGTTGTAAATACATTGTTTGATTAAGCACCACACACAAAATGCCGGAGGAACTCAGCAGGCCTGGCAGCATCTATGGAAAAAAGTACAGTCAACTGTACTTTTTCCGTAGATGCTGCCAGGCCTGCTGAGTTCCTCCAGCATTTTGTGTGTGGTGCTTGGATTTCCAGCATCTGCAGATTTTCTCTTGTTTGTGCTTGATTAAGCATTCTTTCTTTGTTTCTATTATTCATTGTGGGCTATATGTAAGGAGTACATGAAAGGCATTCTTCATTGTACCACCACTTCATATGTGAGTGCCTCACAAGAGAAAAGGAAAATAAAACTAAATTGACCCATTTCCTGGCTCCTGTGTTTTTTTCTTTTGATTACTTTCTGGAGTTTCAAAACTTAACAGTGGTGACGAGGTTAAAACAAACCTGAGACAACCACCTACCTGTTGAAGCACAGCATGCATTTTTTTTGGAAGGGGAGAGAGACAGTCAAGTTAAAAAAAAGGCAGAATATGAACGAAATTCATGAATCCATAAACAATGAGTACTGGGTGATAATGATAAAAACAAGCAGAAAAGGCTGGCTGCATCAGAAAGGGAGATGCATTTGATTCAGCAACAGATAACTGGATGATGCATACTGAATGAATTGAGCAGTATTTTGAAGCAAATGACATAGCCAATGAAAAGCAAGTGCCAGTGTAACTGAGTGTAACAGGTGGGAAAGAATAGAGCTTGCTTAGAGGTTTGAGTGATCCAACCAAGCCAAAATGAGCTTTGCTGATATTATGAACATAATGCAGGAACATTTAGAACCAAAACTAATGTTGATTGCAAAATGAACTAGGTTTCATAAGTGAAATCAAAAAGAAGGCGAGTCCATTTCAGCTTATGTGGCTGAATCTGAGAAATTGTCCAAGCATTGTCAGTTCAGTGAAGGGTTTAATGAGGTACTGAGTGATTGTTTAGCCTGTGGAATCTTACAAGAAAACATTCAAAAATGGCCCCTAACTGAAGCACAATTAACAGTTAAAAGAGCAGTTGAAATCACTGTATTAATGGAAACAGCAACCAGAGACGTACAGCAATTGAGTTGCAGTCAGTAATGAAGGTGAGTGTGAACAAAATTGTAATGGAAAACAGAAACCTGCCTGGCTGAATAAATTGTGTTACTGTTGTGGTAGAGGCTCACAAACCCCAGACAAATGAAGGGTTAAAGGTGAAACTTACTGAAAATGCATCAAAGTAGCACACTTACAAAAATCATGTTGGGCAGACAAAAATAATAGGACTGCACAGGGAAGAGAAAAAGATAAAAAGTTAACCTGGAGTTTCAAAAAGGCACTAACCTGAATGCCATTGATGAAAACTCTGATCATGATGAGAGTGACGCATGACTGGGTAGCCTTCAGAATTATGACGTGAAAACTTACAAGGGACAAGCATAATGCCTTAACCAGAAGTGAACAGCAACTTGATTGAAATGGAATTGGGAACAGGCTTGGTTGTTTCAGTCATTCCACAAAATGAGTTTGAATAGCATTTCAAAGATAATGAAACTGCAGATATCCAACTAAGAACGTACACTGCAGAAAAGATAGCTCCTGTAAGAATAACATTTGTAAAATTGAAACACTAGCAACCGACAAGCTTCATTGGGCTTGTAGCGTATATGGTAAAAAAAAACAGGAGGGCCAACAATATGGGTCCCTGATTGGCTAAGACAATGGCAACTTGTTTGGAGATCCATTTACCATTTGAATGCTACATTTCCTGCTATAGAGTCAGGTGAAAGCAAATTAAGGAATGTACTGGATGTTAAGGAAGGTAAAATGAAAATGCCATACATAAGTTTTACAAAATATGTACATTTCCTTATACCATCTGTGATAAAGTAGCCAGTGAACATGGAGGATGAAAGAATCCTTTTGAAATTTGAGTGGAGCTCATGGCCAATGCCAGTGGTCCCAGTAGCAAAGAAGAATGGGTCTGTCAGGATCTATGGTGATTTTAAGATCACCATCAACCCAATGGTGAAAGTAGATCAATACCCTTTGCCCAGGATAGAGGATATCTTTGCAAACCTTTCTGGAGGGAAACACCTCAGTAAAGTGGACTTAGCTGAGGCCAACCTCCGGAAGGAGATGGAAGAAGAGTCCAAAGTGTTTCTCACCATAAGCACTTACAAAGGCCTTTATTCCTGTAATGGGCTTATTTTTGAAGTAGCATCTGCACCTGCACTCTGGCAAAAAGCTAGTGACCAGGTGTGGCAAAAAGCCCAGGTACACAGTGTTACCTGCATGACATAATTGTTACCAGTAAGGATGACAAAAACATCTCCGACATATTAAGACAGTATTAAAAAATTAGAAGATTGTGGACTCAGAGCACAATGCAACAAGTATGAATTATTTAAACCAAGTATCACTTCCTGTGGTCACACCATTGATGCACAAGAATTACACAAGAGTACTGAGAAAATTCAAGCAGTGGTGATACCCCAAGGCCAAAGGTTCTATCACAGTTGCAGTGCTTTTTAGGATTTGTCAATTGCAATAACAGGTTCCTGCAAAACATGGCTACTGTGCTTCACACCTTGAACTTACTACTACAGATCAGGAAGAAATGCCAATGGACAAAGTAGTATGATGTGGCTTACCAAAAGACAAAGTAAATAGTGACTGTACTTGCACATTATGATCCATATTGTCCAGTGAAGCTTGCCGGTGATGCCTCGCCTTATAGTATACAGTAGGTGCAATCATGTCACATGTTACGAGTGATGGAAGTAGAAGTCCCATTGTCTTTGCATCATGCTCCCTTAAATCTGCAGAGAAAAATTACACACAGGTTGAAAGCGAGGCCTTGAATCTTATTTGGGGGTGTAATATGCTTCAAACGGCACCTTTATGGGAGAGAGTTTACCCTCATTACTGCTCATCAACCACAGTTATCCATTTTCAATCCACAGAAGAATGTTCCATGAGCAGCAGCAGCACAAATGCAGGAATAGGCTCTGTTTCCTTGAGAACACAAATCACAAGATTGAAATCAAGGGGACAACTGAACATTGAAATATTTATGGAATGTCCTATTTACCCTTGAAAAAGAAAATGCCAGAATAAATTTACAAAACAGGACACTCCTCTTGACATATTCTTCCTAATGCAAATCAAAAGTCTCCCTGTTACGGCAGAGATGATCCAAAGGGAAACCAGAAAATCACTCATACCACTTTAGGTCTATCTGGCTACTCATATAGACTGGGATGTGCAGCAGAAATCCCAGCTCCCCCATTTTCACTAGCATCGGCGTGAACTTGCCCTTGATGGAGGTTTGCCTTATGTGGGGACTGTGAGTTGTTGTACCATCCAAGCTCAGAGCTAAAGTTTTGGAGGAGCTGCATATCAATCATCAAGGCATGGTCAAAATTAAAGCATTGGCTCTAAGCTTTGTTTGGAGGCCTGTGATAGATCAGCAGATTGTACAGCTTGCTATGTACTGTTTGGGATGCCAACGTGTCCAGAGGAAAGGTGCCCAGAGCTGTCAGAACTACCTCTTGCAGTCCCAGAGTCAACTCCAACAACCAACAATGAGGAGACCCAGAACCTGAGATTGTGTTGAGATGTATTTAATATTGAGTTGGAGTTTATAGCTAAACAGGAAGGAGGATACTGAATTTAAAGTTTCAGTGAAATTCAAGTAATGTAAATATTTTGTTTGATTATGCATTCTTTGTTTACATACATCATTATAAGTTATATGTAAGAAGTACATAAATAACATATGTCATTACACCACATCATATGTGAACGCTTCACTGAAGAAGAGAGAAGTAAAACTAAATTGACCCACTTCTTGGTTCCTGTGTTTATTCCTTCTGAATAGTTTTTGGAGTTACAAAACATAATAAGTAGGCTGTAAAACAGATTTCTCTGCCTCATTTTTGGGGGGGGGGGACTCTGAAAGAGGAGGATCTGTGACCACTATAGTGTTCTCTTTTTCCCTTAAGTAGATTATGTTTTTGGTAGTCCAATCGGATAAAACGGGGGGAAGATATCTTCATGTAGCAAATGCTTGTGATCATTGGATGATCTTTCAACTCTATTCTCTATTCTGTTTACTTCTTTCTCTTCTCTCTCAACCATTCCGACTCTCACATTAGCCCATTTGTTGCCCATGTTACTCCATCTAGTCATAAATATTTATTGCATTTTCTTCTGCTCTTAATACACTTTTCCTCCAAGTCCTCAAAACCATGTAACTTTTTTTGAACTTATTTTTCTGCTGCCTGTGGACTAGCAGTTTGTGATTGTTTAATGGCTAGATCTTGACTAATCTTTCTGCCTTTTGCAACTCTCTTCAAGTTCACTAAATTCTTGGTTGTGATGTGGCAGTGATTATAGAATTGTTCATCTGTTGTGTTGCAGCTGCCACTGGAAAGATGAGCCACTAGAGCAGGGCACAGCTCTCATTTCCATGCATCCTTCCTTCAGGGGAGTGTGGGCCTTGAAAGATGAACATCAGCTATGCCTAGGCCAAGAATGAATCAGTACACTTCAATAGGTTTCAAGGCTTCAATAGGTACATTTAATGACAGAGAAATGTATACAATATACATCCTGAAATTCTTTTCCTTCGCAAACATCCATGAAAAGAGAGGAGTGCCCCAAAGAATGAATGACAGTTAAATGTTAGAACCCCAAAGCACCCCCCCAGCTCCCCCTCCCACGCATAAGCAGCAGCAAAGCAATGGAGATGTCAGGGATACGTTTTTTACACAGGGACTAGTGAGTGCATGGAATGGGCTGCCGGCGACGGTGGTGGAGGTGGATACGATAGGGTCTTTGTTTTTTTTGTTAATTTTTTTATAAGTTTTTACAATGCAGCAAAAAAAACAGCAAAAAAAATAGGTTTATACAGTACAAAACAGACATATCAAATGTACACTTTGTAACAGTTAAGGAAAAGCACCCATAATAGAATCATATAAAGACGATGGGGTCTTTTAAGAGACTACTGGACAGGTACCTGGAGTTTAGAAAAACAGAGAGCTATGGGTAACCCTAGGTAATTTCTAAGGTAGGGACATGTTCGGCACAGCTTTGTGGGCCGAAAGGCCTGTATTGTGCTGTAGGTTTTCTATGTTTCTATGTTTCTAACCCCCCGCCCCCCACAACCAGCAAAAAAGCATTGGCGCCCTCCACCGAGCACTCAAGCATGCAGCAAAGCATCAATAAAGCCACAGACTTGAAGTACCCCAAAGACTATTCGTTCACCCGGTAATTCAACATACCACAGTCTCTCTCTCTCTCGCTCTCTCTCTCCCTAGTAAGGGAAAAATAGGTGTCCCTGTTACATAACAAGAGTGGAGACATAACAAACAACTAGCCAGTTTATGGTGTTAAAAGTCTGTTGCTTCTTCTGAGCCCTGTGCCTAAAAAACTCGGGTCTCTGGGCACACAGCCAGCTCGCTGCTTTTGATCTTCTGTATCCTACGACGCACCAGGCGGCAGCACCAACCTCGAGACTGCTCGCCTCAGAGCCACGGAAGTCCGACACCCTGAAGGCGTGTTAGTCTTCTAGACCACGTCCTTGGCATATTGAATAGCAGCCGGTTGTGAGACCCTGCGAGCGGGTCCCATTCCCACAAAGAACCAAAGTCAGTGTGTAACTCCAGGTCAGGGTCTTCAAAAGAATCCTGAAAAGGAGAAAAAAAAAGAGATATTAAAGATAGAAATAGAGCTTTTTCCAAAGTTGCAAGCAACGGAGTCGCTGTTAGGTGCCATCGTCCTCCTTGTGTAATGCCCTGGTTCATATTTTTACTGTTATGTTGTATGTATTTCATTTGTGCTGTATGTATTCATTTTGGTAGTTCTGTGAGAACTGCTCACTTTCAGCTTGTTTGGGTTATTGTTGAAGATAAGTGAGAGGGGAATCGTGTGCCACCCAATTAGGATGGTAGAATTTAGGGGAGATTTCTCTTGTGAGGGACACTAAGGTTGGGCTTGGGGGTTTTGTTTGAGAGGAGATGAAGAGAGAAGGTGCAAGAGAGGAGAGGTCATAGAATTTGACCCAGAGCGGGACCGTGGTTTGACAAAGCCCAGGGTGAGATTGATGGAGGATTGGTGACTTGGAGAAACTTTGAGCTCCAACTTGTGGGCATTATCCTGTTTCATTAAAATGGACACTTTTCTTTTTTTTGTTTCCTTTTTTACTAACCCTTTAGTCAAATTAAGAATCATAAAGATAATCTCTCAAATGTGTGCGGAGTACTGTCTGTTATTTCGTGGCACTAATTTGTAACGCTAGCGAATTAGTCAGTATCCACGCAAACAGTGGTTTGGGGTGGGAGCACACCTCAATCTCACGAGTTTGGCGGGGCAGGAGATTGTTTTCCCTAGACGTGAGCAGCCAGTAAACCTCTTGGAACTGTTTACAGCTTTGGAAGGCGTTCAGCATGATGATAATGGACTAGAGGCTGAGCTGTTTGACTCAAATGTGTGTGGAAAATCACAGCTTTTTTGTTAACTTGAAAGAAATACAGACTCTGACATCTGTAACACAATGACTACTCTGAAGAGATGTATCAATATGTGGTGACCAAACAGTTCTGATGTCTACAATTGCCCACTGTAGATATTGCACGTCCATATCATGGTCAATAGCGCAAGTTTTGGATTATAATCTGCTACTTTGACTTGGTAATTCCAGACACAGCAATGTCCAGAGCACTGCTAAATTACTGGTGATGGAGCAACTGAAAACTGGGAAGCTTGTTGATTGTATTGATGTTAGCTGTTTTATGCAATAGAACAAGGTCAAAATTACCCTCTAAAGAATGTGCCACACTCCTCATTGCACTTTGAAAACATTCTTTTGAAGTCTAAACCCAGTTTTTCTTTTTCTTTTTCCAATGATACTTTATTCAGTTATTACCATATCACATTAATATAATATTGCAGTACTTCTTGATACACACTGTTTACAGTTTCAAATTATCACACAGTCATCACTATCCAGAATGCACTTGAGCTCCTGAGGTTCCCATTGGTCCTAGAAATTCGCTTACTCCCTCATGGATACCACATGCTCCGTCTCCAGTTGCACACGAGCATAGATGTAACCCCAGATGAGAGGCAGGCAATTGGCTCACCAGAACCCTTGACTGTCCACTGTTACGTAACCGGCAACAATGAATATTAATCAAGACAGGTTTTATAAAAACAACCAAACATTTATTAAACACGTATAAACGATAAGGAAAAAAACAAAGGAAAACTTTAACTGGAGGTTAACAGGTACGCAGCTGGTCACCAACTTCACTCGGCTCTGGTTCTTAAAGCGTTAAATGTGAAATCAATTCTTAAAGCGATACAGTCAGATACAGTTCTTAAAGCGATAACTTTGAAAGTCCAACAGTTTTACACATTCAATTGGGAGAGACTTCTCTGGAGAAGGATTTCTTCACCGACGCACCTTTCCTGCTGATTCTGTCCACAGGATTCCCGATGCCAAAAATAAACAGTTTAAATTGATTGACCTTAAATTCCTTTAGAGAGAGAGCACGTTTTTGCTTGAACTCATTGCACTATTGCAGGAGTTATCTCAATGCAGGTTCTCTCCAACGAAGACTCAATAAGGTTGATCCTTTATTAACCTGCCAAACGATGCCGACTTCTCTCGATCCTTCACTTCGATGAATTCTTCACTCTCCCTTCAAAACTGTCGGAACTGAGTAAATTGGCACTTCAAGCCACAAATTTCCAGTCCAAGTAATATGGAATCTTTCAACAGAACGTACAAGCGTTTTAAAAATGAAACTGTGTCACAAAAACAAATGCAACAGAAACAGAGATACAACACGTTCTACCTGGAAATCTATAAACTCAAAAACCTACTGCATCACCTGAGTCAACCCTTATATAGTCACGGGGCACGTGTCATCACGTGACCTCACATCGGCGGGAAAATCACATCAGGTGACCTCCAAAAGACCATTACAGCATTCTCACACAAAAACAGATCTCCTTGAGCATGTAACACCACCTGGACCTGTGAATGGTCACCTTGACCATGCCCAGGAGCAAAGTCGCCACAAGATTTCCTTCGCCTACCCAGCAAAAATTGGACAAAAAAATTATTAGTCTCAGTGATTAAATGGCCACTTGATGAAACTTCAGCACCATTAGTGAGGAAGAAGATTTTGTATTCTTTTCTATGAGGAAATACTTCTGACCTCAACTATGAGTGTTCTAGCTTGATTTTTATTCTTGCACAAGAGGAACTGTTACTTCTTCTCTAGTCTATCAATCCCTTCAGTTATTCATTATTTAGATCTCTCCTTTATCTCGATGCTGTACAAGTTGTGTCAAAGAACCTTATACTCACAATGACATATTTCATGATTCTGGGAAGCAATGATGTACAGCAGCTGATGATAATGAACTGGGCTCCATTTTAAAATATGCCCAGAAGTTGATTTTGTCACTGTCAGAAAATACAGAAAATTCACTCAATGTGGTAACCATACCTCTGCAGCAGTGTAGCAAATGATGACAAAATTACATAAGAATGATCAAAAAAAGAACAATTACTAATAGTGGAGAGAGAGTGGAAGCTAGCTCCACTGTCCCTAGGAACAAGCATACTTATGTGTGTCAGATTTTGGAATTTATTAATATTATGGAGGCTTATTTGTGTACATAGATGACCATTAGTCAGGTGTTTGCAACCCAGAGCTTGTCTATGATTCGAATATAACTTTCCAAAGTTAGATTGTCCAGCAATAAAGGTAATGTTTTAAAATGAGGTCTGGTTAACACCAGAGTTGGGCTGGAATTAATGCTAACATTTTGTTAGCCGTTAAAATTATTTTTCATTGATTGACTTCTGTTCCTGCAGCTCTAAATCTCTCTGCTCCAGAACCCCAGGTATCTGCAACTTAGAAGTTACCCTAATAATCTCTTTATTGGGTCTAATGTGAGTGATACCACACCTCCCGTTATTGTTGCAAAATCTTTACAGGCAAGGATATGTGTTTTTTAGTCAGGGTTTCTTCCTTGCCACTCTTCCATAAATACCCCTTTGGTCCAAGGCCTTAGATATTGTAAAGCCATGAACTTCATTTCCAGCTGCAACCATTGACCTCAGCAGCTCACTCAGAGTGACGGTTGGCATCACAGTAGCCTTTTTTACAAGTGCCTTTTCCATTGACTTGATCTAAGCAGCATGGCTGTGGTTTCATATTTTTTTTCTTTTTCACAATGGACTGCACTGAGCTCTGAGGTGTTTTCATTGCACTGAAGGCATAGTTTGATGCACAACAGTGCTCCATCCAAACTATAACTTCTGCAATTAAGAATGGCAGCTTATTTCCAGCTTTTCTGAGAATAAGTAAAATGTCTTAGGAGATACTGTAAAGATATGGAAGAAGGTCTTCTGGTTGAATTGAACATTTTAGCCTCAACTTTTTAGTGGTATGTGTGACGTAAATCTAGTACTGTGCATCAGCCAAGTACCTCCGTCCCTACTGTGAAGTATGGTGGAGGTAGCATCATGCTATGGGGATGCCTTTCAGCAGCAGGGACTGGAAATCTTGTCAGGATTGACTGGAAGGTGACTGCTGCTAAATTCAGAAAGATCCTGGATAAAAACCTGTTAGCCTCTGCCAGTAAGCTTAAACTTGGGGGTTGGGGAAGTTTATCTTCCAGCAGGACTACAACCCAAAGCACACTGCCAGAGCAGCTATGGAGTTTATTCAAATGAAGAGAATTTATGTCCTTGAGTGGCCCAGTCAGAGTCCTGACCTTAACCCGAATGAACACCTCTTGCAAAACCTCAAGGCTGCTGTCCATCGCCACTCCCCAGCCAACCTGGCACGGCTTGGGCAATTCTGTAAGGAGGAATGTACGAATCTTGTTGTATCATGTTGTGCAAAGCTGATAGAGACTAATCCAAAAAGACCACTGGCTGTATAGCTGCGAGAACAGGTTTAACTAGGTAATGAGCAAAGGGAGATAAATATTTTTGAACTGCTGACCTTACAGTTTTAGTTTTTCATGCTTTACACTTTTTCCTGTTTTTTTGGCCTCTACTATGAAAAAGGAACACGTGATTCACAAATAAAATTTTCAGTTAAATTGATCAAAATCCCTGGTTGTAATACTTATTTATGTGAACATGAATTGGGGGCTGAATACTTTTACAAGGCACAGTTTGAGGTGCAGATAATGGAGACTTTAAGTGTACTTGTGTAACACAGGATGTAAATTTAGAGTTCAGAATTTGTAAAAACAGCAGAAGTCTTTTAATCAGCAAATTAGTAATGTTCTGGAAGTCCAGAACTGAAGGATTGCTGATATCTCAAATGAATGGTGAGACCACAGAGAAACTTGAAAACAAGGATGTTTATTTATTAGGCAATGCACATTAGCAGTGATGGGCAAAGTCGCAGGAAATGAATTTTAAAGAGTTGAAGCTTATAGAAGATAGAATGTGAGAGGATGAGCAGGGGAGCAGCCTAGATTGTCACGTTTACAAGTATCAAGGAATAAGGATTTCAGCAGCAGATCTATTTAGACAGGGTAGTGTAGGGCATGAGCAAAGGTAGAAAAAGGAAACCTGCATAGGCCTGGATACAGTGGGCATGGAGACAATGTTTTCATTAGAAAGGCAGTCTAGGGTTAGAGTACATAGGCTCTGAATAAAGGGACAACCCTCTAGAATGGTGATGAAGAATTTCTTCAGCCAGAGGGTGGTAAATGTGTATAACCTGTTGCCGTTCAGGGCTGTGGAGGCCAAGTCATTGAGTATATTTAAGACGGAGATTGATAGGTTTTTGGTCCGTAATAGGGTTAAGGGTTACGGGGCAGGGGGCGAAGGCAGGAGAATAGGATTAAGAAAAACACTCAGCCAGGTTGAATAAAGGAATGGGCCAACTGGTATAATTTGCTCCTATGTCTTATAATCTGACGGTCTTAATCATGCTGGTTTATGGAAATTTTGTCTAAGCTGGCCTTGAAGTGAAACAGGAACAGAATTTGTAAGCTATCTGGATCATTTGGGATAATTGCCACAGATATTTGGAGTCTTTGTCTGGGGATCAGACATGGTATCAATGGGTGATGGCACTGATTTGGTCTTTTCACTGTTTAATTGGAGAAAATATCATGGGAAATATATTTGAGGTCTGTTTTCATAACATGCTTTATGCATCATTCTTTGAACAGGATGTAGCCGTCAAATCACACTCTTACTACACTCACAGTGAGCGCAATGTTCTTATCCTACAGATCAATCATAATGCATTACAGTTTTGATTCTCTCATTTTGGGTGGCACAACCATTCCAGGATAAAATGTCAAAATGAATCATTAAGTTTAGCTCCAAATATAAAACTAAATTAAGGCTGCTGAAATAAATAAGTACAGGAGCTTCCAACAAGTTCTTTAAAATATCTCCACATTCCTATGCCTACCCACATTTTTTGTCCGATACTTCTGTTGTAAGTTGGTGCATCTGGGTCAGTTTCCACCACAACTTTTCACACATGGGTCATCGACTGATTTGAATTTGAGATCATCAAACTTGTGATTACTTCCAAATGAAAGAATGCCCACTGAGAAACTGGACGGGGCATTTCTGCACACCACTCATGTCAGAATGTTTGAAGTTTACCTGTTACCAGACGCACACATGATGACATTAGTGACATAGCAAGCTCATTTCCATCCATGCCCAAAGAATCTATTCATGGCCAGACAGCACAGAAACAAGCCTTTCAGCCTATTCTGTCCTTGCCACTCATCCTACCTATGAAGTTCAAATGATTGCCTACATTTGGTCTGTAGCCTTAAGATGCAGTATAATCACAATATACGTAATTACATCATATGATATTTTTGTTACTTAAGGGTAGATTCTGTTACATCACTAGAAATGAATTGGCAACTTCAGAACTCAGCATAGGCTGCTCAAGTGCCTTCCAAAATCTACCAAGTGTGCTATACATACCAAGCAATGTTTTCCAGAGCATTTAGCTGCTGATATGCTTGTTCCACGAGGGGGTCACAAGAGACACCAGAATAACAATTCATTAGCAGCCTTTTCAGGAATTCCAGCAGCTGCAAAACCAGTAGTACTTAACTCTGCACGATGAGGGAGATAATTTGCCTAAATAAAAATTTATTTCAATAAAAATATAGTATGTTCAGGATCATCTTTATACCAACAAGTAACACAAAAGTTGGAAATTCCAATATCTGGATCTGAACTCTAAGACCCTAATGTTTTCTCTATTGCAAAATATTGCACATAGGTTTTGACATCCTGGTTCTACATGACTGATCTCTGTGGGGATACAGTCCGGCAGCTGGACCAAGATTCTGTTCTCTTTCAATATGCAGACATATTCTGGATGACTTACAAGAAGTTCTTGCCAGAGTTGGCTGGATTAAGACCACCATCCAGGGCCAATGAAGGAGTCACCTGGGATGGCAGAATGACAGAACTGCTTTGCAAGACAATATGAGTGATGAGTGCCCCTCAGGGGTCTGAGCAGCCAATAGTCCAATGTTATGTTTTTACTTTTTGCTCAGACCACTCCACCATTGTGTCTACCTCCAGAGCTGTTCAACCTAGCCATGACAGCATTCTGGTCATGATTTTTACCTAAGTACTCTGAGTCTGCTTGGGCAGCAAGGAATTGTGACCCCTTCCTATTTTCTCTAATGAGCCTTCACCTGGATGGTGGGGATCCTTGATTTAAGGTGCCACCTTCTTGAGGCAGCATCTCCTGTAGATCATGAACACAAGAGATTCAGCAGATGCTTGAAATCCAGAGCAACACATACAAAATGCTGGAGGAACTCAGCAGGTCAGGCAGCATCTATGGAAATGAGTTATCAGCCGACGTTTTGGTCCAAGACTCTTTATCCAGATTGGAAAGGAAGTGGGAAGAAGCCAGAATAAGAAGTGGGGTGGGGGGGTGTTGGTAAGAAGTTCAAGCTAGAAGGTGATAGATGAAGTCAGGTGGGTGGGGGATGGGGATGAAGTAAAAAGCTGGGAGGTGATAGGAAAAGGTAAGGAGGTTGGAGAAGAAGGAATCTGATAAGAGAGGAAGTTGAGGGATTACCAGAAGGAGAAATCGGTGTTCAGGCCATCAGGTTGGAGGCTACCCAGACTGAATATGAGATGTTGGTTCTTTAACCTGAGCATGGTCTCATCATGACAGTAGAGGAGGCCACAGACTGACATATCAGAATAGTAACGGAGATTGGAATTAAAATGATTGACCACCAGAAAATCTAGCTTGTTGCAGATGGATTGAAGCTGCTCAACAGAGCAGAACCCCAATCTATGTTGGGTCTCACCAAAGTAGAGGGAGCCACATTGGGAGCTTTGGTTATAGTAGTTGACCTTGACAGATCTGCAAGTAAAGTGTTTCCTCATCTAGAAGGACTGTTTGGGCCTTGACTGGAGGTAACAGAGGAGGCGAAGGTGCAGGTGTAGCACTTCTGGGGCCTGCAGGGATATATGCCAGGAGGGAGACTGGGGTGGTGGGGGAGGGGGAGAAAAATGGACCAGGTAGTCACATAGGGAGTGATCCCTATGGAAAGACAAGAGTGCGGGTGAGGTAAAGATGTGTTTGGTGATAGAGTTCTGTTAAAGGTGAGAGAACTTGCAAAGAATGATGTGTTGGATGTGGAGGCTAATGGGAAGGTTGTTATGTTTTGTAACTCGAAAACATAAAGCTAATTGAAATGAAAACATGGAGCCAGGGATAATGTGTACTTCGTCCTTACTTTTTGTGAGGCATGCAAAGATGATGTAGTGGTGTAATGTTGTATGACATTCACACACTTCTTACATATAACCTGTAATGAATCCAACATTACCATTTTCAATATTACCCAATACTGAAATATTAAATACACAACACTCCTCCCTGCATAGCTATGCTCCTATTCAATATAGAATGCATCTCAGCTTATGTATACATGCAGTATACTATATGATACACATACAATGCAGACATCGACTGCACAGTAACTTTTAAATTGTCACATTCAGGCCGAAGGATTTAATTGCTGTGAAAGCCTTCTTACTCTTGTGGGATAACTTCTTTCCTGACAAGGGGGTGGTCACTTTGCTTGGCAGGTGAGCCTTGTGGTTGTGAAACAATCACAGATTCTGGGGACTCGTCTGTGGTAGTTGTAGGAGCTGACTACAGGAGAGACTATAGGAAGTGGTTCTGACAGCTCTGGTCACTTTTCTTCTAAACTAGTTGACACTTTTCTCCTCAACTGATCAATGTGCCATTTCCAGATGACATCAAATACTCACTTTAAATCACCCCTGTAGTCCCTTGCTTGGACTGCTCACCCAAGAGTGAAACATCAAACCTCCCTGTTTGAGGAGTCTTCAATCTGCCTCAGCTGTTCGTCCTGCATACTCACTGTGAGGAAATCCAAATGTGAGCATAAGGGATGACCTAGGAACAGCATAGCTGGTGAGTTGTTGACTGTGGAGTGCGCTGCATTGTGATATGCAAAGAGGAAATTGACGAGCTTCTGATTCAGCGTTAATGTAGTGTGTTCTGCTGAAATTGCTCACAGTATTTTCTTTAGATCCTGGAAAAACCTTTCTGCCAAGCTATTTGTAACTGGATGGCACAGTGCAGTGTTAATATATCGTATTCTGTTAATTTTCAGGAATGGCAGAAACTGTCCCGCAACAAACTGTGGTCCATTGGTCACTGACTAAGTGTACTAGAACAACAATCCTTGAGAAAAGGCTTCTCAACACAACAACAATGTGCTAGGCTGTAGTAGAGGCTACTGGGTACACACCTAGCCATTATGCCCAAGAAACCTGTGCCCATGAATGATCTGGCAATATCCACATGAGTCCTCTGCCAGGCCATTCCCAGGGATGAACAGAGACAGTTCTTGACATCCTCTGGACGTGACAGTGCATGGTGAGCTGCTTGAAATGCTGATCCATTCCAGGCTGCCAGACAAAGCTTCTAGCCAATTCTTTCACTTTGACCTAAATGACCAGCATGTAGCTCCTCCAACACATCAGCTCTCAGCTTGGACAATGCCACTACTCTCAATCCCCACATAGGCCCATCAAGGGCAAATTCATCCTGGCCCTGGTAAAACTGTGGTTACTGCAATTGCTGCTGCACATTCCAACCATTTTCAGTAGTCTTACAGACCTGAGACAGTGTGGGAACTTTTCTTGTTTCCCTTTGGATCATCTCTGCCATAATAGGGAGACTTTGGATTTGCATTAGGTAGAAAATTGTAAACTCTTGTAAATTTTTCAGGTATTTCCTTTTCCCAGAATAAATGGGACAATCCATCAGCATTTCTATGTTTAGTTGTCCTCTTGAATTAAATTTTGTGATTGTGTCCTCCAAGTAACAGAGCCCATCTTTGCATTTGTGCTGCTGCAGTTAGCGGAACACCCTTCTGTGGATTGAAAATGGATACTAATTGATGATGATCAGGAATGAGGGGAAACTCTCTCCCATACAAGTACTGATTGGAATGTTTTACACCCCAAACCAGACTCAAGGCCCCTCTGTCAATCTGTGCATTATTTTTCTCTGCAGCCATAAGGGAATGTGATGCAAAGGCTATGCGGCGTTCACTTCCATCACTCATAATATCCAGCTTGACTCCACCTATACCACAACAGACAAACTTCACTGGATGATGTAGATCATAATGTGTAAGGACAGCGCCTGACATCACGATTTCCTTTGTAATTTGGAAAGCCACCTCAGAATACTTTGTCAACTGCCATTTCTTCCTGATAAAGAGGTGGAGACAATGAGTTCAAGAGGTGGAGCAGGAACCTGTTATAGTAATTGTGGTGATATGACAGCAGAGAATGTAATTACATGAATGAAATCAGTTTTTTCCAGACTTAGAGTACCTGATGAAGTTTTCACAGACAATGGTCCACAGTTCAAGGATGAGTGCATGAGACATTTTGCACATGAATGGGGCTTTGTTCATACAACATCTAGTCCATTTTTCCCTCAGTCCAATGGATTGGTTGAGAAGTCGGTAGGAATTATCAAGAAACTGATGCACAAAGCAAAAGATAGTGGATGTGATTTTTATAAGGCTTTGTTAGCCTATCATAGTACTCCACTTGAATGTGGATTTTCACCTGCTCAGCTCTTGATGGGACGCCGTTTGAGATCCAATCTGCCAATAGATGAGAACCTTCGGAGAACAGAGGGAGGTGAAGAAGTGAAAAGATGGAAAGATGAACGCAAAGCAAAGCAGAAAACATACTTTGACAGATGTTCTTGTCCATTACCTGAACTGCACCAAGGAGATGAAGTGAGGATGCAAGACAAAATGAACACATGGACACAGAAAGCCACAGTACTTGAAGAAGTACAACCCAGATAATACATGGTCCAAACAGAAGGAGCAGTGTGAAGAAGAAATCGCAAAGACCTTCAGAAAGAGCCAACTTCAGAGTTTCAGTTAACTGATGCAGACCAGACAGAACATGGAAATAACAACGAAACACAAGAACTGTGTGAACGACTTAGAAGGTCTACTCGTGTTTGTAAACCCCCAGAGAGACTGATAGAGACACGTTAAATTATGCATTTGCTCTGGTCAGTGTTGCTAATTGCTTTTCTTTTTAAGGAAAGGAATATGTGGTGATATGACGTGTAAGAACGTGATTGGAGAGAGTTCTGAGCATGTGCAGGGATGATAGAAAGATCGAGAAAAATTGGTATTGTAAAAACATTGTGGTTGTTGTTAAAGAAAAGTTCTATTTCTTCCAGAAAGTGGTTCTTTATTAGTAACCCACAGTATGTATGAATATAAAGAACACAACAGTAATAGTTAAATCCTAAAAAGGACCTCAACTGTGACATGTCCTTTGGTCTTGGGGCTTGAATTTTCTCAGCATACTTGTGTAGACATTGTGCATCAATGGTGCAACCACAGTAGGTGATGCTTGGCTGAAAGAATTCACAGTGGTTGCATCATGTTCTGATGTTCTAATCTTTTTAACACTGTTTTGAGATTTTGGAGATGCTCTTTGTCATCCTCATTGGTAACAATGGCAACACTGAGTGTCTGGGCAGCCTTGCAGAATCTGGTCTATAGCTTTCTGACAGCGTGCAAGTGGAGATACTACTCCAAAAATAAACCTATTATAGCGATCAAGCCCTTTGTGAATGTTTATGGTGCAAAACATTTCTTCCATCTCCATCTGTAGGTAGGCCTCACCTGTCCATTTTACTACTAGCTACTTTATAACAGTCGGTATAAAGAACAAGAAGGGCATTGTAAAACCTGGGTGTAGCATTTTCATTTAGCACTATTTTCCCCTTAATATGTTTGAGCTTTCCAATGCTATCCTTGAACACCTTTGTGACATCATCCAGTAACTTTCTTAATTCACTTTCAGTTGACTCTATTGTGAGTGTGTGGTATGCAGATTGTGGCTGGATCTCTAATCAAGTTGAAACAGCTGAACCAGTGTCCAAATCCATTTTAATTAATTTGTCATTCACTTTTGGTGTAAGCCATATTGCTTGTCAGTTGTTAGTTTTCACATTGTAAATCTCAAAGCTATGCAGTCCTGTGTCACTGTCATCATTTCAGATTTTTTAGCAAATGGCATGTTCTTTTTGACACTGCATTTTGACTTTTTAACTTTTTATTTATTTTTGTCTGCTCAACATGCTCTTTGTAAACGTCCCACTTTGCTGCATTTCTGCAAATCTTGCCTTTAAACCTGCATTGTTCTGGCCTATGTGTCCCCTGTCATAACAGCAATACAATTTGTTTAGCCAGGCAGGCTTTTGTTTTTGTCCACACTCACTTTCAGTCCTAACTGCAATTCAATTGCATCTCTGGCTTAGTTTCCAAATAAGCAGAAATGGACTCCTTCTTCCTTTAGATTTTGCTTATGAAACTCAAAATATTCTTCAATGAACAGTGAGTTCAGTTCTAAATATTCCTGAGTTACTTTCTTGATATCAGCAAAGCTTATTTTGGCTGGTTTGGTTGGAGCTGTTAAACCACTAAGCAAACTGTAAGCTCTAAATTTATTATTATTATCACCTGGTACTCATTGTTTATGAACCCATGAATTTTGTCCATTTTTGCCTTTATTTAAACTCAAACATACTTCTCTCCACCCTTGCGCAGAAAAAAAAAGTCTTTCTGAGCTTCAACAGGTAGGTATTCGTCTCAGGTTCACTTTAAAACTTATTCAACACCACGATTATGTTTCATAACTTCAACATATAAAACTAATTGAAAGAGATATATGGACCAGGGATAATGTGTATTTTGTTCTTAGTTTTAGTGAGGTGTGCACATACCATGTAGTGCGGTAATGATGTGCCATTCACGTTATTTTTACATATAATGCAATGAATTATGTAAAAATCATGGAATGCTTAATTAAATAATACATTTTCACTCTTATATTACTGAAATATTAATGCACAACATGGTAGGTTAAGAGAAGAGGAACATTATCTCTGTTAAGATGGTGGTAAGATAGGCAGATGTCTGGGAAATAGAGGTGAGGACGGTGTCAATGGTGAAAGAAGGAGGACATCTTTGATGTCCTGAAAAGGAAAGCCTCAACCAGAGAATGGATGTGGCAGAGATGAAGGAACTGAAGATTCTTGTAGATGTTTTCAATTGTGTGTATGTCATTAAGAGTCACTATTAATACTGGTGGGGGGGGGGGAGGGGTTCCCTTTCCTGCTAGAAACAACTGGAGCCATTTGCTAGTAGCTTCCAGTTTGGTTTCAACATCTCCTTCTGAAGATAATTCTACCCTTTCACTATTCCAAACATCATTTTTTAGGCAACAGTAAAAAACAAAACAATGGTTCAGTATACAAAAGAAAAGGACAAGATCAGAATTGTGTGCATAAGTCTGCCTTTGTACTGGCGTTGCCTAGTAAACTTGTCTTTCTTACGCCTTTTGTAAATTGACCACTGCATTTATCTAAACAAGAACAATAACAGATGCAGAGTGCTCCATCAATAAACTATAATACAAGGCATTATAGCTATTGTTTAGGTAATTCATACTGATAGATCAGATGGTTTATAAAGCAAAGAAGGAGTCTTGGAAACACTAAGCAAAAGAAAAGGAAAAGTTAAGCTTCCAGTAATTAAAGGCTACACCTGCAGACAAAGACTACTAATCTGCTATTCGTCAATCCACATTTCAGACCACCAATCTATAAAAAACAATTAGCACCCTACTTTATAGGAGGATTGAAGAATTCTATAAGAACATTGTATTCTTGCTCAGTAATTAAACTAACCATGATTTCAGTGGTAAGAACAGCAATGTGTTATTGTTATTCCTTTTTCATTCACTATATGGGGACTCAGGTTAGCTGCACTGTGACAACAAGTACTTGAAATCTGCTGAGTGGTGACAAGGAGTAAACATACTTCCTTTATTGAATTTGGATCAGTGCTGGGCAAAAGGATGTCACACTGATTATTCCTTCAATCACAAACATAATTCACAACAAAATATAAGATTATGATAAGACATTATGAGCTATATATTATCACGTGCTGATTGTTGCATTATATATGCTTCAATACGTGACAATCTATTCTTGTGAATAATTTAGCACAGGATATAACTTAATTTAATATATGCATTAATATCTTCAAAGTATAGATTATCGAGAATTCTGATTAAATTCCCTTTGTTCATGCTGGTCAACTTGGACTAGAAAGGAGTAAGTTTAATTTAGCTTGCTGGCAGAGTGAAGAGTTAGAAAGTTCTTTTTCATATTTTCAATTCAACTTGCCACTTTCTCTTCTTTGCATATCCACTATTTCTTACAACCTCTATCACACTTGCACCCAATATCTCCTTTCCTCACTTCACACTCAACCCCTGCAGAAGAAAACTTAACACACAATTACAAATTGGTATTCTTCTCCCTGGGAATATCAATTGATGTTCTTCTCTTCAATACAACAGCAGTGGTCTAGAACTAGTAGAATAACTGAATCTTGTCAGTGATCGCAGACAAACATGGGCAGCTGATGCACAGGTTTCAGATAAACAGAGCTTTCATCTACCTCATTCTCTCAAGAGAACCCACATTATCTGGGGTTCTTCATGACTGCTCCTCAGTGATCCCATATTCCCCCATCTTCACGTTTATGAGCCCATGGCATTAAAGGAAAGATACTAACCTGGGTAGAACTTTGGCTATTTGAAAGGAGGCAAAGAGTGGGAATAAAGGGAGCCTTTCCTGATTGGTTGCAATTGATTAGTGGTGTTCCACAGGGGTTTGTGTTGGCACCACCTAGTTTTACATTGCATGTCAATGATTTGGATGATGAAATTTATGGATTTAAGGCCAAGTTTGCGGACAATATGAAGATTGGTGGAGGGACAGATAGTGCTGAGAAAGCAGGGAGACTGCAGAAGGACTTGGACGGATTAGGAGAATAGGCAAAGAAGTGGCAAACTACAGTGTCGGGTAGTGTATGGTCACACACTTTGGTAGAAGGAATAAAAAATATGAGGTGCAAAAGGGAATTGGGAGTCCTCATTCAAGATTCCCTAAAGGTTAATTTGCAGGATGAGTCGGTGGTGAGGAAGGCAAATAAAATTTTAGCATTCGTTTTTAGAGGACTAGTATATAAAAGCAAGGATGTAATTCTGAGGCTTGTTATTGTGAGCAGTGTTGGGCTCTTTATTTAAGAAAGTATGTGCTGACATTGGAGAGGGTTTGGGAGAGCTCACAAGAATGATTCCGGAAATGATCGGCTTGTCACGAGGAGTGATTGCTGGCCCTGGGCTTTTGTTCACTGGAATTTAGAAGAATGGTGGCGGGGGCTATCACATTGAAACCTATCAAATGTTGAAAGACCTAGATAGAGTACATGTGGAGAGGATGTTTCCTGTGCTTGGGGAGTCTAGGACCAAAGGGCACACTCAGAATAGAGAGACTTCTACTGAGAATGGAAATAAGGAGGAATTTCTCTCGGAGAGCATGATGAATCTGTGGAGTCCAAGTCATTGGATATATTTAAGGTGGAGGCTGATAAGTTCTTAATTAGTCAGAGTGCGAAAGGTTATGAGAAGAAGGCAGGAGAATAGGGTCGAGAGGGAAATAGATCAACCATGATGAAATGGTGGAGCAGACTCAATGGGCCAAATGGCCTAATGCTACTCCTATGTCTTATGGTCTTTCACCACTTTACAATGGTGACCTAGAAAGAATCCCACCCTAGTCTTTTTCCCCAATTCCTCTTCAGTTACTATTGTAGAATTGTGGAAAAATATCTGAACATAAGCTTGTTACTACTAATATCTATCTCCTTTGAAAATGAACTGGATAAGTATTTTCTGCAAATATTTAGTTTGCTTAATGTGGACAGATAATAATATACCTCATTGAACACTCCAGCCCTAGGGGCATAATAAGGCTGATGTTTGTTAGCTGCACTTGCTTCGTATCACAATGGGCAGATTGGTTAATTTCCTCAATCATCTGTGGAAATAATGAGTTATTTAATTCTAATACTCTGTAACTGGTTTCATAGAATGAGACTCCTCTAATATTCTGTTCAAAGGAAAATGCAATTGCTTAGAGTTTCAAGATTAATCTAATATAGGCATAATCATGAAATTATATATCAAAGCATTGAAACAATAACAATGAATGGAGCCACTCAGACCATAATGAATATTTCAGCTTGTTAAGGAGGAACTGATAGGTCACTCTCCCTTGCTGTTTCCCCATAGCTCCATTTTTTTTTATCTATTCGAGTCTTTATACAATTCCTACTGAATTTGCTTCCATAATGCTTTCAGATACATTCCCATTTATAATAGTAATCTGCTGAGTAAAATTGAGTTGCGTCACCATCTTATTGCATGTTATCTTAATCTTGTTTCTTTTGTCAGGTGTTCCAGCTATCAGTGGAAAGGGTGTAGAATTGTTGAATCATAGAGCAGAGGAGACCAGTTGCATCACATAGTTTTCATTCTCTACAGGACTGGCCACACAATTGCTTGAGTTTTACACCTCTACCAGCTCAGACACCAAGAAATGGTTTCCTACAATAACTTGCTAAGAAGATATTTACTGGTTACAATTCCTCCTTTGTGAAAATTTAATGTTGCCTGTCTTTGCAGACTGACTTTCATGAAATCTTTTGAAATCAATGTACTCAACATAAAATGATCTGATCAGCACAACACAATATCCTGCTGGGCGAGGAGTGATCATGAATCTAATAGTATTCAGTTGCTACTATTTTTGAGCTATAAGATAGCCTGTTCAAAGTTAAGAACTCCACAGTTTTTTGAAAAGACAAAAGATCTTATTGCTCCTTGTCTAGCTCCTTGCTGGCTCATGCACGCTGGCAGGAAGAGGTGGCAGTTCAGGGATAATGGATTCAGATTTCTCATAGCAGTGTTTTGAGTTTTCTATAATACCTATCTGGGAGAGCGATAGCTTTGTACTGTTAAAACAGTAACTTTAATGAGACCATTCAATAGTTATCTTTATTAATTTATGTTTGATTATAACTCTCTTTACAAGAATGACAACATTTCAGAAATGGCAAAGAGATGAAAAGAGATCCGTTTTCTAATGTTAACTACTTTTAAGTTCTTTATTCTCATTTAATCAATGTTCCTCAAATTTCTAAACACTGTTTTAGGGACAGCATAAAGAATCTCTTTAGTATCTCCATCTTTATCTTTCCCCCACATTATAGGTTTCCAGTCTCTCCCTCCAATTATATTATGAGTATTAATAGTAATATCTTATTTAAAAGCTTCTCCCATACATACGAGAGGTGATTATTAAGTTTGTGGCCTAAGGTAGAAGGAGTCAATTTTAGAATACCTAGCACATTTATTTTTCAACATAGTCCCCTCCTACATTTACACACTTAGCCCAGCAGTCGTGGAGCATACGGATCTTGGACCTCCAGAAAGTGTTCAAAGCAGGGGTGATTGATAAGTTCGTGGTCTAAAATAGAAGTAGATAAGTTATATAGCTCTCGTTACATGAACATGCAGTTCAACTCTTTGAATGATTATCCAGAAAGTTGAAGTTAATAACTCATCTCCTCTGCCTGAGGCCATGAACTTATCAACCACCCCTCGTAATGTAAAGTTAATCTCTTATTTTATCTTCTTTATCAAAGCAGTCATTATTTGCTGATTTCCTAAATGTTTCTAAATCTTTGGGGTTTATTGTTATTAGGCAAAATTTAAATATTATCGTATATAATAGCCTCTTTATTGAACATTGGCTGGTTCATTTCTCCTGTCATATTTTGTTCATCACATAATTATACTCTTTGTAGGCATTTTATTATGTACACTTGTGCACCTGTGTATTAATGCAAATATCTAATCATTCTATCATGTAGTTCCTTAAGGTTGTTATATCCGAGAGTGAATTTGGGGACAAGCTCCCAGTACATCTGCCGAAACAAGTCTTCTACTCACAGCTTAAAGGCGGCAAACGCAAAAGAGGTGCACTACAGAAGAGATTCAAAGATGTCTTAAAAGCCAACATGAAGAAATGTAACATTGACATCAACAATTGGGAAACCAATGTCAAGGACAGAAAACTCTGGCAAGCCATCATCCGAGAAGGAACAGCAACTTTCAAAGCCAACAGATGTGCAGAATTAGAAGAAAAGAGAAGAAAATGCAACTAGAGGCAGCAACAAACAAAGCCCGATCTGCCATCTGGAACTACATGTCCTGAATGAGGAAGAACTTTCAAAGCCAAGATTGGACTCATAAGTCACTTGAGAGCCCATAAGTAGATCAACAGAATGAAGACCATCATCCTCGACCTCGAGGGATAGCCACGGCCGACCTATTAAATGCTCACAATGGCACGTGCCTCAAATAGCCTCTGACAACCAAGTCCAGCTCCTGGCCTTCACGTGTGGCTTAGCTACTAAGCCTGGTGGAACCATTTCTACTAACAGGAGAAAGAGCAAAGGCAGGTTACTGGAAAACTCTGATCTCAAACCTCCACTGCCTGGTGGCTCTACCCACTCATGGGGAAGGCTTCTGGAGTAAAACCGAGAGGAAAATCCGGAGCTGGATTCCCTAAGGTACTCCTACAGTGAGTTCATTGCTGACTGGAAACTCCTGCGACGCTGCTGGTACCAAATTGTATTGGTCTCTGCTGTTCCTTTGGGTTCATCAGTTGTGTGGATAGGGGAAGCTTACTGCATGGACAACAACTTGCTCTTCATGTAATGCCCCGGCTTGCATATCTAGACAGTGTTATGAACCCATAGGTTTCATTTGCTGTGGACTGTCACTTTAAAAGAGCACTTCAGTGAGGCAGGACTATGATGTTGTTCACTGACTGATTCGCAGCGTGTTTACAATTAAAACAAGGACACAGTCAGTCAGGAGTCAGAAGAGAGAGAGAGGAGCAAACCTGGAAAAGGGTAGTAGCTCCAGCTTGTCGAAGCTGGGGTTTTGGAACTCCGCTATACCCTCAAGGGTGGGTTGATTATCGATCCAGTGCACATCGACTGTGTAGTTGTCACTTTGTATAATCCATAGGAGTGGATTAAGGAATGTCCTGCGGGACCACTCGAAGTTAACCCTTGCCTGGGTATGTTATGTGGTACCCCTTGAAGACGACATCCCTGTGACAGATCACTCTGGTGGTAATTCCTACGTGGATTTGGAACTGCTCGACGGAGGATCTTCGACAACTGAAATTTACTAATTACTATCATGGAACCTGTGGAATTGAACATCATAACCTTCTCTGTACATTTACCCTGGATTACAAATACCTCTCTCGTACCATTAATTCCATGGATGAACTGAACTTCCTGTCATAAGGCGGTGGCTGGGAATAGACCCAACTGCAAGACACAGACACTGAAGTACAAGGGACAGGACTAGGATACAGGGTGAGGGCAAGGACATGGACAGGAAAACCAGAAACCTGGAACAGGACTGAACAAGAGAGCTTGGAGCCCGGGCATGGACTCCGAACCAGAGACTGGACAAGGACCCAGTACCTGGGTCTTGCCTCTGGCTCGGACCCCAGAACTAGGCAAGGACGAGGCTTGGCAGGCAGGCAGGAGGAGGCTGGAGTCTTCAGTCTTGAAGCTAGAGGCTAGAGACTTGGCTTGGATTGGCAAGAGGCTCGAGGCAGGAGGCCGGAGTCTTCAGGCTTGAGGCAGGGCAGGAGGCTGGAGTCTTGAGACTTGAGACTCGAGGCAAGGCGAGGCTGGAGGCTGGAGGCTGGAGACTTGAGGCGAGACAGGAGGCTGGAGGCTGGAGGCAGGAGGCTGGAGGCTGGAGGCAGGAGACTTGAGGCGAGGCAGGAGGCTGGAGGATGGAGACTTGAGGCGGGGCTTGGCTCCTCCTGGGCAGGGCACGGTTCATCACCCAACAGAGGCATGGGACAGGAAGGGACAGAACCAACCCCAGGTAATGGCAAGATGGCCTGGCTTACCTTGGCAGAGGCAAGGAACAAGAGGGAGCTAAGTACAGGGTGGCTCCAGGACAAGACTGCAGGCAAGATGAGGCGAGAGTTACCGGCAAGACAAGGCAAGGCTTCTGGCAAAGCAAGGCGAGACAGAACTTCAGGTGAGGCGAGAGTTACCGGCAAGACAAGGCTGGGCTTCAGGCGAGGAAACAGAAGGCAGGGGAAGGGATACAAGGAGTAAGGACAAGAACAATCCAGCATCCACACTCTGCTCTCTGAAGGTATTTATGCAGCCAGCCCCTACGAGCATCAGCTGACTCAATTAGAGCTCAACAAGCCAGAAACAGGGTAGACAGGAAAACCTGGAGCAAGGGTCGATGGACCGTACCGTGAACCAGAATACGGACTTCACGGACCGGACCATGACACTTCCATACTTTACCATCTCAATACTCCAAGCCTTGTTCCCCCAGGCTCAATAGTTTGGGAGTTATATTTACACACACATACACATAACACTGTTAACTTTTGTTTATCTTGGTTAAGTTGCTGTAATGTAAGAAGATACTAATAAAGATAGTGGTTTTAACATCAAAACCAAACTCCAGTGTGAACTCTGTTGCTGCTGGTTTGTTTCTAAAACATTACATTTTGAAACAAAATTGGGGGCTCACCCTGGATATGATAAATTTGGGGGCTTATTGATTGATTAGTTATCGATTTGATTGGGGAAAATCCTTTTGATTTATTTGTATGTGGAAATCAGCAGCAATGGATATTGATAAATTTCTGGAAGTGCCAACCCCTGTGGCAATAGAAACAGCCAAAAAGGATGAATTGCTGACTTTTGCTAATAGACTGAACCTTAAGGAGGTGAAGGGGGCTACAAAAAGTCAGAATTTCAGAGGACAATAGTTGAGTACTCTATATCTATGAAGTTGATTGATGAGGAGGTTTACTGTGAGTAAAAAAGGAGATCCAGTTATGACTGGAACAATTAAAGTTTGATATGTTTAAAGTAGAGGCTGAGGAAAAAGAAAGACAGAGGCAGTATGATGCCAGAAAATGAAACAGACAGAGGCAGTTTGCAGCTGAAGAGGCAGACAAACAGAGGGAAGAAGCAGAAAAACAGAGGCAGTTTGTATTGTATAAGTTAAAGTTTGAGTAAGAAGCTGCTGCCTCTGAGGAGTTGGTTGTACCAGTCATTGCCAGCCAGGAAGTTAAACTGGTTCCTCCATTTGATGAGACTAAGGCTGATAAATACTTCCAGCATTTTGAGAAGGTGGCTCAAAGTCAAAAGTGGCTGGAAGAAGCTGGTCTCTCTTGTTACAGAGTGTATTTCGGGGTAAAGCTCAACAAACTTACTCTGCTTTGTCAATTAGAGAGGCAGCTGATTATGACATTGTGAAACGGGCCATACTCAAAGCCAATGAATTGGTTCCAGAAGCCTATAGGAATAGGTTTTAGAAATTTGAGGAAACCTGTGAACCAGGCTCATGTGGAATTTGCTTATGACAAGTTTGTGTGTTTTGATCACTGCTGCATATCTGAAAATGTGAATAATGATTTCGACCACTTGAAAGAGTTGGTTTTAATTGAAGAATTTAAAAGGTACATCCCTGATGACATAAAGACATATTTAGATGAAAAAGATGCTGCCACTTTGCAGAAGTCTGCTAGATTAGTAGATGAGTATGCTTTAACCCACAAGGTTAAGTTTACCCCAAGTAAGAGCTTCCAAAAGAGTAGCAGGGATAACCAGGGTAAACCAGATCTTAAATCTGAGACTAGTGACAAAAGGAAGGATGAAGGGAAGCAAGTGAAGGAGAAATATTCTGGTATTACTTGTTGCTATTGTAAGAAAGCTGGTCATGTTATGACTAGTTGTTCCATCCTGAAGAAGAAAAAGGAAAAGGAGGCAGTCCCAAATGCTTGTATTCAGCGTTGTGAAGCACCTATAAATCCACAGAGGTCTGTACATTCTGATGAAGCTTGGTTAAAGACTGAGAGGTCTGACCAAGTTAAGAAAGGATTCGATCATTTTATGTCAGATGAGTTTGTGTCAGTGAATGAAGGGACAACCCCAATCCCAGTGAAAATTCTTCAAGATACTGGGCCTTCTCAGTCACTTATATTAGACAGCATTCTAAAGTTTGGTGATGAGATTGATATTGGTGAGGTAAATCTTATTAAAGGCATTGGGGGCAGCATGGTTTCTGTGCCATTGCACAAGGTAACTTTACAGTCAGGGTTGGTTTCGGGAGCTGTTAAGGTAGGGCTATGCTCCAGTTTGCCAGTGGAAGATGTTACTCTGCTGTTAGGGAATGACATGGTAGATGGCAAAATTGTTCCTGCAGAGCAGTTAACAACTAAGCCAACCACTGATGACCCAAAGATGGATCCTAACACTTACCCTTCCTGCGCAGTAACTCAAAGTATGACTAAGAAGTCAGTCAATGCAGATAGTTCTGTACAGCATGATTCTGCTACCCATGGTAGCCAAAATCAGGATTCATGTGGTGATGACTTGTCAGGGACTTTTCTACCCTTTTTGTTTCAACAGGATTCAGGTAGTAAATCTGATGAGAAAGATTTATCCTTGACGAGGAAGGAGTTTATAGCAGAAAAGAACCGAGACCCTGAGATAGCTTAAAAAGAAACAGCTCACTCAGATTATGAGAATAAGAAAGTGCCAGTAGGGTATTATATCAAGGATGGAGTGTTAATGAGGAAGTGGAGACCACCTGCTATACCTGCTAGTGAGGAATGGGCAATTGTTCACCAAGTGGCGGTTCCTAAAGTTTATAGGAATGAAATTTTAACTTAGGCCCACAGTATGCCCTTAGGTGGCCATCTTGGTGTGGATAAAACTGTAAACAAGATTATGAAAGAATTTTACTGGCCTAATTTTAGGAAAGATGGTGTGACCTTTTGCAGGACTTGTCACACTTGTCAAGTTGTGGGTAAATCTAATCAAGTCACTCCAGTGGCCCCACTGCAGCCTATACCGGCAATCAGTGAACCCTTTTCCAAAGTTATTGTGGATTGTGTTGGCCCATTGCCAAAGAATAAAGCTGGCCATCAGTATTTGCTGACTATCATGTGTACAGCATCCAGGTTCCCGGAAGCAATACCTCTCAGAAATACCAAAGCTAAAACTGTGTCAAATGTTCTCATCAAATTTTTTACTGATCCAGTCTGATCAACGAAGTAATTTTACATCTGGATTATTCCAGCAGGTAATATATGAACTGGAAGCTAAGCAAATTACTCCGTCTGTGTTCCACCTGGAATCACAAGGGGCTTTAGAAAGATTTCATTCTACCCTCAAAACAATGGTTAAGACATATTGTGTTGAAAATGAAAAAGACTGGGATGAAGGGGTACATTTGCTTTTGTTTGCAGCAAGAGAATCGGTATAGGAATCACTGGGCTTTAGACCTTTTGAATTTGTATTGGTCATAGAGTGAGGGGCCTTTGACCTTGTTAAAGGAACAGTGGATTAATAAAGACTTATATATCAATTTGTTAGCCTACGTGCTGAACTTCAAGGACAGGCTGTACAAAGTTGGCGAATTAGCAAAACAGAACTTGAAAACAGCTCAAAGGAAAATGAAGTGCTGGTTTGGTAAACAAGCCTGTCTGATAAAAGTTCAAGTAGGAGATAAGGTTTTAATACTGTTACCTACAAGTTCAAACCCTCTTCAGGCGAGATTTTTAGGTCCTTATGGATTCTGTCTCAGATTAATGATGTGAATTTCATAATCAAAACACCTGATCATAAACAAAAAACACAGCTTTGTCATATCAATATGATAAAACCTTATTATGAGAAAATGACCTTAGGTGAGACACATCCAGCTGCTGTGGTGGCTGTTGACAGCCACAGTGAGGCTGAAGACCCTGGAATGAAATAGATGACTCGTCTGAGACTTTTCGTAAGCCAAACATGGTCCCAGTTAGGTGAATGAACTTGGTTGTTTTACAAAACATTGATAATAAGTTGGTACACTTACGACCGTAGAAAAGACAACAAATGAAAGAAATAATTTTGAAGTTTAAAAATTTATTTCCTGATGTTCTGAATCGAACCACAGTCATGTCACATAATGTGGACGTTGGGAATGCCAAACCGATTAAGCAACATCCCTATCGTATGAACGTGGAAAAATGTAAATTGGCTGAGGAAAAAATTAAATATATGCTGAAAAATGGTATTATTAGGTCTTCAACTTCAAATTGGAGCTCACCTTGTGTTATAGTACCCCTGTTACGTTCACCAGCAATTTTTATGTGTGTTGCCCGATGGTAATATTAAGTTTTGCACTGACTGTAGGAAGGTAAATGCAGTAACAAAAATAGATGCTTATCCCATCCCTAGGGTGAATGGTTGCATTTTTAAGGTTGGGAAAGCTAAACTTCTTACAACGTTTGATCTGTTGAAAGGGTATTGGTATGTTCCATTGACGGACAAAGCTAGAGAAATCTCTGCAATTATAACACCTTCTGGTTGTATTAATACAAAGCTTTGCTGTTTGGGATGAAAAATTCTCCAGGAACATTCCAGAGAATGATTAATTCTGTAATTCAAGGGTTAGAACATACAGATACCTATATTGATGATTTAGTCATGGGAAATGTCACTTGGGAAACTCATATCTCTGCAGTAGAAAAGCTGTTTGATAAGCTTTCCCAGGCCAACCTTACAGTTAACTTAGCTAAGAGTGAATTTGGCCATGCCACTGTGACCTATCTTGATTATGTGGTTGGTCAAGGTGAATTAGCTCCTGATCAAGCAAAAGTTCAGGCAATTTCTGAAGTTCCCCTTCCAACTGGGAAAAAGGCTCTCAGAAGATTTCTGGGAATGGTTGGATATTATTCCAAGTTCTGTAAGACCTCTGCTGATATTGCTCTCCCTTTGACTATCCTCCTGAAGAAGGGTGAAAAGTTTGTTTGGACAGAACCTTGTCAGGAGGCATTTGATCAATTCAAAGTCATTTTATGTCATCAACCTGCACTCAGGGTACCTGACTTTGCAAAGCCCTTCTCTATAGATGTGGATGCCAGTGATGAAGCTTCAGGAGCAGTATTATTACAAAGAGGTAATGATGATGTTGAACATCCTGTAGCTTACTCTTCAAGGAAATTCAATGAACATCAAATAAATTATTCCACCATAGAGAAAGAGTCATTGTCACTTATTCTAGCTTTGCAGCATTTTGATGTTTATGTTTTCCCAGCTCAGAAACCACTTGTGGTTTATACAGATCACAATCCATTGGTGTTTTTGAGTAAGGTAAAGGACAAAAATAGAAGATTGTTATACTGGAGTCTGATTTTGCAAGAACATGATATTCTGATAATCCACATTAAAGGCAAGGACAATATAATTGCAGACTGTCTTTTCAAATGTTAAGCATGCAATGTATTTTTAATAGTGAAGTAGAATCTGGTATTTGTATACACTTTTGCCATGTGTTATATGGTAACCACACATGTATTGTTTTACATACTGTAGTTTGCAGTTAAAATTTTGCTCTTTTAGATCAAAATTTTCTTTTTTTGGGGAAAGTGTTACAAACCCATAGGGTTCGTTTACTGTGGACTGTCACTTTAAAAGAGCGTTTCAGTGAAGCAGGACTATGATGTTGTTCACTGACTGATTTGCAGCTTGCTTACCTTTAAAACAAGGACACAGTCAGTCAGAAGACAGAAGAGATAGAGAGAGGAGCAAACCTGGAAAAGGGTAGTAGCTCCAGCTTGTCGAAGCTAGGGTTTTGGAACTCCGCTATACCCTCAAGGGTGGGTTGATTATCAATCCAGTGCACATCGAATGTGTAGTTGTCGCTTTGTATAATCCATAGGAGTGGATTAATGAATGTCCTGCGGGACCACTCGAAGTTAACCCTTGCCTGGGTACGTTATGTGGTACCCCTTGAAGACCACACCCCTATGACAGATCACTCTGGTGGTAATTCGTATGTGGATTTGGAACTGCTTGACGGAGGATCTTCGACAACTGATACTTACTAATTACCATTGTGGAACCTGTGGGATTTGACGTAATTGCCTTCTCTCTACATTTACCCCAGATTACAAATATCTCTCTCTTACTATGAATTACGTGGATGAACTGAACTTCCATACTTTACCACCTCAAGACTCTAAGCCTTGTTCCCTCAAGCTCAATAGTTTGGGAGTTATATTTACACCCACATACACATAACACTGTTAACTTTTATTTATCTTGGTTAGGTTGCTATATTATAAGTAGATACTAATAAAGATAGTGGTTTTAACATCAAAACCAGACTCCAGTGTGAACTCTATTGCTGCTGGTTTGTTTCTAAAACGTTGCATTTCGTAACAACAGCTAGGATGCAATATCCACAGTCAACTCTGAGCAGCAGAGGCCTGGATCATGTGGTAGCAACTTCAATGCATAACAGCATGCAGACATGGTTTAGTTTTGTTCAGAAGAAACGTGATCTAAGTGATTTTAGCCCTTGAATAATTGTTGGTGCCAACTGGGTGATCTGAGTATCTCAGAAACTGCTGATCTCCTGGGATCTTCACGCACAACAGTTTCTGCAGTTTACAGAGAATAATGTGACAAAGGTCATCCAGTGAGTAGCAACTATGTGGGCAAAAATGCCTTGTAAATGAAGGAGTCAGAGGAGAATGGCTAGACTGGTTTAAGCTGACGGGAAGGCGACAGTAACTCAAATAAGCACATTACAGCAGTTGTGTGCAGAAGAGAATCGCTGAATACACAGCACGCTGAGCCTTGAAGTAGATGGGCAATCGTAGCAGAAGACCATGAACATACACTCAGTGGCTGTTTTATTAGGTCCAACCATACAAGACAGGGTTAGTATGTTGGGGGCATACAATGTTGGCATTGGAAGCATGGTGACAGTTGCCGGCTGCCCCCAGTACATGTTGGACTGCATTGTTCATTGACATAAACTGTGTATGTCACTGTATTTTTGATATTTCAATATACATGTGACAAATACAGCTAACCTTTTTCTTATTTTATGGCAGAAGACCATAAGATATAGGAGCAGAATTAGACCATTAGGCCCATTAAGTCTTCTCTGCTATTTCATCATGGCTGATCCAATTTTCCTCTCAGCCCCAATCTCCTGCCTTCTCCTTGCATCCCTTCATGCCCTGATCAATCAAGGATCTATCAAACTCTGCCATAATATACATAAAGTTTCAATTTTTTAAATTATGTATATTTAGTTCAGTTTTTAGTATTTTCTCTCCATCTAGAAAATAGTCAGCCTTTTCATTTCATCTTCTAAAGTGTATGACCATACACTTCCTGACACTGTATTCCATTTGCAACTTCTTTGCCCATTCACTTCATCTGTCCTAGTCCTTTATACTTTGTAATCCAATTTCCTAATCACCCTCAGCCAAACGTTCTCTTTTACCTCGCAACTGGATTTACTTAAAGATAAGATCCCAGTTTTTCATTTCGTTACATCACCTGCGAAGCTTACTTTGAATTTCCTTTTATTTTGCTTATTCTTCTGTGATTCGATTCAAGCTTATTTATCACTTGTACATCGAAAGAGACAGTGAAATGTGCCATCTCTGTTTAGGGTGTGCTTGTCATAACTCTGGATTCGGCAGCGCAGCAGATACAGCAATTGTGCTCGTGAATATGCACGTGTCAGCTAATTATTATTTCATTCTGATAGTATTTAACTTCATTAATTCTGTCACAGTGTTTGTTGAGACCTGAACACAACAACGCTTCGCTGCCTGTTTGCATTCCACCTTGCCTGAGAAATTGGACTGTTCAAGTCAACTGACTCTGAAGACTAACAGTATTCTTTTAATTCTTAGTTATTCTTTTCAGTCACAGTGTAGACTTGGTTTTCCATTTGAGTGTTTTAGTTAACAGCCCTGTTCAGCCAAACATGTATTGTTTTCTTTTCCCTTTACACTGTTCGCATTAAAGTCTGTGAGCTATCAACCTGCTTCAGTGTCTCTCACTCTGCATTTGGGCCATATGCACTCTGGGTGACAGTGCTGGGGGAGTTCTGCAAGTGGCACCACAAATTCCAACAAAGCATGCTCACAATGCTCAGTGGAACAAAAGAGAACACAGCCAGCATCAAAACAACAGTAGCAAAAACAAACCCCACTTCCTCCCTCCCACCCATGCACACATACAGTCTTCTAACCTCAAAACAGTCTGTATTCTTCAGCTGCCAGTGGAGACTATGGTTACTAATTACTCATTTGACAAAGAATATGAGATCTAAAATGCTATAAATCTCTGATAATCCACTATCCAGTTGTTTGGAAAATCTATGAATTGGCATCTGTCTCATTCATTCGTCTGCAGTGTGAGCTGGAGGTATAAAGTCCAAGTGATGCATTAGGAGTGTTCGCCAGATATCTGGAGATCAGACCAGGATTCCAGCTGTGGGCCATATTCGGGAACATAGTGGTCCAGGAACATGGGTTAGTTCTATTTGCTACCTTCATTATGCTCACTTATCAAGGCTCAGTGCCCCACGCCCTTTAAATTCACTGAGTGTACTGAAGAAAATGATTAAACTACTGTGTAAAATGGGAAAAACTGAACGGGCATAAATAGGAGCAAAATCCAATAATTTGGAAATTCTGTTAGCCCTGCACATTCAAGTCCTGAGAGTGTCAAGTGATCAGATTTCTACTATAATATAGTCCCAAAATGTCTCCTTCAACTTCACTCTTAAAAATTACCTCTGAACTAACCCTTTAAACTAACTTTACCAGTTTTGTTTGCTTATAAAGATTGAAGGTCTCCTATGATTATTACATGAATGTTTTTTGAATATTCCTCTAATTTCTTAGTCTATACTCTATTCAAAATCACAATTACAATTAGGGCTCTTTAAATTACCCCATTGCTGTATCCTGGCCTCTGTCATTTGTTAAACCTACACATCACTGTCTCAGGCTTAATATCCTCCCTCTCTTCTATCTTCCCACTTTATAAACAGGGTTATTTCATCTCTATTCCTATTTGCCTATCTTTTCTGAAGCACAATTATTCTTTAATATTTTGTCTCTCAGACCTGGTAAACTCATGAAATTAATCAGTAAAGGCTGCTTCTGATCTTCATTTATGTCCGTGTATGCGATTAGTGTATCATTTGTGTTATAAATGCATCATGTTTTCAGATATTGCATCTGCCCACCAGGGTCCAGTTCCATTTGTACTGCCCCATCAAGTCCTAATCCTCTTCTTTCTTCAGCCTTGACTGATGGTTAAAGATACTGCTTGTGATGCTTTCAAGCACATCCCCATAATTGTCTTCATCCGACAAAGCTGTTATTTGGTTGGAGGATCACCTTAGATTTTGACTTAGATTTAGAATTTTATTTCTTACCTCCATCTTACAACAGGAGGGAGTAAAACTCTTTATGTTGCATCTCTGTCACTGTGTACAAGCAATAAGGAAGGGAAATGTGGAAGGATATTGCCCATACACTAAGATTGTATACATAAGTGTTTTGTATACATGTATGTACATTCAGATACAATCAGATCAATGTGCATTGTTAAATCTGATGGCCTGGTGGAAGCAGCTGGCCTGGAGATTGTTAGTCCTGGCCTTACTGCCGTGGTACCATTTGCCAGATGGAAGCAGCTGAAACAGTTTGTGGTTGGGTGGCTGGATGATCCTCCGGGCCTTTTTTCACATCTGCTGCTGTAAATGTCCTGAATAGAGGGAAGTCCACATCCACAGATGCACTGGGCTGCCTGAACCCCTCTCTGCAGAGTCCTGCAATTGAGGATAGCACAGTTCCCATACCAGGCGGTGACACAACCAGCCAGGCTGCACTCAATGGTGCCCCTGCAGAAAGTCCTGAGGAAGATCGGCGGGAGGAGACAGAAGCAGCCCGCCGCGGATGCACAGTCCCCTGGTGAAAAATGATATTATATCCGTTAAATAGGGGACATGGACAATTCTGATTTGATGGAAATGGACATGAAAGCACAGAGGAACATCTGGAAAAATTCCTGAAATGCTCGCTCGCTGTTGTCATTACTGCACGGTCAGGAATCTTTCAGAGGGAAGGCCTCATAATCCCCGGCTTTGCCTGCCATTGGCAGCTGAGATGGAGGTCGAATCGTTCGGATAGAGATGGCGCTCAGTACTTGGTGTCGGAGAGCTGATCAGAGCTTGAAGTTTTCGGATGACTCAGAGTCAGGTTGTGGTCGGCATGGCAGGGAGAGTTTTTCTTCCTTCTCCCGTCTGCGTGAGATGTGGGACATTTGAAAGACTGTGAACTTTTACTGTGCTCATCGACTTCTTCATCAAGTCATGGTATTGTTGCACTGTTGTAACTATATGTTATAATTATGTGGTTTTGTCAGTTTTTTCAGTCTTGGTCTGTCCTGTGTTTTGTAATATCACACCGGAGGAAATATTGTATCATTTCTTAATGCATGTGTAGCCCCCCTGACCAGCCTTAGGGCCGCTCGGTTCGCTGTCATCTAGGGAAGCAGCCCTCGGCCCCGCCAAACTGGGGTAATTAGTTTGTGTGGATGCTGTGTGATGTACCCCACCCCGCCCAAATAACAGACAATACACCAGAAATGATTAAATGATTTACAGTTTATAGATATTACTGGAACTATATAATTAAGAGAGAATAAAATATAAAAGGAAAATAAAAGGTGTCACACTTATCAAAGTTCAATCTCTTTGTGCACAAACAGTTGGAGCTCAGGAACCTTCTTCTTCACCCTGCGACCCCCTCGGACCACCTTGACCGGCCGCCTGGGACCAGCAACGGTGGTCGATCAGACGCTCCACACGAGTCCGTCTCCGTCTCCTCTCCTCGCCGAATGCCCTGCTCGGGGTCCGACCTGTTAGCAGACTCACAGCACCTGGTTCATCCTCTGTCTCTCTCTCCCGCCTTCTGCCCCCAAACCCTGCGCATACAATATCTTCAGATACACCAAAAACATAACAACTATCCCAATTGGTTCGTAACATCTTCTTATCACGGTCTAACCCAAAACAAGCTGCTAGCACAAGAACTTTCTCAGCGTTTAACATAACAAAGAAGCATTCCCAAGTATAACATAACAAAGAAGCCATTTTAATTAGCCTACGCAGTAACATAAAAGATGAAACCCCCTTACACATGCATTACTAAATGACAATAAAAGAGGTCTGCGTGTCTTCATAATCTAAATAATCTAAATCGTGTCAAACTTCTTCAGCTCTCTGAGATGACAGAGGCGCTGCTGCTGTGCTTTTTTCACCACACAGCCAGTAGGTACAGTCCAGGTGAGATCCTCAGTGATGTGTATACCGAGGAACATGAAACTACTGACCCTCTCAACTACAGTCCCATTGATGTCAATAGCGGCTAGCCTATCTCCATTCCTCCAGTAATCGACCATAGATTCCTTTGTTTTTTCGACACTAAGGGGGAAGTTGTTTTCTTGGCACCACTGTATCACAGCATTGACTTCTCTTCTGTAGGCTGCCCCATCATTGTTGGAAATAAGGCCTATCAATGTCGTGTCATCTGCAAATTTGATCAGCAGCTTGGAGCTGTGCATAGTGGGTTCTACCTTATCCAGTTAGAAATGTGTTTCTGCCAAAATAAGGTTAATGAGGCGGGATGAACTCCACAAACTGCCTTCTCACACGCTGGCTGTTTTCCATATTCTAAATGCACGTGGATTCATGAATAATCAAGCACTTGAAATAAATGTCATTTATCTTTAAGACTGACATGGGAATTGAGTTTCATCTGTGGCCAAAAATTGGCTGACACATTGATTTTCATTAACATGGAAAACTGCCGGTATTTCATACTGTGGAATTCACTTGATGGTCATCAAGCGAAACTGAGAACAAATCTTTACGAAAGACAAAAATAGTGACATTCAACTAACTAAGTTGGCATGAGCTCAAGGTCAAGTCTCTTGTCAGCTTGTGAAATGATATTTGGTCTCCTCATCCGTGATATGCTGTTGGCATGTTCTGATCATGACAGTGGGTTCAACTGAAGACCAAAGGGATTCCCAAGGAAATGGTATTTATGCAATTTCTTTCGTATATCTTTAGATCAGATACCAGAATTATGGTGCAGTAAAAAGAGATTCACACAACACAGGATTAGTAACATGAAGCATTCTGAGTAAGGCACATACAGCAAATATTCACAGGGAATCTTCTGTGGAAATATTGTATTCTATACCAGCAACAGCTTACTTGTTAACTGTGTCCTTTCATGTTCTTTCCTCAAGTTGTAGGAAAATAACATGGCTTCAAAGTAAAAAGTCCAATGCAAATTTATTATCAAATACAACATATACAACACTGAGATTAATTTTCTTGTGGGCATACTCAATAAATTCATAATAGAATAATATCTATAATAGAATCTATGAAATACAATCTTTTTATTAATTTCAAAATATAGAAACAAAACATAGCAATAATACAAATAGTAGGAGATATATTGTTACACTTAAAAAAAGTAATTGCCAAACCAAGTAGTGTAAATTAACAAAGCTCCCAAACATGTAGAACTAACCACGGATAATACAAAGCAAAAAAAAACTGAAAAAAAAAAATCATGAAAAAGAAAAAAAAAACAAAACAAAAAAAAAAGCAAACCCCATCCCCAAAGAAAAACAAAATTAATCAACTAAACTAAAAGACTTGGGCATAACTAACAACTTAAAAATGGAAAAGAAGAAAACCTTAGTGTCGACGACTCCATTCCCCTCCAACAACAGTACAGAGAGATAAGACAAGTTTGGAAATGATCAAATTACATCAAATGAAAATGCTGAATGAATGGCCTCCAAGTTTTTTCAAACTTAATGGAAGGGTCATAAACTGCACTTCTAATTCAATTCTAAATACAGCAGCAACTTGGACATTCAACCAGTGTGTAATTGTAGCAAACCTTGCAAATACAAAAAGAAAGAAAAAATAATAATAAATAAATAAGGAATAAATATTGAAATGAAGAGTCCTTTAAAATGAAACCATAGGCTCTGGAAACATTTTAATGATAGGCAAGTGAAGTTGAGTGAAGTTATCCCCTTTCAGTTCAAGAGTCTGATGGTTGACTGGTAATATCTCTTCCTGAAACTGGCGGTGTGAGTCCTGAGGCTCCTGAACCTTCTACCAGATGGCAGCAGTGAGAAGAGAACATGGCCTGAATGTTAGAGATCCTTGATGGTAGATGCTGTTTTCCTGCGACAATGCTTCATGTATTTATGCTCATGGTGGGAGAGCTTTACCTGTGCTGGACTGGGCTGCATTCACTACTTTTTTTGTTCAAGGGCTTTGGTGTTTCTATACCAGGCTCTGATTCAGCCAGTCAATGTACACTCCACTACACATCTAAAGAAATAGGATTTTTTGTTCAAGGGCTTTGGTGTTTCCATACCAGGCTCTGATTCAGCCAGTCAATGTACACTCCACTACACATCTAAAGAAGTTTGGCAGAGTTTTAGATGTCATGCCAAATCTTTGCAAACTCCTAAGGAAGTAGAGATACTACCATATTTTCTTCATGATTGCACTTACGTCCTCTGAAATAATAGCACCGAGGAATTTAAAGTTGCTGACCCTCTCCACTTCTGATCCTCCGATGAGGACTGGCTCATGGATCTCTGGTTTTCTCCTACTAAAACCAATAATCAGCTCCTTGCTCTTGGTGAAATTCGACAAGAAGTTGTTATTATGTCATCACTCAGCCGGGTTTTCAATCTCCCTCCAACATACTGATATGCTGATATTCACTGAAATATCAGCATACTTGCTGATGTACTGTTACTTGTTTGGTATGATGCAGAAGTTTAGGGTTAAATACAAGCACAAGTAGAAAGAATACTGTAAGTGTTCTGAATGCTTTATAAGATATTAATGCAGGCAATAATTTCAGATGAATGGCTCTGAGATTATGACACCTAATTAGGAGCTATATTGGGATTTATGAGGTAAAACCTAAAGGTTCATTGGGTCACAAGACAAGATCTTTACTATTAACAACTTGTTTTTAAGAGGAGATTACAGGAAATCCAGTCATAAATATTATAATGTATTAATTAGTCTGAGATGTAGTTTCAGTGTAATTAACTGGGCTAACAGAATCAGTAGAGACAGTATAAGTATGAACAGAGGTCAAGGTATCAATTTTTATCCATTAATTGCTTAGAGCATTTTCAGGTCAGCATCTCATTGGCTATCCAAACAAACTACATTCTCTGAATATTATCATTCCGCATTGGTATCACATCTCAATTCATGCAATGTTTTTACCCAGACTCTCCGAGGAATGGTGTCCAATTATTGTTAGAACTTATCCAAGACAGTTTTGTGAAAAGAGAGGGAAAGCAAAGTGGGAAGTGATTATCTATCTATTGGGCCACCTGAACAAGGAAAATTTTCATCTACTGAATCATATTCCATTCAAACTGACTGCCCACATCTGAAAACTCAGGTTAACAATCCCCTACCAATTATAACATACTTTACTGCCATCTGATTAGTTTCCTTGACAAATTATTGTTGCACTTATTTTAATTCTTCAGCTCCAGGTAGCTTCACAAAAAATCAATTTCCCTTGTTGCTTTCCTTTTCTACTGCAAAGCAAATTTAGCTAGCATCTTAGTATTCTACTCAAAGATCAGCCATAGATTCATAACTGGAATTATGAATCAAAAGTACAAAATGGATGGCTTATAAAACAAATGTAATTAAACAAAAATTACTTCAACAATTTATTTTGTTTTAATTTCTCCCTTCCTCATCTTTTTCTATTCTCCTTCTCCTTTATGGTTTTCTTGAGTATTTTTTTCTACCAAGTATGCTTTTCTAATTTTGCAAATTGTTTGACAATAACATATTTTTACCTTTTAATTTCAAACAATACACATAATTTTTAAGATGCTTGTCATTCATTGCCTAAAGGGAACTGCTAACGGATATATTTCAGATGACTGGAAGTTATGAAACCTGCCACAGTTTCATTTAAGATGCTGCTACAACATACTTTGTTGCATAAAATGCATTGAACTTGGAGGCAATAAACTTCTTAACAAGTGAAGATATTTATGATTATGCAAGAGTAAAGATCTAAACATAGTAATATTTAACCTGGGTAAAGAAAGATTAAACCAATCAACTTGGAAGTAAATACATTTCTATTTAATAAACTGCATCTTTGGAACTTAGATTCCAGATGCTTTTGCTACTTTTCAAAATTCCTAAATTCTAACTTTCAAACATTCCATCTTTCTCTCTTTCACCCTCTCTCTCTCTCTCCCTCTCATTCTCTCTCTTTCTCTCCTTCTCTATCTCTCCCTTGTCCTGCCTCTATTTTTCTCTTTTTTCCCCATTTTTGTTGCCTCCTGCCTATTGAGCTAAACAGCGTTTTTATCCTTGAATGATTAATTACACCTTTGTCCTGATCCACAGTATCCACACTGAAATAAAATTCAAACTCTTACTCTCTTTCTTAACGGAACTCAAACTTAAAATGGACTTTTGAACAACAGAAATTTTTATCTTCGTTAGTCATTCCTCTAATGAATTAGACAGGCACAACCTTGTTAGTAACATTGATCATCTGATGCTCAAAAGCTGGACTAATAGTGGTCATTATTCATTACTCTTTAGTTTATCTTGTTTGACCTTTGTAGAATTTGAGGTGGAGCTGGCTTGTATAGCTCTGCTCCATTGTTGATGGAATCAGGCCATCTTCAGTCAGTGATATATCTCTCATACTGAGATATGAGAGTTAAGATGAATACTAACTTGGTATACTTCTGGAGTTTGCACATCCATCTGAGTCAACAATAGGATTCCCTGAACCATATGAAATTCTATAGCACCTATTTGCTTCTTTGATGGGTGTATGCCCGGCCTGTCAATACTTACAATGCACTGGGGTGGCTGTGTTAATCATAGATTTACCAGCATTAAAATAATTAAATAAATGACATCAAATACAATTATAATTGATGAAAAATCACTTCAACAATTTCTATTGTAGGACTGCAGGACCTGTGTAGATGAGTGTGTGCCTATGAGAACATACTGCACATACCCAAATAAAAAGCCATGGATAAACCAAGAGGTTTGTAGTTTGCTAAAGCTGTGGCATTCACATCTGGTGATCCAGTTCGGTAGAAGGAAACCAACTATGGCTTGTGGAGGGCTATTTCAAGAGCTAAGGAACAATACCGAGCGAGATTGGAGGCAACATTAGATGCATATCAACTCTGGCAGAGTTTGCAGGCCATTACTTCCTATGATGCAAAATCCAACGCCCTAAATGGCAGGGATGCTTTGCTCCCAGATGAGCTTGATGCTTTTTATGTTTAGTCTGAAAGGGAGAATAAAACTACAACTATGAGGATCTCTGTAGCACTCGGCGATACTATGATCTTTGTCTCAGAGGTTGACATCAGGCTGTTTTTCAAGAAAGTGAACCCACAGAAGGTGATAGGCCCCATGGTATACCTGATAAGGCTCTGAAAACCTGTACCAACCAACTGGCAGGTGTGTTCAAAGACATTTTCAGTCTCTCATTGCTACAGCTGGAAGTTCCCACCAGCTTCAAAAGGCCAACATTTATACCAATGCCTAAGAAGAGCAGGGTGAGCTGCTGTGACAACTATCATCCTATAGCACTCACATCTATGGTGATGAAATGCTTTGAGAGATTGGTTATGGCTAGAATCAACTCCTGCCTCAACAAGGACCTGGACCAACTGCAATTTTTCTATTGTCACAATAGGTCTACAGCGGATGCAATCTCACTGCGTCTTCACGCAGCCGAGGATCACCCGGACAACACAAATACCTGTGTCAGGAGGCTGTTTATTGACTACAGCTCAATGTTTCACACCATCATTCCTACAATTCTGATTGAAAACCTCCAGAACCTGGGCTTCTCTACCTTCCTCTCCAAATAGACACTCAACTTCTGAACTGGAAGACCACAATTGGTGTGGATTGGAAATATAATCTCCAATTCACTGACAATTAACACTGGTGCACTTCAGGGCTGTGTGCTTAACCCACTGCTCTACTCTCTCTACGCCCATGACTGCGTGGCAAGGTACAGCTCAAGTGCCATCTACAAATTAGCTGATGATACAACTATTGTTGGCAGAATATCAGATGGTGTTGCGAGGGTGTACGGGAGTGAGATATACCAGATAGTTCAGAGTTGTCACAGCCACAACCTTGCACTCATTGTCAGTAAGACCAGCGAACTGATTGTGGACTTCAGAAAGGGTAAGACGAGGGGACACACACAAGTCCTCATAGAGGGATCAGAAGTGGAGAGAGTGAGCAATTTTAAGTGCCTGGGTGTCAATATCCCTGAGGACGTAACCTGGTCCCAGCATATCGATGGGAAAGCAGCAGCTATATTTCATTTGGAGCTTGAGGAGATTAGATATGTCACGAAAAACACTCACAAATTTTCAAGGAAGAGCATTCTAACTGGCCGCATCACCATCTGGAATGGGGTGGGGGGTTGGTGGAGAGGTGGTGTTACTGCATAGGGTCGAAGTAAGCTGCATAGAGTTGTAAAATTAGCCAGCTCCATCAAAGACATTAGGCTCCATATTATCCAGGTGATCTTCATGGAGCGGTGCCTCCAAAAGGCAGTGTACATCATTAAGGACCCACAGCACCCAGGACATGCCCTCTTCTCATTGTTACCATTAGGAAGGTGGTACAGAAGCCTGAAGGCACACAATCAATGATTCAGGAACAGTTTCTTCCCCTCTGCCATCTGAATTCTGAATGGACATTAAACCCATGAACACTACCTCACTACTTCTTTATCAGTTTCCTATTTTTTGCACGACTTAATTAATTTAACTGTTTAATATATATATACTTACTGTAATTCACAGTTTTCTTTTTCTCTCCATTGTCATGTATTGCCTTCTACTGCTGCCGTTAAGTTAACAAATCTCACTACATATTAAACCTGATCTAATTCTGATATATTGCTTTTAAATTCCCTTTTTCTGTTTCTATCCTACTCTTTTATTGGCCCTGTTTAAACTTCCTGATTTGTTCTGACAAAAACCACTGTTGAAAAGGAATAACTAATGGATTTCTTTTTCAGTTAATTGAAAGTCACGAAGATTGGTATGCCTTTAGTTAAAATGTCGCCACTGGCTATGAAGAAGTCCAGTGCAGGAATTTAATAAATGATGATAGACAGTAATTACTCACTCTATAGTGACCTAACTTTAGGAATTTGAGTGATTACAGCAATCTTAATGTAATGCCTGAGACTATGGTATCCTTTCACTATCCTTCTATTTTATGACCCAAAGCTTGCATACTCATGAACAACTCTGGAGTCATCCCACTAATGATTTAATAAAGCATAACTCCAGATGACTAACCAGGTCATCCCTCCTAGTGCAGTGATCTTGTAGCTAAAAGGTCTTATTTTAAGGGGGAAAAAAGCTGCTTGATGTTATTAGCTTTTCCTATGATCTTCCATTAAGGTTCAGCTGGACCTCTGCCTTGAACTGACCAAAATGAAGTTCAGCTCAAGCTACAATCCTTCCCACCTTAGTCTCCCTGGTATCTTCAATTAGCTTTGCATTTGTCCTTGATATAGTTTCAATGCATTACAGTTACAAATGAATAATGTTTCAAATGAGTACAAATATAATCTGAACACTTACACAACTAACCTCCTACTTAATATATTCATTGTAATAGCCCGAGTTATTGTCATTGTGGATTTAGCATTCAATTGACAAACCAATCCTTATCACTCAGCAGTATTTTGATAGTCTTAGCTCTAGTTGCATCTGTAATTTTGAAGAACTGTTTAATAAATTTCATCCCAACCAAAACCTGCCTGTTAGTTTCCAAATTTAGGGATGAATCCATACTTTCCAGTGAGGTTATTAATGTCTTCTGAATTTTACATTTTGTGCATGGTCAAGAACAAAGGATTCAGAGAAGAAATGAGCTGGTTATATTCAGCAAATACATGTTGCCCTCCTCTTACCTCTTTTCTCTTGTAGCTTCTACACTATAGAGCCTTCTTGGCTTCTCATGGGTCATTAGCTTTCGGTCAATTTCTGGAAGGCAAATGTGCCTTTTCTCTACAGTTCCACTAAAAGAGATATAGTTAGCCACATCTTATTTTCAAAGACTGAATCAAAACTGTCACCCTCTTTCATTACAGAGCTCTGAGACCTGGCCTCAGTACCACACTGTGCAACTGGATCCTCGATTTCCTCACTGACTCACCCCAGTTAGTACAGATTGGGAAGAGCACTCACCAACAGCATGGAGGCTCCACAGGTCCTTGTGCTTAGCTTCCTGCTCTACTCATTTTATACTTTTGACTGTGTAGCTAAATTCATCTCCAATGCCATATTTAATTTTACTGACTGCACCATTGTTGTTTACCAAATCAAAGGTGATGACTGAATCAAAGTTGGCATATTGGAAGGACACTGAAAATCCAGCTGAGTCACAACAACAACCCCTCACTCAACACCGAAGAGTTGATTATCGACTACAAGAGGAAGAAACAGGAGGTGGAGATGGTAAATAGCTTTAAATTCTTGATGTTAATATATGTGAGAATCTGTCCTGTGGCCAGCATGTAAATACCTTCACAAAGAATGTACAATAGCACCTCTATATTCCCAGAAGTCTGAGTAGATTTGTCATGTCACCAAAAACTTTGAAAAACTTCTATCGATGTATAATGGAGAGCACCTTAATTGATTGCATCATGGACTGGCGTGGAAACACCAAATCCCATGAACAGAAAAAAAAAAACAAAATAAGATGCTGGATACAGCCCAGTCCATCACAGGCAAAGCCCTTTCCACCACTGAGCATATTTACATGGAGCACTGCCACAAGAAAGCAGCATCCATCAGCAAAGTCCTGCACCATCAAGGCCATGACCTCTGTTCAGTATTACGATCAGACAGGAGATATAAAAGCCTTAAGTTTCACACCACTGGGTTCAAGAATAGTTATTACACTGCAAGAATCAAGCTCCTAAATCGGCATAGAAAACTTCATCGACCATTACTCTGAATTGATTCTGTGATCTACAGACACGTCTTGAAGTTCTCTTTACAACTCTGTCAACCTGAGCGACAACTTAGAGGGATCTAAGAAAGTGGAGCCCAAGATCCCTCTATTCCTCCACACTGCTAAGAATCCTGCCAATAACCCTGTATACTGCCTTCAGATTTTACCTTCCAAAATGAATCACTTCACACTTTTTCTGGGTTGAACCCCATCTGCATTAAGTATAGCCTTAGATAATCTTTCTCAACATCCATAACACTACTCACTTTTACGTCATCCACGAACTTACTGATCAGATCTTTATTCAAGTATTTAATGTGCATCACAAACCACAGGGGTCCCAGCACCAATCCCAGTGCCACACCACCAGGTGCAGATCTCCAAACAGAAATGTATGCTTCTTACTCTGTGCCTCCTATCACGCAGACAGGTTTGGATCCAGTTAGCAAAGTTGCCTTGAATGCCTTGTGCCTCGCACTTCTGGCCCAACCTACTATGCAGGATCTTGTCTAATTACATATTACATTTCTCACAGATAATGTTTACCACTCTGCCTTCGTCATTTTCCTCTGTTATCTCTAACTTTCCCTATTATCCATCTCGGTTTATACTTCCCTGTTTTACAATAGTATTGTGATGAGCATTTGATCCATAATGACAGATGAGGACGCTTGTTGAATTCAATAACCACTTCATTGTGATAAGCACAAAACAGTCTGGGCACCATGACCCAGAGAGTGAACCCAACCAGTCTCATAGAGACGGGGGAGGTGACTAGCACACACCCCGGTTATAGTTAGGGTGACCCACAAACACAACTGTATAACTCAAGCTAAAATGTAACAATAAATGAACTGGAACTTCCCACCACAATCCCACAAAAGCATTTTAACATAAGAACAATAAAGAGTACTGGTCATTAGAAATGCAGGGTTGTGCTGTTGGCCATGCACCCCAGAGTGTCACAGTATTTAACACTGAATTAAAACAAATGGAAAAAACTCTACCTACTGCAAATCTCCCATACGAATTGAGGAAGATAGGAGATTAAAATGAGCCTCAGCAACCTGAGCAAAAGAAAGATAACATTTGCATGCTTTCTTTCTTCTCCCTATTGACAGCCATCCACTGTACTATTAGAATTAACAAGTAAGTGGTCAGGGTATTGGAAGCACATCAAATTATGCACCCTCCCTTCTAAGATTGTTCTTTACATTCAATGGTTTTACCATGGCTGCTCCCACCACCATCAACATCCTAGACATTACCATTGACCTAAAGTTGAACAGGACCAGATACATAGCATGGTTGTTCATCCATTGTCGTTGATGAAGACCTTGACACCATTATGATGATGATGATGGTGTCGAGACTAGTGTATGACTTGGATTTAAGTGAAGGAGAGTCAGCCTCACTCTCTCTTCCCAATTCCCATCTGGATCCAATGGCAAGACAAGAGTCGAGGCAGCTGTAGATGGGACTAGGCGCAGTGGATGACCAGGACATCTTCTGTGTCTTGTCGTGCTCTACGCATTCCATGATGCTTGCAGAGACCGCCTTCCTGACCGTTGGATCTTCCATTGGTCTCGTCCGCTCAATCTGCTGGAGTTTGTCTTCACATGCTGGGATAGACAACTCCCCATCTCACCGAGGGTTTGAGACCCGTCGGCTACCCTCGCATGATTTAGCCAGCTTGTCGCGGCTGTTGCCCGGGGTGTGGCCGCTGTCGCATACAAACAGCTACGAGGAGCCACAGGTGAGAGCTGAGTGCCAGGTGGGGAACAAAGGTGGACTAACCGCCTGAAAAGGACATGACATGTTCCCCCACCAGAGGTGTTATCCCTCCCTGACACCCCATACACCCCTACATAGCTATAGTGACTACAGGAATGGGTCAGTGATTGGGTAATCCATCCACTTCAAAAGGACATCAATCATACCAGAACCCAAGAAGAAAAGGTTAAGCCGTCTCTATGACTATTGCTCAGTACTGTGATAAAGTGCTTTGAAAGATTGATCATGGTTAGAATTAACTCCTGCTAGAGCAAGGACCTGGACCCGCTGCATTTTGTCTACTGCCACAACAGGTGTACAGCAGATGTAATCTCATTGGCTCTCCATTTATCTTTGGTCCATCTGAACAGCAGCAATACCTAGATCAGGCTGCTGGTTACTGTTTACAGCTCAACATTCAGCATCATTATTCCCTCAATACTAATCAACAGCCTTCAAAACCTGGGCCTCCGTACCTCCCTCTGCAGCTGGATCCTTCATTTCCCTATTGAAGACCATAGTCAGTGTGGATCAGGAATAAGATCAACCCCTTGCTGACAATCAATGTTGGCACACCTCAAGAATGTGTGCTTCGCCTATTGCTCTACTCTCTCTGAACTCATAACTTTGCGGTTAGACACAGCACAAAACCATCTATAAACTTGTCGATGACACAACCGTTGTTGGCAGAATCTCATATGGTGATGAAAAGGCCTATGGGAATGATATAGATCAGTTGATTGAACTGTGTCAGAACAACAACCTTGCTTTTAATGTTAGTAAACCAAATGAATTAATTGTGGACTTCAGGAAGGGGAAGTTGGGAGAACACACACCAGTGTGTATATATTGTATTTTTTATGTATTGTATCGTACTACTGCCACAAAACAAGAAATTTCACAGCACATGCCAATGATAATAAACCTGATTCTGATTCTGCAGCAAACGAGACATGTTATAGTAAGACTTCACATCATTCTCAAGCATGAGTCAAGACTGTGATGGAATACTTTCTGCTTGCCTGCTATCATGCAACTCCAGAAACTCCAAAGATACCTGATAGCACCTTGACAGTGACCTCTTCGACTGCTTTGGTCATTTATTCTTTTCACCACTAGTGCACACTGGCTTTGGTGTGTACCATTTTCAAAATGAAGCCTTTAGCTTCGTTCACCAAGAAGGACTGGTGCAGCAGGCACAATGAAACACTATTACCCACAGGCTCCCTCTTTGCACGTCATCTTGACTTGGAAATATATTGTCAGTCTTTCTTTGTTTCTCAGGCTGAGTCCCAACCCTCCCCCCAACAGCATTGTGAGAGCTGGTTCACCAGAAATGCTACAACAATTCAAGAAGGCAGCTAGCCATTGCTTTCCAGAAGGCTATCAAGCTGGACTTGCCCAGATTGTGAAAATTTGATTTTAAAATAGTGCCATATTTCCTTCAAGAAGGTAGGCAGGGAAGAAGTGAAGAGGGAGAAAAATCAGGAAAACCTAAGGGTTAAACTGATGAGCCAGGTCCATTTATTGGGTCTTAAATTGAGACATTTAAAGCAGTAATGCAACTGAGGCAGCAGAGTTTATCTGACCTGCACCAAACCTGACTGCAGAACACTTGATGCTGTCACTAGGCAGAGAGAGAAACTGCCATGTTCCCAAGAGTCTCATCCTTCACCTTAATGACAAACAGCCTTCTGTCAGCTGGCACGCCTTATACAGTTTAATAAGGAAATTCATTGTTGATTGCATATCCACATAATCATTCGGGTCCGTGGCAGAGAAGAAAAATGGATGTCACTGGTGCACATTATGACCTGCTGTAATTTATGAATACTTAGCTAATGTAAATAAGGTGCGTAAATCTTCATGGTCTATGTCGCTTGTCGGGGAATATTTCCTTCTCTAAATCATAGGAAGTCCCTGCTTTACATTAGCAAATTGCTTAAGCAGCATTTTAAATAATAAAGAGGGATATGATTTAATTTTTAAAAATAAAAATCAATTCATTGTCCTTCAGCTCGCTTGAATGATATAACCAGCCTGCTTTCCAGTACTGGACTAATTGATACTCTCTCCATCTCACATTGACATGTCTAATCCCTCAAACTAATCGGGGGCTTTCTCCTAAAGCCCTTCAGGGAATTTGTGTTTCCTTCTGTTATCAGATTATATACCTTGTCCTCTTAGAGAAAAAGATTGACTAGTTTCATTAATGGCAGAAAGCATTTAATCGATGCTTGTGCTTTATATTCATTGTCTGACAGTTGACTAAAATCCTCTACCAATAATTTATAGCGACACCATTGTAATTCTAATATTCTCAAAGGGTCTGCTTGCCTTCCTCATCACTTCATTTGATCTCTCTCTTTAACTTTTTTTAGCTCATGATGTCTTCAGGTTGGTCACTCTGATGAGAGCAGAAAGCCCTCAACAAGAAGGAGGTCTGTGATAAATCTATACTTGTGGAGTGTGAATACTGTGTGGAAGATAACCAGCTAAAATCTGCTGAGCTTGCTAACATAAGCAGCCAATTATCATCTATGGGTTATCTCACCTCATGATGGGATTCAGGAACACTAGCAGGAGAACAGGAAACTACAAGGCAAAGAAGATAGATTATCCCCTCTTATAGGGAATAAATTACAGATACATGCAAATTTATGATCCATTCAAGGTGTTCAAGCTGGTTCAAAATGAGGTTATTTAGTGGATTATTCTCACTTCCCATAACTCGTCCACAGTTCTGTAAGAGAATGCTTTTCAAGTACTTAGGTGTTCAAATATGAACAGTGTTTATGTCTCTATGACACTTTCACTTCCAGATCTTCAGGCATGAAGTAAAATTGCTTCACTTCCCCTCTAATTTATGTACCTATTCTCTTAAAATTTCTGGCCTTTAATTATTTACAGTAGATCTCGACAAATGGAAATAACTTCAATATTTTTATCCTTTCCAGTCATATTTTAGTACATTTCTGTGACAACTCCCCATTGGCTTTGTTCTACTGACCACAACCTTAAACCTAGTTAGTTTCTGCTCATGACTGCCATCATTCAGGCTCTCTAACAGTTGAGAACCAGCTCTTCCTCGGCAAGAAAAGGGTCAAATCAATACAAGTACATTCACAGCAGTGAAACAGCAGACAGTCAAAGGGCGACCTCTTTTCTTTCAAAGTCTTTAATTGTAAATTACAGTTGCTTAGTTAAAACAAACAAAGTATAGCTTCACTTACTGTCCTTAAGCTATTATGTGACTGGCCACACTTCTATTTAATAATGTGTTTCATCACAAATTGACCGTGTAGAAGCTTTTGTAGAACTATTATTTGATAAAATGGATGCACCTCTAAAGTGAGAGAGGAAATGAGCGAGCAAGGCAGTGAGTAATTTTAAGCGTCATGCTAAATGGGCAAAGCCGATCAAGTGAAAATTGTACATATTGTGTACAAACAAGACAGCTTGATCCTGTATGAGCACAGCTAATTGTCAGGCTTTAGTGTGTCATTCTTTTATTATAGATTAGAGAAGAATTAGAATCATTAGTTCCACATGATGAGTTCTTGTGTAGCTTCAGAATAGAGGAGCTTCATCTACCATGCAAATGTGAGAAACGTAAGATGGAGAAGCAGAGAGAGAGACTAGGTAACAGGAAGACTGCAAGTGTGTCTACATTAGAATAATATGATCATACAGTTTTCCAGACATCATGAAGAGTTTTCAGTCACTGTATTTCCAAAGTACCATTGTTGTTATTTTCTTGTAAAATCAGGTGACTAATTGCTGATAACAAGCTCCAACTAATAATATAATAACATGATAATCATTGCAATTAATTGGGGGATAAACACTGACCAGATCAATCCCTGGTTCTTCTTTGAAAAGTGTCATAATATCATTTGTATCTACCTGAAGAGTTGGGGTGAGGAGGCAATACAGTGTATTAATTCCTTCAAGATGACACTTTCGACTGAGGTTGTAATATTTTCTTTCTGACATAGAAGGCAGCTGTTCAGCCCATTGAGTCTATACTGGCTTTAGAAAAATCCATTCATTTCCATTCCTGTACTTCCTTCTGTGTGTGTGGCTTGTTCTTTTCCATGCCTTGTGGTGCATCGGATGACAAGCTTGCCATTTCTTTAGCATTTTATGTCTGTTTTACACTCGCTCAATGCTCAACCCGGCACGGATGAAAAGCATGCTAGGAGGTGGCTAGATTCAAACCCAGGACCACTAGCCTCGAAGTTCAGTGTGGATGCCACTACACCACCGGCCGGCTTGACTTCCCTGTAGCCCATACTTCATCACACAGCCACTAACTCAGCTACACTTGGTACAATTTGCAGAGACCAGTTAACCTAACAATCCATACATTTTTGTGATCACATATACAGCTCCTGAGGTCAGTATCATCTCTGAGATACTGAAGCTGTGAGGGAGCAGCACTGCTTTGAGAGTTTTCACAAATGGTCATTCACATATTATCTGGTCATTGCTTTAATTACCACCTGTGGAACTATGTTTGAGTACAGACAATTGCTAAGTTTTGATGTGTCATTCTTTTATTATGGGTTAGAAAAAAATTAGAAACGACTGCTGTATTTTCTACTAAACCGAAGCGATGATATTTCAAACTAAATCCACTGGATGACAACTGTTTGGAACTTCCTGAAGATGAGATGAGCAAATGGAAGTTTGTTTCCTTTCATTTTCAATGGAAGTTGTTGACCAGTCACTGTCATGGACAGGGTTCCTGGAAATGTCATGACAGAGGTGACTGTGAGCCATGGATGACTGCTTATTCTGCAACCTGTTCACAGAGCTGAAGTCAGAGATGGAAGGAGTGAACATTTTCATGAATTTCAAAGTTCCATCCTGGAGGCATCTATTCAAATCTATATTTGAGATCACGTCAGTAAAACTTCAATTAAGGGGCTCACACTGAAAGTCTGTTATCAGCAGCTTCAAAGATAACAAATGAGAGAATATAATTGTGCTGTAATTTAAATGGAATATCCATCATTGGGAATGAGCAAAGGGCTTTGAATCAACCAATAGAATATACACGTGATCTCAATGTTAAGCACAGTGTGACTATACTTTTGAAGTTTCCCCATCATTTGAACATGTGCTAATTTTTATTTTAATTTATTCCACTCCCGAAAATTGCAGGCTTAATTTCTGACTGGCCTTGTGGCTCGTAGAGTGAATGAATTTAGAGGCGTTAGTTAGGGAAGTGAACGGGTCAGGCAAGGGTACCACTGCTTGCTGATGCTCAGGCTTCCCCATGTGGGAAGAATATGGTTGCCCTGAATAGAGCTGGTCTTCCTTCACCTGACCTCCTGCCCCACCACTGCAGATAGCTAGTGTAGAGATGCAATTCTGCTATGGACATTATTGAAAAAGAACCAATACTTTCAAAGTGAGGGTTATCCCAATGTGGACGGCAGCATCATTCCATTCAGTAAATGATAAAGGGTGAAAGGATTATAGCCAGGTGGAATGAGATTAATCATGGGAACAAGGTGACCCACACATATACAAAATCTGTATAGCTGTTGCACCATAGCAACCTAGTTGTCCTGATGAAGGACCATAATGTATAAGAGAGATGTAGGGTAAGAAGGAAAGGGAAAGCACAGTGGTTCTCAGGTTCTGCAAGCTTTTTAATAAGACATCTTCAGAGTAAGATTCAGTCACAGGATGTTTTTGCATCTAAAAGGGGTACCACAGCGTGGTGAGATTCAGAACTATACTTATCAGTTTCCATTCCCCACAAGGGCAAAGGGAGAAGAAGCACCAAACAAAGGTCTGGTGTTTCCACAATAATTGAAAGATTATTAAGGAGGAAAATCTCTGTGCACTGGGTTCCAAATACCTTTATGCCCAAAGCAGTTAGTTCTTACTCACAAAACTGACTATGTGCATGATGATTGTTACCTGTCGGGAAAAGCTGTGAGAAACACTTGGCAGAAAATAAAAGGTATACCGTGGATTTTTTTTGCTATGTAATAAATTAAATATTGGCCAAACTCCAATTGTCTAAGATATTTGACTCTACAACATTGATAATTCTTGGAATGCCTGCAACTTCAATCATGGTCTGTCATCAGTGGAAAGGCACTGAGCTGGACACTAGTTGTTCTTTGTTCCTGTTTCTTATTTGACCCACTGTGAAAGAATGTTTGGAAACACTATTGCATGGTATGACTATCATTGCCTCCATCCAACAAATGGAAGAACTCTAGCACAAGAGAAGTCGTGGTCTGAAAGAATGATGTTCATTAGCATAGCACCGCCTATGGGCCGGAAGAACAAATTACAATGACGGAAGGCAGTTAATGTGCCTGGGAAGGAAGGATAATCCCAAATCTAGCATAGAGAAATGACAGACATTGTTTGAAGGGGAAAATTTTGTCAGTAAACAAGGAGGAAGGTCAAATTCTACACATAGGAGCTGAGTGAAGGGCGACATAGCTGGATAGGAAAGGAAGTTCTATTGCCAGTGACTGCATGTTTGGTTTTAAGGCAGCAAAAGGGCAATACAGAGCCATGGAGTGATTTGAAAAAGTGAAACTTGGTACCATGACACATCAATGAGCCATTCCACCAATAACAAGTCAGGCCATGATGGAACCCTCTTCTCTTGCCTGGAGAGATGCAAAACTCACAACTCCCAAGGAACTTGGTGCCATCCAGGACTAACCAGATTACTGTACTTGAACCCATCAATCACCACATAGTCGTTTCCTACACCATCAGTACAGAGTGGCTCCAGTATGAACAGAATGCAGTTCAATTAGTCCCTAATCTATCTGAATGCACCTCCTAAATTTGCAAGACCTACGACCTAGGAAGATAAGGCAGTAGGTGCCAAGGAACACTGCCACATGCAAGTTCCCTCCAAACTGCAAACCTTTAATCATCGCTGGGTCTAAATCCTATAACCTCAGAGCCAACAGGACCTGAAGGACAGCAGTAGTTCAAGACGATGACTCACCAACACTGTCTCAAGGGCAAGTAGGAGTGTGCAATAAATGCCGGCTCTGTTAGTAATGTCCAAAGCCACCCCATTCTTCTCAACATTTATAAATTAACAGAAAGTATTAGAAGACAAGATGCCAAAGAGGTGAAAAAAACATAAAAGAGGCAGTAAAATCACACCACTTACCATGAAAACATTAAACTGGAGATCCAAATAGCTACATATTACACAGTTATTCTGGAATTGCATATTTACCAAGGGTGCCGTACTCCTCAGCACTATCTAATGGAAATTAGCAGTGGCAATTTTGTGACAGAATTGCATTGATAGAAAACACAGTTAGTACACTTAACATGCATCTACCCAGCAAAATCACAGAATTATTTGGTAAACAACAACTGAGCCTACTAAACGGAAAATGCTGCATATCCAAAGCTGCTAACAATTTTAGACATATGCAAAATCATAATTTGTGATTCAAGCATGTCAATAAAGCCATGTCAGAGGTAAAGTCATTGTCATTAACCTGAAGATGCTCTTGCATTCATTTGTGTGAGTTAATTAAACTCCCCAAAGCCGTCAGTCTTCCTATCTACTGCCTCCAGTCACTGCTAAAATGAAAACATTTCACGAATTGATGGAACACAAGGGAGTGACCCCTGAGTTAAGTCTAATTCTTTATAGTAGTTTATAAACAAGATATAGATGAAGATGGAATCTGGATAAATAACTACCCTCTAAATATACTGCAGCAACTTGACAAATTTTCTTTGAAAATTCATCCCAAATCCACCATCTCTGCTACCTAAAAGGACAATGGCTGCCAGTACTGGAAACAACACTATCTGCAGGTCCTCTTCCAAGATATACATCATATTCAACAAGTCAGGTAGGTAGCATCTATGGAAGGGAATAAACAGACAAAGTTTCGGGCCAAGAGTCTTCATCAGGATTGAAAAGGAAGGGGACAGAAGTCAGAATAAGAAGCTGGTGAGAGGGGAAAGAGTACAAACTGACAGGTGATTGCTGAGTCCAGGTGAAGAGAAAGGTGGGTAAGTAGAGGTGGGGTGTAAAGTAAGGAGCTTGAAGGTGATAGGTGGAAAAGATAATGTATCTAATTGGAGAGGAGAGTGGACTATGGAGGAAAGGGAAACCAAAGGGAGGCAATAGCGAGTGAGGAGAAGAGAAGAGGTGAAAGAGTAGCAGAATGGGGAATGAAAAAATAGAGGGGAAAATACTAGAACTTAGAGGAATTGATGATCATGCCATCAGGTTGGAGGCTATCCAGACGGAATATGAGGTGTTGCTCCCCCAGCCCGAGCTTGACTTCATCGTGGCAGTAAAGGAGCCTTCTTCCCCTTCCTCCACCTTCATATTCTGACTTCTGCCAGATGAAGGGTCCCGGCACGAGGCATTGACTCTTTATTCCCTTCCTTAGATGCTTCCTGACTTGATGAGCTCCCTCAGCATTTTCTGTGTGTTGTTCAAGGTTTCCACAGCATCTTCAGAATTTGTTGTGTTTAAAAAATACATCTCCATTTCTTCATTTTCTCTGCTCTGAGTCATAGAACTCACTACACGAGAACCTTTACCAGATGTATTGTGTGATCATCTTCTTAGTGAAAATCAGAGGTGCAGGATACATTGGTAAATTATTTTTCTGTCATTTCAAAGTAGAAAGTAAATTTATTATCAAAGTACATATATGTCACCATATACAACCAGAGATGTATTTTCTTGCGGGCATTCACAGTAAATACAAAGAAACAAAATAGTAATAATAATAATAATAATAAAGTTTAAGGAAAATAATAAGGAAAAAGGTTTATACAAGACTTTGAAACTAAATTTGATCACCAGCCCTAGCAAAGAATTACCAGCAAACACAGAGATAATGAAATTCTGGTATAATAGCTGATTAAACAGGGTGACACACAATCAAGAAGCAAGCTCAATTGGGGAGGAGGGAAAATGTACACACACAGTTGAAGAAATGCAAACACCTGAAGTCACAATAGATATGCTAAAAGCAGTTATAAAAAATATCCACAACTGGAAAATTACCAGCAGTGATAATGTTCATAATTACTGGTTTAAAACATTTACTTGCCTTCATCTGTACCTATTAATACATATCAACAATTTTCTTGAAGATCCTGAAAAGTGCCCGAATTTTTGACAGAAAGTAAGACATATCTCTTACCTAAAGCAGGATACACAATTGAGCCCATCAAAATATCACCTTTTTACTTGTTTACAAACTGTATAAAATATTTCTAACATACGCATCTCACAACTCATCAGCACTCACTGAGATAACCTCAATATGCTTACAGAAGAACAGAAAAATATGTCATAAGGGTATGAAAGGTTGTAAAGAGCAACTGGGTTAGACTTTTAAATTCTAAGTTAAACCCAGAGGAAAAGCAGAAATTTTTCATGTTGTTATATCGACTACCAAAAAGCATTTGTTTCTGTCCCACACTCATGGTTAACAGAAGATCTTAATATATATAAACTATTTACAATACTTGTGAAATCCCTACAACATCTGATGAAACATTGGTGTACTATAATCACCCTTTCTATTGACAACCTAAAAAGGACACACAGTTATCAAAGTTACCCAATTCATTTTCTCTCTAAACCCACTCTGTTTTTGCCTTGCTTTAAACCTGCTGTCTAATTTACTGAATCAGAAAAGAAGAGGGTATCAAATCAGAAACAACCAAACAAATTATATCTTGACACACCTTCAAAACATGGAGAATTTGAAATTATACACTTCATCAGTAAAACTAATGCAATTGATTCAAATAGTTCTTTCTTTTCTTTTTAAATCTTTTTATTGAATAAGTATACAAAAGGGTAAGCCATATAGGCACTAATACACTGTTAGAATATAAAATTACAGGAAATATTAATACAGAAAAAAAAGTGACACAAACAATGTAATTTAAACATAACATACTAAGGTAACATAATAGTATACTAATTTTTATATATATGTATCAATAGAGAAAAGGAAAAAAACCCCCCCAAAAAAAACCCACCGTGCAACTAAACTAAAAGCAAAGCGAAGCAATGGGCTAACTTGGAACCAAGTAGAGTTAAAGAACTTAAAATCATGTCCTCAAACCCGACCTCCATTAAAAACAGTAAAAAAAAAACCAAGAAGGGTATATAAATATGGGAGCAAAAAAGAGAAGAAAAAAAAATTACATTAAGTGAAAATATTGAATAAAAGATCTCCAGGTTTGTTCAAATTTAAGTGAGGAATCGTAAAGATTGCTTCTAATTTTCTCCAAATTCAAGCATAATATCATCTGAGAAAACCAAAAAAAGGTGGTTGGAGCGTTAAGCTCTTTCCAATGTTGTAAGATACATCTTTTCGCCATTAAAGTAAGAAATGCAATCATTCTACAGGCTGAAGGAGAAAGATTACTGGAAATTTTAGGTAGTCCAAAGATAGCAGTAATAAGGTGAGGAGAGATATCTATATTCAATACCTTTGAGATAATATTAAAAATGTCTCTCCAAAAAGTTTCCAGAGTAGGACAAGACCAAAACATATGAGTTAAAGAGGATATCTGCCCCGGACATCTATCACAAAAAGTATTAATATGAGAATAAAAGTGAGCTAATTTATCTTTGGACATATGTGCTCTATGAACAACTTTAAATTGAATTAGGGAATGTTTAGCACAGATAGAGGAAGTATTGACTAATTTGCCCCCAGTCATCCACGGAAATGATAAACCCCAATTCCTGTTCCCAATCTACCCTAATCTTATCAAATGGAGCTTTCCTAAGTTTCATAATAATATTATAAATTATAGCCAATGCACCTTTCTGACATGGATAAAGGTTAATTATAGTATCTAAAATGTATGTAGGAGGAAGCATTGGAAAAGAAGAAAGTATAGTACTTAGGAAATTTCTAACTTGTAGATATCTAAAAAAATGTATTCTTGATAAATTATATTTATTAGATAATTGTTCAAAAGACATAAGGGAACCATCTAAAAATAAATCCAAAAACTGTGAAATACCCTTAGTCTTCCAAATTTGAAAAGCACGATCCGTAGAAGAGGGAGGAAAAAATATGTTACCTAAAATAGGAATCGCTAGCCCAAATTGGTTAAGATCAAAAAATTTTCTGAATTGGAACCAAATACGTAAGGTATATTTAACTATCGGGTTAAATACCTGTTTAAGGCGTTTCAAATCAAAAGGAAGAGAGGAACCTAAAATAGAGTCAAGTGTATAGCCCTGAACAGATTGTAATTCCAATGCTACCCATTTAGGAATGGATAGTATATCCTGGTCAAGTAACCAAAATTTCATATGTCGAATATTGATTGCCCAATAATAGAATCTAAAATTAGGTAATGCTAAACCTCCATCTCTCTTAGCTTTCTGTAAATGTATTTTACCCAGTCTCGGGTTTTTATTTTGCCAAATAAATGAAGAAATTTTGGAGTCAACTTTATCAAAAAAAGATTTTGGAACAAAAATCGGTAATGCCTGAAATATATATAGAAATTTTGGCAGAAAAAACATCTTAACTGCATTAATACGACCAATCAAAGTTAAATATAAAGGAAACCATTTAGATGAAAGTTGAATAATCTGGTCAATTAAGGGTAAAAAGTTAATCTTAAATAAATCTTTGTGTTTACAAGTAATTTTAATCCCAAGATATGAAAAATAATTATTAATCAATTTAAACGGAAAGTTATGATATAAGGGAAGTTGTTTATTAATCGGGAAAATTTCACTCTTACTAAGATTTAATTTATAACCTGAAAAGAGACTAAATTGTGCTAATAACTCTAAAACAGCAGGGATAGATTTTTGAGGATTAGAAATATATAAAAGTAAGTCATCAGCATAGAGTGATATTTTATGGGACTTTAAGCCCCGAGTTATCCCAGTAATATTTGGAGATTCTCAAATGGCAATTGCAAGAGGTTCTAATGCAATATCAAATAATAAAGGACTAAGAGGACAACCTTGTTGAGTACCTCGAAAAAGAGGGAAAAAAGGTGAGTTTAGAGAGTTAGTACGGACCGAGGCCACAGGAGAATGATATAACAGTTTGATCCAGGATATAAATTTCGAGCTAAAATTAAACATTTCAAGCACCTTAAATAAGTAAGGCCATTCTACTCTATCAAAAGCTTTCTCAGTATAAAGAGATAACACACTCAGGAACATGTTGTGAGGGGGTATAAACAATATTTAACAGTGTGCAAATGATTCAAATAGTTGAACTATTTTCTGAGGATATAATCATGGACTTTGGACTAGGTAAGTGCAGAACATTAAACATAAAGAAAGGCACAACAGAGCTAATAAAATACAAAACAGAGCAGCAGGATACAATACAACCGATGGATGACTATGAAACATATAAGTATCTGGGATATCACTCGGTGGCATTCGTTCGTCTCGCAAGACCATGGATCTGTGCCTGGAAAGTCTTGCTTGTCCTCTCCGGGGTGCTGGCCTGGGCAAGGTTGTATGGAAGACTGGCAGTTGCCCGTGCAGCAAGTCTCCCCTCTCCACGACACCAATGTTGTCCAAGGGAAGGGCAAGGGCCGATACAGCTTGGCACCGGTGTCGTCGCAGGAGTTGCCAGAACGAGGTTGAAGACAACGTCGGACTGCCTTAGGGACTCCAGCTCTGGATTTGTCCTCAGGGCGTAAACTAGCAAAGAAAATAGCATAGTGCAATAAAGAGAAAACGCAACAGAAATTTCTTCAAGCTGTAAGAAAATTTGCCAATAGTAAAAATATATCAAAGGCAATGAACATTTTCACTATACCCATATTAATGTATTCTTTTGGCATAATATCGTGGTCCAAAACTGATCTGGAAAATAAAAACTGAAATGACAAATTTTAGAAAACACCATGTATACTCGAATGCACTTAGATTAACGCTATCTAGGACAGAAGGAGGTATAGGAATAATACACGTAAAAAGTTTACACAACAATCAGATAAAACTGGTAAAGAAATATCTTCATCGATGAAAACAGGATTCTGCACTCCATAAAGAGCATATGCAATTCTGATAAGAAGTACCCACCACTAAGCTTAAATGAAAGCACAACCCGCAAAATGAAGGCATTATCACTAGAGAAGAAAAAGTTAACCAACGGAAGAGCATGACACTCCATGGAAGATATCCAGTATCTGAGTAGACTGGATGTTGACAAGAAAGCATCGAACGCCTGGCTCAGAGTTGGAGACTTCGCCCCAGAACCAGAAGGGTTCCTTGTGGCAGTATAGGACCAGATGGTTAACACAAAAAATATCAAAAATTCATTAAAAAAGACTAACAAATCTTAAGATGGTAAATGCAGAGAATGCCAAGAAAAACTAGAAATATCCAACACATTACAGTTTGACTTACTGGTTACTTACACAGGCAAAATCAAGTGACAAATATCATTCACCAAAATCTTGCTTTAAAATACACACTCATTAAAAACACCATTTTTAAAATAAATATAAGCCTGATCTAGTTTTAGTGTCAGAGTCCTACAAATTATATTACGACCGATCCCTTATTACAGATAGGACGATCTATAATAACTGTCTGGATATAATATTACAGGATAAACAGGCAAGAGTACATTTCTTAATAGATATAACTATTTCAAACATACATACAGAAATCAAAAAGTGAAAAACACCAGAAATATACTGAAATAAAAGAGGAGATTGAAAGACTATGGAACATGAACAGGATATACATTGTCCCAATAGTAATATTTATAACTGGTATCATCCCAAAGTCACGATATAATTAAACAGCTAGGTCTACACAACAATATTTATGTAAATCTCCAGAAAGCCACATTACTAAACACCGCTAGAATGGTCTGAAAGTTCCTAGCAATTGAGAAATCAGTGTGCTTGCCCATGCCAGTGTCTCAGGTTTTACCAGCTTAAGCTGAGAAAAATGAATATTAATAATATCCCATGAGGGGATTTCTGTCCCCCATTGCCCGCATACCCAGATGATGGATTGGAGAATGCCCTGCAGATGTGCAGAGTAGGTGGGAAAACAAGCCATGTTGGTCCCCAGATTGTGTGGTGCTCTGGTCAGCATCTGTTCTCCAGGTTAGGGGCAGCTGAAACCTAAACCTGGCTATAGATACAAAAAGCAATACCCTTTCACTTCAGACATGGAGACATGTCAATGGCTGCTGCCTGGGGGTTGCCAAGGCATACCTGGAGCAAGTGCGGGTGTCGCAGCAAGCAAATCTATAGTGGTGCACTGCTGAATTGGTGGGCAGGCACTGGGAAACCCAAAAAAGATACAGCAGGCATTCAAAGAAGCCCACCTACACCAGAGGTTACGACGACTGCTGCAGGCGTTTCTCAGGGGAGCAATCCACTTCCAAATGAGACCGCTCAAGCAGTTAAGAGAAGAAAGGCATGCATGAAATGGCCATTATAAGTAAACACATTCATAATGTGTGTGTATTTTCGAGGAACGGAACTTTAGTCTGACATGACAGCATACAGAGACAAACTTCATCAGCAGTTTATAGCACAGTACCTCTTCTTAAGTAAATACACAATAAATAACTGATTAACAAAGAGTGAGAATGAAAAAAATAATTTAATCCCAATACACATGTTAAATCAAATAAAAAATGAAGTATATTACAGGATAAACAAGGAAGAACAACTTATTAAATAGACTGACTATTCCAAAAGCACATAAACATACAAAAATCAATAAGTGAAACACCAGAAATTTGGTGAATTAAAAGAGGAAATTGAAAGACTATGGACTATGAGCAAGGTATTTATTGTCCCAATGGTAATACCTACAGCTGGCATCATCCCAAAGTCACTACACAATAGCATTAAACAATGAAGCCTGCACAACCCATGTAAATCTCAAGAGAGTCACAATACTAAACCCCACTAGAATAGTCTGGAAGTTCCAAACAATTGAGAAATGAGTGTACTTGGCTATGCCCATACCTCAGATTTTATCAGTTTGAGCCGAGAAAAGAAAAAAATAAGCAATAAACATCGAGAGTCCTTGAAAGTGAGTCCATTGGTTAAGGGAACAGTTCAGTGTTCGGGTGGGTGAAGTTGAGTGACATTATCCCCTTTGGTTCAAGAGCCTGGGTGAGGTGTAATACTTGTTCTTGAACCTAGTACTGTCGCTCCTGAGGTTCCTATACCTCCATCCTGATGGCAAAAGTGAGAAAATAGAATGGCCTGGATGGTAGTTGTCCCTGATGATGAATGTTGATCTTCTGCAGCCCCACTCAACGTAGATGTGCTCAATGATTTGGAGGGCTTTACAGGTGTTGGACTGGGCTATATCCAGTAATTTTTTGTAAGTTTTTGCAATTAAGGACATCAGTGTTTCCAGAGCATGCCACGATGCAACCATTCAATATACTCTCCACTGTGCGTTGAAAGTATCATGCCAAATCATCACAAACTTCTAAGAAAGTAAAAGCACTGCTGTGCTTTCTTTATAATGCAACTTACCTGCTGGACCAAAGACAGATACTCTCAAATGATAGCACTGAGGAATTTAGAATTGCTGGCTCTCTCCGCCTCTGATTCCACGCCACCCCCACCCCCCGCCACCCCAATGAGGACTGGCTCATGGACCTCTGGTTTCCTCCACCTATAGTCAATAATCAGCTGCTTAGTCTTGCTGTTATTTAGTGAGAGGTTGGTGCTGTGGCACCACTCAGCCAGATTTTTACTCTCCCTCTTATATTCCAAATTAGCACCACCTTTCATTCGGCCAGTGACAGTTGTGTTGTCAACAAGCTTCAATATGGCATTGGAGCTTCAAGATGGTACGAGCAAACACATGGCTGATGGTGATGTCCTGCAGACAGTTCATTTAACTACTTCTTTTACTTCTTCTTCTTCAAAATATAATTATATTACTCAGCTGTGTGGGTTCGGAATCTGTGATTTACATTTCGGTGGTTTGCTTCTGAGCCGATTGAGCAATTTCACGCTTTGCCATCTCCAAGGGAGCTTAATGTGGTTTGGAGTGGAGTGTGTCATCTGCAAGCCTGGAGATGGGGCATGAGCCCATGATTGGTTCCATTGCTTCTCTCTGATTGAGGTGTTGCGGGCATATGTCCATGGTCCTCACTGGTTGAGGCATTGAGCAAGGTTGAAGTTGATGAGGACAAGACAGGAGGATGGGTAGGTGTTTGGCACCATCTGCCTGAATTTGACTAGTCTTCCTCTCCCTCTCGCTAGTTGCTGTCGGAGGAAAGTGCAGGAGTGTTGATATCAACATTACAAGGATTGATCGACAAGTTCATTGCATTGAACTTCTGCTGCTAAGTTAACAAATTTCACATCACGTGCCGGTGGTAATAGACCTGATTCTGAGGTTGTGGACTTGCTTTGAGAGACTTTGAGGTTCATGTTTCTGTGTTCCTGGATTCTGGTTGCTCTTTTTTTTTGGCTGTTTTTGAGCGGGGAGATTGATGCAGACTGGAGTGCTTCAGTGAAGAATGGCACTATGGCCTACAGTGGGCTAGCTACATGGCGCCGAAGTGAACTAAACTAAACACTACTGGACTCATGGTTTGATGTTTGGTATTTTATGTGTTGTTTGCTCATTTTTTGTTATCTGTGCAATTTGTTCTTTTTTCGTGTGTTGGGTGGTTGCTGTTTGCTTGAATGGGTCCCATGATATTTCTTTGTTTTGTGGCTGCCTGCAGGAGGATGAAACTCAGAATTGTGTTTTGTACACATACCTTGATAATAAATGTACTTTGAATCTTTGAATCTTTGGAGTTGTACCTAGCCTCACAGTCAGATGTATAAAGTAGTAGAGCAGGGGACAAAGTACACAGCCTTGTGGTGCATCTATGCTGATGGTGATTATGGAGGAGATGTTATTGCCAATCCAAAATGACTGGTGCTTGCAAGTGAGGAATTTGATGGTCCAATTGCAAAAAGAGGTAATGAGATCTAAGTCTTCGAGCTTATTGATCCGTTTTGAGAGGATGATAGTATTGAATGCCAAATGTGGTCCATAACGAGCATCCTGATGCATGCACCTTCACTGTCCAGATGTTCCAGGGTTGATTGAAAAGCCAATGAGATACATCTGCTGTGGACCCATTGCTCCAATAAACAAATTGGAGCAGGTCCAAGTCATTCATCAGGCAGTCATTGATACGTTTTATCACAACCTTTCAAAGAACTTCATCACTGTGGACTGAAGTGCTATTGGGTGATTGCATTGAGGCAGGTTACTACGTTCTTCTTAGGCACCAATATAACTGATGCCTGCTTGAAGCAGATGGGTACCTCAGACTGTGGAAACAAGAGGTTCAAGATACCTGTGAACACTCCGGCCGGTTGATCAAACCAGGTCTTCGTACTCGGCCAGGTAGCCTATCTGGGCCGAATGCTTTCATAGTCATAGTCATACTTTATTGATCCCGGGGGAAATTGGTTCCATGGGCTCCCCCTCCTAAAGAATTTTCTCGCATCGGCCTCAGACTTGGAAAATACAGAGTCGCCACCAGCTGTGGGAGTTTGTGAACGTACCTTCACATTTTGATGGTCAAAGTGAGCATAAAAGGCATCGAGCTCATCTGGGAGTGAAACATTGTTGTCACGTATGTCGCTTGGTTTTACTTTATAGGAGGTGAGAGCATTCAAGCCCTGCCACAACTGTTCAGCATCCTTCAGTGATTCATCTTTGCTCAGGAATAGTCACTTTGCATGTGAGATGGATTTCCAGAGGTCATACTTAACTGGGTGTATTTAACTTGGTTACCTGACATAAAAACCACTGATCTGGCCCTCTGCAGATTGCGGATCTCTTGGTTCATCTAGAGCTCCTGGTTGGGGAAGGCTCTGAATGATTTTGTGGGGACACACTCATCTATGACCATTTTTTATGAAGTCTGTGACAACCATGGCAGATTTGATTTGATCAGAAACTGTAATGAGTCCTTGAACAGGGTATAGACCACCGACTCAACCGACTCAACCGACTCAAGGCAATCCCATAGCTGCTCCTTTGCTTCCTGTGACAACCCCTTTGTTTCTATCTCTAGAGACTTGCTCTTTAGCCTCTGCCTGTATGCAGGCAGAAGGAGCAGAGCATACGATCAGAATTCCAGAAATGTGGTCCAGGGTTGGAACGGTAGACATTCCTTATCATAGTATAAGAGCGGTCAAGTGTGTTAGGACCCTTTTGCTGCAGGAGATATGTTGCTGGTATTAAGTGGGCAGAGCTTTCTTCAAACAGGCTTGTTTGAAGTCCCCAGCAATGATTTGTAAAGCATTGTGTTAGGCTGCTTCCTGTTTTCTAATCTTCACTCAATACCTGGAGTTATATTTTGCATGTTATCCATACAGATAATTTCATCTCACCAATGCAGGAAAGAATAGTATTGGAAATGCAAAACTAGAATTCAGAACATAGCGTTTCAGTTACGGAGAAGGTGTAATGTGACCAAGGCTATGAAAAGGTGTATTTTGGATTAAGATTACATTTTATTGTCCAAGATGTCCATTTAATATTCTTATAACAGCGCAATAGCAGGATAGAGCTGGGTTGAATATACTTTCAGGCTTTTGTATTTTCTACCTGATGGAGGGAAGAGAAGAGGAGAATGTCCAAGGTGGGAATGGCCTTTGATATGATTACTACTTTACTGAGGTAACACAAGTGCAGGCAATGTGGAAGCTATTTGCTGTGATATGTTAAGCTGTATCAACAATTATCTGTAGCTTCTTGTGGTTTTGGACAGAGCAATAGCCATACCAACCTGTGATGCCTCAGAGAAAGCATTTCATCCAGATGCATTATGGGCTAGTATGGCAACTGCTCCGCCCGAGACTGAACAGCAAACATTAGCAAACTCCATGTTCCAACTTAACCTCCAAAAGTCATATGAGTAAAATGAAGCAAAGAATAATATCAATTAGTTTCTATCATTGAATTCCATGCAGCTGAAGGCGCAGGCTAACGACTAGATTGGGACATGGTCCACTGGCTTCACAAGACTATTTTGTTCCATAATGTGCAAATGTACTGATGTGTTGAGGCTGGGTAAATTGTGAAAATGGATATTTCTATCCATAAAATTTCTTAAATTAACTTCACTTGACTAAATTGCAAAGAGAGTTGGGTATTATATTAGATGACCTCAGCATGGGCAGAAGGTTTAAATCTACTTTGATTTTGGCTCCCCTGGTCTGAGAAAGAGCATATTAATGGTACTTGAGGGACAGAATATAAACAACCATATTGTTTTCCCTTTTTGAAGTTGAATTTTGAGTGGCTAGAATGTTCCCCTGGCTCTATACCCACCAATAAAGAGACTTTTCACAGAAGAAAGGCAGGAAAACAGTATGTATCACATTTAAACGCATTGTCATAACACACACCATTTCAAGCACAAATGACACAGTTCAAAGTAAGGTCCCATCTGATGTATGATAGCTTGCAATGAGATGCTTAAAAAATTGATCCCATTTTGATCAAAGGAAAAATGTGGATGGAGACATCAGATGTTTGACTTTCAACGAATGGTCTGGCCGTAAAATTGAAGGTGCAAATCAAGCCCATTGGCTGAACTTTATTGCTGCTCTAGATTGAATGCTTTCCTTAAGTGGTCAGACTCCTGCACTCAGATACAGGCCATCACGTAAAAACAAACAAAAGTAAAAGACTAGCACAACAAAATTATATGAATGAGAACATGGAAAAGTCCTTTATGGGATAGGCACTCCACCATTCTGAAAGTAACTGTTACCCACTTAGCTACTAGATAAGCACATGGCCTTCATCTAAAATGCCAATACTAACAGGAGACTCAGGAGATAGGTTACAATCGATTCCAAGAGAAGTTCCTTATCATCTGGCACTTAGATGTTTCAGTTGGACAAAGTCTTGACCAAATGTTACTATCTCCAACACTGGAACACTTGATAAAACATGCCAAGGATGGTGCGCACACTCCCTTGATAAAAAGCAAATGGTGGCAATACAGCCCATTAGGTTTGTGCTCACTGCCAGCAGAGAAGAAGAAGAAGAAGAAGAAGAAGAAGAAGAAGAAGAAGAAGAAGAAGAAGAAGAAAAAGAAGAAGAAGAATATCTTTATTGTCATTGTTGTGGAGCAATGAAACACAGTTTAGCAGCTCAACGTTTTGCAGCATGACAAAGAATATATACATAAAATAAACTCTAAAACCTCAGGAGTGCAGTCCAAAATTAATAATATATGGGTGGGGGGGGGGGGGGGTAGGACTATTGCACACCTGCCATTCCTGGAAGTGTGATGCACTTAGCTGCCGCCGTCTTAGGAGGGGGTCAGGAGAAGGGAAGGGGATGTTATACATTTCATTGCTTGTGGGTAGAAGCTGTTAAGGAGTCTCTTTGTTTTTGTCCTTAATGCTCTGTATCTCTTCCCAGAAGGTAGAGGGGAAAACAGGTGATGTCCAGGATGAGTGGGATCCTTTGAAATACAAGTAGCCTTCTTTTGAAGTCTGCCAGTGTAAATGTCTCTGAGGGAGGGTAATGTTGTGCCAATAACCCGCTCTGCTACCCTCACCACCTGCTGCAAGTCCTTCCTGTTCTGTTCTGTGCAGCTGGCAAACTACACTGCACAGTAATACGTCAGGAGGCTCTCTGTAGTTGTCCGATAGAAGTTGATCAGCAGGTGATGAGGGAGGAGAGCGTGCTTTAGCTTCCTTAGGAAGTAGATCTTCTGTTGGGCTTTCCCTACCTGATAAGAGATATGGGCAGTCCAGGTGAGGTCAGCCGAGATGTGGACGCCGAAGAACTTGAAACTCTCTACTCTCTCCACCTCTTTCCCGTATATGTGCAGAGCAGAGTGCTCAACGCGCTTTGATTTCCTGACGTCTACTATCAGCTCCTTGGCTTTTGTGATGTTCAAGTCCAGGTTATTATGACAACACCATTCTGTCAAATGCTGTACCTCCTCCCTATAGGCTGTTTCGTCACAGTCTGATATGACACCTATTAGGGTGGTATCGTCAGCAAATTTGACAATGGTGTTAGTGGAGTGAATGGTAAAGCAGTCATAGGTGAAAAGAGAATAGAGGATGGGGCTGAGAACACACCTCTGTGGTGTACCGGTTTTCAGGAGGAGAGTAGATGGTGTGTGTTCTCCCATCCTGACACTTTGGGGTCTCTTACTCAGAAAATCCAGTATCCATGAGCACAGTGAACTGCCAAGGCCCAGGTTGCTCAATTTCTGCACCAGTTTGTAGGGGATGACTGTATTAAAAGCTGAGCTGTAGTCCACAAACAGCATTCTTACATAGGTGTTATCCTGATCCAGGTTTGTAAGGGCTGTGTGGAGAGCTGTGATGACTGCATCCTCTGTCGATCTGTTTGCACGATATGCAAACTGGTATTTATCAAGGTCAGCAGGTATGACAGACTTAATATAAGACAGTATGAGTCTCTCAAAACATTTCATGATGATAGGAGTTAGAGCAACTGGGCGATAGTCATTAAGGCAGTTCACTGTACTTTTCTTTAGTAGGGGTATTATTGTGGCTGACTTAAGGCAGGTGGGGACTACAAACTGTAGTAGCGAGAGGTTGAAGATGGTAGTAAATACTCCCGCTAGTTGATCTGCGCAGTCGTTAAGAATCCTTCCGGTGACTCCATCTGGGCCAGCTGCTTTCCTCGTATTGACTCTGCGCAGGTGGATCTGACCTGGTGTTGGTGTTGTGGCGACCCACTTTCCAGAGCACACGAACAGGCTCACGAAACAGCGCGCGCAGGCAGAGGGTCGGCCCCAAAAAGGGCGCCAGGCCATCTTCACCAGCAGGGGGAAATTCCCACGCGCAGAAAGGGTCTGGGAATATGCATTCCCCACAGCAGTCCCGCTCCAGGGAGGGCGGGAACGGGAAGGCTTTAAAGCAGGCCGCGATGTTTGCATAAATCTCTTTATTGCAACTCCAACTCACCGACTCTGTGTGGTTATTCTAGCGCTGTGAGTAGCACACCACTACATTTGGTGACCCCGACGGCCCAAACGATATTTGGGCCAGAGATGACCGACGCCGCATCTGTTCACGCAGTTTTGTTACAACTGCCAAGCTTTTGGCCGCTGAGACTCCGTCTGTGGTTCGAACAGACAGAAGCACAATTCCACATTCGGCAGATAACCTCGGAGTCCACTCGCTACTACTACGTGCTGAGCTCTCTCGACCAGGAGGCAGCTGCACAAGTTGAGGAGTTTATACAGTCGCCCCCAGAGGACGGCAAATACACAGCATTCAAAGCCCTGCTCATAAGGACTTTTGGACTCACACGGCGCAAACGAGCACGCCGCTTAATGCTCCTGGATGGTTTGAGAGACAGACTGCCATCGGCATTAATGAATGAAATGCTGGCCCTGGCTGAAGGACACAAACCCTGCCTCATGTTTGAGCAACTGCCCGAGGACATACACCTGCTGCTGTCCGACGCAGATTTCAGCGACCCCCAGGAGGTGGTGGCCCGGGCAGATGTGCTGTGGAATGCCAAGAAGGAGAGAGGGGTGCCCGTTGCACAGATCACTAAGCCACGTGCCCAACGACAGACCAGACCAGGCCCGACAGCAGAGCCCAACGAACAATTGTGCTTCTACCACCAGCGGTGGGGCACAGAGGCCCGCCACTGCAGACCACCCTGCAAATTCCCGGGAAACGCCAAGGCTCAGCCGCCGCCGATTGCTACGGCGGCTGGCCATCAGGACAGCCTCCTGTACGTCTGGGACAAGCAGGCGGGATGTGGATTTTTGGTCGACATTGGAGCGGAGATCAGCGTTTTACCTCCAACTAGTTACGACACCTGCAACAGAGAACCAGGACCCACCCTGAGGGCCACAAATGGCAGCACAATACGAACCTATGGCACCCGCACGGTGCGGCTACAATTCAGCTCCAGCCGGTTCACGTGGGACTTCACACTAGCTGCCGTGGCCCAACTACTCCTAGGGGAGGATTTTCTGCGAGCCCACAGCCTGCTGGTTGACCTGCATGGGAAGCGATTAGTCCACACCAAGTCTTTTCAAACGTTCTCCCTGGGTGAAGCTAAGTTGCCAGCCCCACACCTGGACTCCATCACGCTGTCCAACGATGAATTCACCAGGGTTCTGGCGGATTTCCCATCAGTACTGATACCGCAGTTCACGGCAACCATGCCCAGACACGGAGTACAGCACCACATCCCGACCCAGGGACCACCCCTCCAAGCCCGTGCTCGAAGGCTTCCCCCGGACAAGCTCCGACTGGCGAAGGAGGAGTTCAAGAAGATGGAGAAATTGGGGATCATACAATGGTCTGACAGCCCATGGGCCTCCCCACTGCACATAGTGCCCAAGGCAACGGGGGCTGGAGACCATGCGGTGACTACCGCAGACTGAACGAGGCTACAACGCCAGACCACTACCCTGTGCCGCACATTCAAGACTTCGCAGCAAACCTACACGGCGCAAGGATCTTTTCCAAGGTAGACCTCTTCCGGGGATACCATCAAATCCCGGTACATCCGGACGACATCCCCAAAACAGCACTCACCACCCCGTTCGGACTTTTCGAATTCCTCCGAATGCCGTTTGGTCTAAAGAATACCGCACAGACGTTCCAGCGGCTAATGGACGCGGTAGGACGCGACCTGGACTTTGCATTCACCTATTTGGACGACATCCTCATAGCCAGCGGTAGTCGGCAGGAGCATCTGTCCCACCTTCGCCAGCTCTATTCCCGCCTGAGTGAATTCGGCCTTACAATCAACCCGGCCAAATGTCAGTTCGGACTCGACACCATCGAATTCCTGGGCCACAGGATTACTAAAGAAAGGGCAACCCCTCTGCCCGCCAAAGTAGACGCGGTCCGCCACTTCCCCCGACCCAACACAATCAAAGGCCTGCAGGAATTCATGGGTATGGTGAATTTCTACCACCGTTTCCTCCCCTCAGCAGCCCGAACCATGTGCCCCCTGTTCACTCTGATGTTGGGTAAGGGCAAGAACATTACCTGGGACAAAGAGGCCGCGGCCGCTTTTGTTAAAACCAAAGAAGCCTTGGCAAATGCCGCGATGCTAGTGCACCCCAGAACGGACGTTCCTACTGCCCTCACGGTGGACGCATCCAACACAGCAGTCGGTGGAGTGCTGGAACAACTCATCGAGGGTCGCTGGCAACCCCTGGCATTCTTCAGCGAACACCTACGACCACCCAAACTCAAATACAGTGCTTTCGACCGGGAGCTATTGGCACTATACCTGGCAATCCAGCAGTTCAGGTACTTCTTAGGCCCTTCACCGCATTTACAGACCACAAACTGCTTACCTTTGCGTTCGCGAAGGTGTCCGACCCCTGGTCGTCCTGCCAGCAGCGACATCTGTCCTACATCTCCGAGTACACGACGGACATCCGGCATGTCTCGGGAAAGGACAACGTCGTGGCGGACGCACTATCCAGACCTACCATACAGGCCCTGTCCCAGGGGGTGGACTATGTAGCGCTGGCAGAGGCACAGCAGGCAGACGCTGAGATCCCCAGTTACAGGACTGTGGTCTCCGGTTTACAGCTCCAAGACCTCCCCGTAGGCCCAGGTGAGAGGACCCTACTATGTGACGTAGCTACCGGCCAACCCCGCCCCATCGACCCGGCAGCCTGGCGCTGGCGGGTTTTCGAGTCCATTCACAACTTAGCGCACCCCTCCATCAGGACAACCGTCCGGTTGGTCTCCAACAGATTTGTGTGGCATGGGCTGCGTAAACAGGTCAGTGAATGGGCCAAAACGTGCATGCAGTGCCAAACGGCCAAGGTGCAGCGGCATACCATGGCTCCGCCGCAGCGGTTCGAACCCACCCGCCGGAGGTTCGACCATATTCATGTGGATATCGTGGGGCCCCTGCCAGTGTCACGAGGAGCGCGGTACCTCCTAACTATGATAGACCGGTTCACCAGATGGCCAGAGGCAGTCCCGCTCACCGACACCACCTCCGAATCCTGCGCCCGAGCACTGATCGCAACCTGGGTAGCCCGCTTCGGGGTACCGGCCCACATTACCTCCGACAGGGGCGCCCAGTTCACCTCCAGCCTGTGGTCAGCTATGGCCAACCTTTTAGGATCACAGCTACACCACACAACTGCCTACCACCCACAGTCGAACGGACTAGTGGAGCGTTTCCACCGTCACCTGAAGTCAGCTCTCATGGCCCGCCTGGAGGGGCCTAACTGGGTGGACGAGCTTCCCTGGGTCCTGCTCGGAATCCGCACGGCGCCCAAGGAAGATCTGCGCACCTCGTCGGCCGAGTTGGTGTACGGCGCACCCCTGGTAGTCCCAGGAGAGTTCATACCAGCACCAAGGGGGCAAGAGGAAGAACCCACAGCAGTCCTGGACAGACTATGGGAGAGGCTCGGTAACCTGGCCCCCATACCCACTTCACAGCACGGACAGAGCCCGACCTGCGTACCCAAAGACCTGCAGAACTGTAAGTTTCTTTTTGTACGATGGGGTGGACACCGGACACCGCTACAGCGGCTCTACGAGGGGCCGTTTAAGGTGATCAGGAACAACGGGTCCACGTTTGTGCTGGACATTGGGGGGAGAGAGGAGGTTTTCACGGTGGACCGACTCAAACCGGCCCATGTGGACTTGGCGCAGCCGGTCCAGGCTCAGGCACCGCGGCGCAGGGGCAGACCTCCCAAACAGAGGCCGATCCAGACAGTGGACATTGGGGGAGGTATCGCCAGTTCTGGGGGGGGTTGTTATGTGGCGACCCACTTTCCAGAGCACACGATCCAGCTCACGAAACAGCGCACGCAGGCAGAGGGTCGGCCCCAAAAAGGGCGCCAGGCCGTCTTCACCAGCAGGGGGAAAATCTCGCGCGCGGAAAGGGCCTGGGAATATGCATTCCCCACAGCAGTCCCACCCAGGGAGGGTGGAAACGGGAAGGCTTTAAAGCAGGCTGCGAAGTTTGAATAAATCTCTTTATTGCAACTCTAACTCACCGACTCCGTGTGGTTATTCTAGTGCTGTGTGTAGCACACTGCTACAGTGTAATTGTATAAGGTCATCCTTCTCTGTTACTGCTGACTGGGTGCCAACTTCTCCATTCTGACTGTCAAAGCGAGAAAAGAACTGGTTCAGAGTGTCTGGCAGTGTCCTATCTGAGGAGTTTGTGACTGTATCGCTGTCCTTGTAGCCAGTAAGAGTCTTTATCCCCTGCCACATACATCTGGAGTTGTTATTGGTAAAGTGCTCCTCTATACGCTGTTTCTATCTGCGCTTGGCCTCTCTGATGCCGCTTTTCAGGGCTCTTCTTGCCTGCCCATAGGCCTGTAGGTCCCCAGATTTAAAAGCAGCATCCCGTGTTCTTAGCAAGATCCTCACCATGCTATTGAACCAAGGTTTTTGGTTGGGGAACACCTTAACAGACTTTGTGTCCATGACATTCTCAGCACAAAAGTTTATATATGAAAGAACAGCTGATGTGTGCCCTTCCAGATCTCCCCCTTCATCAAAAAGTGATCCCATTACTCCCATTTTCCCACATATTGCTCTGCAACCATAATTTCTTACCTAGGGATAAATCATATGCTCAGTAAACCTCTCAATGCATCTTTGGGATGTGGGAAGAACCAAAGTGCTCGGAGGTCACGGCGGGGGCGGGGGGGCATCCAAACTCCCCCAAAAAGCTAGGGAAACACGAGGAAATCTGCAGATGCTGGAATTTCAAGAAACACACACAAACATTGCTGGTGAACGCAGCAGGCCAGGCAGCATCTCTAGGAAGAGGTACAGTCAACATTTCAGGCCGAGACCCTTTGTCAGGACTAACTGAAAGAAGAGCTAGTAAGAGATTTGAAAGTGGGAGGGGGAGGGGAGATCCAAAATGATAGGAGAACATTGACTTCTCAAACTTCCGCTAGTGCCCCACCTCCACCTCATACCCCATCTATTAATTATTTATTTATATACACACATTCTTTTTCTCTCTCTCCTTTTTCTCCCTCTGCCCCTCTCACTATACCCCTTGCCCATCCTCTGGGCTTCCCCCTCCCCATTTTCTTTCTCCTTAGGCCTCCTGTCCCATGATCCTCTCATATCCTTTTTGCCAATCACCTGTCCAGCTCTTGGCTCCATCCCTCCCCCTCCTGTCTTCTCCTATCATTTTGGATCTCCCCCTCCCCCTCCCATTTTCAAATCTCTTACTAGCTCTTCCTTCAGTTAGTCCTGACGAAGAGTCTCGGCCCGAAACGTCGACTGTACCTCTTCCTAGAGGTGCTGCCTGGCCTGCTGTGTTCACCAGCAACTTTGATGCATGTTGCAAAAAACTAGGGAGCGGAGTTTGATGTTATGGTCCTCTTTCTACCAAGTGAATTAAACACTAAACATGAGAGAAGATAAACTATAGCAGTTGAAGGTAGGAGGATAAATCTTCATCATTTACCCTAAGCACTTTCCATCTCCCTAAAGATGTGTTCCAGCTGCTGAACAGTTACCCGTTGGAATCCAAGATCTTGACAATGCCCTTTCAATAAATTTATTATAGGCCATCTGTTCCCAGTCATTTCTGCATTAAACATGACAGAGAGACACATAGTCTTCCAGAGTTAGATTTTTGTCTGCTATTATTTTATTCTCTGGCCGCAGGAGATCATGTGCATACTTAACCTCCACCAGACCTTCAGTAATTGCAGCATTTTATTTTCATTAAGATTTAATTTTTTGCTTCGGTTGTGTGGTAAATGGGCGTGAAAATTTTAAGTGGCTGAACTGCCCCAGTGGGAAATTAACAATGAATATTCTTAATTTCAAAACCGAAGTAGAGAATGCTCCAAGGTTAGTGATATAGTCAAGCCACAGTGCAGTTGTATTATTGTATACCTATGTTGGCTCAATGTAGTCTGAGTACTGCATATTTAATGCATCTTCAATTAGTCCTTTCAGTTAAGGATTGCTTCTGTTTTATTAAAGAAAAGAACACCTATAATTTATATAATACTTTTCATAAGCCCAGAAGGTCCCAAATCACTTCAAATCAATGGAGCAGAATTTACAGTTAACAGCAAGGCACCTACACCTTATCATCTAAGGTAGACGTTTACTTGCCTCAGTCAAACTCCGAGGAGAAAGTTGAAGGGAAAACTGATGACTCCTTATGCAGTTCTTAGGGCTTCTTAGGTCACATGGATGGGAATCTAAACAAGCTTCGTCCTAAAGAAAAGCCAAGGTGGTTTGTCCCAAATGACTGTCAAGCGATAGGGCTGAACTTGTATTCTCAATGTTATTCTGAACAAAGAAAATATGTTTTTAATGTTACAGTCAAGATCAACTAGACATTATTAATTGATAAAGTTTCTTCAAACAATAGTAAAGAAAAACAAAGATAACACACTGTAATATTAAAAAAATATATCCAGGAATCTGAATGAACTACTGGTTACCAAAGCCCCTGCAGCCAACGAGAGCAGTGGGGAGGAACCCCCAGGTCATTCTGAACCAGCATAAATCCTACAAGTGGAATTCCCACTGCAACTACTAAGGACCACAAGATTCTTCGTTTCCCACTGTGAAATTTAGGAGGTGGATGGATTGGGCAATGATGTATCAATGAGATGTGGTGGCTAGTGTAATTAAGTAATACAATGTATTGGAAGGATCTGCTTTTCATCTTAGGACAATTGGGCTGAACCTTGGTGGAACTTAAGAGTGAGCCAAATCGTGGAATAAAATCTTTCACAGAAAGAATCTGAAATACATACAAAGCAGGAGAGAGACAGATAGGTACTTAAAGAGCATGACGTATAAAATTATAACAACAATATTGCTATTCTAATGCTTGTGACTAAAAAAAAAATCAATAAACCATATTTGATGCAAGCTTCAGTAAGTGATATCATAATGGATGTCTTGATTTAAGTTTCACTAGAGCAAGTGGCTTTCAATGAATATCTCAAGAAAGGAGGAAACAAAAGAATTGTGGAGAGATTTAGGGAGGGAATATCAATGATCAGGGATGAAAACTTCATTAACAGTAGAAGAATGAATAATGCTGGGAGTATATAAAAGACCAGAAATACCTGAACCTAGGGATCCTAAAAGCCTGAAAGACTGGAGGAATTTCAGATATGGGGAGACACAAGGCCATGAAGTGATTTGTAAATGATGATAAGGATTTAAACACTGAAGCTTTGAGGGAAGTATAGATTATCAATTAAAAGGCTAATGAACTATAACAAGTCATCGGGACAGAATTCTGATGGGAGAGTATATTTTAAAGTGAAGAGGACTTGTATGTACAAGGACTAAGGAAACTGATACACACAATTATTTCAGCTTTGGAAGAGTTTTTCAAAGAGGGTTTAGGATAGAGAATGACAGGGAAGAAATGAAAATAGAGACAAAATAGGTGAAAGCTTTATTACAAAGTAAATTAGATTATAGAAATAATGTACTTGCACCAATCTACCTGTGTACCTACGCTGTTCTGAGATTTCTTCATCTTCCTTTCCTCTAAGTTAACTTGCTGAAATGCTCTCTTCTTTTTTCACAAACTGAAAGAATGCATTTCACAACTCCTTGATTTGAAAAAGGCTCTCCTTGCTTTCTGTTCTGAACTTTTGCATCTTAATCTCCTCAGTGCTCTCTTTTTTAAATCAAATTTCCCATTATAGTTTTATCCAATAAATGGAACATTAATGTGCCCAAGGAAGATTTTGACTGGAATGTAGGTCTAGTAAGGGTGCACAGCTGGATTGTTAATGGGGTGGAGAGTTTTGTTAATGAGAATTTGGATCTTGAATTCATTACATTAAGTATTGGGAACCAGTGGAAATTGTCAAGGGTAAGATCATGGGGAGCAAGAATTTTTTTTTAATGAATGCTGTATCTAATCTAAGGTAAAAGAAATCTGTCGTGGTTTCTTTTTCAGATTAAAGTTTCACCTGCTAGAAGGTGTATAGCAAGGATCAGATTTGAGGATGCTGCTTGCAAAGAAACGGACAATTGACACATATTGTCTGGGCTCACACACGAAGAATAGTTGGGGTAATGAAACAGAGCTTCTTCATCAGAGCAGGAAACTCATGAAGTAATGGAAAGGGCACTTGAAAATGCTGCAATGCATTATAAAGTGATTTATCGAAACCAAGAATACCAGTATCACAGATAACATCAATTTCAATAAGTAATTCACCACATCTCGAATTAATTTCCACATCACACCTCTGCATTCACGTAGAAGGGCAACCATGTGTATTTTATTGGAAGTGAATTTAATCATAGGTTCATGAGGACTATGAGAGCTTCTAGGAGTCTTCTCACTCTCTTCTCCAGGCCCAGATAAAGGAGCTCCATATGTAATATATGATTCACCATTTTTTAAGTTATTTCATTTATTATAATCTTGATTCACTATGCAGAATCCAGTAATCAGTTCCTTTATCATTGATTGCTGCTTTTTTTATTCTATCTACAAGCCTATCATGACATCTGTTCCAAGTGTTGATTATATTTCACTGAGTTGAGGCAGCCTTTACATAACCAGCTTTAACTCATTGTGCCTTACTCAATTGCTTGTTCACTAGATCAAAGCACTGCCATAGAGCCTGGGATTGTCTGCTGAACACGACATCAAGATGAGCAAAAATTACATTTCTTCACACAGAAGGCTATAGAGATTCAGTTCCTATGTTCAAGGTCAATAGATTCTTAGATATTAAATAAATCAAAGCAAATAGAATTAGTTCAGGAAAGTGACATTTTTGTAAATGATCAGCCAGGATCTTAAGTATCAGAGCAGGTTTCAGGATCTTCTACGTTCAAAGTTCAAAGTTCAAAGTAAATTCTATTATCAAAGTACATGTATGTCACCAGATGCACCCTAGGATTCATTTTTTTCTAGGCATAATAACCATAACAGAATCATTGGAAGACCACTTAACTAGGGTGTTCAACCAGAGTGCAAAAGACAACAAACAACGCAAATGCAAAAAGAAATAATAAGAATAATAATAATAAATAAACAATACATATTGTGAACATGAGATGAAGAGTCCTTGAAAGTGAACACATTGGTTGTAGGAACATTTCAATAATGTTGCAAGTGAAGTTGAGTGACGTCATCTCCTTTGGTTTAAGAGCCTGAAGATTGAGGGGTAGTAACTGTTCCTGAACCTGGCAGTATGAGTCCTAAGGCTACCGTACCTTCTTCCTGATGGCAACAACGAGAAAAAAAAATGTTGTGGGGTTGGGGGTTCCTTAGGATGGATGCTGCTTTCCTGTAACAGTTTTTCACGTAGACATGCTCAATGGAGAGCTTTTCCCATGATGGACTGGGCTGTATCCATTACTTTTTGTATGATTTTTCATTCAAGGGCTTTGGTGTTTCTAGGACTGTGATGTAGCTAGTCAATATACTCTCCACCACACACTTATAGAAGTTTGTCAAAGTTTTAGATGTCATGTAGCATCTCTGCAAACTCCTAAGTAAATAGATATGTTGCCATGCTTTCTTCATAATTGCACTTACTAGCTGGGCACAAGACAGATCCTCCAAAATAGTAACACTGAGGAATTTAAAGCTGCTAATCCTCTCCTCCTCTGACTTTTCAATGAAGACTGGCTCATGGATCTTTGGTTTTCCTCTCCTGAAGTCAATAATCATCTCCTTAGTCTTGCTGACATTGAGTAAGAGGTTGTTGTTATTACACTACTCAGTCAGATTTTCAGTTTCCCTCCTATATGCTGATACATCACCATCTACAATCGTGGTGTTGTCAACATCTTGAATGTGGCATTGGAACTATGCATAGCCACACTGTCATAAGTGGAAAGTGAGTAGAGCAGGGAACTAAGAACACAGCCTTGTGATGTATCTGTGCTGTTAGAGTTATGAAGGAGATGTTGTTTCCAATCCAAACTGACTGGGGTTTTCAAGTGAGGAAATCCAGGATCCAATTGCCAAAGGAGATATTGAGGTCAAGGTCTGGGCATGGAATGGTAGGCATTCCTTATCTTAGTGTAATAGTAGTTTGGTATGTTGGGACCTCTGGTGCTACATGTTATATGCTGATGGTAATGGGAAGTTTTATCAGTCAAGCAAACCTGGTTGAAGTCTCTGACTATGATTTGAAATGCATTGAGATAGACTGTTGCACTCAGATACAGGCCATCAAGTAAACACAACCAAAGCTAAAAGCCTAGCACAATAAAATTATATGAATGAGAACATGGAATAGACCTTTATGTGACAGGCACGCCACCATCCTAAAAATAACAGTTACTCCAAGCTATTCGATAGGCATAACTGAAGAATAAAGAATAAAGATGAGAAACATCACTTTAAAGTACTTGCACAAAACGGATATCCACAGAACTTCATACAAAGATGCCTACGAGGTTGACAACACACCAATCAAGAAGTGACGCAATGGGGCATCCTTCCATACATTCAAAATATCTTGGAAATGATGGCCCGACTGTTCCAAGAACATAGAATTTCAGTCACGCATAAGCCAACAGCAATGCTGAGTAGAGTACTTTGCAGACCAAAAGAACAAACAAAGCTACTGGAGAAGACCAAGGTGGTCAACAAAATCCAATGTGGGGACTGCAGCAAATATTACCTTGGCTAAACTGGGAAAAAAACTATCCAGAAGCATCCATGAACATCAACCGGCTGCAAGCGGTATGACCAAAGCCCTCTAGTCCCTACCCATGAAGACCGAAAGGGGCCCAAATTTGTCTGGGCATCAGTGAAATTCATGGCACAAGCAAATGCAGCATGCAAGAGAATTCCTAGAAGCATGCTTTTCCATGAACAATTCTCTAAACAAGCATGCAGACCTTGAGCCATTGTAAGAATATAGGAATTTGAAGTCATTCACCCTGCTCTTTAAGATGGTTTAATAGGTGGCATAGTGGCTAGCTCAACGCTTTACAGTACCAGCAACCCAAGTTCAATTCCCACTGCTGCTTGTAAGGAGTTTGTATGTTCTCACTGTGACTGCGTGGGTTTCCTCCAGGTGCTCTGGTTTCTTCCCACATGTTCAAAGGTGTACTGGTTGGTAGTTTAATTGGTTATTGTAAATTGTCACGTAATTAGGCTAGGACTAAATTGAAGGATTGCTGGGTAGTACAAGAATGCCTACTCCATGCTGGATGTCAATAAATAAATAAATAAATACATACATACATAAATACATAAATAATATTTTATGTACATGCAAGTTTTACAATATCTGACTGGTGGATCCCAGAAATCAAAAAGTGGTAAAGAAATTTCAGATAGACTGAAATAGTGACATTATCTTGGTGATGAAACAAGCTTGGAAGGTGGTAGGATAATTAGATTAATAGCTTCAACAGTCAACAGAGCAACTGAAATACCAGGACTGATAGTCAATGGCTATTGATCTAAGAAGCTAGGGAACTTAATTCCAGAAGTTAAATAAAATATGACTTTCTTTACAAATCAAATGAATTTTCAAGATTATTGTTAAAATCTCATATGTTTCACTTAATTTCTTCCCTGAGAGATCTTACATGGATTTGAACACAAAACTGGAGCACATAAATTTAAAACAAGAGAATAGAAGTTTAGAGATAACCTGGGGATTGAAAAAAAACATGAGGATCTGGAATTTACTGCCTAATGATGTGGTGGAGGTAGGTATACCGACAACGTGAAGTGTTTGCTGAAGGTTGAAACCATTGAGGCATTGAAAGTTACAAATCAATTGCTGGTAAAAGGGATTGGTACAGAAAAGTATTTAATGGTTGGTATGGATGCAATGGGCTGAAGGCCCGTTCATGTATGAAGTATGGATAACTCCATGATAACAACATTTGGGAAAGTCTTGGGAAATTAAAAAAAATGTCATTAAAAAGGGTTTGAGCATAGGATTTGACAATTAAATGAAGAAATATTTAAAGCTGAAGGTGGAGATGAAATAAAAGTATGGAATAAAATGAAGCAACAGCAATTGGATACAAGAAGTGATACAATATACTGAGAAATAAAATTTAACAGTTAGGTCAGTGGAAGAGTGAAAATCATTTACCGTTGACTCTGAGGAACAGTCTATTGGAGATTCAAGGTTACGTGTGCAAGGAGAAAATGCTGTAGATATTATAGCCTGAGGATGGATATGACATTAATATAGGCAATATCAGACACTTCAAAGAGATATGATTGAAGGTTGGCTGCTTATATAAGAGGGGCACAGACAAAATGAAAAGATTTGATGTTAGCTTGCACCATGGGAGGAGTGCTTCAGTTTGGGTGAAAGAAAGGTCTAAGAGAAATGTCGAGCAATCTTTTAATTGTGAGAGATCCTAAGTCAAGAGGAAATGATGGGGAATTTTGAAACCATCTATATGCCATATAGATGAAGTGATATAAATCTTTGACTTCAGTTTAATTCTCAAGTCCTCATGAATATTATATTAACAGAAAATTTCTGTGGCACAGTGGCACAGCTAAGAGAGGAACCTCATGGTTTCAGTGCCCAAGGTTCAAACTTGATTTCAGGTGCAGAGTGGTGTTGAAATGTTCTTTACATGACCTCGAGATGTTCTGGTCCCTTTCCAGATCCTGATGACATGGAGGTCAGCAAGCTACTTGGACAGTGTAAATTTCTCCAAACAGAGTAGACAAGCTGTTAAATGAAGGGGAAGGTTGATGAGCATGTGGGGAGAATAAAATGGGATATGTTGGGTTTACTGTATAAATTGATACATGACGTTTGGTGTGGATTAGATGGGCTGAGAGGTCTGATTGAATGCTGTACCTCTCTATGACTTTAAGGAACTAAACAGAGCAACACATGTGTGCAATGGTATGGATAACAGAGAGTTTAATAAGAGTGAAAATTCTGGAGCAAGCTGACCACTGGACATATAAACTAGGGAATAACCATATATTGCTTTAACTATCACTTGCCTTAGACTTCTTCAGATTGAATGAAAAATGTCATAGAGCAGGAGTAAAGCACAGTGGGTTGACTAGCTGGAGGAAAAAGCAGTTCTGAAATAGTGGATATAAGGTGGGGGAAATCATCAGGAAATTTTAAAATACAGTTCCATGATTTCTGAAGGAATAGTAGCAACTTCGGAGCAACAGTGGAGACGGACGAGGTGGAGCTGTGTAATAAGGAACTGAGGAATAGAAGCAGGATGGCTGTGTTGCAGAAGGTCACTGTGGTAGATGGGGCCTAAACAGTCTAACTAGAAAGTTTAAAATTGACTCAGAAAGATTGCAGCGAGATGGGGCAGTGGCAGTAAAGGGAATATAAAAGCACATTGATCTTGGCAATGGAAAGGACACAGCTGAAAGAACTGAGCTGTGGATCAAGCCCATAATCCAGGTGGCAGTGAAGAGGGTTAAAGAAAAATGTAAATACGTGTGTTCTGGGTCCTAAAAAAGAAAATCAGCTTAATACACCAGAGCTCGGGAAAAGGAAAGTCTAATTTCAGAAAATGCGCAACATCACATTAAGTCAAAAACCCTGCCAGACAAAAATATGTCACTTCTTATGAGTAAATATGCTGCTGGCCCCCAAACTTGATAGTCCTGTGATTGCTTTTCCTTGCTGCACTATTTCAAGATAAAAAATAACAGCACAATACTCAATAGTTGGTACAGTGAATAGTCTTTTATTTTGCAAATTATTTAACATTACGGGAACAAGCAGAGAGAAATAGTAGATACCAGAAAGTCCCTATTCTTTATTATAAGGTTAACTAATCATTCAGAGAGAGATAAAACTAATTGATTGCAGAGAGTATATACAGATAGATTCATTGCCTACTCTGTGTGGGTGCAATAAATATTTCAAAACAAATCAGTGGCAATAGACAGGGAAAAAATGAAATCATAATTAATTCTATGGGTGTCCTGAAGAAATATTGATGATAAGGTACCCTTTCAAAGCACTCCAGGGAGTTTTACATCTCTCGGCCTAGAAATTCATCAAACACAATCCAAAAGAACTAGAATTGCTAAGTTGAAATTCCTTTTAAAAATAAGTAATGCAATATTAGCCAAGTTTCGGGGTGCCTTGAAGCTCATCTCTACTATAGTACCCTTATTTTGTGACTGAGATTTTATTATTCACTGGCACCATTTCTTTTGGGTCATCCAAGTGACATCAATCAAGATATAGTGCCCAGATTTTTATGTCAGCAGGTTTACAAGCACACTGTTCTGCACTCACAGAGCTGCTTTTACTCATGCTGAACACACCAAGAAAAAAAATTATTTAAAGTGGTAATTGCATGAAGCCTATATTCACAATGTAGATGAAGACAAGATATCAAGTACCCTGACATGTTCTGGGAGGACATACTGCAAGCTAATGAGATCAAGACAGAGAGTATGTGTGTGTGCTGGGAACCACAGAACAAAGAAATGTGGTGAAGGGCGGGCCTAGTAATTATCAATGTAAGAAGGTAGGGTGGTACAGACAAAGTTCTGTGAACTGACTCTGGACACAGAAGAAGCAGGTAAGGATGGCCACCCATTTTTTGATTCCATTTCCCATTCCCATTTTGACATGTCAGTCCATGGCCTGCTCTACTGTCACGATGAGGTCACACTCAAGTTGGAGGAGCAACACCTTATATTCCGTCTGGTTAGCCTCCAAACAGATGGCATGAACATCAATGTCTTGAATTTCTGGTAATGTTCCCCCTTTTCACCATTTCCCTTTCACTTTTCCCTCTCTCACCTTACCTCCTTACCTGCCCATCACCTCCCTCTGGTGCTCCTCTGCTTTTTCTTTCTTCCATGGCCTTCCATGGTCTCCTATCAGATTCTCCCTTCTCCAGCCCTGTTTCTCTTTCATCAATCAACTTCCCAGCTCTTTATTTCACCTCTTCCCTCCTCCAGATTTCACCTATAACCTTCGTCCCTTACCCCCACCTTCTCACTCTGACTCCTCGTCTTTTTTCCAGTCCTGATGAAGGGTCTCGGCCTGATTCGTTGACTGTACCCTTTTCCACAGATGCCGCCTGGCCTGCTGAGTTCCTTCAGCATTTTGTGTGTGTTGCTTGGATTTCCAGCATCCGCAGATTTTCTCTTGTTTGAGATAAGGATGAGTTGTATCTTCTACCCTGCAGAAGGGAGAATCTGATGAATTTCAAAATGCAAACTCTCTGGCCAAATAATAGAGTACATGTGTCTTGTTTTCCTGATCCTGAGATGTCTATTGTGACAGATAATCAATGTTGATGTGGGCTGTGCTCTAAGTTAATGGTGAAATAGGAGAAATATTTGTCTTGTTTACCCTTGTTGAATGACTTTAGACTAGCGAGAGTCCTGGGCAGGTGAAAGAGTTAAGAAAGCCTTAAGAAAATTGGAAGAAAATCATATGAAATGTCCGTCCAACATATCAATAGAAACAACACTTGGAAAAGTAATTGTAAAAGGAAGACTACCATCCCTGTCAGTTGAGTCTGGCCAGTTCATCTCACATCAATTCAGATCAGATTCATTTATTTATCACATGTACAGAAAAACCTGTATTGAAATGTGTCTTCTGTGTCAACAACCAGCACATGGCCAGCCCACAAATGTCGCCACACATTTTGGTGCCAACATAGTCTGCTACAATGTTTGGCAATACAACAGAGAACTGAACAAAATTGAATACATTAAGCCAAAAATCAACAACACAAAATAATCCCCTTTACACTCTTCAACACACCCACACATACAGCATTCCATCCCTGAGACAGGACTCCGGGCCTCCGGTGGACTTGCGGACAACGGGCCTTCAAGTTTCCCACTGGACTTCAGACTTGTAGACCAGGGCTTTGGCCATCTGGCCTCAATTTCCAGACTTCTGATTGACCATCTTGGGTTTCAATCTTCGGTATCGACCCCAGGACCAGCCAATGATGGTAACTCGAACTCCAGGTCATGAACCTGGGACTTATGTACTTAAGGGCCCACTGGCTCTTGTGCTCCTTGCTTCCATGGACTTTTGATCTATGGACCCACTGACCTAGGGGGCTTGCTGATCCAGTGGGCCACCAAGTGTCATCCTTGTTAGTCCTCATCCACAGCACTTGGAAACCCAACATTCCCGGATGTCTCTTGTCCACATGGAATGTGCAGTGGAGGCCTAAGTGCTGGTCTGACCTTTAATTCCACCATACTCCTGACGCTAAACCCTAACCTGATCCTTAAATCACCTCACTGTTCTCCACCGAGATGCAACACAGAGCGTCATAGGAAGTCATTCCTGCCTGTGGCCATCAAACTTTACAACTCCTCCCTTGGAGGGTCAGACACCCTGAGCCAATAGGCTGGTCCTGGACTTATTTCCTGGCATAATTTACATATTACTATTTAACTATTTATGGTTTTCTTACTATTTAGTTATTTATGGTGCAACTGTAACGAGAACCAATTTCCCCCGGGATCAATAAAATATGACTATGACTATGACTAATACCATCCCAATCAACATAAAAAATTAGTGGTCTGAGTATGACCTCAGTGGATGCCAACTTGACCAGAAGTCATTAGATGTCACATGGATAATATTTGTGTCTAGTAATTTAGTGAGAAGTGATACGTTGAAACAGTAAGTTAAGTATGAAGTTAATAGAAGTCAGTGGTAACCATGCATGCTTAAATAACATGTGCTAATAAAGATTAAGTTGTACTAATCCTTGGTTTAGAGAAGGGTCTCCCACATGGGGTCCACAGACCTCTTGCTTAATGGTATTAGTCTATGGCTGAAAAACGGTTTGGAACCCCTGGTTTAGGGGCTCTTTATTCAACTCATCAGTTGATACTCCAAGAGAAGTCGTTGAATCAACAACAAACAGACCACTGCACACTATTCATACTAACACTGACCAAGCCCTCATATATTTTCTTGTAACCAAAGCTGGTTCATTCACATTGGTGATTTCCTCGATGTTCAAGGACAAGTTCATACAGCTGGCAAAGATCAACGTATTTCTGAACTCTCCAATGTAGGATCACTGCCCCCATTTCTGCAGATATAAATCAAATCTTTCTGCTCAATGCTGCATTATGGATTTTGTTGCACTCTCTGTGCTCAAGACAAGTCTTCATCCACATCTCTCTCCGAGCAGAGGAACAACCAAAGGCAAAAACCAAAGAATTCCCCAAAGTGAAGCTAATTACAGACTGTTCTCAAACTCTTACAGAAATTTCCTTGGTAGTTTCCTGTCAAGGGCAACCACCCTTGGCCATCTTAACTAGAGGTTATCCCTCATTCAGTCTATCTAGGTCTTTCTTATTAAGCCTGGGAGCATCTTCACTACTCTCAGGGATCATTTCTACAAACATTTCCAAATTTAAAAGATCTCCAATTGCTAGAAGTGTGCCAGTGAAGTTATGTGCCTTTAAAGCAAACGGATGATGTCTTGGCTGAATGTGCATGTACTAGCAGCTGAGTTAACTTTCTGTTACACATGTGTATTCTGAATCAGCATGGTGTTCCAACAGGGCATGCAACAATGATCTATTTTTGTTTAGTTGTGCTGATGAATTTTGCTTTTGTCTAAGCTTAAAGAACAGTATTAGGAGCACAAACAAGAGGAAATCTGCAGACGATGGAATTTCAAGCAACAGACATAAAAGTTGCTGGTGAACGCAGCAGGCAGCATCTCTAGGAAGAGGTACATTTGACGTTTCGGGCCAAGACCCTTCATCAGGACAAAGGGTCTCAGCCCGAAACGTCAAATGTACCTCTTCCTAAAGTATTAGGAGCACATGCTTTAGCACTTACAGACTGAGAAAATGGTCAGATTAATTCAGAGTAGATTTTTTGCTTTTAACTAATACAATCCATTATTTATGATTATGATCATGATTATGAGGACACGCAGTCCAGTTTTATTGTCAATTAGAAATGCATGCATTAAGAAATGATAAAAATGTTTTTCCAGAATGATATCATGAAAACACATGACAAACCAACTTAAAAACTAACAAAAACCACATAATTATAACATATAGTTACAACAGTGCAAAGCAATACCGTAATTTGATAAGAACAGACCATGACACAGTAAAAGTTTCAAAGTCTCTTGAAAGTCCCATCATCTCAAGGAGACGGTAAACCTCCAGCGCCGCCAACTTACCGATGCAGCATCCTGGAAGCATCTGACCACAGTCCGACTCTGAGTCATTTCCTTAAATCATTTGACATAACATAGTTTATTGCATTATAAGGTTTCAAGGACTTTACGTAAAAAGAACAGATATGAATAAGATTGCTTGTACAGTTGAAATCAACAGCAGCAACCAATCCAAAGATTCTTAAAATACAGTATTGCTAAGTTCATAATAAACATATTGCAGTATGAAATACATTTAAGAACATCAATATTAAACTATTAAAATCAATCCAAGAGATAATATTTTAAAATCTTATGGAACCCCATTTATGTGTATATTCTCTAAACCATTTCAGTTCCTTATCTCTTCCATTTTGGTAATCTCAGTTTTAAAAACACTATAAATATTGACTGCACACATATTAATGCAATGGAGAACTTACATGTACCAACTTTGGATGGGTTTGTTATTTTCCAAAATACCTAAATTGTCCACTGCAATTTAGTTGTCAAGAGTGTAATAGTTAACAAATGCAAAATTGTAGAGGGTAGATAAACCAAGAAGAGTCTCGACCCGAGACTGTGCATTTTCTTCCATAGATACTGCCTCATTCGTTGAGTTTCCCCACCACTTTTTGTGTTTTTCCAGATTCCAACATCTGCAAACTCTTGTCTTCATTTACCATTTAGTCATCTTTCTCAACATTTCTCTATCCCAGACCGCTTTTCAGCCATCGAGTCTTCTTTGATGTGGAGCCACTGTTGTTATTATTTGATTTATTTTTCTTCCAGCTAGTTTACACATTGTGGACTCCATAATGACTTTTATAGCTTGAGCAAAATAGCCAGAGAGGTGGAGGAGGAGGAATGAAATAAGAAGCTTAGAGGTGATGTGGAAAAGACAATGCTGGAGAAGAGGAAATCTGATAACAGAGTGGATTGCACCATGGGAGAAAGGGATCAAGGAGGAGCAGCAGGGAGATGTAATAGGCAGGTGAGGAGAAGAGGTAAGAGACCAGAGTGGGAGAATGAATAGGAAGGAAGGGGAGTGGAAAAACTACCAAAAGTTGGAGAAATCAATTTTCATGCCATCAGGTTGGAGACTACATAAATAGAATATGGATGTTGCTCCTCTAACCCTAGAGTGGCCTCATCATGACAGAAGAGGAGGTCATATGGACCAACGTGTTGGATAAAGAATGGGAATAGGAACTGAAATGATTGGCCATTGGGAAATTCTGTTGCAATGGAGCCAAGGTGCTCGACAAAGTGGTGCTCGAATCTACTTTGGGTCTCAGCAATTTAAAGGAGGCTTTATCAGGAGGACTGCATACAATAGGTGACCCTAATAGATTTGCAGGTGAAGTTTTACATCACCTGGTAGGATTGTCTGGTGCTCTGAATGGAGGTGAATATAGCACTTCTGTTGCTCACAGTGAAATGAAATTAATGTAGGGTGTTCTATGGTCAGAACGGACAATGTGGTCCAAATGACCTGTTTCCATGTTTTTTGACTCAGTGAGTTGATGAGTGTATAACAGCACTTGGACAATCACCCCTCTCTGTGGGTTACCTTCTGTATTTTCTTTCTGATGAGACTTTCTGCTAGACCCTAAAATTTTCAGCAGTGTGACCAAAGTCCATTATTGTTATTACAGATTGAATGTCATGTGTCTAACCACCTAGATGCTGAGATACAGAAACAATAATACTGGCAAAGCTATAAATATTACAAGAAAAATTGCTTCACACAAATCTCCAATGGACACCTCAGGATTACAATGCAACATCATCATACAGTAATGAGGAAGTGGTATGGCTTTAACCCTGCAGCTACAAGATTTCTTGAGGAGATGCTACATGAGGAAAATAAGAGCAACCCGTCAGAATTTGTAAAGCATTTTGTAAATCCTGAAAGTGCACTGACCATGTTATTGTCCATTATTATATCATATGTCAAAAATTAATAGTGGAACAGCTTTTGCTGCTGGTATTGTAGTGAGTGAAACAGCTGGATTGGGTATCACTACATGTATCCTATTTACAAAGAAATCATTGGCTCCTAAACAAGTAAAAGAGTGAACCAGTGAACAAGAACTTCTACTTACGTATATCATAGCTCATTGGCTTTCTGTTACTGAATTCACTCTCTCTTAATACCACTGTATTGTCTCTGAAAGGATGGCCAAAATAGCATGCTTGCCTCAGAGTTAGGAACTGTTCAATTGCGGTTCCCCTCCATGACTTGAATGTATCATCCAGCCTGACAGTGCCTTGGCCCAAAACAAGGAGTGTTGCATTGTTAGAAATACTATCTACCAAATGAAACTTCATTCAAGGTCCTGTCTATTTGTTTAGTGAGACAGGAAAATTGTTTGACCTTCCTGGCTTCCTGAGCACTTTTATTTCTCAATTAACATCACTGCAACATCAACTGGTCAATATTCTTGCTGCGCTTTGAAGGATCTAGTGACCATAAGACATAGGAGCACTTGGCCCAATGAGTCGTTTTGCCATTTGATCATGGCTGATTTAATAGCCACTTTATTAGCTACAGGAGTGGAACCCAGTATGGTTTTCTGCTGCTAGCCCTATCCATTTCAAAGTTCGACATGTTACCTATCCAGAGATGTTCTGCACACCATTGTTGTAATGCATGATTATTTGTTACTCTTGCCTTCCTGTCTAGCCATTCTCCTCTGACCTCTTTCATATTCAAGTCATTTTCGTCCTCAGAACTGCTGTTCATGGGTAATTTTTGCTTTTCGCACTGTTCTTTATAAACTCAAGAGATCGTTGTATGTGAAAATGTGATTCTCAAACCACTGCATCACAATCATTCCATGGTCAAAGTCATTTAGTACACACTTCTTCCCCATTTTGCTGTTTGGCTTTAACAGCAACTGACCCTCTTGGCCATGTCTACATGCTTTTATGCATTGAGTTTCTGCCACATGATTGGCTGGTTAGATATTTGCAATAACGAGCAGCTCTACAGATGTACCTAATAAAGTGGACACTGAGTGTATTTACCCTCTCTACCTTATTACCATAGAAACCATAGAAACTACAGCACAGAAACAGGCCTTTTGGCCCTTCTTGGCTGTGCCGAACCATTTTCTGCGTAGTACCACAGACCTGCACATGGACCATATCCCTCCATACACCTCCCATCCATGTATCTGTCCAATTTATTCTTAAATGTTAAAAAAGAACCCGCATTTACCACCTCGTTTGGCAGCTCATTCCATACTCCCACCACTCTCTGTGTGAAGAAGCCCCCCCCAATGTTCCCTTTAAACTTTTCCCCCCTCACCCTTAACCCATGTTCTCTGTTTTTTTTTTCTCCCCTTGCCTCAGTGGAAAAAGCCTGCTTGCATTCACTCTATCTATACTCATCATAATTTTATATACCTCTATCAAACCTCCCCTCATTCTTCTACGTTCCAGGGAATAAAGTCCTAACCTATTCAACCTTTCTCTGTAACTGAGTTTCTCAAGTCCTGGCAACATCCTTGTAAACCTTCTCTGTACTCTTTCAACCTTATTTATATCCTTCCTGTAATTTGGTGACCAAAACTGAACACAATAATCCAGATTCGGCCTCACCAATGCCTTATACAACCTCATCATAACATTCCAGCTCTTATACTCAATACTTTGATTAATAAAGGCGTATTCTATACGTTCTCCCCATAATCTTTGACACCTTACCAGTTAAGAACTTAACCTCAGTTTTAAATACATCCAATGACTTGGCCTCCACAGCTGTCCACGGCAATGAATTCCACTGAATCACCACCCTCTGGCACAAGAAAATCCTCCTTATCTCTTTTCTAATGGTACATCTTTCCATTCTGAGGCTGTGCCCTCTGGTCTTAGGCCCTCCCGTTACTGGAAAAATCCTCTTCACATCCACTCTGTCTAGGGCTTTCAATATCCGGCAGGTTTAAATGAGATTACCCACTTTCTTCTAAACTTCAGCGAGTACAGTCTCAGAGCCATTAAACACTTCTCATACGATATTGTGTGCATACGTGAACATCACATTTCCTAATCAAACACCTTTTACTCTGGAGTTATTTAATTGAGCTATTCCAAGAGTGTGAATGGTAAATTATTTTCTTCTTTAACTTTATTCCATAAACATCACTTCTGTGTGGGCACATTTGGGTACAAGCATACTCTAAGTATAATTTTAGATATGTGGTAAATATACTTGTACTGTTTAAATATTTAGATTGACATTTTATAATTTTAGCTTATCAAGGTCTTCTTTAGGGCATATTGTTAATGCACATTGTGTTATAACACTTCAAGTTTCTCATGTAACTTCATTCTAATGTTAGAACATGTCAGGTCTGAGCATAGATATGCACTGCAACTAATAAAGAATTAAAATAACACCATTAGTACTATTCCCTGGTTGTCAGCCTTTAGTTGTCTGAGCTACACCACCTGGAATTTCCTTGCAAAGGCCTTGACCTCACTTCCATCAGCTTATCTAAATCCCTCTTTGAATCCCCAGCCAATCTTTGGGTCACATCTCTTACCTCCTTTGACTCAGAAGTCTGCCCACAAATTGGACCCATTTGGTCAAGTTTTTAATGTATAAAATATTCCTAAAAGAAACAATTTTATCAGAGTTGCTGAGCATTATTGTGAAATTGGCTTGGGTGATGTCTCTTTGCCGATTGGTCTGTGACAGTCATAGGGCTGATGACAACATCATGGGTGCAGAAGCCACGACACCAATTCCCAAACTAAATTAATCTGTTAGAGAACAAAATGAGAGTTTATTGAGCATAAAAAAGAGCATTCCCCATACTTGATTGGCAAACATAAATTAAAGGTTCCCTGAGGCGAGGTTTATATTTTGCACACAGTTTCTGCCAGACTCAGTTATCAAAGTCCCATCATTGGTTGCAAAATTTCTGTGGTCTATATTCAGTGATGTCTGACAGACTAATCAACTTGCTCCTCATCATGCATTTGGGTCACTCACTGTCTGGGAATCAGAACCACACAGGCATAGTCATACACACACCTAGAAGCAGATGCTGTTTTATTCTCTTCTCTCACCACAACAGATTTCACTGCTACAGTACAATTCCTTCAAGGTCTCCCATCTTCATATCGGTTTATATGGCAACGATGCAAGAACTGCAAGTCCCCACTGAGGTCCACACAGATCGTCTTTTAGTACACGAATCCTAGTGCAAATTCTGATTCAACTCACAGTTTTGCTCAATTCAGAGGAGTGTTTGAGAGATGTGAGTGCGCATTAGTGCTGTATACAGCATATGCTCAGTAAGTTAGTAGTAAGCGAGTTCCAATTTCTCAACAGATGTTTGAAGCTAAAATTTGCAATCTAAATGTAAAGTTTACAGCACAAAAATAAAAGGAACATAAGAATAATCATCACAGACACGGTCAAATCATGTGCTTGTATTTCTAATGATCATGAATCGTAGTGGTAATGTTGGGTGGCAGGGTGGAGATATGTCTCTACCAAAGGAGGTGTAGGGTGCCCTTCCCTCCACTGGCCTGCAGGTTACCCTTGGGAAAGGTGTAGCTCCTGCTTATCCTCCTGATCAGGGTCGAATGAAGTCATGGGAGCAGCTGGTGCCCATCACAAGTCCTGCTTATGCGACCACTGAGGCCAGGCAGACAATCTCTGAAGAGCATTGGCAATGGCTGGGGTCACCCGTCTTGTAAAGACATTGCCCAGAAGAAGGCAACAGCAAATTACTTCTGTCGAAAAATTTGCCGAGAACAATCATGGTCAAAGGAACCATAATTGCCTGCGTCATATGATATGGCACATAATGATGATGATGAATGGTGAAAGGGAAGTAGTTTAAAAAAAGTAAAAGATAAACCATCACCAGCTTTGATCTGCCTGCAACAGTCCACCATGCAACATTCAGCTCATAAATTGAAATAATTTTTAATCCCTTCACAACCACAAGCACATACTTGGCATAATAGAACACAGTTCAAGCATGCCTGCTCCCTCTAGCAGTGTTAGTTTGAATAAGGAAGCCAAGCTTAATGGGGAATTTTGGATTTGAAATCGGTTCATTATTGTCCTAAATACGGAGATACGGTAAAAAATTTGTCTTGCATACTGTTCATACAGTTCAACTCATTATAAAGTGCATTGAGATAGAACAAGGAATAATAACAATGCAGAATGAAATGGAACAGCCACAGGAAAATTGTGGTGCAGGTAAACAATAAGGTGCAAGATCTTAATGAGGAAGATTTTGAGGTCCATCTCTTTCTACCAAAGAACCATTCTTACAGCAGAGTGATAGAAGTGCTGCAGTAGTATTGTGGTTAGCGTGACACTATTACAGTTTGGGGTTGAATTCGGAGTTCGGAGTTAAATTCTAGCACCATCAGTAAGCAGTTTGTACATGTTCCTCGTGAACGTATGGGTTTCCTTCAGAAGCTCCAATCTCCTCCCATGTTCCAAAGAAGCACCGCTTAGTAGGTTAATTGGTCATTGTAAAGTTTGCTATGATTAGGCTGGGGTTAAGCAGGTGGGTTGCTGGCCTGTGCAGCTCGTTGCAGTGGAAGGGCCTGTTCCACACTGTAACTCTAAATAAAAGTAAAGTGTAAAACTATCCTTGAGCCTGGTGGGTCAAAAAGACAGAATGTTTAGGCTAGGTGTGGTCTTTGATTATGCTGGCTGCTTCACTGAGGCAGCAAGAAATATAGACTGAGTCCATAAATGGAAGGCTTTTGTGCTGAGTTGTGTCAACAACTCTCAGCAGTTCCTTGCAGTCCTATGTAGATCAGTTTTTATACCAAGTCATGATGTATCCAGATAGGATGTTTTCCATAGTACATCGGTAAAAATCAGCAAGACTCAACAGGGGCATGCCAAGTTTCTTGAAAACCTGAAACCAGAGAGGTGCAAGACTTCAAGCAACTCCAGCAGAGCACTGAAACAGAGACATACATCCATACCTAGATCTACAGTCTTGTGAGAGAGAAAAAGCAAAAAGACCATGCTCAGAAAGGGAGAGGGGAAACCATCAACAGATATATACTTCCTGTAGTACATAACTCTGTAATAGAGCTCTGTAATAGATCGCAATCATACCTCAAGCCCACTAATGCTTCTGAGTGAAGTTAATTGAAGAAATTCTTGAACTGGCCAACAACTTCTGAATATTTGAGTGAATATTGTAGCACTAAAGATATTATTTAACCTTTACTTACAGTTTGGAGTAAAAAATATTAAAACACAAGTCAGATTGCTTTTGTTTCTGGGTGAACTGGTGGACTACGTCTAGAGGGTGTTAGCAAGCAGGCAGCTTGCCGCTGCTTACCTCCTTAACTGATAGTTATTCAACTTAATGTGCCATTGATGTCGCTGCATCAATGTTTATTGTCTTTTCTACTTCACTTATGTCACTCACAATGCAGCAAGATCCTTGACTTCCATTTCTCAGTAATAAAAATGAATTCCCCAGTTTGCATAACCAAGGTGAAAATTGCTGCAACAGTGTCTCCAACATAAAAGACAGCTGTTCCAAAGTCTTGCCTTGATGTCATTATGACTCCCAGCCTGTTCCCCACTCTCCGCATGCTCCACAGCAAAACACAACTCTGTTCAACAAGTGGATCATTATGAGCCAGAAATATTTGGCAAATAAAAGCCACATAACACAGTCATCAGGGGAAGATTAACCTCTCTCGGTTCTCTCTGCCCAAAATAAAATTAATTTAAGCTTTTTCTCTTATCTTTTAGTGAACAGTTTAGCATTGAATTGTGTTAGAATTGAACAGTCATATATGTCAATGGAAGAAATAAAGTTTAAAAAAAAACTTATCTAGGACTGCAACTCTTCATAAACTTTATCGTACTTCTCTCTATGATCCTTTGTACTATTCTAAAAAAGGGCGAAACATAAGGAACGGCACCTTGTTGTCTGTCTGGGTGCACTGTAGCCTTCAGATTCAACAATTTAGATAGATAGGTAGATAGATAGATAGATATACTTTATTAATCCCGAGGGAAATTTGGTTTTGTTACAGCCGCACCAACCAAGAATAGAACGTAAATATAGCAATACAAAAACCACAAACAATCAAACAACAAATTGCAAACTATGCCAGATGGAAAATAAGTCCAGGACCAGTCTATTGGCTCAGGGTGTCTGACCCTCCACAAGAGGAGCTGCACATTCGATGGCCACCGGCAGGAACGACCTCCTGTGCTGCCAAGTGTTGTATCACGGTGGAATGTGGCCGAAGTCCAACAGTAAAACTTTCAATTCAGTCACTAATCCTCTCTGTGTTAGAACTGTCTAGTTCTACTGGAAGGTAATCCAGCTGCAACATTTATTCTCCACAGATGCAACCTGATCTGCTGGACATCTCCACATTTTCCTTTTTGTTTCAAGTATCAATAACAGCTCTGACCTATATTTCACAGCTTCAACATTTCCAACAGTTCAAGAAAATACACTGCAGAAGCTTAATGCCTAACATCAGAAAACATTAGAAGCTATTATTAAAGATTAAAGATTCGCTTATTCACACGTGTACATCAAAACATGCAGTGAAATACATCATTTGCGTCAAAGAAGATTGCGCAGGTGTTGTCTTGCTTTTGGTGCCAACATAGCATGCCCACAACCTACTCACTCTAACCATATGACTTTGGAATATGGGAGGATACCTGAGCACTCAGAGGAAACCCACACAGTTATGGAAAGAACATTCAAACTCCTTACAGACAGAACAGTTTCATTCAGGGTACTCAGACAAAAACGTTATTTTCTGATATCATAGTTGTTCACTTTATTGGAATTCTTTAATATGTGCAGGTGTTTCAATCAAGGCATCATAGAGCAATATAGCATGGAAAAGGCCCTTCAGCCCACAGAATCTGTGTTGGCCATCAACTACCCATTTATGTTAATACTACCATAATTTCAATTTTTAATTCTCTCCATTTAATTATCAAGGAGAGTCATCACCTTCTCAAAGACAATTCAAGATGCAATATATCCACCTCCCATAAACACATGACATAGAAATAGTTTCTGAATCTGAAATTCCTGGATGATTTATTGTGTTTTAAACTAAATTTGGAGAAGATGCTCTGTCAGGGCATTTCAGGCATAGGGTCATAGAGTTACACAGCACAGAAATGGGACATTTAACCCTCACGTCTATGCCCATTATCAGGTACACATTTACACTAACCACTCATCTACACACCGGGGTGAAATACAGCAGCCAATAAACCTACCAATCAGCACAGCTTTGAGGAAACTAGAGCACCATTAGGAAACCTGCTCAGTTACAGAGAGAACAAGCAAACTCCACATAGACAGTACCCAAAGTCATGACAGAATCTGAATCAATGGAGCTGTGAGGCAGCTGCACTACTGCACCACCATTGCTTTATTCTCTCTTTTCTGTTCGATATCTATGCTACTTGGCTTTGAGGGGTAATAGGGCCAGAAACCCAAAGAAGCTCTTGGGTGGCCACTTAATGTACCCTATTCTACAGTGCAGAGCACTATAGCTGGATCATAGGTGGATATTTTATTTACAGCCCGCATGGCCGCGATACAATTATATACTCTCTGTGTCTTCAATGTCTCAGGCTTCTGCACTTCTCAAAGTTGGTTCTGAAGTAAAATCACAGTTGTTATGGAAACACACTTGACAAGCATCATATGCACAACAGGATTTCACAAATAGCAGGTGAAATGATTGAGTAGTTACCTTGTGTATTCTTTGGTAATGCAGATAGAAAGAATAATAATGCCACTTAATCCTTGAGAATCCTTTTACACCTCTTCCAAAAATAATGTGAGATCTTTTATTTGCACCTTAGTTTAAAGCGCATCTACAGATGACACATTACATAATGGAATACTCCCTTATATAGGTTGGATTCCACAGACATATCCAAGAGGAAAACTCAAACCTATAGTCTTCTGCCTCAGCAGCAAGATTACAACCACTGTGTCAAACTCGGATTTAAGTAAAAGGGTTTCTGCTCAAGGACTGTAGTGAAGTCAGTCAGAGTACTGTCCTTCCCAGCTCTGTAAGCAAGATTCAAACCTATTTCAGACTGATAGGATTAAAGTCTGCCGATTAATAGCTGTCAGAGTTCTAAGTGAAATAAAGTGAGCAATCTCCAGCAGGTTTTGAGCTATTTTATGTCCTTGCTGTATAATTTAACATCAAATGTCAGTCACAGTCAGAAGTGAGAGCTCAGAAGCTGGTGCAGATAAATAAAATCACATCTTAGAACACAACAGGTTTATCTTGTGAGGATTTTTTTTTTGCTGAACCAAGTTGGAGTAAAGAAATAATAAGACAAAATTGTCTTAAATCATGACTAGATAGCACCATTTGTTTCCCTCCCTTTCATATTCCTCATTTTGTAATGGAAACTTACATCATCTGAGCATTTTACTGAGACAATTTTCACAGAATATTTTAGGTGCGAAAAAGACAAAGATGTGATCAAGATGAAGTCACAGAATCATATTCTTCGAAATTGGATGGATTAGCAACTAATTCCTTAATGTACAATAAGGACACACAGAAAGGAATTTAACCAGGTGTAGGCATGCTGGCAAATATTTCTGAGGGACGCACGCCCGTAGGGAAATTGGATAGGACACCTCTGTTCACTATTCACATTCACACAGTTGATGTATTCCCAGCATAAATTGTGCAGCAAATCAAATATAATTCACACAATGTCCTTTGTCCACCCTTACCATGTAAATACCTGACTAGGCAGTTGGTGAACTCAGTATGGGTTATTCAAACATCATCCAACATCCATTGAGCTACAAGTATCAGGGGTTGCTTTGTCCTGCATTTAGCTGCTAATTACTCATTCCCCGGGTACATCAGTGGTAACTACACCAGCAGCACTCTATTAGCAATCCTCCTAGATGAAGCTTGGCAGTGCTGTAAGAGTTTTTTTTTCCTTTCCAAAAGGATGTTTATTTACTGATTACAGCATTGCATGGCCACAATCCTGCAGTATACCATAATTTATGCTATTTACAATCAATAGCTTCAAAGTGCTATACAATCATCTCTATCCAGAATCACTTCAGTCCCTCTGGTGCCCACAGGAAAGCTCTCAATGTTCCTAATCCAATGTCTATAGGCACAGGCTCTCCTCAGGGCTGTGTTCTTTCACCCATGCGGTTCTCACTTTATATAAATGACTGTAATTCCACAGACAAATCTATTAAAGGCCTAAAGATCGCGGATGACATGATTGTAGTTGGTCTCATCTCTAATAATGATGTGACCTGCATTCAAAGAGAAATATCAAAGAAAGGGAGCTTCATGCTATGAAGGCAGTGGAACTGAGGTTTGACTTCTGCTAACAACCCCTTACCTGCGCCCCACCTTGGAAATTAATGGTCAGGCTGTGTCTGTGGTTGAGTGCTTCAAATTCCTGGAGACTACTTTTACTGTACCTATACATTAAAATGAGACAGGCATGTTACGCTCATCTCTAGGAAAGCCCAGCAGAGATACCAGGTTTCCCCTGCCATCCGAAGGCAGAGCGTTCCTATGAAATGGTTCATAAGCCGAAATGTCATAAAACGAAGAAGCAATTACCATTTATTTATATGGGAAAATTTTGTGAGCGTTCACAGACCCAAAAATAACCTACCAAATCATGCCAAATAACACATAAAACCTAAAATAACAGTAGCATATAGTAAAAGCAGGAATGATATGATAAATACACAGCCTATATAAAGTAGAAATACTTTTCCACAATCATTACTGAACTGTTCTCCGTAACAAAAATCTCACGCAAGCGCCGTCAGCAGAAAATCTCACGCAAGCGCTGTTGGCAGAAACGTGCTCTCTAGTAACCTTTAAGCTATGAAGCTGCCAAATCATACCAAATAACACGTAAAAATACACAGCCTATATAAAGTAGAAATAATGTATGTACAGTGTAGTATCACTTACTGGAATTGGGAAGACAGCGCTGAGCACACTGATGATGGTGTATTAGACTGAGTCGTCGCAAGTTGGGGGGGGCAGTGGCCCCCACCCTCCAGGCCACTGAGCGATACATTGCTGCGAAGCATGCAGGGGTCCGGGAGGCACACAGCACATTTTTAAGAAAAAAGCCGAAACAAAACAAGCTAATTAGTTAGGTGCCACCCAGCACATAATTGTCGGCCCAGATCAGTGCCGATTTCCGATTGCGTTGTCTCTGATCTGGGCCGACAATTACGTGTTGGCGGCACCTAATTAATTAACATGTTTATTTCGGCTTTTTTCTTAAAGATGTGCTGTGTGCCTCCCGGCTACCGTTGCATTCTCTGTGAATCGGTATCTGTCCGTGGCCTGGGGGTTGGGGTTGTGGGACTCTGGGGTGTTATCTCGTCATTGTCTGTTTCCATTAGAGCAAGCAGCTCATCTTCTCCTATGACTGCCCACCTTGATGTCGAAGTTCGAGGTTCATCGTCTGCCGTGGCTGATGTGGAAGGCTTGCTTGACTGCTGAGCCTCACTTATGTATTTTTCTATCACACAGTTCTTTGTAAGGACTCAAACCATCTTGCAAGTATCTCCTAAACCGACATACCCTTTCAAAATTAAAGTCGAACTTTATCATTACTCATTCGGTTTCGATTGTCATCCTTTTTTCTTCGGATTGCATCAGCTCTTCATCTATCAGTTCTTGGTGATGGGATGCCGAAACCTCTTCAACATCATGTTCGTCAGCTTCCACAAGCCAAACTCACTTTGTCCTTACTTCGTTCACCATGATCGAAATGCTTAATTATGTCTAGTTTTACGCTGAGTGTAACACCCTTACAAGCTCTTTCAGGCTTTTCCAACACCTTAGAACTCATCTTGCTAACGACTGCTCACAGGCTCGTGTTTAAGCAATGCCGTTCCGAATCCGGGGGAGAGCAGCTGCTCGGGGTGCGCGCTGCCTTTTATCGCGAGCTGATTTTTTATTGTGCACTGCTTTTTTTTCGTAACAGTGAAAACACCTTCTGAAAGCGAAAACAAGGTACTAATGTAGGTCTTTCATAACAGTGAGGTCTCGTAAAGCGAGCGTTCGAAAAGTGGGAGACACCTGTTTGTTCTTCTTATGCTAGCTTAGGAAACTTAACATCTCAGGGTGCATGCTGATGAATTTTTACTCTGCCATCATTGAGAATGATGATCTCCTCCACAATCTCTATTAGAAGAGGAGCACTGCAGGCATGAGTACTTAGCCCCCTGCTCTACTCATTTTACACCTCTGACTAAGTACAGCTCCAACACCAGATACACGTTCACTGATGGCTCCACTGTTGTGGGCTGTGTCAAAGGTGGTGATGAATCAGCATACAGGAGGGTGATTGAAAATTTGGCTGAGTGGTGTAATAACACCAATCTCTCACTCAATGTCAATAAGACCAAGAAACTGATTGCAGACTTCAAGAGAGGGAAAGCAGAGGTCCACGAACCAGTAAATCGGAGGATCAGAGGTAGAAAGAATCAGTAACTTTAAATTCCTGAGTGTCACTTTCTCAGATGACCTGTCCTGGACCCATCATGTAAATATTCTTGCAAAGAAGGCACAGCAGCACATCTACTTCCTCAAGAGTCAGTGGTGATTTGGCATGTCATCAAAAGCCTTGGTAAACATCTATAGATGTGTGCTGACTGGCTGCATTATGGCCTGGTATGGGAACACCAAGACATATGAGAGGAAAATCTTACAAAAGTTTGTGGACTCGGTCCAGTACATCATGCATAACACCCTCCCGGCCATTGAGTATGTCTACATGAAACGGTGCTGTAGAAAACCAGCATCCATCATCAAAGATCCTCACCACCCAGGCCATGCACTTCAGGCATCAGGTAGATGGTACAACTGCCTCAGGACTCATCTCACCAGATTCATACTACCCCTCAACCATCTTAAACAAAAGAGGATAACTGCACCCATTTAAGGAGTCTTTTATCTAGTTATTTCATTCTTGTTATTTATTGCTATTTATTTATATCTGCATTTGCTCAGTTTGTTGTCCATTGATCCCATTTACAATTACTGTTCTATAAATTTGTTAAGTATGCCTGCAGAAAAGGAATCTCAGGGTTGTATCTGCTGACATGTATGTACTCTTATAATAAATATTACATTGAACTTTGAACTTTTGAGAATGTTGTGAGCACCTCTATCACAGGTTGGTTTCCTGCCACCTCCTCCCTGACCAAGTCCACGTTGCAGTGCGTGGTCCACTCAGCGGAGAAGATCATTGGCTGTCATCTACCAACATTAAAAGACAGTTTCAATGCCAGAGTGGAGGAAAGAGCTGACAGAATTACTGCTGCCTCAACCCACCCTAGCAGTCTCGTATGGCCAGAATTGGGAACAGCTTCTTTCCAACTGTGATAAGACTGCTGAACGGATCCTGACCCGGATCTGGGCCGTACCCTCCAAATATCCGGACCTGCCTCTCGGTTTTTTTGCACTACCTTACTTTCCCTTTTCTATTTTTTATCTATGACATAATTTAAATTTTTAATATTTACTATTGATTTGTACTCCAGGGAGCACGAAGTGCAGAATCAAATATCGCTGTGATGATTGTACGTTCTAGTGTCAATTGTTTGGTGATAATAAAGTATAAAGTATAAAGTAAGTCACCTATTCTCCAAATTGCTATCAAGGAGACACTACGTCCATTGGCACCAGGATTACATGCCATCTCCGAAGCTTCTTTCATGTAGCTATCTAGCTTCTCACCACACTCACACAGGTGAAATACTCTAACTCCCTGTGGACAACACCCATTAAATGGTTTTCCTGCTTTCTTTGTTTTTTTTGATAATTATTGGGTCTGTTCATGTTCATGTTTATTTAAGTTTGATTATTGACAATTGTGCATGTGATCATTCTACTAATTGTTGATTGTTCATGGTTGTTTGCACTGTGGTCTTGTAGATTGTTGGTTGCTGCTATGGTTTTGTTCTGTGCTTCATGCTTGGCACCAAACCGCAATCAATTCTGATATGTTTCACTTACAAGCAATAAAGCAATTCTGATTCTGACTACTGTGTGATCATTCTCCAGGGACATGGGCACAGAGCTAATCCAAGAAGAGGAATGAGCATTCGGCTGGGGCAGATCCCTCAACTGCCTGCTGGCCGGGCCAATGAATGGCCAGCTTGGGCAGGCACAATGCTGCAGCAAGGGCTGTCACACCAGTGTAACTTACCTCTGCACAATGTTGGATGTGAGTTGCCCAACACGAGGGTACTTTTCATCAGCAATAATGTATTGAAAATAATTAATAAATTTAAAACATTTTAAAACTGCAACACTGAATTCTGAACATTTAACAATCCAATGCATTTCCCACTTGACTTTCAAATGAAAGAAAGTGTTGTCATTGTAGTGAAACATTTTTGCTGAACCTATTGGCAGATTTGGAATTGCACGTGAACGTTGTTTAAGGTTTAATATCCCTTACAGTCATAGAGTCATAGATCACTACAGCACAGACACAGGCCATTCGGCCCACCTAGTCTGTGCTGAACCAGTAATCTGCCTAGGGAGGATGAATGCAGGGTCCTGGTGGAGGAATTTGTCAAATAGTGCAAGCTGAATCATCTGCAGCTCAACATCAGTAAGACAAAGGAGACAGTGATGGACCTTAAGAAGACTAAGCCTGCACTGCTCCCTATTACAGTTGATGGTGAGGACGTGGATGTGGTGAGGACCTACAAGTACCTGGAGGTGCACCTGGTTGACTGACTTGAGTGGAGCACCAACACAGAGGCTGTTTACAAGAAGGGCCAGAGATACCTTTACTCTCTGAGGCGACTGAGGTCCTTTGAGGTATGCAGGCCTCTCCTTCACATATTCTACCAGTTTGTTGTCACTAGTCAATCTTCTATATGGTGGAGTGCCTAGAAGAAATGAAATGACATCAACATGGGTGATGCTAACAGGCTCAATAAACTGATTAGAAAGGTGGCTCTGTTATAGGAGTCAAACTGGACACACTGGCGGCTGTGGTAGAACAAAGGACCCTATGGAAAATCCTGACAGTTCTGGACAATGTTTCTCACCCTCTGCGTACCATCTTGGCTGCACAGAGGAGCATGTTTAGTAATAGGCTAAGACAACTACACTGCTCCAAAGAGCGCTATATGAGGCCATTCTTACCCTTGGCCATTAGGCTCTGTAATGAGTCAACCTATAGTTGGGGAAGTGATGACCCCCTCCTGTTAGACTATTTGAGGTAAATATTTTTTATTCTTTCTTACTTCTCTTCTAAGTTTTGTATATTTGTATATCTGTGCATTTTGTAAAGCTACTGTGGCACTGTAATTTCCTTGCGGATCAATAAAGTATCTATCTCTTTACCCATCTCGTCCCATCGACCTACACCTGGACCATATCTCTCTATACCCCTCTTCTTTCCATGAGGTGCAGGTTGTTTTACTCTTTGGGGACCATGTCTTTTGCTTATGAGAAATATCTTTAATTCCCTCACGACCTTTACTAAATTTCAGGAGATGAAGGACATTGAGTGACCTCCTCATTATCAGCCTTTTGGAAGTTTGACTTCTGGGTGTGGAGTGGAGGAGTTAGAATATCAATACTGGAGGTGGAATGGGGTTAGAATAGGGGCAGGATGCCATTGGTAGGAATTGAAGGTATTGGGGATGTGGATGGAACAATTATGTGCTTGATCATTCACAAAGCTCAGCATGAAGGGATAGTATTTCTGTAGCCAGGAGGTCACCTAGTAAGGTCTTGAGTTATCTTGTGGCATTGTCCCACGGGCCTCAATATACCCTATTGTGAGGATCTCTTTCAAGTGTCTTCTAAATGTCCATGAACCAATCAACTGATACCCTTGTAACAATATTTCCTCATCCAAAATTCAACTGTGGGTTAAATTTGATACAGCATTGGTGGAAATGTGTGTTAAGAAGAAGATTCTAGTTGATAAAAGAGCTGTAGCTGGCAGTAGGAGAGGTAATGTAAGGGGTTGTTATGCAATGGATTGCTGAAGAAAATACTACTAGTGGTTTGAAGAAACAACAAGGGTTTTTTTTTCCACTGGCTAGTGCTTCAACTGATGATCTCTCCTAGTACTGACCAGTTATTTGAAAGTGATTATGGCTGGAGAAGATAGAACATGTATTAGCCCAGCAAAGAAACAGGCTCTTTGGCCCAAGCTGTCTGTGCCAACCATGAGGCAAAATTAAACTGCACTTACTATACCTGCACATAGTTTATATCCCTTACTTCCCAATCTGTTCATGTTTATATCTAAATACTGCTTAATTGCTGCTTCAACACTTCCGTGGCAGTGAGTTCCAAGCACCTACCATAAACTGTGTAAAAGGCTTGCTTTGAGATTTCAACCGATATTAAAAGAATTAATCACCATTTGAAAAGACACTCAGAACTTTATGATCCTTGCTGCAGGATCTGTGAAGAAGAGTCTGAAAGTGTCTTTCTGTTGTCAATCATTAGCCGAGCTGTGATCAGTTTGGTAATTCACCTTGCGAACATCACCTAAAGAGAGTAAACTTATCTTATTGAACACTTTATTCTGGTCACCAGGTCAAAGTGAATCCGAGCTCATTGTCATTCTGCTTGGCGTTTCTTTGGTCTAGATGTAAAATGGAAGCACATGTACCCAAAAGGAACAATAACCAAAGTGAGTGTATAGGAGGAAAATGAAGGTGAAGTTGCCTGACTGCTCACATTAGAGGTACAGAACATCTCAACTTCAAACCCCTTTCTACAAGGGATTCCAGTGCTGTATCTGAGAAACTTTGTACTGTACTCTTTTCCTCAATCTCTAAACCATGCTGCAATATGTTACTGTGTGCTAATGGAAGCACAGATTATTCTACCACAGTGCCACAGCCTTGGATAATGACTTTCACTAGATCAATATCACACCTTCAAAAAACTGTGTCCCATGCCTGATTAAACCAATAAGGCCTTAAGGAATAGTGCTGACCCATTTAATGATGCTGTTCCATGCCCACACATAATCTGCTTACATTCATCACTTATCTAGATAAGCAACGATAACTGTTTTAACAATGTCACAGTCTGACAACACATCTTCAGTCGAAGCAGAGGGAGGAAACCCAGTTATACTGCTTCATGAAAAAAAAACTGATCAGTATTTGAGTAACAAGTTGCAGATTCCCAGCGAAGGAACAATTTAGACCTCAGCTCTGTGACTTTCATTGACTCCTCTTTCTTTGACTCCAAGACTTCCCTTCTTTGTACTGCACCTACCTATTCTTAGCTTCTGGCCAAAATTACAGCATATGTCCCTGAAATGTTTTTACTATCTTAAGGATTATTTTTCTGGCTTGTTTTAAATAAGTTCTCAAGTAGGCAATGAAAAGCCGTCTGAGTTCAATAAGTGTCAGCTGTTGATTCTGCCAATGACTATCTCCAGAATTAGATGCATTAGAAGGGCAGGGTTAAACCAAATCAGAGAAATTCGCCTTTGGTAACTGGCAGCAAAGCACATGCAGGCTATACCTGTACTTAACAATTAACAATCAAAACATTGAAGTCAAACAGCTGCTGATCGAATACAGTTTAGTATCAGTGATCAAGAGCTAACTTCCCTGCTGATTAGTGTTCCCCAAGCCAGTTTCCAACATAATTTGATCCTGCCTAGCACATGGTCTGTATTGTGATTTTATGATTCAGTGTCTTTGGCCAGCATCTATTTTGACAGCTTGAGGTAAAACTGTATAGAGCTACATGGAGCAAAGCTGTAGAATGATGGGAGACAGAGGAGAAAGTTTCACCTCCAACAGCTCATCTATCACAGGATCTAATTGTATATCACATGTCACATGCCAATGTCAGAGTGAACATACCAGGGGTGATTGATAAGTTCATGGCCTAAGGTAGAAGGAGTCAATTTTAGAAAACCTAGCACATTTATTTTTCAACATAGTCCCGTCCTACATGTACACACTTAGTCCAGCGGTCATGGAGCATACGGATCCCTTCTTTGTAGAAGTGGTCCACAGCAGGGGTCATTGATAAGTTTGTGGCCTAAGGTAGAAGGAGATGAGTTATTAACTTCAAACTTTCTGCATTATCACTCAAAGAGTTGAACTGCATGTCCATGTAACAAGAGTGTCTTGGACCTCCAGGTGGTCCACAGCAGGGCTGACTGATAAGTTTATGGCCTAAGGTAGAAGGAGATGAGTTATACAGCTCTCCTTGCATGCACGTGCAGTTCAACTCTTTGAGTGATAATGCAGAAAGTTTGAAGTTAATAACTCATCTCCTTCGATCTTAGGCCACGAACCTATCAATCACCCCTGCTGTGGACCACTTCTGGAGGTCCAAGACACCGACTTCTACAAAGAAGTGATCCGTATGCTGGACTATGTGTGTAAATATAGGAAAAATAAATGTGCTAGGTTTCCTAAAATTGACTCGTTCTACCTTAGGCCATGAACTTATCAATCACCCCTCATAAGAACATAAGAAATAGGAGCAGGAGCAGGCCAACTGGCCCGTCGAGCCTGCTCTGCCATTCAATAAGATCATGGCTGATCTGGCCATGGACTCATCTCCACCTACCTGCCTTTTCCTCATAACCTTTAATTTTTTTACTATGCAAAAGTTTATCCAACCTTGTGCTAAATGTACTTACTGAGCTAGCCTCTACTGCTTCATTGGGCAGAGAATTCCACAGATTCACCAGTCTCTGGGAAAACCAGTCCCTCCATATCTCCATCCTAAATCTACTCCCCAAAATCTTGAGGCTATGTTCCCTAGTTCTAGTCTCATCTACCAGTGGAATCAACTTTCCCGCCTCTATCTTATCTATCCCTTTCATAATTTTATATGTTTCTATAAGATCTCCTCTCATTCTTCTGAATTTGAGCGAGTACAGTCCCAGACGACTCAATCTCTCCTCATAGTCTAACCCCCTCATCTATAGAATCAACCATGAGTGGATCATTTCAGACTTTGGCTCAAGAGGCTAAGGTGAGAGGAGGTGAAGGCTCTAGATAGGTTTCTGAAAAGTTTCTTTCTTTATATATTTACTAGTCCTCCAAGAAGACCACAACCTTGCTGTAGAGTTTCAAGGCTTGCATGCCTCAATGACCAGAAGAACTATGTTGGCTGGAGTCAGAGCTTAATGCTTTGGCTCTTGGTGGGGTTATCCATGCCAAACAGGTCAAAGGGTAGAGGCCAAACTAAGAGTGGGCCACTCGTCCTCCAGGTTCAGGAGTTCAGCTCAGGGCTAACAATGCCGACTGGCCAAACAAAACTGTGACAGAAATGGCAATGAAGAACCCAACAGAGATTGCACTTTCTGAGGAAGCGTAAACAAGCATCACTCCCCACTAACATCTTAACTACTTTCTACAGAGGCGTGGTTGAGAGTGTGCTGACCTTTTGCATCACAACCTGGTACTCCAGCTGCAGTGCTGTCGACAAAAAAGCCTTGCAGAGGGTGATTAGGGGAGCAGAGAAGGTTATTGGGGTCTCCCTACCTTCTGTCCAAGACCTCTTTCAGAGTTGATGCCTCCAGAAGACACGGTACCTCATTAAAGACCTCTTACACCCTCTCCATGATCTGTTTGCTCTTCTACCATCAGGCAAACGTTACAGGAGCATCAAAACTAAAACCACAAGGCTACTAAACAGCTTCCTCCCACAGGCAGTCAGACTGCTAAATAGCTGCTCTACCTGACTCTGCTTTGGACACTTTTAACTTGCACTGGACACTTATAACTTGATTTTAACTGACATGTGGCCGTTGTGTTTTACTATTTATTGTTATGTTTATTATTTAGTGTTGTGTTTGCTATGTTATGATTGCACTGCTCCTGGGAATCACTGTCTCATTCTGCCCTGCAGAGCTGATGTATGGTTAGAATGGCAATAAAGTTCTTTTGAATCTTTGAATCTTCCACATCTGAGTGTGATGGGCTTCCTGAATCTCCACCCAGGACTTGCATGATGGACAGTAGTGAAAACCAAGCTACTGACACTATGAAGGAAGCCCTGAATGCTGCCAGAGTTGGAGGACCTTCATTGATGCCCTAAAGGCCAGTGGAGTAAAGGGCAGTAGGTTATTTACTAGTGCTTAGCTAGCTCAACAGTGAGAATATATCCAGGGTCAATGCTGTGTTCTTCATATGGGTGCCCTGGGAGAGCGTCAGTCTCTCTGATACCCTCAAGTTGCAGGTAGCTGTGTGACTGCCAGGAGGGGGACAGGGAATAGGCAAATAGTGTAGAGTAACCCTGTGGCTGTTTCCCTTAATAATAAGTATACTGTTTTGGATACTGTTGAGGAGCACAATGTACCAGGGAAAAACTGCACGACCAGCGACCAGGTCTCTGGCACGGCGTATGGTGCTGTGGCTCAGAATGGAAGGGGCAGAAGAGGACTGCAGTAGTGATAGGTGATTCCACAGTTAGACGAGCAGACGGGAGATTCTGTAGATGTGAAAGAGACATCTGGACTGTATGTTGCCTCCCAGGTGGCAGGGTCAGGAATGTCTCATGCCAGGTCCACAGCATTCTAAAGGAGGTCGGTGAGTATCCAGATGTTCTGGTACATGTCAGTATCAGAGATAAAGGTTGGAGAAGGGATGAAGTCCTAAAGAGAGATTAAAGGGAATTAGGTAGAAAGTTGTAAAGTTGGACCTCCAGGATAGTAGTCTCTAGATTGCTGCCTGTGCCACACGCTAGTGCGGGTAAGAATAGGACAATCTGGCAGATGAGTTTATGGTTAAGCAATTGGTGCAGAGGACAAGGTTCCAAAATTCTGGATTATGGGGATCTCTTCTGGGGAAGGTATGACATGTACAAAAAGGATGGGTTACAACTGAACTCAAGGGGGATCAATATCCTTGTGGGCAGGTTTGCAAGAGCTGTTGGTGAGGGTTTAAACTATTTGGCAGGTGTATGGATCCAATGTGATAGGGAAGAGATTGGGGCAGTAGGTGTAAAAGTAGATACAGTGCATAGTGAGACTGCGAGGAAGGGTAGATAGATAACAGGTCAAAATTGCAGTCAGTGGGATGGGGTTGAAGTGAGCCTTTAAACTAAATATGTAGTAGTAGGTTTAACAGTTCAACAGTTTGAAAATGTGAGTATCAAGCAAAAGGGAAGGAAAGTGTAGGAGGGGTTACAAGGCAAAATGTTTAGAAAGAGATAACAACTTAACTTCCAGTAACATGGGGGCAACATCAGAAAGGATGATGAATATAGGACTAAAGGTTTGATATTTCAGTGCAGGCAGTGTACAGAATAAGGTAGATGTTCTTGTAGTACAGTAGTGGGTATCATTGAGTTGTGGATGAAAGAAGATCATAGTTGGGAACATAACATCCAAAGATGCTCATTGTACTGAAAGGACAGGCATATAGGCAGAGGATGTGGGGTGGCTCTGGTGGTAACATTAAAATCAAATCCTTAGAAAGTGGTGACAAAGGACTGGAATATGTAGAATTCTTGCAAGTAGAGTTAAGAAACTGCAGGGGTAAAAAAGTCCCGATGGGAGTTATATACGGGCCTCCAAAAAGTAGTCAGGATGTAGGGTACAAATTACAATGGGAAATAGAAAAGGCATGTAAAAAGGGTAATGTTATGATGGTCATGGGGGGTTTCAATAAGCAAAATTGGCAAAAGCAGATTGGTGCTGGATCTCAAGAGAAGAAATTTGTAGAATTTCTGTAAGATGGCTTTTTAGAACAGCTTGTAGTTAAGTCCACTAGAGAAAAGGCTAGTGGTTGTTGTGTAGTGAACCAAACTGATTTGGGAGCTTAAGGTAAATGAACCCTTAGGAGGCAGTGATCATAATATGATAGAATTCACATTGAAGTTTGAAAAGGAGAAGGTAAAATCAGATGTACCAGTATTACAGTGGAGTAAAGATAATTACAGAGGCATGAGAGAGGAGCTGGCCAAATTGATTAAGCAGAACAGCAATGACTGGAATTTCTGAGAACCATTTAGAAGGTGTAGGATAGATACATCCCAAAGAAGAAGTACTCTAAAGGGAGTGCTGTGACTGTGGTTGACATGGGAAGTGAAAGTCATCATAGAAGCAAAAGAGAGAGCATGTAGTATAGCAAGAATTACTAGGAAACTAGAGGATTCAGAAACTTTTAAAGACCTATAGAATGCAACTAAAAAAAAACAAAAGGAATGAAAAGATGAAATATGGAGGTAAGCTAGCCAATATTATAAAAGAAGTGACCAAATGTTTTTCTCAGATATATAAAGTGTAAAAGAGAGACGAGAATAGATACAGGAACAATGGAAAAAGATGCTGGAGAGGTAGTAATGGGGAACGAGGAAATGGTGGGCAAATTAAGTAAGTATTTTGCATCAGCCTTCACTGTGGAAGATACCAGAAAAATGCCAGAAATTCAAAAGTATCAAGGGATGGAAGTGAGTATAGTTTCTATTACGAAGGAGAAGATGCTTGGGAAGTTGAAAAGTCTGAAGTTAGATAAGTCATGTAGACCAGATGGACTACACCCCAGGTGAAAGAGGTAGCTGAAGAGATTGCAGAGGCAATAGTAACGATCCTTCAAGTGTCAGTAGATTCTGGAAGGACTGGGCATTGCAATGTCACTCCACTCTTTAAAAAGGGAGGAAAGCAAAAGATAGGAAATTATAAGCCAGTTAGCTTGACTTTAGTGGCTTGGAAGTTGTTGGAGTCCATTATTAAGGATAAGGTTTTGGGGTACTTGGAAGCACATGATAAAATGTGCCCCAGTTTCCTTGTGGGGAAATTTGCCTGACAAATCTGTTGGAATTCTTTGAGGGAATAACCGGCAGGAAAGGCAAAAGAGTCAGTGGATGTTGTTTACTTGGATTTTCAGAAGTTTTTGACAATGTGCTGTAAATGAGCCTGCTAAACAAGGTAAGAGTCCATTGTATTAAGGAAAAATACTAGCGTGGTTAAAAGATTGGCTGACGGACAGGAGGCAAAGAGTGGGAATAAAGTGGGCCATTTCTGTTTGGCTGCCGGTGACTTGTGGTGTTCGTGCTCTGTGTTTTTCTTTCAATTAATTTTATGCTTTGGAGTAACAAAACATAACATCAGTAACAGGGTAAGAGCTATTTCTCAAAATGATAGAATCGGGTTACAGTGTCCATAAGGCTCTTAGCCCAAAACCTCAAGATGACTAATGCCTTTTCATTCAACAGCCTGTTTGCAATCTTAAAGGTAGCTCGTTGGTTGGGAACCCACTGGATAGTGTTTTCTTTTCTGAGTATTATTGTTAGGAGGAGAATATGTTGTTGCTAGTATCTAAGTGGCCCCACAAAATGCTGGGTCTCCTTTTTCGAGGTGGTGACATTGTCCCCAATATTTTTCATTTTTCCTTGAATGGTATTTCTCATTGTCCAGAATGCCATAGCATTCCCAGAAATAATACATTTTGGCTAGGGCCCTGGAACTTTTTGTGAGTAATAGATCATATACTGTCTCTCAGGGAGATAACCACCTTGTCTACTACCTCACCACACCTCGTCCAATGGTCTGAACAATAGGATATTATCTGTGTAGTGGTACACCGAGATGGTTGGGTTGAACGAAATCTCTTGTCGGTCTCGTGTTATAATAATATGTCACAAAGTTGGGCTGTGCATGTATCCCTGTGGAAGATGACAAATGATATGTTGACTGCCTTCCCAAGTAAAGGCAAACTGGTCTTGGGACTCAGGACTCAGTGAAATTGAAAAGAAAATGTTGGCCAAATCCACTACAGCTTCCCTTCCCTACCCCCATGTCCTCCATAATGGTCACTACATCTGGGGCAGCCACTGTGAGGGGCAGGGCTTTCTTATTCAATTACCTAAAGTCTATCATAATTCGTCATGTTCCATCCCACTTCTGCACCAGGCTGTTTTCGAGGGAGGTTGCCGGCCCCTCCTTCAATAAGCTTCCACTCTTTCCCCAATCTCCCTCATGCCACCCAAGACGCAGTACTGCTTGATGTTCTTGGTTGGAGGTGGGATTATGAGGGTCTCCTTTTTGACCAGCCCCACCAGTACTGTAGCTTGAGCTACCCCAAAAGTAAAAGGCCCCTATTGGACTGCAGGGACCTAACATTCAGCACATTTATACCCAAAATACATTCGGGGGATGCCGCGACCAGCACTAACCTATGTCCTGGTTGTTCTGAGCTGATAGCCACCCTTACCATATCCACCTGGTATGTGACCCTCCCAGTCCTTCTATCATCACGTGAGGACCTCCCCTCCTGTTGGATTGCCTGGGGGAATAATGGGCTCAGCCTATCGCTGTACAATTAATTCCCTTTCCCCAAAGTACCTCAGTAAGTGGGTAAGGCCTCAGGTCTCCCGGCTTGGAAAGAATTGCTGACAATATATGCTGGGAGCCCTGATCGTACCCTTACAGGAGTTGGGCCGAGAAGTACCACCCGTCACTGGAGCCCTGCTGCTGCATGTCTCGGAGAGCTTTCTGCAATGCCTGTATGGAGGGGTAGAAGGTGGTCTTCTCCACTGGGTGGGGGATCAGCAGTGTACCCTCATGTGGCTTCTCCTTCCTTATTTTGAAAATGGTCTTTCTATAAAGCATACAAGACAGTGGTAGGTATCCTGTCCACCCATTTCTTTGGGATACCTGCCTTGAGCAAGGTCAAAAACATCCCCTTATGGGCCAGCTGAGACCCCCGGCCATTTGGCTTCTTTATCTTTCTGTTACGTACCCAGTAACTGGGTTGCCAAACCAGCAGAAATGGATCACTCAGTTGGAGTCTGAATTACTAGAACTAAGAAAGTTTTATTAAAGAAACAAGCAACACAGTAATTGAAAGGATAATAAATGCAACAGTTCAGCAATGATAAACACATGTGCACAGAATTAAGATAACAGCACCAATCAATCTCTATCGTTGTCTAGGGGTAAATGACCAATTTCAAAGGGACACAAAGTTCAGTCCAATTTAGTAGTTCAGTTCGCAGTAATCGTTGCCATGGCGATGAGAGAGAGAGAGAGAGAGAACGGGAACGACTGATCATTCAGAAACGGCTTCCACTCACAGACTGGCGATATTGCTCACAAGCAGCTTTCCGGGCGGGTCCTTTGTGATGTCACCTGAGGTCACTGACTGTGACCCCTCCTCCAGATGCGGTCGATGCTCTGCAGTGAACCCGGCACCCAAGCGAGGGTGGACACACACCGGGTTCCCGCTGATCGTACCTTTCCACCCTGTGCGTTTAAGGTGCGGTACTTCCCACCGACTCGTGAGAGGCGCACCGCTTCCAGGGTCTCATTACCTCGGGTGTTGTGTGTGCTGCCTTAGCGAACCTGTCCCTTTTTATCCCCCTGCTGGGGTATCGCCTGTCCATCACTTCAAACAGTTCAGGGTTCAAAGGGGAAGCCGCTCCAGACAGCTCTCTGTCCCGTCCCTTCATCACACATCTCCAGATCGCCTGTCCATCACTTCAAACAGATCAGGGTTCAAAGGGGGAGCCGCTCCAGACAGCTCTCTCTACACATCTCCAGGTGCTGTTTCATTGTGTCCCTTATCTCTCTCTTGAAGACAGGTGGCAGACCAACTGTTGATCATACAGGACAGCTAACATCTTACCTATGTGTATTCTCGTCACATTTCTCACCCAACTAAGAGCCTTGTTTATATGTTCCAACTTCCCCAAGAGCCTGCTGGTCAATCCTACTGTCCTCCTGTGCCCCCTTCAGATGGGGCGGGGTGAGACAGCTGTTTTTACCAGGTACCCTATCGTGGCTGAGGTGGATTTTTGATCGTCTGGCAAGGGTCATCCCCACTCTCATAAAATCAGTGATCAGGGGCTAGTGATAGAGAGTCAGAGTCCCCTTCTGTGCTGTGTTCCACTCATCCCAAGATTTTAGATCCCAATCTAACATGGAGGTGTTATGTTTTGTAAATCCTGAACATAAATCTAATTGAAAGAAAAAGAAAGGAGTCCGTAATGTATGTACATTAGTTCAGTTTTTACTTTAAGCAACGTATGTGTGACATGGTGGCATGATGTTGTTTGCCATTCACGTATTTTTACAAATAAACTATAATAAGACCATAAGACCATAAGGTATAGGAGCAGAAGTAGGCCATTTGGCCCATCAAGTCTGCTCCGCCATTCAATCATGGGCTGATCCACTTCATCCAGTCATTCCCACTCCCCTGCTTTCACCCCATACTCTTTGATGCCCTGGCTAATCAAGAACCTATCTATCTCTGCCTTAAATACATCCAATGACTTGGCCTCTACAGCCACTCGTAGCAACAAATTCCACAGATTTACCACCCTCTGACTAAAGTAATTTCTCCGCACCTCAGTTCTAAAAGGACGCCCTTCAATCTTGAAGTCGTGCCCTCTTGTCCTAGAATCCCCGACCATGGGAAATAACTTTGCCATAATGAATTATTTAAACGAACAGGAATGATAAATCAAACAGTATATTCACAATATTACTCAAATATTTCTGAAAGAGTAAATACAAATACTCCTCCATTCTTATATAATACATTATATTATATAATACAACCACTAAATAAACATCCACAACATAGTAAATTTTAAAATTTCCATTCAGACCTAAAGATTTAATTACTGTGGAAGATTTCTTGCTCTTGTGGGATAATGTCTTTCCTGACAGGGGTGGTGGTGGGTGGTCATGTTCCTAGGCAGGAGAGACTTGTGACTGTGAAACAATGTCAGTCTCTGGGGCCTCCTCCGTGGTGGCTGCAGCAGTTGACTCTGGAACTGCAGGATGTAGTTCTGATAGCTCTAGATACCTTTCTTCTGATGTGCTGGCACCCCGAACAGTGCATGGCAAGCTACAATCAATGTTGTGGATCATAATATGTAAATACAATATGTGACATCACCATTTCCTTTACCTTTTTGATAGCCACGTCTCAACTCTTTGCCCATTGCCATTTCTTCCCGATCTGTGGTAATGAATTTAAGGAGTAGAACACAGTAGCCATGTTCGTCAGGTACATGTTATAATAACTGACATATCCTAAAAAGGATCACAACTATAGCATGTCCTTTGGCCTTAGGGCATCCATGACTGCTTGAGTTTTCTCAGTACACTTGTGAAAGCATTGTGCATCAATAGTGATGACTGCAGTAAACGATGCTTGGTTTAAAGAATTCACACTTGTTGTGTAGTGCTTTGAGCCCATAATGTTCTAATCTTTTTAGTAGTCTTGATATTTCGAATATGTTCCTTGTCATCCTTACCAGTAACAGTGATGTCATCCAGGTGAGACTGTGTGCCGAGGCAACCTTGCAGCACCTAGTCCACAGTTTTCTGCAAGGGTGCAGGTGTAGATGCTACTCAAAAAAGAAGCCTATTATAGTGATAAAGCCCTTTGTGAGTGTTTTTGATGAGGAACACTTTGGACACTTCTTCCATCTGCATCTATAGGTTAGCCTCAGCAAGTGAATTTTGATAAAGTGTTTCCTCCAGAAGGGTTTAAAAGAATCCTCCATCCTGGCAGTGGGTATTGATCTACTTCCAGTGTTGGGTTAATGGTGACCTTAAACTCGCCACAGATCTTGACAGACCCATTGTTCGTGGCTATTGGGACCACTGGAATTGCATTAGGGCTCCACTCAACCTTGGAAAGAATTTTTTCATCCACCGTGTGATCTATCTCACTGGCTACTTCATCATGGATGGTACAATGAACTGCTCCGGCTTTGTAAACTTTGGATGTGGTTTTTCATTTAACACTATTTTACCCTTGATATGTTTGAGTTTTCCAATGCCATTCTTGAACAATGCTGTGACATCATCCAGTACCTTTCTTAATACGCTTTCAGTAGATGCTTTTACAGGGTATGTGGCATGCAAATCGTGGATGGATTGCCAATCAAGTGGTGGTTGGCTCAGCCAATCATAGCCCCACAAAGTTGGCCCTCCAGTTTTTGCCACATTCTGTACAAGGCCAATATGGCTTGTTGGTTGTTGTGTTTCACTGTTAGTAATGTCGTTCCCACAGGAGCTACCTTTTCTCCAGTATAAGTTCTTCGTTGGATATCTGTAGGCTTTAGTTGAGTATATTTGAAAAGCTGTTCAAACTCATTTAGTGGAATGACTGAAATAGCCGAGCCAGTGTCCAACTTCATTTTAACTAATTTGTCTTTCATTGTAAGTCATATTGCTTGTCTATTGTTAGTTTTCACATTATAAATCTCAAGGCTACTCAGTCCTGAGTCATTCTCATCGTTATCAGAGTTTTCATCAACAGTAGATGGATTAGTGCTCTTTTTGAAAATGCAACTTGACTTTTTATCTTTTCTTTTCCCATTTATTTTTGTCTGCCAGATATGCTCTTTGTATGTGTCCTACACTGTTGCATTTTCTGCAAGTTTCACGTTTAAACTTGCATTGGTCTGGTGTATGCAAGCCACTGCTACAACAGTAACACAATTTGTTCAGTCAGGACGGTTTTGCTTAAGACATTGCAATTTTGTTCAGGCTCAGTTCTATTCCTGACTGCAACTCAATTGCATCTCTATCTGTTATTTCCATTGATACAGCAATTCCAGCTGCTCTTTTAAATGTAATTTGTTGTTCAATTAGTAGTCAGTTTTGAATGTTTTCTTGTAAAGGTTCCACAAACTAAATGATTACTCAGTGTGTCATTAAGCCCATCCCTGAACTGAAAATGCTCAGACAATCTCTTCAATTCACTATGTAAGCCGAAATGGACTTCTCTTTCTTTTGATTCCACTTATGAAACCCAAAACATTCTTGAAACATCAATGGTTTTGTATCTAAATGTCCCTGCATTATTTTCACAATATCATCAAAGCTCATTTCAGCTGGTTTGGTTGGAGCAGTCAAACCTCTAAGTAAACTATCGGGCTTTTCCATCCAATTATCTCAGCAAAACTGATATTTCTTTTTCTTTGGCTATTCCATTTGCTTTAAAATACTCTTCAATTCACTCACTATACATAGCTCAGTTATCTCTTGTGCAATTGAATGTGTCTATTTTTCCAATGTAACCAGTCATTTCTGTTTTTTTTTAAATTTATGATTATTAACACCCAGTATTCACTGTTTATGAATCCGTGCATTTGTCAATTTTCTATCTGTTGTTTTTAACTTGAATATGTCTGTCTCCTCCCAGAGAAGCACTGCTGAGTTGTTCCTTACACTTCTTTAAAAACTCGAATGCCTTGCTGCACTTCAACAGGTAGGTAGTTGTCTCGGGTTTGTTTATACCACCTTCATCACCACTGTAATGTTTTGTAACTCCAAAACTAATTAAAAGATAAAGACAGGAGGCTGGAACGTATTTATGCTAGTTTCGTTTTTACTTTAAGCGACGCATGCACATATGCCATGATGGCATGGTAACGTATGCGATTCAAATACTTTTGCATATAACCCATAATTAATTATTTTAAATGAGCAAGTATGCTTAATCAAACTATATATTTACAATATGAATCAAATATTACTGACATATTAATACACAACAGTTCCCCTGATTTCTGTCTGTACCTATCCCCTAGATCCACCAATAGATCTTCTTAGTCTTCTGGGTCAGATTGGGATTCAACATGACCACTGGGTGGAGTTGGATTAGGGTATAAAATTGTTTTTTTTTTGTATTTTCCTTTTTTTCCGAGGTTGGTGACAAAACAGATCAACCCTTGCCTGAGAAGTGACTTGGATCCACTCTAATTTACCTACTGGAGCACCACGTCCCCAGAAGATGCCATCTAATTGGCTCTTCACTCAACCCTGGAACATCTGGACAGCAAAGATAATATATCAGGATGCTCTTTATTGACTACAGCTTGGCATTCAATTCCATCATGCCCTCCAAACTAATCAATAAGCTTCAAGAACTTGGTCTCAATACCTTCTTATGCAATTGGATCCTCAATTTTCTTACTTGCAAACCCCAAGTCAGTTCAGATTGGCAACAGCATCTCCTTCACAATCTTCATCAGCACAGGCGCACACAACACTGTATTCTAAGACCCTGCTTTACTCACTTTACAGTTAAGACTGTGTGGCTAAGTACAGCTCCAATACCATATCCAAATTCGCTGATGACACTACTGTCGTAGGCCGAATCAAATGTGGACACAAATCAGTATATAGGAAGGAGATTGAAAATTTAGCTGAGTGGTACCACAACAACAACCTCTCACTCAATGTCAGCAAGACCCAGGAACTGATTATTGACTTCAGGAGGAGGAAACCAGAGATCCATGAGCCAGTCCTCATCAGAGGATCAGAGGTGGAGAGGGTCAGCAACTTTGAACATCTCGGTGTTATCATTTTGGAGGACCCGTCCTGGGCCCATCACACAAGTGCAATTAAGCACCTTTATTTTCTTTGGAGTTTGCAAAGATTTGACATGACATCTAAAACTTTGACAAACTTCTATAGACGTGCGGTGGAGAGTATATTGTCTGGCTGCATCACAGACTGGTTGTGGAAATGGCAATAGCCTTGAATGGAAAATCCACAAGAAGAAGTGGATACAGCCATGTCTATCACAGGTGAAGCCCTCTCCAGCATTGAGCACATCTACATGAAGTATTGTTGCAGGAAAGCAGGATCCATCATCAGGAACCCCGACCCCATTCAGGCCATACCCTCTTCTCACTGCTGCCATTAGGGAGAAGGTGCAAGAGTCTCTGAACTCAAACCACCAAGTTCAGGAACAATTATTACTCCTCAACCAACAGGCTCTTGAACCAAAAGGGATAATGTCACTCAACCTAACTTGCCCTATCATTGAAATGTTCCTACAACCAATCTATTCACTTTCAAGACTTCATCTCAGTTCTCATTATACTTATTGTTTATTTATTTTTGATTTGAACCGCTTGTTGTCTTTTGCACACTGGTTGAACAACCCAGTTGGAGCGGTCTTTCATTGATTCTATTATGGTTATTATTCTATAATGGATTTATTGAGTATGCATGCAAGAAAACGAATCCCAGAGCTAGATATGGTGACTTATATGTACTTTGATAATAAATTCACCTTGAACTTTGAACTTTAAAATTTAAACTTTCCTCTGTTTGCTTGTATTTTTAAATTATCACCTATATACACTCAGAGGCCACCTTATTAGGTATCTCCTGGACCCAATAAAGTGGTCACTGTGTTTATGTTCAAAGTTGACTGCTGCTATAGCACATCCATTTAAGGTGCGACACATTGTGCATTCAGAGATGCTCTTCTGCACATCACTGTTGTAAAGTGTGGTTATACAAATTACTGTTACGTTCCTGTCAGCTTGAACTAGTCTGGCTATTCTCCTCTGACCTCTCTCATTAATAAAGCGTTTTCACCCCATGAAATGGACCAGCTTTTGTTCTTTCCAGAATTTTCTCTAAACTCTAGAGACTGTTTTGCATAAAAGTCCCCAGAGATCAGTAGTTACTGAGGCATTCAAACCACCCTGTCTGGCATCAACAATCATTCCACGGTCAAAATCACTTCGAGCACATTTCTTCCTCATTCTGATATTTGGTCTGAAAAACAACTGCACTTTTTGACTATGTCTGTGAGCTTTTATGCATTGAGTTGGTGCTATATGATAGGCTGATTAGATATTTGCACTAACGAGCAGGTATACAGATGTAATTAATAGAGTGGCCACTGAGTGTACATGTAATTGTTCACAGAACTTTCCAGCTTCGTACAGACTCTTCTATATCTTTCTATAAACTCCTTAGTTTTTTGTAGCTGGTGTCATACCACTTGAATCTGACTATTTTGTTGGTTAATTTTTGTCAATTGAATTTATGATATCCCTAGCCCGAGTATGAGACAACCACAACTGCTTTTTCCCTTGTCTTTCTTTATTCTTTGCTCTTGTAAAGCTTAATAGTATGCCATAAGCAACTAGATTCATGCCTCTTTACTGACTTCCAAGGTACCTCTGTTTGCAAAAGCTTTAAGATACAACAATTTTTTTGGTTTGTTATGATGCTGTGTCTAATCTATTATCTCATGCTACTAGTTTTACTGTAAATGTGGTTATTACGGACGCTCACACTCATGTGTCATGGAGCACTTGTAAAGGACTGCACCCTGCTACAGAGGAACGGCAGGATCTCTAGGAAGAGAAGGAAACAAGAGGTTAAATGTCAGAATTGGTGCCTCAGAGGAGTGACTGAGCGACACTATGAGGTAATTCATCCTCTCAAACAGAGCCCTAGAGCAGCAACACCACGAGAATTCATTCTCTTCGACATAATGACCAATCTCAGGCACTGACTGAGAGCCCTCTTTAAATAATCACAGAATACTGGAAACCCAAGACGACCTCAATCAATTTGACCAGATTACCTACCAACACAAGGGTAACCACTACAATCAAGACCTAGATTAGTAAATTCAAGTGCTCATAAACCGAAGAATCTCAAGGCACTATGACAAGGTGCTTGGTTCATGACTCTTATGGTTCTGTTGTTTTCTTTTTTTCAGTGGATGCCTTTGTTGCAATCCTGGTTTAGCTGTTGCACGAGTGGACATCTGACATTTGATAATCCCATATCACTCTTACTTGGTGTTGTTATCTTGATTCCACATTCCCTGAACAAGTTGGGCCAATCCTACTGCATGGTGGCTATTTTCTCCGAGACATGTTGTACACTTTTCTACGTCTTTCTTCTGTGTTGTTTGATTTCTTAGATTCTATGAAATATGTATGTCCCTGAGACAGAACCCCCTGTTCTGAATCGAAGCTGGTTTGATTGTACTTCACTGCACGTAGACAAGTAGAACACAAGCTAATCAATTTCTAGGGTGCGATGCAGATACTCAAGGATATTCAAGTCTAAAAAGCACCTTAAATGAAAAAGTGTTTGCCTATTTTCATGACAAAAAGAATACAATGAGAATATTAGCATTCACCCCAGTAAAATTCACTCAGACCTGGAATGCTGAATTACTTGTGATGGTGATTGGTGCTGTTTCACTTAGAAGCTGAAAAGAAACATTAATTCAAATGGTTATAAATCCTTGAGAAGGCAGAAGACTGTTATAAAAAGGTGCTGATCAGCATTGTCTCACAGAACCAAGCAGAACGAAAACTATCAAAGAAATGGAAAAGTCAATGGATAATGAATTGTGATCATTCTTCTCTTCCATCAGTTAGAAGTTAAAATGTTGGGCTCAATTAGAAATTCCTCTAACCCATTTAAAGAAGATCTCAAAGCCACATCCTCTCAATATCTTCCACATTTAAAAACCTTCCAGATCACCACACTCTTCCATTCTGGCTCCCTGTCCATCCCTGATTTCAATCACTCATCCACTAGTGCCATGCCTTCTGTTTCTTTGGTTCATTACTGGAAATCCCTTTCTTAATCACCCCACCTGATCCCCTTTTTCCTCCTTAAGACACTCATTAGAAGTATCCACTTTCAGCAAATCTTTGCACATCCATCCTGATAACTTTTTACCATTGATTGGTCAGAACAGCCTTTAATCTTGAAGGAGGTTCTCGGACCAAAACGTCAGCTATCTGTTCATTTCCATAGACCTGCTGAGCTCCTCCAGCATTTTGTCTGCATTGTTTTGGATTTCCAGAATTTGTAGACTTTCTCGTGTCTTTTAATTTGTTTGCTAAAACACTTTGGGAGATAAGTGCAATGAACTCCACATAAAGTTTTCTGTGCACTGGATTGTTCTAATGATTTCCCCTTAATGATTGATGAGTGATTGGTTACAGTCACACATCTAGTGGTATCATCATTTGTGCAAAGAACATAGAAATCTACAGCACATTACAGGCTCATTGGCCCACAGTGTTGTGCCGACCATGTAACCTACTCTAGAAATGGCCTAGAATTTCCCTAGCGCATAGCCCTCTATTTTTCTAAGCTCCATGCATCTATGGAAGAGTTTCTTAAAAGACCTTATTGTACCTGCAATACAAAAGTGTGCACTGGCCATCCCTGTGATTAATGAATCATTTTGGTGGGCTCAGGTGAAACACAATATTTAATTACCAAAAAAAAAGAAACAAGCCAGTTAACTGATCTCCAGATTGGACAGTTTATGTGGGTTTTTACAACACTCAAAGGCCTCAGATGCTAAATTTGGCCATGCAATATAATTGGAAAAACAAAAGTTATAAATTAGTACCAAATTAAACAACTTTAGCAATCAGAATGTCATATTGATACTTATAGGGAATGGTAGAAGAGCTTTGATTGACATTCAATTCAGGTTGCCTTTAGTTAGAAACATATAATTTATCTCACACTGAGTTGAAGGAGTAAAAGTGTTTTTGGTGAATTGCTGTCACACAGTTCCTGAAATATCTGTCATTTGTTGCAGCCCCCTCTGAATATCCAGTTTAATTTGGAATAAAATACTGTGAGAGTCACTACCTTACAGTTGAAACTAGGGCGTATAAACCACTAGCAACTGAAACAAAGTTCCAGTGTGAAGTTGGTCCGCCCTTTATACCTTGCCATTTCTGAGTTGATGGCTAATTTTCCTCAGAAGAAAAAATATGTCTTGCGGAAATAATTGGTACAGGAATCAGTGTTGGGTCTGTTGTTTGTCATCTATATTAACAATCTGGATGATAAGGTAGTAAATTGGATCAGCAAATTCGTGGATGACACCAAATTTGGTGGGGGAGGGAGGTGTAATGGACAGCGAGGAAGTTTATCAAAGCTTGCAGTGTTATCTGGACCAGCTGGAAAAATGGCAGTCGGAATTCAATGCAAACAAGTGTGAGGTATTGCATTTTGAGAGGAGAAACCAGGGGAGGGATTACACGGTGAGTGGGAAGGCACGTAGGAATGTGGTAGAACAGAGGGATCTGGGAATACAGATCCATAATTCCTTGAAAGTGACATCACAGGTTGATAAGGTTGTCAAGAAAGCTTTTGGCACATTGACCTTTATCAATCAGAGTACCGAGTATAGGAGTTGGAATGTTATGTTGAAGTTGTATAAGACATTAGTGAGGTCTTATTCGAAGATTTGTATTCAATTTTGGTCAACCGCGTACAGGAAAGTTGTCAATAAGATTGCAAGAGTGCAGAGAAAGGGTTAGGAGATTATTCCCTAGAGAATGAGGCGGAAGATTTGATAGAGCTATCCAAAATTATGAAGGGTATAGAGAGGGTAAATGCAAGCAGGCTTTTTCTTCTGAGGTTGAGTAAGTCTAGAACTGGAAGTCATGGGTTAAAGGTGAATAGTGAAATTTTTAAAGGGAACATAAGGTGAAACTCCTTCACACAGAGGGTGGTGAGAGTGTAGAACGATCTGCAAGCAGAGGTAGTCAACGTGGGTTTTATTTCAACATTTAAGAGAAATTTGGATAGGTTCGTGGATGGAAAGGTTTGAAGGGCTTTGGTCTGTGTGTAGGTCAATGGGACTAGGCAGATTAATAGCTTACTACAGGTCAGATGGTCCGAAAGGCCTACTCCTGTGCTGTATGACTTTGAGCTAATTTTACAGATAATTCTTTCTTTCTGCCAACAAGTGTAAAGGGTTTCTTCTTTTATGTTAGTGTGTAGGCTAATTAAAATAGCTTCTTTGTTATGTTATAATTGAAATGGCTTCTTTGTTATATTAACTGCTGAGAAAGTCCTCCCGCTAGCAGTTTGCTTGGGTTATGTTACTGATAAGAGGATGAACAAACCAATTGGGATAGAAGTTATTCTTTCTGTATGCCTGTAAGTTATTGTGATGCGTGGGATTTTGGGCAGAAGGTGTGCGAGAGAGAGAGAGAGAGGATGGACAAGGTGCTGTGAGTCGGCTAATGGGGTCAGACCCCGAGCAGGAGTCCGCGGTCCAGGGTGTTGGGCGAGGAGAGGAGACGGAGATGGACTCGTGTGCAATGTCTGGTCAACCACTGTTGTTCGTCCCAGGCTGCAGGTCGAGGTGGTCTGAAGGGATCTCAGGGTGAAGAAGGAGGGTCCCAAGCTCCAACTGTTTGTGCATGAAGAGATAGAACTTTGATAAGTGTGGCACCTTTTATTTTCCTTTTATATTTTATCTCATTTAGTTATATAGTTCCAGTAATATCTATAAACTGTAATTCAATTAATCGTATCTGGTGTATTGTCTGTTATTTGGGCGGGGTGAGGTACATCACACAGCATCCACACAAACTAGTTACCCATTTTGGCGGGGCCGAGGGCTGTTTCCCTAGACGACAGCGAGCTGAGTGACCCTGAAGCTTTCCGGGGGGCTACACCAGCATTTAAATCAGCCTGAATGTTGCACTGAGCAAACTCTGAGAAAAGAGAATGTCTTTGATAGAAGAGTTTTTATTTACTTCTTTGTCATTATGAACTGTTGCAGAGAAGGTAAACTGTGTGCTCAAACTGGACAGAAGCCTTTAAATCTATTCAGGGTGAATTTTAAAGGCCCCATTAATTGATTTATAGAAGTGTAATATTTTTATCTTAAGCATTATCAAGACAAAAATCAATTCAATCGTCATTGTGCTTTGTGAGTCATAGCTGACAAAGGATGGCAGTCATGTTACTAACAGAAAATGACTGCCATGTTGCTGAAATAGAATGTCTGTCATGTTATTGTATAAGGCTTAAGACTTCTTTAAATTTCTTAATATTTAAATTTACCATCTATGTGGAAGGATAAATTGTAAAATTGATTTTGTTTTGTAGTATGTTGTCAGTGTGGGCAGTTTAAGCACATGTCACAGTCTCAGTCTGGTTCCACGCATACCAATCAAACCTGGACTATACCAAGGAATCAACATGGAACATGTAAACCAGACAGATGGATACTGCAATAGGGAAGGTGTGCTGCTCTGTTGTTAGCCTGAGTCTTTTAGCTGAGACATTAAACCTAAACCCTGCCCGACTATTAGCATGCAAAGAACAGCGGAGACATTGGCTTCTCAATTCAAAAGGCTCATAACAACAGGAATGGCCCTTTAAATAATTTGCTTTATGTGGGATGTTGCAGACCGTAAAGAGCTTTGCCCACAAAACTTAAGGAACATTTTTTTTTTACTTGACGTTAATATCTAGGAAAATTCTGCAAGTAGTGGAACCAAACAAGGATCAGTAACATGGTTCCCAAAATAATTACATCTTCAGAACCATGAAACTGTTTAAAGAAATCCACAACCGCAAAAGACATTCTTACGCTATTGATCATTTGACGAAAGGTCATCTGTACAAATCACATTGATTAGAAGAGTAACAAGTGTTCATCATATTGCCATGAAAGCTGTTCTTCTATTACCACACTGAAGTCTCCAATTCAAGATTTTAATTCTGAAGAACACTTGTCTGATTGATATCTGTGTGGCAGATTAGAGGATAAATTCCAGTGGAATACAGCTGAACAGTGTAATATTAAGCTGATCCTAAACTCACACTTGGCGGTGTGCCTGGCAACAGCATGAAGCAGCATTCACCAGATGTTCATGGTACTTTGTAAGCACACAGCTTGAATCTGCCATTCGAAACCTTGCACACTTCCTACTTACTGCCGAGAAGCGGCTGGCACACGCAAATGAGCCATCATGTAGGTTTCAATGAAAATAACTGGAGAGTAATGAAATGGAAATACATGCACTGTTTATCTTTCTAATTTGTTTTACTTTTTTTCAAAAAGCACGAAACTTGACACAGTTACTCCGAGGTAAATATGAGTAATCAAAAAGTAAAGGCCCCCATTGGGTCAATTAGCATGTCAAAAATTTTTAAAAGTGCTGAGTTGTTTATATACTAGAAATAGCAATCAGAAACATATTTACAGAACTGATTACTGAACAGGGACAATAAATAACTATGGACTCACTAATGAGCTGCTACTGGAGGGACTTGTACTGCATTAGAGAATCTAAAATATTAATTTGAAGAAGTAATGAACAATTGTACTACAGTGGGAAAAATAATTTAGATTAGGTAGATGCAAGATTTCTAAAACAAATATTCCATCTTAACTCAGTAACAGGTTAATTCCTGTGAATTAATTAATAAACATCAAAGCCCAGTGTTTAGGCTACAAAGCTATCTATGGGTTCACTGCAGTTCATTAAATGATTCTGAGAGAGAGTTCTCCAGCTGGGATAAGAAAGACAGAACAGTTTCTTGTTTCCCTCCGAAGTCACAAGACATCTCTCTCATCATGGACTAGCCAATAAAAATATGCAAAAGTAAATAGGATACTGGAAGAACTCAGCATGTCAGGCAGCATCTGTGAAAGCAAAAGGCAAATGGTGAAGTTTTTGGGTTAAGACCCTACATTAGGATCCCTACAGAGAGAAGAGGCATGACTGTACATATGGCACAGAGTAGTGGCTGGTAGGTTATAGGAGGAATCAAACAGAGAAGATATGATGGTCAGATGGTAGATGGGAGAGGTGAATAAAGGGGGAATAAAATGAGATCGTCACATCTATGGGAAGCAAGCAAGAGGGGTGTGGGAACTTCAAAGTTAAAAGCATTAGATTGAATTGAATTTTCTTTTTGGTTTCACCAGGAGTGACTAAGGAGGCAGAACAGTGGTGCGGCAGTTAGTGCTGCTGCCTTGCAGCTCCAGAGATTCCGACCTCCAACGCCGTGTACATTTATTTCCCATAAACATGCAAGGTTCTGTTGAAAGCTCTGGTTTCCTCCCATATCTGAGGACCATTTAGCTACTATAACTTCCCATCAGTGTAAAATGGGTGGCAAAACAATCAGAGTGGAGTTGACCAGCAGGTGTGTGCGGGTATGAGTTACAAGGCAGCAGGGACATATGGAGAGGGAGAATTGGACTAATGGAATGTCTTTGCTGGGAGCTGGCACCAACCTAATGCAGTGGCATCCTTCTGTATTGTATTAAATAAGTTACGCAGTCTTTCAGTGCAGGAGTCTTCAACATTATTCTGGGCAGTAGGTGGGCTAATACATTATCAGAAGAATGATATCTCTTCCAGTGTAGCACTTCTGGGTCCCATGTTAAATTATGCAGTCAAATCTTGAAATATGTTTCGAAAGATTATGCTCACCTTGTAGCTGGAACCAGTTAAGAAGTCTTGCAGCACAGTGAAAGCAGAACCAGTTGAGTATTCATTAAATTGCTGTAGCTTTGGGTATAACTGACATGGAAAATCTACATTAATTGACAAAGAGCTGAAAGTCCATCTGAAAGGACTCAGGAGAGGTGATATACATTCATTATCATTCCTTTTATGGCAATCAGGGAGGAAGAGCAAAGGAACGAATAGAGAAAGTCACTTATATAATATCTTTCTTGACCAAGGGACACTCTGAGCACTTAACAGCCATCAAGCTGCTTCTAGAATGGAGTTACCATTAGCTTGCTGTTACTCTAATTTATGCACAAGAAGCAGCAGTGTTATAGTGATCAGATCATCTGTTTTGGTAAAGTTGTTTGAGGTATATTTGTCAGGAGCCTCAGTGGGAAAATTCTCCACTCCAATGAATGGTGTCCTCAGATCTGTTACATTTACCTGAGATAGAGAAGATGAAGAAAGTGACACATCTGACAGTGTGGAACTCCCCGGTTCAACGTTACCACATCAGCATGGGTTCTATTTTCAAGTCTCCATGATAGGTCTTAAATCTCTGATTCTAGAGTAACTTTCTTCCTATAAACAACACACACTAAATATTGGAAGAACTCAGCAGGTCAGGCAGCATCTATGGAAATCAATAAACACTTTTTTACTGGAGGTGGGGGAAGGAGGGGAGTTCTGTTCACACTTGACCAAAATTTAGTGTTCCAGTGAGCTCTGGATACTTTAAAATGTTCAAAGCCAATAATTCATCCAGAGGCTGAGGAAAAAGTCAGTGAGCATTCATTTATATACTAATTTCAAAGCTGATTGGGTGAGGCTTGTTATTTGTCCTTGATATAGACAGTGCAGGGACTCCACTAGTTCATATTGGTAGCTCACGTCAGCTTCTCGTGGGGAAGGCCAGTTCGGTGTGGGAAATAAATACTGAAATATCCTGCCTCAGAAAAGAAGATTGATAAGTTGATAGAAGGACAGGCTGGCAGACAAAAGAGAAGCAAGCAGATAGACATACAGGTAGATAGACAGAAAGAAAGAAAGAAAAGTGGCTTTTGAAGATGGATTTGCTTTTGCCAGATCATTGCAACAATAGCCTTGAGTAAATAATTGAGACATAGATATTCACTATTAAAATCTACTCACACCATGATAAAAGAAATCTGAAATAACAATAGAAAGTGCTGGAAACATTCATCAGATCAGACTGCATATGTTCAGAGAGAATCACAGTAAACAGCCCAGGCTGAAAACCCTCCACTCCATTTCATGGGTGTCACTTGAACCATCGAACGTAGCCAACACTTATTGTTTCCTTTAGATATTCAGCATTTCCATTTATTGTTCCTCATTTGAAAAAGATCAAATTTAGTTTTACCAAATTTGGGTTTCTTAGAAGTTTCTCAAGTATTAGTCTATCTGGCTATGATATTATAGGATTTCCATCAGATGAGGAAAGCAGCAATTGTATCCCCGTTCAATATTGGGCAGAATACTCCTATCCAGGCTGTGCTTCTATCATCTTCTCTATCTGAACAATTACCCATTCATGTAATACCTGACAAGTCAATAAGTCTGAAATTTTTCAGTGTCAGCACCATGGCTGAGAATATCCAACGGCAACAAGCTGCTTAATTGGACTTGAGTGGCAGAGCTGGTCTGGCAACTGGGCTTCAATCCTTATTTAGCTTGAGTTGAGTACAATGCCACTTGTGTGGAGCTTCACGTCCTCCCTGTGAGCTCCCCCAGGCTATCTGTTTTCCTTCCACATGCCAAAGACGTGTGGGATGGTAGCTGAATTAGCTAATGCAAATTTCTCCCAACATGTAGGTGAGTGTTAGAATATAGGCACGCTAATAAGAATGAGGTGATAACAAAATAAGCTGGTTGACGGCCAGAGAGTATGTCCCATAGTTTATTGTGCTGGTAACTGCCTCCATCTGCGCATTAAGTCACATTCTATCAGAGATAGGCCTTTTGTTTTTCCATCTCTCCCTACCTTTTCTTCAACTGAAACCTACCTTGATTTTCTTTTTTTTCTTCACAAGTTTGTCACACCTGAAATATTAACTGCATCACATTCCACAGATTCTGTTGGAGCTGCTGAGTGTTTCCAGCATATCCTGTTTCTATTCTAAATTTCCATTACCTCTGGTATCTTTGAAATGTTTCCACTGCTCAACACCTCTGTTTACAAAGAAAACAGAATCCCAAGTTTCCATCCACCTGTTGCCTAAATCTGAGATGGTTTAATGTCATTTCCTGTACAAAAGTGTAAGAAGAACAAAATAATTGTTATTCCGGATCCGATGCAGCACCAGAAAAGAAACACAAAAGATAAAGAAAAGAATAATAATAATAAAAACACAATAAATATAAATACATAAGATAGCTTATATACATAGATTGATTATATGTCTACAAAGTGATGTTAGGTTGTAGATAAGGTGACTTATAGGAAATAATTAAGTAGTGGTATCTACTCAGGTATCTTTGTCTTGAGGTCCTATACTATTCCACAAAATTCAGTACAAACACAAAGAACAACAATTCTTCTGTCCAAATTCAATGTTAACTGCTGGATATATATAAACAATTTCAAATAATCATTACCTCTCTTCCTTCATAGAAATATAGAAAACATACAGCACAATACAGGCCTTTTGGCCCACAAAGCTGTACCGAACATGTCCCTATCTTAGAACTACCTAGGCTTTACCAATAGCCCTCTATTCTTCTAAGCTCCATGTAGCCATCCAGGAGTCTCTTAAAAGACCCTATCATTTCCACCTCCACCACCGCTGCCGGCAGCCCATTCCACGTCCAGCTCTTCATCTCAAATAAATTCATTTATAATTAGTTTTCCCGCTCTTCTACCTCAAGAATTGAGCTCCAGAATTCCCAAAATGGACTGCTTGATTGAAGCAACATCTTTAAACATATTTTATAATTCCTTTCACAGGTTGAAACATTAGTTTACTTTCTTCCTCTGTAGAGGTTATTGAACATTTTGTGTATTTTTTTAATCATTTTCTTGAATTCAGGATTTCCAATTAATTAATTTAGTTTTACACTGTTTTCTTGAGTGTTTTACCTGTGACTGCTTCATCTGTATATCCTGGAAATTCACCCATAATTCACGCATACTTCAACCCCCAAGATGCCATGTGGGATGTGTAGTGTGAGAGATGTCTTAAAAATAAGTAAATGTGCATTGGAAAGAACAGTTGCTTCCTGTGAAGCCCCACGGCCAAATTCTCCTCATGCTGTCTCCAACAGAAATTGCGTCAAATAAGGTGTTCATGTGTGACGGTGGATTCTGTCTGTGTGATAGTGTCTGTGTAGGCGTCTGTAATCTCTGCTGATATTGTCACTCCAGAAAGTCTGTTCATCCTCAGAGATTCAGAAAGCTGTGAATAAGACAACATGAGGTGAGAGAAAGCTATTCATTGCAAACTTGGAACTGCTTTAATAAAGTTGTTGCATTCTTGGCAATGTTGCAACAAGTCTGAAGCACTTGGAAATCTAATGCTAGAGCTTAAACTCAATATCTTTCACTGTGCAAAAGCTGACATCTTTAAACTCTTCACCTTTCTCAGCTGTCCTCTCCTTGTACTCTTAATTTCAGTCAGTTTGGCTGCAAGACTTCACCTGAATCATGATTTATCTCTGTCAGACGCTAATTAACCTGTTTCACTACTTGAGTGTTTCCTATTTATAATTACCAGCATGAAGTTGTGTGACAAGAAAACCCCCTTCTGCACTCTGTGAGAAGCACACATTATCTCAATCAGTGCCAGCCTTATTCTGTGATCCTGTTGTTCCATTCAAATTCCAATTATATTCTTTTATATATATGGCTTTCTTCTTCAGTGCTCTGATTAGTGAGATTTATATTTCTACACACCGAATAACAGTAACTGCTTTCCTTCCAGCATTTTGAGAATTCTTTGCTTTTGAATCATAAAAGCTTTCACAGCATATTCCAGTTTTTTGGGAGTAAAATGAATCCAAGTCCCAGCTTTTCATCTCAAATAAATTCATTTATAATTGGTTTACCAACTCTTCTACCTCAAGAATGGAGCTCCAGAATTCCCAAAATGGACTGCTTGATTGAAGCAACAAGTGAGGAGGGCAACATTCTCTGACAGGAGGGAGTGACTAATTAGGGAATACTGTGTCATTTCCTTTTGAACAATCATGGAACTATGGGGGGCAGTTATCAACAGGCAGAGAGGATAAGATTTTGACCCAAATCATCTCATCCTGAAGCAGGCAAACAGGGAGAATAATAACCTTGTAGACTGGTAAAGCTGACAAGGCTGATGAGACTAGAATGAAGGTGACAATATGCAAATCAAAGCCCACCTACAAAATTGTCAAATGGGAAAAGCTAAGGTATTGAATTTGGTAGACATACTAGTTTTCTATTTATATGTCAAGTGATTTATTAACGTCATGACTTTGTTTAAGAGGGCAGCAAAGGTAAGCAAGAGAACTATAGGACAGAAAGTGCCAGGTTCATTATCTTGTAATTCCATCCCCATTAAGTTGCTAATGTTTCAAGACCTTGAAGAAGACTTTGATTGTTATTAACTGTGAAGTGCACTTCTACAATTAAAACTACTGCCTTACTGCAGTGGTGAAATAATTTGACTCGTCCCACAGGTAACATATTAGTTCAGCAATGACTGACTGTGATCGCCAATGTTGACACTTGTTTTAGGAGGCTTCTCTCCGCATGTTGTCTTCTTATTTACGACGGCTACTTCTAGCATTTCTGAGAAATAAGAGCAAGGTCACATGGTGAGGTGAGACATCTTCTCTTGATTGCATATTTCCTAGGAGGCTTCTTACATTTGTGGGAATGAAAAAGATGAGAATCAGTAAGAGAGCATTAGTCAGAAGATTGCTTCAGCAGGATGGCATGCATTCCATTAATTGCATCCGATTGCTATGAGCTGTGTGGAACATGGAGCTTCTGTTTTTGAAACTTCATCAGTTCTGCCTAATTGTGCAACAGAAAGTGATCAACTTGTTCAATGGCTTAACAAAAACCTTACTTGGAATTCCACAAGGGATGCCTCGTAGTTGAATGAATGTGGAAATCATTGCCTTGTAATGTTAGCCTCTCAATGTATGTCTTTACCTACTGCATGCCAAAGTGATAAATATATTGCAATGCCCATTAATCACAGTTCCCTCAGCTCTAGCAGTGCCCAGGCTCCAACAATATTAGATGAGAGTTGCCTCTGTGAATCCCATGGGACAATTCCTCTTTCCACTGCTCAGCTGGGAGATAAAGCTGCTGAAGTTGATTTGGATATGCCTCTGCTTAACTTTCTCATCCTTCTCTCCTCTTGCTCCTGCTGCTCTTCAATTTCTGTTACTTGACCCTTGGACCACAATTGGCCTCACAGATCTTCCTCCAGAACTGGTTTTTGTGGCTGGTCAGCAGGCACGCAACGGTGAATTCTTTGCACAAGCTTTCACAAACTGCTGTCCACTCCTGCAGTGATGAACCTTATTTCAAAGAGCCCAAAGGTATGCTTCACAACCATGCAGATACTTACTATTATTCCGTCTGGGTAGCCTCCAACCTGATGGCATGAACATCGACTTCTCTAACTTCCGGTAGGCCCCACCTCCCCCTCGTACCCCATCTGTTACTTATTTTTATGCACACATTCTTTTTCTCACTCTCCTTTTTCTCCCTCTGTCCCTCTGAATATACCTCTTGCCCATCCTCTGGGTCCCCCCCCCCTTGTCTTTCTTCCCGGACCTCCTGTCCCATGATCCTCTCGTATCCCCTTTTGCCAATCACCTGTCCAGCTCCTGGCTCCATTCCTCCCCCTCCTGTCTTCTCCTATCATTTTGGATCTCCCCCTCCCCCTCCAACTTTCAAATCCCTTACTCAGTCTTCCTTCAGTTAGTCCTGACGAAGGGTCTCGGCCTGAAACGTCGACTGCACCTCTTCCTACAGATGCTGCTTGGCCTGCTGCATTCATCAGCAACTTTGATGCGTGTTGCTTGAATTTCCAGCATCTGCAGAATTCCTGTTGGATGCCTACTGAATTGGCCTTGTGTCTTCTTTCAGCTGCTGACATTGGAGTGCAAAAGCTGTCAGAAGCCATAGAAATGTATAAAAGTGTCTCAAAGAAATGTGTAAAATTCTAACTGGGCTAGACTCTAGCAAGTCCAAGACCAGAGGGTCATTTTAAATGGATATATCATTTATAGAGTCAAAGAGCACTACAGCACAGAAGCAGATCTGTCAGCCTATCTATTCAGTGCCGGGCCTGTCATCTACCTAGCCCCACCTACCTGTATCTGAACCATCACTCTTTTTCTCTATCTCATCCATGTGCCTATCCAAACTTCTCCTTATTGCTACAGTTGAAACTGTATCTACCACCTCCACTGGCAGCTCATTCCACACTTAGACCATAAGACCATAAGATCATAAGATAGGAGCAGAAAGGCCATTCAGTCCATTGAATCTGCTCTGTCATTCCATCATGGCTGATTTATTATCCGTCTCAACCCCATTCTCCTGCCTTCTTCCTGGTACCTATGGCATCCTGACTAATCAACCTCCACTTTAAATATACTCAATGACTTTGCCTCCACATCCTCCTGTGGCAATGAATTCCACAGATTCACCATCCTCTGACTAAAGAAATTTCTCCTCATCTCCAATCTAAAAGGATGTTGCTCTCTTCCAAGGCTGTGCTGTCTGGTCCAAGACTATGGAAAAAATCCTCCTCACTTCCATTCTCTCTAAGTCTTTCAGTACTCAATAGGTTTCAATGAAATCCTACCGCTCCAAAATTTTTTCTAAACTCCCGTGAGTATGGACCCAGTGCTACAGAACATTTCTTATACATTAACCTTTTCATTCCTAAAATCATTCCCTGAACCTCTTCTGGGATCTCTCCAATCCCAATACATCTTGCTCTGAGTGAAGAAGTTCCCTTCAATTTCCCTTAAATATTTCACTTCTCCCCCTAAACCTATGACCTCTTATTCTCGTCACACCAAACCTGAGGAGGAAAATCCTGCATGTATTCACCCTATCTATACTCCTCTTCACTTTGTATACCTCCACCTGACTAAATCTGTAGCTTAGGAGAAGTTTATTCACCCAAAGGATGACAGGGGAATTCTCTACCTCACCAGGTGGTGGAAGCCAAACCTCTACATATATTCAAGAGGAAGACAGCTATACTTCCAAATACCAAAGTGTTCAAGGGATAAAGGGAGAAAATGAACAAGCCAGTGTCATATTAATTGTGCAGCAGGCCTGAAGGACTGAGTGGCTTGCTCCTGCATCTATTATCTATATTTCTATATTTATATACTGGATGTTTAAAAGGCCAATTTCTCTCACATGTTGGTCCTGTCATCCAGGACACATTCAATTGTGGACTCTTGCTTATCCTCCTCTTATTTAAGAACTACAGTATCGAAAGGCATCATTTCAGCTCCCAGAATTAAACTTTGGAACTTTTTCCTAAAACTTCCTCTCTTCTTCACCACCCCCGTTCAAAAAGCTGCCTTCATGTGCAAAGTTTGGCAAGCTGTCCCTATTTCTGCTGATTTGAAGGGAGCGAAAGTTTTGGGTCTGTGCTTCATGTTAAACTCTTCCTAGTGCTTGGAGTGTCTGGTCAGGTCACTCGTCTGAGTGCTACTGGCACCATGTAACCCAGTACTACCTGTCGTATGGTCGGGTGGTCGGCGACTAAATTGGCTCCCCCACCAGGCTTGCCTGGTGAGGAGGGTGGCTAGACACCCTGCAGGATGAAAAACAAGACCTGTCAAAGGGTGGATGAACCCTCTCATAGGGTCAATGGCCACCTAGCAAACACGTGCCATGAAGCGCAGAAAGAGCATCCCTTGCATCGAAGCTTGGTCAATAGGCAATAGACAATAGGTGCAGGAGTAGGCCATTCGGCCCTTCAAGCCAGCACCACCATTCACTGTGATCATGGCTGATCATCCACTATCAGTATTAGTTTCCTGCCTCATCCCCATAACCTTTGATTCCACTATCTTTAAGAACTCTATTCATCTCTTTTTTGAAAGCATCCAGAGACTTGGCCTCCACAGCCTTCTGGGGCAGAGAATTCCATATATCCAGCACTCTCTGGGTGAAAAAGTTTCTCCTCAACTCCGTTCTAAATGGCCTACCCCTAATTCCTAAACTGTGGCCTCTGGTTCTGGACTTACCCATCAGCGGGAACATGCTTCCTGCCTGCAGCGTGTCCAATCCCTTAATAATCTTATATGTTTCAATAAGGTCCCCTCTCAGCCTTCTAAATTCCAGAGTATACAAGCCCAGTCGCTCCAATTTTTCGACATATGACAGTCCTGCCATCCCGGGAGTTAACCTTGTGAACCTACGCTGCACTCCCTCAATAGAAAGAATTTCCTCCCTCAAATTTGGAGACCAAAACTGCACACAGTACTCCAGGTGTGGTCTCATCAGGGCCCTGTACAGCTGCAGAAGGACTTCTTTGCTCTTATACTCAATTCCTCTTGTTATGAAGGCCAGCATGCCATTAGCTTTTTTCACTGCCTGCTGTACTTGCATGCCTGCTTTCAGTGACTGATGTATAAGAACACCTAGATCTCGTTGTGCTTCCCCTTTTCCTAACTTGACTTCATTTAGATAATAATCTGCCTTCCCCTTCTTACCACCAAAGTGGATAAGCTCACATTTATCCACATTAAACTGCAACTGCCATGCATCTGCCCACTCACCCAGCCTGTCCAAGTCACCCTGCATTCTCATAACATCCTCCTCACATTTCACACTGCCTCCCAGCTTTGTGTCATCTGCAAATTTGTTAATGTTACTTTTAATTCCCTCATCTAAATCATTAATATATATTGTAAACAGCTGCGGTCCCAGCACTGAACCCTGCGGTACTCCACTGGTCACTGCCTGCCATTCCAAAAGGGACCCGTTAATGGCTACTCTTTGTTTTCTGTTAGCCAGCCAATTTTCAATCCATGTCAGTACTCTGCCCCCAATACCATGTGCCCTAATTTTGCCCACTAATCTCCTATGTGGGACTTTATCAAAGGCTTTCTGAAAGTCCAGGTACACTACATCCACTGGCTCTCCCTTGTCCATTTTCATAGTTACATTCTCAAAAAATTCCAGAAGATTAGTCAAGCACGATTGCCTCTTCGTAAATCCATGCTGACTTGGACCAATCCTGTTACTACTATCCAGATGTGTCGTAATTTCATCTTTTATAATTGACTCCAGCATCTTTCCCACCACCGACGTCAGGCTAACCGGTCTATAATTCCCTGTTTTCTCTCTTTCTCCCTTCTTGAAGAGAGGGACAACATTAGCCACCCTCCAAACCACTGGAACTGATCCTGAGTCTATAGAACATTGGAAAATGATTACCAATGCGTCCACGATTTCTAAAGCCACCTCCTTTAGTACCCTGGGATGCAGACCATCAGGTCCCGGGGACTTATCAGCCTTCAGACCCAACAGCCTATCCAACACCATTTCCAGCCTAATATAAATTTCCTTCAATTCACCCATTACTCTAGGTCTTTTGGCCACTATTACATCTGGGAGATTGTTTGTGTCTTCCCTAGTGAAGACAGATCCAAAGTACCTGTTCAACTCATCTGCCATTTCCTTGGTCCCCATAATAAATTCACCCGCTTCTGTCTTCAAGGGCCCAATTTTGGTCTTAACCATTTTTTTTTCCTTTTCACATACCTAAAGAAGCTTTTATTATCCTCCTTTATATTCTTGGCTAGTTTACCTTCGTACCTCATTTCTTCTCCATGTATTGCCTTTTTAGTTACCTTCTGTTGCTCTTTAAAAGTTTCCCAATCCTCCGGCTTCCCACTCTTCTTTGCTATGTTATACTTTTTCTCTTTTATTTTTATACTGTCCATTACTTCTCTTGTCAGCCACGGTCACCCTTTACTCCCCTTAGAATCTTTCTTCCTCTTTGGAATGAACTGATCCTGCACCTTCTGCATTATTCCCAGAAACACTTGTCATTGCTGTTCCACTGTCATCCCTGCTAGGGTATTGTCCCATTGAACTTTGTCCAGCTCCTCCCTCGTAGCACCATAGTTCCCTTTGTTCAACTGTAATACTGACACTTCCGAGTTTCCCTTCTCCCTCTCAAATTGTAGATTAAAACTTATCATGTTATGGTCACTACCTCCTAATGGCTCCTTTACCTCGAGGTCCCTGATGAAATCCAGTTCATTGCACAACACTAAATCTAGAGTTGCATTCTCTCTGGTAGGCTCCAGTACAAGCTGCTCTAAAAATCCATCTCGGAGGGACTCCACGAACTCCCTTTCTTGGGGTCCAGCACCAACCTGATTCCTCCAGTCTACCTGCATGTTGAGGTCCCTCATAACAACTGTAGCATTACCTTTGCAACATGCCAATTTTAACTCTTGATTCAACTCACACCCTACATCCAGACTACTGTTTGGGGGCCTGTAGATAACTCCCATTAGGGTCTTTCTACCTTTAGAATTTCTCAGTTCTATCCATACTGACTCTACATCTCCTGATTCTATGTTCCCCCTCGCAAGGGACTGAATATCGCTCCTCACCAACAGAGCCACCCCACCCCCTCTGCCCATCAGTCTGTCCTTTCGATAGGATGTATACTCTTGAATATTCATTTCCCAGGCCCAGTCCACTTGAAGCCATGTCTCTGTTATTCCCACAACATCATACTTACCAATTTCCAACTGTGCCCCAAGCTCATCCACTTTATTTCTTATACTCCGTGCATTCATATACAATACTTTTAGTTCATTACTCCCCTGACCTCCCATATCAGTTCTGATTTCACTTGGCCATACTGTACGATCCCTTCTTGAGCTTTCTGCTCTGTTGATTCTGCTGTCATTCTTAACTTTTCTTATTCTCACTTTCCCTTTATCTCCATCCTTATGTTTCCAGTTCGTCCCCTCCCCACCACTACTTAGTTTAAACACCTACCTGTGTTGCAGAGGCAAACCTGGCTGCCAGAATGCTGGTGCCCGGCTCATTAAGGTGCAACCCGTCCCTTTGGTACAATTCATCCTTACCCCGAAACATACCCCTGTGGTCCAAGAATGTAAATCCTTGATTCCTGCACCAGTTTCTCAGCCACACATTCAGATCCATTATCTCCCTGTTCTTGCCCACTCCATCACGGGGAACTGGAAGCAAACCAGAGATAACCACCCTGGAAGTCCTGCTTTTCAGCCTTCTTCCAAGTTCTCTGAAGTCGCACTGTAGAATGTCTTTCCTCTTCTTCCTCACGTCATTTGTGCCGACATGCACCACCACTTCCGGATGTTCACCTTCACTCTTGAGGATTCCCTGCACCCGGTCCGTGACATCCTGGATCCTGGCACCAGGGAGGCAACACACCATCCTTAAATCTCGCCTGTTGCCACAGAAACCCTTTTATGTACCTCTCACTATGGAGTCCCCTAATAACACGGCTCTGCCTGAAGTCTATCTCCTGGGCTTTGCCTCAGCGCCAATTGTTGACTCATAGACCCGTCCGCCTCTCAGGCTGGCACTGTCTTCTGTCCCAACAGCTTCCAAGAGGGAGACCCTGTTTACGAGAGGCACATCTCCTGGGGTCTCCTGTACTTCAAGCATCCTTTCCTTGCTCATCATCGACCTCCTACTCTCTTCCTGTGTCCTGAGTGTAACGACCTCACTGTAGGTCCTGTCCAGAAAACTCTCGTTCTCCCGGATTAACTTAACGTCATCCATTTGCCTCTCCAGTGCTGCCATTCGCTGCAACAGAACTTCCCCCAGCCATCTGGGACCCCACCATGCCGCTGAATCCAGGAGGGAATGTCGACAGGGTGGGTTTGGACCTGTGCAACCTCCTACTCACCTAAAATCCACTCACGCACATGCTGTTCCTTTCTGAGGAGTGGGATACCACCCCACTAACTGACTGAAAGGAACCATCATTATCCTATGGGATGGATAGCCAGAGAGAGAGTGCTTGGATGCAGTGGGTTCTGTTGCATTCTTGTTCACCCGACCTGGAATATCTAATAATTAAGTGCCATCCATTCTATTTACCAAGAGAGTTCTCCTCTGAGATCATGACTAGAGTTTACATACCACCAAAGGCAGATATTAAGCAAGCCTTCAATTTATTGAGTGTTGCAAATAGCAAACAAGAAACAGCCCATCCTGACCTGTTTAAAAGCACTTCCAGGAACTTCAACCTCTGCCCAATTCCCAATTATCACTGGCATGTGACGTGAAATTTGTTAACTTAGCAGCAGCAGTTCAATGCAATACATAATCTAGCAGAGAGAGAGAGAGAGAGAGAGAGAGAGAGGGAGAGAGAGAGAGAGAGAGAGATAAATAAATAAAATAAAACATCATAATAAATAAACAAGTAAGTCAATTACGTATATTGAATAGATTATTTAAAAATGTGCAAAAACAGAAATACTGTATATTAAAAAAAGTGAGGTAGTGTCTAAAGCTTCAAAGTCCATTCAGGAATTCGATGGCAGAGGGGAAGAAGCTGTTCCTGAATCGCTGCGTGTGTGCCTTCAGGCTTCTGTACCTCCTACCTGATGGTAACAGTGAGAAAAGGTCATGCCCTGAGTGCTAGAGGTCATTAATAATGGACGCTGCCTTTCTGAGACACTGCTCCCTAAAGATGTCCTGGGTACTTTGTAGGCTCGTGCCCAAGATGGAGCTGACTAGATATACAACTTTCTGCAGCTTCTTTCGGTCCTGTGCAGCAGCCTCTCCATACCAGACAGTGATGCAGCCTGTCAGAATGCTCTCCACGGTACAACTATAGAAGTTTTTGAGTGTATTTGTTGACATACAAAATTGCTTCAAACTCCTGATAAAGTATAGCCGCTGTCTTGCCTTCTTTATAACTACATCGATATGTTGGGACCAGGTTAGATCCTTAGAGATCTTGACACCCAGGAACTACTGCAACATGGGTCCCAACATACTCGACCACTGCTAAACTACCATAAGGAATGCCTACTGTTCCATCCCTGGACCATATTAGGGTAAATCTGATCATCTTCCTGTTCTCCACGTGCTTGTGTACAGGCAGAGGCTAAAGGGCAAAACTCCAAGAGTTAAGAAAATGAAGAGGTGGTCACTGTTGGTAGAGGAGTGGCAGCGAAGCTGCTTCGAATCAATGGACTGGGCCATGTTCAAGGATTCATCAGAGGATTTGAATGAATACATCATGATTGTCACAGATTTTATAAAGTCAGTCATAGATGAGTGTGTCCCTGCAAAATCATTCAGAATTTTCCCCAACCAGAAGCCCTGGATGAACCAGGAGATCTGCAATCTGCTGAAGGCCAGACAGTGGCATTCAGATCAGGCAACAAAGAGGCCCAGGTGTGATGTCTGGAAAGCCATCTCCCTTGCGTAGTGGCATTTTGGGCCAGTAATGCCTACCATTACAACAGGTCAACAGCAAATGCCATTTCATTGGCTCTTCACTCAACCCTGGAATATCTGGACAGTGAAGATGCATAACTCAGGATGCTCCTCATTGACTAACAGATTGGCAATCAGTGCTATCACCCCCTCCAAACTAATCCATAAGCTCTAAGACCGAGGCCCCAATATGTCCTTGTGCAATTGGATCCTCGATCTCCGAACTTACAGATTTGAGTCAGCTTGAACTGGCACCAATATCTCCTCCACAACTAGCATCAGCACAGGTGCTCCACAGCGCTATGTGCTTTGCCCCCTGCTCTGCTTGCTCTAATCTTATGACAGCTCCATTGCCGTATTTACATTGCTGATGACACCACTGTCATTGGCAGAATCAAAGGTGCTGATGAATCAGCATACAGAAGCGTGACTGAAAATCTAGCTGAATGGTGTCACTCAATGTCAGCCAGACCAAAGAGGTGGTTATTGAATATAGGATGAAGAAACAGGAGGTCCATGAGCCAGTCCTCATCAGGGGATCAGAGGTAAAGAGTGTCAGCAACTTTATATTACTTGGCAGCATCATTTCCAAGGATTGGCCCTGGGTCCAACATATAAGTCATTACAAAGATGGCATGGCAGCACTTCTCTTCTTTAGAAGTGTGCAAAGATTCAGCATGTTATCTAAAAATTTGATGAACTCCTGCAGATGAGCAGTGGAGAATATACTGAATAGTAGCATCATGCCTGGTATGGAAACACCAATGCTCTTGAATGGGAAAGCCAATAAAAATTAGTGGATACAGTCCAGCCCATCATAGGTAAAGCCCTCCTCACCACAGAGCACACGTACAGGAGCGCTTTTGCAGGAAAGCAGCATCTATCTCAAGAACACCCACTATGTGGGCTATACTCTCTTCTCACCTATGCCATCATGAATGAGGTACAGAAGCCTCACGTCCCACACCACAAGGTTCAGGAACAATTATCACCACTCGACCATCAGGATCTCGAACCAGAGGGGATAATTTCACTCAGCCCAACACTGAACTGATCCCACAACCTATGGACTCACTGACGAGGACTTTTTAACTCATGTTGTTGATATTTATTGCTTATCTAATTTGTACCATTGTACCATTTGTTGTTTTTGCACACTGCTTGTCCATCTTTGTTGTGAGCAGCTTTCATTGATTCTATTGATTTTTTCTGTATTTACCGTGAACATCCACAAAAAAATGAATCTCAGTGTAGTATTTGGTGACTTTAATAACTTTACTTTGGACTACTGAACTTGTGATTCAGCAAGATCATGCCTCTGTGAAATGCCTTGGCTCATACTTGCTCTACCAAAGACAGTTGCAACCTCTCTATGACTACAGATTTTATATGCCAAGTCTGCAATACCTTTGCTTGATCTATGTTTCAGAGACTAATGCAACACATTTTATAATATTTTGATAAATGTGAAAGTGAAGTCACTCATGTTTTGTCTCATCTTGTTCAATATACTCAGCAAACTCAGTCCTCCATCATAGTCAATTGAATTTACAAGATTCAACTGTAGGCAATATCAACCTTGATTCTAATATTCCTTCACTTTAAAACCAATTCAATATTTTCTTCCATTTTGATTCCTTATCAATCTGATGGTATGAATCATGCTTCTACTTTATTGGCTTCTCAGGCAGTGAGGCCCATTATGTGCCTCTTTGGAGCCCACTGCTCTTTTTGCCCTCAACTTTATTCTAAAATGAAAGCCTTATTGAACTCAGTGGTCTATGAAGTACATAATGTTATTTCCACAATTGTACATTGCCCTATTCCAACTCTGTGTTCCTAATTCTGAAGTTGGATATTAATGCCATGACACAGCATCACATCAGCAAGCATTTGGAGCCTTCAAAAAATTCTCATATGATATCTAGAACTACATTTTGGCTAGATTATTTGTCCCACCTACAAAACCATAAGTGCTCTTTTATGTAATTTCCAACGTCTTGCTAAATTTCACATCCCTTGATTTCCTTATTTATCAAAAAGCTGTTGACCTTCATGTTGAGTATGCTTAAATTTAAGCATTCACTGGCAGCTAAATTAAAATCTGTGGATCAATCACTGCTAAATGTGATGATAATATCATCTGATCAAAAGTTATATGCCATTACAGGGAGAAAACTCAGTTCTAGGACCATGAATGTTGATGGTTGCTGTAACACCCCTATTTACAGCCTGCTGGCTCAACATAAAAATGCCAGCCAGGACTATAAAGTTTCTGGTCTGAATGTTGAATATCCAAAAATGTATTGCATCCACATCCCCAACCATTGGAAGAATCCCATTTCTCCTGAGAAATTTACAACTAAGTAGAGGAAGAATCCCTCAAGTCATTCTTAAAATTCCATATTGTTCCTTAATAAGTTTGCCAGAAGAAAGACATATCACACATTTTTGAAAATTTCAGGTTGATCTTGCCATTGGGAACCTTGAGAGTGATACTACATTCCTTCACAGCAGTGAAAATATGCCTCCGATTCCAAAACGTGCACTAATGCAATCCAGGGACATCTTGTCATGGTCCGGTCCAGGAAGTCTGCATTCCGGAACACAGTCCAGTTCACCAATCCTTGTTCCGGGTTTTCCTGTTTTCTCTCTTGTTCTGTTGGGTGCTTTAATTGAGGCACCTGATTCTCATTTCAGTCTGGCACATAAATACCTCTGCAGACCAGGGATTGTTTGCTGGACTGTTCCCTTCCTCTTCCTTCTGAGCCTTTGCCTGTATCACGGTCAAGTTTATCCACCAGAGTGCCAAGATAAGGAACTATCTATTGTCGAGTTTGGAACTACCTCTTTGTGTCCCCGTGTTTACTATCCGTGTCAAAGAATATTCCCGGCCCTAGGTCCTGTTCCCAAGGAGGGGTCCCAGCTTTGTGTTCTGTGTTCCTGTGTTCCAAGTTCCAGGCACTGTGTTCCAGTCCTGTCCAAGTCAAGGCTTTGTCTTCTCATCCTGTCCTTGTGCCTCGTGCCCAGCCCAGGAGCACCTCGCCCAGCCCAGTGCTGGAGATTCCTCGTCCTGTGCTCGAGGTCCTCGTCCTGCGCTGGATTGTCCCCATCCGAATCCTCGGCAGTTTGCCTTGGCAGTCATCCAGGCCCTGCATCCTAGAAAGGGTACTGGCCCCGTGCTCCAAGGAGGAGTCCCAGCTCCATACCCAAGAGCCTAACCAAGCCAAGTCCAAGAACCGAGCCAAACCTAGTCCAAGAGCCTCGTCCTGCCCTGGAGTTCCCTCATCCTGCCCTAGAGTTCCCTCGTCTAGTCCAAGCCACATCCTAGAACCTCGTCTTGTCTAAGCTTAGTCTAAGAACCTCGTCCTGTCCAAGTTAAGGCTTTGTGTTCTCGTCCTGTCCATGTGCCTCGTCCTGTGCAGCAATTCCATGTCCAGTCCTGTAGACACGTCTTGTCCTCGCCTAGATCCGGGGTCTGAGCCCGAGTCAAGACCCAGGTTCTGGGTCCCTGTCCAGTCTCTGGCTTGGAGTCCTAGCCCGGGCTCCTAGTTCCAAATTCCTTGTCCTGGTCCCACTTTCCTAGTTTTAGTCCTAGCCCAGGCCCTGAATCCTAGTCTCGTCCAGGGCCTGTGTCAATGTCCAGTGTAGTTTCTTCCTTACTCACCTTGCTATCTTGATAAACCTAGCCCTGTTCCTAGTACTTCAGTGTCTGTGTCTTGCTTTTAGGTCTGCCCTCAGCACCCCCTTGTAACAGAACAGCCCAGTCATACATGGACCCAGCGACACAGGCACTGTCGTTTAACTCTTGCCATCCTGGGTTCCTTCCTGTTGAATACCCACCCACCCGGGTCGTCCATAGTCCCATAGTCCAGGAAAGCCTGTTAGATCACCAGGAGGCTCCCATGGTGGGGGGGGTGGGGGATAACTATCATGGTCCGGTCCATTGAGTCCTCATTCCGGGTTTTCCTGTTTTCCCTTGTTCCATTGGGTGCCCTAATTGAGGCACCTGATTCTTGTTTTGGGTTGGCACATAAATAATTCTCAAACCAAGGATTCCCTGCTGGACTGTTCCCTTCCTCTTCCTTCTTAAGCCTCGCCTGCATCCCTGTCAAGTTGAACCGCCGGAGTGAGACCGGAGCCTTGCCATGCCAAGATGAGGAACTGTCTATCGTTGAGTTTGGAACTATCTCTTTGTGTCCCTGTGTTTTGTGTCTGTGTCAAAGAAGAGTCCCGGCCCTGCATCCTTGCCCAGCCCAGGAGTACCTCGCCCAGCCTGGTGCTGGAGTTCCTCGTCTTGTGCTGGATCGTCTCCTCCCGAATCCTTGGCAGTTTACCTCAGCAGTCATCCCGGCCCTGCGTCCTAGAAAGCGTCCCGGCCCTGCATCCTAGAAAGCCTCCCAGTCCTGCATCCTGGAAAGGGTCCCGGCCCTGCGCTCCAAGGAGGAGTCCCGGCTCTGTACCCAAGAGCCTAACCAAGCTGAGTCCAAGAGCCGAGCCACGTCCTGCCATGGAAAACCTCGTCCTGCCCTGCAGTACCTCGTCCAGTCCACGTCCAAGGCTTTGTGTGTCCATTCTGCATCCAAGGCTCTGTGTTCCTGTGTTCCAAGACCAAATCCAGGCATTCTGTTCCAGCCCTGTCCAAATCTGAGCTTCATGTCCTCATCTAGTTCCAGTTCCTCGTCCTGTGCTGGAGTTCCTCGTCCTGTCCAGGAGTCCCTCGTCTTGTCCAAGCCTAGTCCAAGAGCCTTGTTCTGTCCAAGTCAAGGCATTGTGTTCTTGTCCTGTCCATGTACCTCATCCTGTGCAAGCTTTCCACATCCAGTCCTGTAGCCACATCTTGTCCTCGCCTAGATCTGGGGTCCGAGCCTGAGTCAAGACCCATGTTCCGAGTCCCTGTCCAGTCTCTGGTTTGGAGTCCCAGTCCAGGCTCCTTGTTCCTAGTTCCACGTCCAGGTCCCGTTCTTGTAGACCAGGCCCTGAATCCTAGTCTTGTCCAGGGCCTGTGTCAATGTCTAGCACCGTTTCTTCCCTTGCTTTCTTGACAAACCTAGCCCTGATCATAATATTTCAGCGTCTGTGTCTTGCATTTGGGTCCGCTTCCAGCGCCCCCTGTATGACACATCTTTATTTAATCCAGTGGTCCCCAACCACCGGGCCATGGACCAGTACCGGGCTGCAAAGCATGTGCTACTGGGCCGCAAGGAAACAATATGATTTGGTGGTATGAGTCAGCTGCACCTTTCCTCATTCCCTGTCACACCCACTGTTGAGCTTGAACACATGCGAGGTCATTACCTGCCCATCATCCATGTCAGCGCGGGCAGGAGATCAACTCCTTGAGCTTGCAAATGATGGCGGGCTGAAAAGTATGTTTGACATAACATCTCTGCCAGCATTCTGGATCAAAGTCAAGGCTAAATATCCTGAAATAGCCATGAAAGCACTGAAAACGGTGCTTCTATTTCCAACATATCTCTGCAATGAATGCAACGAAAACTAAATTGCGGAATAGACTGGACATAAGGAACCCCCTTCGAGTATCGCGGTCTCCCATCACCCCTCGATGGCACCGTCTTGTTGCAGGAAAACAAGCCCAGGGCTCCCACTGATTCAGCGATATTGGTGTGTTGCAATGATTTTATATGTTCATACGGGGAAAATATGTGCTGTGTGTTTAATATCCAAACGTTACTTAAAATGTTATGATGCTATTGACTTATAAGTGACTTATATAACCATATAACAATTACAGCACGGAAACAGGCCATCTCGGCCCTTCTAGTCCGTGCCGAACGCCACTCTCACCTAGTCCCACCGACCTGCACTCAGCCCATAACCCTCCATTCCTTTCCTGTCCATATACCTATCCATTTTTTCTTTAAATGATAATATCGAACCTGCCTCTACCACTTCTACTGGAAGTTCGTTCAACACTTACTTCAAGCTCCCCTGTCCTCCCCTGATAATTGACTTATCACTATATTCATGCAAGGAAAATACGCGCTGTGTGTTTAATAATAAATTCATTAGATAAACCCTTTTAGAAACGAAATTGAGTGTATTAGCCACTTATCACCTATATTCTTGTCGTGATTAACACCGCCCCCCCTCGAACCGAATCGCCAAAAACGATCTGTAGAAAAAAATCAACACGTACACGCATGCGCACAAAGGTGCCCGCACAAGGCTTCATGGTCATGGTAGTCTTTCTCGGGATTAAACACAATGTATTTGACTGCTATTCTTGTCCGTTGGCAATCTTACCTGCCCACCACCCCCCACCGGGTCGGCCGGTCCGTAAGAATATTGTTAATAATAAACCGGTCCGCAGTGCAAAAAAGATTGGGGACCCCTGATTTAATCAATACAAACACACAAGACTGATGCAACACACAACAAAGTTGCTGGTGAACGCAGCAGGCCACTCAGCATCTCTAGGAAGAGGTACAGTCGACGTTTCAGGCTGAGACCCTTCGTCAGGACACTCCACTGACACAAGACTGATGTCTCCTTGTTTGTCAGAATGCAACCAATTTCATACAAAATTAAAGACAAAGACAATGGTTGACTATTATCAGAAGATGAGGTGACCATACATGGTTAAAAGCGAACACATGAAAATTTTAGTCCATGTCACTTATCTTCCAGGATATTCATAATATTTTTTTTCATGTTAGCTGAAACAAGAGGTTCCTCATGATCTCAACTGACATCAAATGTACACTCAGTACACGTATCTCACTTTATAATTTACTTCTCATCTACGTAGCCTCTGTTCACCTTTTTCTTCCTCATGGTCCAATCTCAGTGCCCTCATAGTTATTGTTCTTTATCAGGCTCCTACATATCTCCTGTGGACATTACATATGTACCATGACACAGAGCAAAGCTATTCATTTAATTGCATTAGTGTTATTTATTCAAATAGATACTTATTTGAAATATGTACATTCCAACAGGAACTTCAGTTGATTCTGCGAAATATTTGTTTCTAAAATACTATGTAGTTCATGGTGATACACCTTCAAAAACAGGATCCCTTTTACTACCTCTGTAATAAATCTCTGGTTCATAAAATGAATCTACTTCCCAGTTACTCTCAATCCCTCCTCAATGCTAAAATTAAGCAAGCAACTTTTTAATTCCACTTCCATGTTGCCTCTCCTGGAATTAAAATACAGAAATCATGCTGACATTTTGATTAGTCATCTTTTGCCAGGCTGACTCTGGATAAAATGAGACTGTTCTATCAACTGAAGAGATAAAAGGGAATTTTCAGTGCTCATCTACTCTAGCCTGTACTGTCTGCACAGCAATGCCTATAGAATTTATGGAATAAGAAGAAAAAACAGATTGACCACATTGATATAAGATCAGATTGTACACGGAAGCAACAAAGCCAATATAGAGACACAAGAGATTCTGCAGATGCTGGAAGTCTTGAGCAACACACACACAATCCTGGAGGAACTCAGTAAGTCAGGCAGCATCTATGGAGGGAAAGAAACAGTCAATTTCTCAGGCTGAAGAAGAAGGAATTGGATAGGAGAGGACAGTGAACAATAGACTAAAGCCAAGGAGGTGCGGAATCAGAGACAGGTATCTCTATCTCTCTGGGAGATGGGAGGCACAGTAGCATTGCAGTTAACATGCTTAATATCACCAGCTATCAGCGATCAATTCCTATCATTATCTGTAAGGAATTTGTCTGTTTTCCCCGTGACAGTGTGGATTCCCCTGGATTCTTCAGTTTCCTTCCACACTCCAAAGACCTACGGTTATGGTTGGTAAATTGTGGGCATGCAATGCTGGTACGTACTATTATATTTTAGCATCAGCAAGGAAATATTAAACTCAAGATGTGAAGAAAATTGTGTATAAATTTCATAATTGGAGTACAATTTTGACCAGCATACCACAGGAAGCATGGTAAGGCACTGAGCAGCCCAAAATTACTGGGAAGCAACCAGTAAAAGGAAATACTAAATCAAAGCAACACAGCAGGCCAGGCAGCATCTCTAGGAAGAGGTACAGTCGACGTTTCAGGCCAAGACCCTTCGTCAGGACTAATTGAAGGAAGAGCTAGTAAGAGATTTGAAAGTGGGAAGGGGAGGGGGAGATCCGAAACGATAGGAAAAGACAGGAGGGGGAGGGATGGAGCCAAGAGCTGGACAGGTGATTGGCAAAAGGGATACGAGAGGATCATGGGACAGGAGGCCCAGGAAGAAGGAAAGGGGGGAGGGGGGTAAAAAAAAGCTCTTCCTTCAGTTAGTCCTGACGAAGGGTCTCGGCCCGAAACGTCGACTGTACCTCTTCCTAGAGATGCTCCCTGGCCTGCTGCGTTCACCAGCAACTTTGATGTGCATTGCTCGAATTTCCAGCATCTGCAGAATTCCTTGTGTTTACGTTACTAAATCAAAGAATAGAGGAGATATTAGGGCAATTTAATCAGCATTTGCAGGAATGGAAGAGAAACATAGTGTGTTCTGTGATTGAGAGATTTGAATCAAAGATAAAAAATATATAGTTGTTAAATATTTAGGATATTTTAGGTTGTGACGATGTGCGAAGTCTCTTGGAATCAATAGCTCATGTCACAAGTTTGCCAGCTTGCGGGAATAGGTCAGATGGTTGGTTGATGAAAGGAGAATAATCGCATATCTAGAGTCGATGAACATGAGTAAACCCACCACAGTACAATAACCATTCACATGAACATGGACAATAGATAATTCCACCTGTTTGTATGGTCAAATAGCATTACTTAAACATCATTCAAATTAAAGCTTCTTGTAGCAACTAACAACAGCAGTCTGCTTTTACATAGTACTCTCAACATATGAAAACAACTCAATTTTAAAAGCTTCAAAAGCAGGGAAGCTGAATTAAAGTAAAAAATTCTGGAGGCACTCAGCAGTTCAGGCAGCATTTGTGGAGAGAGAAACAAAATTACACTGATTCTTTCATTTAGCCTGAAACAGCCATGGATTGAATTCAACACTGAGACTCCAACATTTCTGATGTTTGGGGGATTAAGGGATATGGGGATAATATAGGAAAATGGACCAGACGTCAAAGATCAGCCATGATCTTGATAAATGACGGAGCATGCTCAAAGAATCAAATTGGCAGCTGGTGATTTTTATATTTATGTTTTCAAGGATACATTAATACTGCTCTGAATCACTAACAATTTAAAGTTTACTACTTGCCTCTCCAAGGAAGTTTCCGGAAAGCAGTTTGACTTTTTAGGATTAAATGTGGTGATGTTAGCAAAAGCAATGCACTTCGATGTTTCAATGTACAAATAAAGCTAATCTTTATTTAAGGTGATGGGCAGGTCACAAGGGCAGTGGAGAGATCAGTAAGGTCTTCTGTGAATCTATCTGGGTTTCCACCTAGCAACTTTTCCGTTTTATGCTATACTGAGTCTCTAGGTTTATGCTAGTCAGTTGACTTCCATTTTGATAGTTCGTGGAAGACCCAGCAGCTTAAGGCAAGTTTTGGGGTTCACCTGGATTTCACATACCCGTCGTTGCATTCATTGCCAATGAATGCTCTGGATGGTGCTCATTCTAATGCTCTGCAGAGGCTGGAACTTTAGATTCTTGGATAGGGAAAGCTCATTATGGGACTTCATTATCCAGAAAATGTGTTATCATCACTGGTAAGAAATGAGGTGTCAGGTTCCTGAGGGCAAGGTGTTCATCTTACTGATGATACCTATTGCAACCAATGATTCTCTGCATTTACTGTTTCCAATTATCTCAATGTGTGAGCCTCCAGTATGCCTGCTGCAGGGAACCTACAGGGATCGTATCAAGGACTTAGTGTTCAATAATCAGCCAAATGCTTCAGTCAGATGAAGTTCTCACCAGGATATCCACAATCACACCTGGACTGCGAACACTTCTGCTGTGCTTCCACTCTAACCATTAACTCCCGTTAATCCAACTCAATGCCCATCTGGAATTGCTGCTGATAAACTGGAGGACAGCATTCAGGATCACACAGACCTGCAAAATGACATCCATGCTTGTTCTCCTTCTCGTCCACTGATGTCTGTTGAAGGTGTCAGTGGGTGAACATAAAAAAACAAAAGTGGGGTTAATTATGATGCTATTTATCAGTGAAAAACCTACCAATATTTAAATGTTTTGTAATATACACTGAAATGAAACTGGTGGGTTATGGGAAGGAAAATTGTATAGTATGGCTCACAATGCCAGAACTTCTCAAATATTGTAAGCATCACAATATTGGACATTATGACATTATGAGATGTACTATACAATTGTTTAGTATATAGGAATATAGCAATTACAGTAGCTCATTTCTGCATAGCATGCTAATCCCAGCTAGGTTGGTCCCAAACCCGGCGGTGAAAGGAGAAGGGTTGCACACGGGGTTAGCAATCCCATCCCATAAAAACCCAGTGCTTCAGAAATGCCAAAAGAAGCTCCAAATACCTCATCCCTGGGAGAGGAAGGATCTTCGCCTGAACGTCAAATTAAATCGTGTGGTGAAAGTGAAAGCCACAGGACCAGTCAACTTTCAGCCCAGGATAGAAGGTTCTGGTGAGCTGCTGTTGGCAGCCTATGTTTCTCCCTGTAGCAACGACGTGGCTTTGGAAGAACATTTCTGCAGAGCATGCTCCCGAAGAAATTTTGAAAAATGACAACCAGAAAATCTGTATTGGTGGTGGTATAGAAAATATACTTGTTATCCTGGATAGCAAGCTGAATTAGGAATAAAAACAGAAAATGCTGGAAATATTCAGCTGGTCAGATATTTATGGACAGAGAAACAGAGCTTGTCTTTCAGGTAGAAGATTCTTGATAGATTTCCCAATGGAATTCAGTGGATTTCAGTGAGAACCTTCTCCTAACGCCAGCATTTGGCTGAGCTTTGATTCTGATTATTCAACTGGAAACATTAGTTCTAATGCTCACAACTTGCTGAGCATTTCCACATTTTCTGCTTTTTTTTAATTCCAGATTTCCAGTGTCTGTGGTTATTTAACCTTCAGCTGAATAGCATGCCTGCTTTTTTTCAGATGCATGCCAAGATTTATTTTACATCCACCTGACAGCAAGCGTGGTTACAGTTTAATGTCCTGTTTAACACACAATGTTTCTGACACTGGAGCTTGTTCTCAACACTACAAAAACATGTGCTTAGATGTTTGTGTTCAAGTCTTTGCAATTAAACTTGTGCTCATAACCTTTTGGATCAGAGGGGAGAGCAGGACCCAGGCTTTTCACTCAAAAATGAAGTGATGGGAACATCGTGCATGGAATCAAGGAAGTAAACTGCAATGGAAAACAGTGTAATTAGATCCCTTGCAGAGAGAATATTGTAAAATATTGTTTGCAAGACATTCTTCATTCAAAAGGAATATACACGTTGCCAATGTAATTCCCACATGAGCCTGGGAGTGTTTTAGCTTTTTAAAAAATGTAATCTGTCACAAAAGCAGCCTGTTGGCAAAATGAGTCAGACTCACACACTCTCAGAAAGGGTGAAGCAGAATTCAGTGGCCCTGTGACTTCTCAAT